>NC_143521.1:33133490-33855365 GCF_031878675.1 Megascapheus bottae | reverse complement strand
ATGAACATATTGTACTAGTACTAAGTAAAAAAATCATGATAGAAAAGGTACCATTCTCAGCCAGAATTGTTATTCTTTCTTCGAAGTGCCAGGTATTTGTGATTCTCTAGTTATTCTCTGGAGATTTCCCTAATGTTGAGAAGTGACTAAATTTTCACCTCACTGTTTTGCTTAATGTATGTTTGAGTTATTGGGAAGATAACAATGATGAGTAAAATTTAAATTATTGAATTAATGTGATGGAATTCAGTCAGGAGAAGTAAATCATACGTAATACTAGCAACATTGTATTCAAGTGATATTAAGTCTATTCTTAATGACTAGGTTTTCTATTAAATGAGTTCTTCAAATAAACAATTGAGAACCTTTGACTAATTCTCTCCTTCCAGTGTGGCTGAACACCTTATTTTAAATCTTCATGTGCAAAGTATATGCTATTCTAGACTTGATGGTTTCTGTAATCCCAGCACTAGGGAGATGGGGCAGGAGTATTCCAAGTTCAAGTATTCCCTAAGCTACATAGCTGGTTAGAGGTTGGTTTGGGCTATGTAGTAAGACTCTACCTCAAAACAAACAAAGAAAAACACAATGAAAAAAAACCACAACAATGAAAGACGATAAGTTAATTTTGATCCTTGGCCAGAATTTAAAATTGATCATTTCAAAGACCACTAGAAATCTATAAAACTTCTAAAAATACAATATTTTTTAAAGAATTCCAATAGACTATTCCATGACAGACTATTAATAAAGCAAAGACTGTGTTCTTCTCAGAGATAACCAAAGAAATGGTCCTTTCATTGGTAATAAATGATTTTGGCTCCCATCTACATTTCTATGCCTTGCCTCAAATCTAGAATACTCTTGAAATAATTTATAAGAAGTGTATTGTAAAACATGAGAAGGGGTATCAATTTGTGAGAAGTAATATACCCTCTATCTGGTGAATATAACTATAATCCTCTATACATTAAAATAAAAATAAATAGAAAGAAGTGTATATTTTTGTTTTAACTTTTACACTATTATATATATATATGGCCTGAATAGTTTGCAATAGATAAATTCTATAGCTTTTTTAGGTGTTAAAATGTGTTGCTTGCTCATGTTTATTTGAAATTGGGAAGGGAAGGGGTAAAACAAGATGATTGGGAGAGGGTGGGGGAGGGAAAGTGAGAGAAAAACATTAGAAGAGGTGTCAGTGTTTAAGAAGTAATATACCCACTACCTGATGAATATGACTGTTACCCCTCTATATGTTATCACAACAATAAAGTGCAATAAAAAGTGTTGCCTCTATTAAGTACCTCTGTGGAGAAACCAAAGAATTATCTAATGTAATTCATAATGTTTGACATTCATGTATTTTGAGGTCTCATATATCACCATTACAAGGCAGTATAACAACAGAGATGTCAGTGACAATTAAAATAACTTCTTTTTCAGAAAACAGGATTATATCTGTCCATTCTGTCAAATGTTCTCATAAACCATTCAGAGGGCACTGATTTACAAACACCTAGAACAGGTAGAGAGAAATTCAAACAAGAACAACAAACAGCAAAAAGAACTGAATCAAACTGGATATGCATAAGACAGCTGGAAGAAATCCAATGAGGTTATGAAGCTATGAAACTTATGTAATGACCAAGAAAAACAATACAGGTGAATCCTGATAAATTGACTAACAGTCATTGGCATCACAAACTATGCCTCCAATATTTTTCTTTCCCTTCTTTTCTTTGTTACTTCTTTAATTGTAAATACTTACCTTTCAAAATCTTACTGAAACACCAAGAAAACAAATACCAAAAAGAAAAAGTTCCCCAAAATGTACAGAAGTATAGACACCATAACTTTCAAGTAAGTTACCATTTGAACAGCTTAGTATGGATCAATATTGGGAGAAGCTCTTGCCTCTAATGATTCTGTGAATCTGATTAGATTCTATGACCGGTGATCTGTATCAGATTTGAGACAGGTAATCCATTAGATTTTTATTTCCAGGCTCATGGTGCTTTTTACTTACAGAACTATCTGTACCACATTTCCATCTCATTTAGAAAACCAATTGCAGACATTACACGGACATGTACTTATCCCCAAGTGGTTACATGAACAAATGTACTTGCTATCCTTTATCAATGTAGAAGAAACATATTTGGGATATGTTGTTAAACTCTTAACTAGATTTCTCTCATTAAAGAATGCAATCTCCTGCACTAGATTGTGGTTCTTGAGCATGCATTGACTCCTATACTACTGAAGTCATATTGTAGGTGAAGGTGAGAGTTTCCATTGGTCTAGTATAGTGCCTGGAGTGCAGTAGGCTGTTGGCTCTAACTATGAAGGAAATGTCTACAGTACATAACTGAGCTACAAGGAAGAAAAAAATCTGACTATAAGTTAAACTTTGGCTCCAAGCAAAATTTCAAGTCAACTGTTCATATTTTTGATAATGTGTATGTCTGGCTATTATGAAAGGAGATTCATTTTCCCTTGTCTGTGTATTCGATTTGGATGCAGTAAAGGCTCCAGTCTATAGATTAGCATTGTATTTGTTCTCTTTTCCTTTACTGATGTTTTTCTTACCAGGTAAGGTCCTTTGTTTACAGGCACTAAGTGGATCTCCAAAGGTCACTGCATACAATTTCCAGTAAACAATTCTGGTTAAGGGCAGTGCCACAGGGATTTTAGGGTGCTGGTTGAAATTCATAGGGTATCTTTACAAAAAATGTCATAGTCTTTTCAAATTTCGATGCAAAAATATGCACCACAACTCTCTAGTCCTACTTCTCAAATTCCAAAGGTCCAGGCTGGTCTGTATTCCATCTCATTTGAATGCTGAATATATCCTTTAAAAACAATTATTTTTTTAACAAAAATGATTCACTTCCTCTTCACTATAGACTTATTGGTTAACTCTTCCAGAATGTGCCTTGTATTTTTAAATGAAAAAAATTACATAGAATTTTTACTTTAACAAAGAATACTTATCTTTAAAAATATTTAAAAAGAGTTTGCATTGTCATCATCTCTTAGGAAACTATCACAACAAAATTACATGAGACTTTCTGATTTCTCCATAGTGTCCTTTGATAAATAAACCACCCAATAGACCATGTTAAATGCCCCAAATGTGACTGGAAAGAGAATACGAGCATATTTGTCTATTTTACTTGTGCCAGATCCAGCCGGTGGTGGAGCAGGGGGAGGACTAGTGGTTGACAATTTCCCAGAAGCCCCGACAGTATTGACTGTGGTCTTAATCCTCTCCAGTCTTGAGCCAAAGCCAGGACGAGCAGAAGCAGATCCAACTGAAGCTTGTTGAGTAGCACACCCAGTTCGGCGAGGAGTAGAAGAGGCAGAGGATGGTAGGGCTCTGGCAGCAGATATCGTCTCAGCTGCATTTGCCTGGCTGAATGGGTTTGGGCTGGAAGCTAAGTATGATTTAGGTGTGGATTCAGATGACTCTAGAACAACTGTGGCAGTCTTGCTCGAATGGTTTTCAGCCTCAGTCCTGTTGCTAGCAGCAGATTCGGAGTGGACCAAGGCATTGGTTCTTTTCCTCATGTTCAAATTGGCATCAGTGTTCTGAAAAGGTATATGCCAAATTATACTGGTTAGGTGAATGTGTGAGCACTTCTTCACAATTTAAAAGGTACAAAAAACTTGTGATTAGTCATGTCCATAATAGAAACCTTTATCTGCTTGTGGCCATTCAGCCAGAGGATTCAATTAAACATTAAAATATCTAACATATTTGAAAAGAATGAATCAAAAAATTTCCACTTTGAAATATCCAATGTAGGGGCCAGGAATTTGGCCTAGTGGTAGAGTGCTTGGCTAGCATGCACAAGACCCAGGTTCAATTCCTTGGTACCATATACATAGGAAAAAGCCAGAAGTTGTGCTGAGGCTCAAGTGGAAGACATATTTTTTAACATGGTCCCATTCCTTATCAATCAACAGTCATGTTTGTTGTACATAGTCCTTCTCCATCAGAGAGACAGTCTAAGTCTCCTCAAGATGCTTTACTTTTTCTTTAGCCAAGAGTATAGAGTAGAAATGATGGTGTATCTTTGACCTCAAGAGTTCTTATTGGCTTCCTTTCTCTCTTATAATATTGTCACCATCACCATGTGAACCTAGCCAAGCTTACAGGAGGTCTAGAGATCATTTGAAGTAAAACCACTTATACTAGGAAAGTCATCCAAATCACCCAAGAGCTGGCTGAGAATAGACTCAGGCAGGCCTCCCCCAGGCAAGGAGGGTGAGCTGGTTTAGGCAAGCTTAATTAGGATCAACAGAACCTCCAAATGGATCCTAGACTTGACAGGAAGAGTAAATAATTACTGGATAAATAAAAAGTATGGTGAGTTAACTCTCTCTCTCTCTCTCTCTGTTCTCTCTCTCTCTCTCTCTCTCTCTCTCTCTCTCTCTCTCTCTCTCTCTCATACACACACACACACACACACACACACACACACGATAGAAACATCTCTTGTGAGAGGAGGATGCTTAGAAGTTCTAAGATAATGAGAAGGCTTCTCTGTGCAGAACTTCTGAGGACCTTTAGGGGGCACTGCTGCCTAACTTCGCACATGTGCTAAAGGGCCAAGATAGTTCACTCCTCATGACACATTCATTCTTCAAAACTCAGAATATCTTCATACTAGACAGATTATTTTATTACTCATTGTATTCCCCATTTTGGAGTAAGGGAAAATAAGAGCAGAAGAGTTATAGTTGTCTGGAAATCATATGGCAAGTTACCTACCAAGGCTAATCAGGTACTCTCAATAACCTGTCTAGGTACAAATGTAGAACAAGAGGCTTTAAAGAACATAGCATGCTATACCTATCTATATGAATGAGTCAAGTATTTTCAACAAGAACTTGCTCGAGACCAAGGAATCAAGAAGGATATCAATACTTTAATGATGTATTAGTCATGTCTTCCTAAGTATGATGTACCAGATAATGATTTTTCTATGTGACATTTGATTTGCACCCAAATATTGTGAACTTTACAAATCAAAGTGCAGCTTCCTTTCTGGTAGAAATATCACACACTTAGGATCGATTTGAGGTATGAACTTTCCCCAAAACTAATCTCCAAAGAAAGAACCATCCCATTAAAAGATGGGCCAAAGACTTAAAGAGAGTCTTTTCTGAAGAAGAAATAAAAATGGCCTATAGACACATGAAGAAATGCTTGACATCTCTGGTCATAAAAGAAAGCAAATCAAAACAACTCTAAAATTCCACCTCACTCCAGTTAGAATGGCCAGGATCAAGAAATCTAATAACAACAGATGCTGGAGTGGATGTGGCCAGGAGGGACCAATACTACACTGATGGTCAGAGTGTAAACTCGTCCAACCACTATGGAAAGCAGTATGGAAGTTCCTCAAAAGACTAAATATAGAGCTCCCCTATGACCCAGCAATTCCACTACTTGGCATTTACCCAATTGTCCAGAAACAAATCCACTAGCACAACAATGTTCATTGCAGCACTATTTACCATAGCAAAGATATGGAACCAACCCAGATGTCCCTCAGTCAATGAGTGGATCAACAAGATGTGGTATTTATACACAATGGAATTTTATGCTGCTGTGAAGAAGAATGATATTTCTCCATTTGTAAAGAAATGGAAAGACTTAGAAAAAATCTTATTAAGTGAAGTAAGCCAGACTCAAAGGAACTTTAGGCTCAATGGTTTCCCTCATTTGTCACAATTCAGTAGAAACCTTGGGCTCTCCTAGCAGAGCTTCACAATAGAACAAAATCTAGATACATAAGGCCATATAGTATGACACTAAATGTAAGGACCTCCAGGAAATAGAAACAAAAGCCATATAATGAGTGATTGTTGTCCTTAATGTACTATGTTATTTCTCATCTTTCTTGGTGTCCCTTGGTTATTTCATATTGTTACAATATTTTACCTTGTTATCTGATACATTTTATATATGCTTAATTGGTTATTTGAAATAGGAGAGTGAAGGGGAGAAATCAAGTTGTAGGGGAGTAGGGATATGGGGACCATTACATGAGAAAGGGTATCAATATTTGTGAAGTAATGTATCTTCTATCTGATGAATATAATGTAACCCTTCTATTAATTACAATAAAAATATATGAAAAAAGGAAAAAAGAAATATCACAACACTTTATCAAATATTTCTCAGTATGATATTAAGCACTTATATACTTAAACTTTACAACTGGATTTTAGTATCTACTTCTCTTAAAATGTGTATAGATTACCATTCCTCACAAACAGTTTGAACTAATTTTCCATCTAAGTGGCTCCCTCATCAATGAATAAGTTGAAATTATTCATTTATTTATTGTATGGATCCTACAGCTTGTACTCAGGATCTGGGTATTGTCCCTGAGCTTTTATGCCCACAACTAGCACTCTACTCTACCACTTAAACCATAGCTCTACTTTTGTTTCTCTCCCTCTCTCTCTCTCTCTCTCTCTCTCTCTCTCTCTCTCTCTCTCTCTCTCTCTCTCTCTCTCTCTCTCTCCCCATTTGTGTGTGTGTGTGTGTGTGTGTGTGTGGCTAATTGGAGATCAGAGTCTCACTGTCTACCTCGTATAGCTTGCTTTGAACCATGATCCTCACAGCTCATCCTCCTGAGTAGCTAAGATTACAGACCTGAACCACCCAGAAGTTGGATAATTATTTTATTTTGGCAGTAGTGGATGTGAATTCAGGACTTGGCACTCACTAGGCAAGCATGGTACCACTTGAGTCATACCCTCAGCTCTGAACAAAAATCTTTGCTATGTCAATCTTATGTTATACAGGTGTGTTTTTGATGAGACCTATTGGAAAAGTTACAGACATCAAAGAAATACAAGCATAGCTTTGAAAATTATGCCTAGACAAAGAGGGAGCCAGAGTAAAGCAAGAGGGATGGGCCCAAGGTGACGAGAAAGAAGAATCAACAAATCAAGAGATTTATTAGAATGAAGGAAGTAGTGTGGACGGTTGGAAAACAAATCTTTATATTTCCAGTTTAATAGTGCTAATAAGTTTCCAGTAGATAAAAACAGTCTTTTCTATAATGTAAATACATGGGAGGAACTGATGTCATATTGAATATTTCAATTGAAATCAAGATGCTTCATTAAATTTCTAACACTGACGACTTATATCCAGTGTGCAGATTTCCATATTTTTGTTCACAGGGAATATTTCTAGAATATTGCAGATAGTCCTGAAAGCATATAAATTATTTTGACTCAACCCTAAGTCTCACCTATCAATACCTAAATCTCATAATCTATCTCATTCTCTACATGAAGGAAAATGGAATTTGACTAATTAAAGGCCAGAGCCTTTGTGCTCCACCCATCAGACAAATGATGTTCCAGTTATTTTGCATGGATTAATGTGGCAGTGTGGAGATTTGAACTCAGGCCCTAATGATTGCTAAATGGGCACTCTAACACCAAGCCTCATCTCCAGCTTAATCTTCAGCTTATTTTATATTTATATCTCAAAGTCTGTTATCTGCAATATTCATGATGGCAAATCATGAAAAGTAGGAAAAATCCATTGACCTACCTGGCACAGTACTTACTATAAATGGTATTTATAGAAGTTATGGAGTAATGGAGCGACTAATTTGTCAGTCCATATGATGCTATATTTTTTTCTGAATTAGAGAGTCTTTAGTGTCTCCATTAGGATTCAACAAATACACAGTGGTTTCAAACAGGAAAAGCACCTAGGCCTCATTTGAATTTTAAAGAATGATTTAGTTTGAAATCATTTTGCCATTAGTCACAATAGCCTGAAGCAAGGAAATTGGTGGAATAGAGATGTGAGGTGGCAGATTCTAACATTACCAACAAATTAAAGCAGCAACAGGCAAACAGGAGCAGATCCAAGTAACACATCAATTCTGACTATGATGTGACAGACTTTCTAAACAGTATTATCAACTGCAAAAAGAAAAATCCTCTCTACTTATTACTTTACCAATAAGGAGTTAAAGCGATGAAGATTTGATTTGAAGAATGCTAGCACCTACATTCATATTCCTTGCTTGAGAAGCTAATGAAGTTTAATAAAATGTGATTTAAACCTTCCTAAATTAAAAACTAACATGGCTAATAATGATCAGGTTTATCTTCCAGAATATTAATGTATCACATGCAAAACAAAAAACAATACTATACAGACTTTTAAAACCATTTTGACAGGGCTTTGGAGAGAATAGCCACACATATTTATAATGAGAAAAATTAGCCAACTAGGATAGAGCAACTGAAATCTCAAGGTATGATTTATTGAGAATTAACAAGTGCAGTTTCAGAAAATGCTATCATTAAGAAAGAGAAAAGATCATCTCCAAATAAATGTGCCAAATATTTCAGAAATCATTACCAAGGGACTTCAACATACATTGAACTCAAATATGCAGAAATAAAAATTCTGAGTTCCCTATTTATTACAGTTCATTTTCTCCCAATGTTAGCACTCAACTCAGCATGTATGCTTTCATAAGTTGTAGTAGAAATAACTACTTTCCATATTAGTCCCTGAATCAACTAATGTAATCCATTTGAAATTACCAAAAAAAAAGAGGGCATAAAAATTCATTTTGCCTTTATCATATATAGAGTTGAGAACTGGAAACATAACTGCTTTGAGAGATGCAATTTCCTGGTTAATTTTATTGTGTGAAGATTCATATTCATAAATGTTTTGCATATTAAATGTCTGGCTTCAATGGGAGAAAACACTTTGTTGGAGACTTCACTAGTCAAACAAGTTAACTGCTCAGTGGATGTTTGCAGCGCTTTACATGGAATGGGACTGGGAGATGTTTTCATCAATGCTGAAAATAACCTTGGAGAAGGAAGAAAGCAACGGGTACTCCATTCATGTTCTCTAAACCCCAAACTGAATTGGATGAACACATTTTTCAGAACTAAGAAAAAGCAGTACTGTAGTCATTTGAAGATCTTCTAAGAATTATATGGAATCTAGTGAAGCACTCAAAAAGGCTTAGGCAAATGAATTTATGAGAGAAGTTCATTTCTTAGATATGGTCAGTAATGCAGTTATCAGAAATTTAGAAACAATGGCTAATTGGTTAGGATTGTAGGCCCCAAGTAAGGCAGACCTGGATTCAAATACTGAATTTGTTATTTACTGGATGTGAGATTCTAGCAAGCTTTACAGTCTCTGGAAATGTCCTAATTCTTCTTGCTACAGTGTTAACAATGGTATCTCCAGCCTACAAAATCAATAAGGACCATGAAGAACAACAAGTTTCCTTGCCAAAAAAAAAAATTGAGGTTCTCTGGAGGTATAAAATCTCTTTCTCTTTTCCTCTTGAAGTGAGCCAGTAAGGCAGTACTTTCCATTCTATTTGAATGTAATTAATAGCAGCAATTCCCAGGCAGAGATTCTGAACTTCATCAGTATGGATTGCTGCAGTATATTGATCACCTACTAAAGTCCAAGCAAGATACTAAGTTGCTTTTAAAAAATAATCTTCCATATCCAGTTCTTATAACTCATAATAGCATCAATGTTCTCCTTTGCCAATGAGGACACTAAATGTTAGGGCCCAAGTAACGCCATGTCTAATAACTTTCTGCTGAGGCTTGTAGTAGGGCTAAAACACGTGGATCTCTTTGTCCTGTCCATCTTGTATACTGATAGGTTCCCTCACCCAATATAAGGAGAAGGGATTTAGGGAATATATATATAGAGAGATCTTCCTGCCTTCATGAAGCTGCGTGACGTCTCTGTTTGTGCTCCGGGGTAAGAAGGCTGGGTGCAGGAGGACATTGGGCCCCTTCCTCTCATGCCTTGGCCTGAGGGGGTGTGTTTTTCCCCATCCCCCTAGAGAGGGATGGAGGGTGAAGGACTCTGACAACTAAAGACTAGTAAAGTTGGACATCTCTCCTAAGCTCACTCAAGTAAAATAAGTTAGAGTTGTGATTTGGATCACAAATATGCGTCCTTGAACATTTTGGGAGGTAGCTAGAAACTGCTTTACATATATATATATATATATGTATATATATTTAGAGTTTTTTAAGCACAAAAGATTTTGCCTGAAATATGTTTACACTCTTTAACAGCATGAATTTTAGACTTGAATCAAAGTATGTGGTTTTGACTATAAGATAAACACTTATTGTGTTTGATGGGATACTAATTCCTTGTACCTTGTATTCTACCAAAATCTGGTTATACTACCAATATTGGGTTAGGTAACACCTCCTTGTGGCATATGTTAGAGCTTCTGTAGCATTCCTGGTGGTTCTTATTTCCATTCATATCATTCCTGCCACTTCTTTGGCATTTGTCAGGAAGTACTTAACATTTTTTCATGATGAGTATTCTCCACACTCAAACTGAAATAAATATTTACAAAACTAGATCAACATTTATATGTTTTATTCTGCAGAAAGATTTATCTTAATGATAAATACAATTTAGCTATGCAGATATTTTTTCAATTGAAGAAACTTTCTCTCTGAGTTATTTTAGAAATGACTCAGCATCACCACTCAAAATGTACATTTTCTTTCTGATAAAAATACTTTCACGATGTTCTTCTGCAAGAAATAAACTGTTCCTCAACTTGTTCTCCCAAATTCTTCCTTAAGTTTGAATCTGGTACTTCAAAACCTGTTTAAAAGTTTCAAAATACATTGTAAAACTGATGGAACTCGCCAAATTGGTAAGCAGGTTTCCAACCTGGGAATGATTCTCAAGACATGTTATTTTCTACATAGAGAAAAGTTTAATTCCTCTGTGTATGTCCCAAATTATGGATAAGGTAAGTGCAGTACACATTTATGTAGAGCAGACAAGTCATATCATAATTATTAATGTCTACACCTCTATGGCAATATAGCATATTGACAGAGGTATAAATTCACCTTCACAGTTGCTTGCACTATCATGTAGACAACTCCCAAAATAGCTCAACTCATTTGGATATTTCCCAGAAAATGATTTTACTTGTCCTGAGGAGTAAACCCCATGATATCAGCTATAATTTCTGAATGGGGCATTATCAAAACCATTCCACACTTAACAAGGCTCTCATGCTGAAACAGCTGTTCATCCAAAGGAAAAAAAAATGGAAACTTTTTCTGAGCCTAGCTAATCTTCCTTGAGCTAGAAAATAAGGTATTAGACTATTTTGCATGTTCTACCACTTTATGACAAGAAAGCCAATTTTGCACTTCAGTAAAGGCAGATTGCAAATTTAGTATAAATTGAACCAGTAGCTGAGTAGCAATTTATGGCAAATGGCTCATCAGCACATTAATGTATACCACGAAGACAACCACTTCAGCTAGGCAGGCCACAAACTAGAACACCCAAATAGTCGGTAGGCAGCAAGAGAAGTGTATCCTCCATTAACATTTATAAAACAAATCCTAAAACCAAAACCTATCAAATATCATTACCATTCTTATATGGCAATATATTAGTTGTTGAAATCCAAAGTTTGATCCATAGATTCTGAAATTAGTTAGGTCAAATTTTAGACTCTACTAGTCACTATGAACCTTTCAGAATGTTATTTCACCTACATATGCTTCACATCTCCTGTAGGTATTGTGAGGATAGCAAAAATTACTACTTCTATAGGCTATTAATAAATAGCAGCATAAAGTGCTATATTGCCTAGAACATAGTAAATTATTAGTACTTAGTAAATATTATGCTGTTAATATTTCACTTACTAAAACAACTACCCAGATAGCCTTTGCAGGGTAAAATATTTCTATATTCATTCTTATTATTTATATTCTCAGATATTCACTGTATTTTTCAACATGCCAGGTATTCAATGGAGAAAGAACATTTACCCTTAGAAAATGCAAGAAATAGGTGGTCAACTTTGTATGTGCCCTGTTCAAATTTTATCTTATTTATTATTCTTTATTCCAGGCATAATCTTTCCTTTCCATTTTTTATTGCTGTTATAAAGGTGATGTATAGAGGGGTCACAGATTCGTAATTATTTATCACTTTTAAATGGAGAAAATCAGAATTACTCCTTAGGGGAGCAATGCTAAAACCTAACGAAAACCCAATGTGCCCAAGACATGACAGATGTAGAAATAGAAAATTAAGAGCTTCCATTTTAAATTTTCTGTTGAACTGATGGATGCTTCAAGAAAGGTATAAAAGATTCTTGTGGATATTATTCTGCTTCATTGTATTTGAAGTTTTTTCAAAAAATGCATTTTCTCAAGATGTAGCATACTAAAATTTCTTTCATATTACAACTAATCAAAGAATTCCTAAAATGCTTCTAGCTTTAATCCCTTCCATTTACTACTACCTGCCTTTACCAATTTTGGGGAAAAATATTTATGCTTACCTATTCACTTTTTCCTATGCTGTGTATACTTCAACTGCTATTGTCTCTTCTCTCAACTTTTTTTGAAAATTTTTGTAGTTTATATGATAAACATTTTTTACAATCAGAATCTTTCATATTGTCTCAATAGCATCTAACATTTTGAGCTTTTTCTGGAAATTTTCCCTGTGATTCCATATTCTGCTAATGTCCCCCTCACCTTTATTGGTCTCTAGTAACAAGGTATTCTTCCTCTATTTAATTCTAAAATGTTATCTTGCCATGGCTTCAGCTGTCAGTCATGTTAATTTTCTCCATTTTTAGTAAGTGAGCTGTTCAGTTGTTGTTTTGGGGTTTTTTTGTGTTCCCCAGTCATGGGGCTTGAATTTGGGACCAGAGTTGAGCTTGTCAAGGTTGCAGCTCTACCACTTGAGCCACAGCACCACTTCTGGCTTTTTCTATGTATGTGGTATGGAGGAATTGAACCCAGGTCTTGGTGCATGCTAGGCAAGCACTCTACCACCAGGTCATACTCCCAGCCCGAATGTCTAGTGGTTTTGATTATATATGATCTTTATATCAGTGTCTTAGACAATGTTGAATTCTCCAAATTCTCTCCATCCTCTATGCCCATGTATCCAGCAGGACATCATGAAGATGCCCTTAGAAGTACATTAAACATTTAGTCATTTATACATTTAATTATACAATTATTTAATGAATGCCCATATGTGCTCTTGGCTCTGCAGATATAAAATAGAAGAACTAGCAATCTCTATGCTCATGGAATTTACATTTTTATTCCTGTCCAAATTATGATCTATGAGAAAATTTTCTTATAGCTAATTAACAAAATGAGTTTTCCAAATTCTTATTATTGATCCATAGAAGTTAGCACATTATTAAGGTAATTTGTCCAAGTCATAAAATTTCAGTGATTCTTGTCTCTTTCTGATTTCTTATTTTTCATCCAGTTTCCTCACCTCTTCACTGTCTGTTTATCCATAATCACTGTAAAGGCATTCGTATTTCTCACCTGGCTAACAAATGAACATTAACATTCTCAGACCTAACACCCTAGTATAGTTTCTATCTTACTACATGCTAGTAAAATAATATAAACACTGTAGATCTTAACTGGTCACATTCTTGGTTAAATATTTTTAGAGGCAGCTGCTTGTTTTCAGGGGAAAACAAGCTTAATAGACTTAATATTCTACATAATGAAAACATTACTTCCAAGTCTAGCCTTAGATCCTTTTTTCCTGAACTCTCTCTTGTCAGTCACCACAGATACCCTAATGTAGATATAGATAATGTACTTGCTCCATATTGACTTGCTTTGTTCAAGCATTTACTCCACATTGGCTGATGACTTACTCCCTTTTCTGCCTCAGGGTTATTCTAATAAGTAAAGTAGGGGAGCTAGATTTTTTAAAAATAGGAGAGTTAGAAAAACACTGCAGGGTCACATACATAGAATCAAAAAGATGCAGGTAGAAAAGTGTTACCAGGGTAGAGCAGAAAGGAACAAAAGGAAACAAAGTTGCCAGGAGCCCCTGGCTGACTCCTGTAACCTAGCTACTCAGGAGGCTGAGATCTGAGAGTAGCGGTTCAAAACCACCCATGGCAGGAAAGTTCATGATACTCTTACCTCCAATTAACCACCAGAAAACCGGAAGTGGCACTGTGGCTCAAATGGAAGAATGCTATCCTTGAGCTGACAAGCTCAAGGACAGAGCCCAGGCACAGAGTTCAAGCCCCATGACCACCAAAAAAAAAGGAGACAAAGATTTGGCTATTTTTTTTTAAGATGAGTAAGTTATAAACAGCATAGACTAAGTGTTCTCAACACAAAACATGCGTATACATAGAAGTATGTGGTCAACTATAGACAAATAGGTAAAATAACTGATTAATAGATATTGTACTGTACACTTTAAGTACATGTAACTTCAATGAAATATGTATACCTGAGTAAACCTGATGAGTAATAGATAAGAGTAAGTATCTTAGCTTCTCTGTCATGTCTCAGTAGCACAGCTTTTAGGGAAATCCAATTTAAAAACACTCGCACTCTAAGCATGATACCTTCCACAAGTTTTACCAGACTGAGCCATAGTCCCTTGCTTTGCTGTCTACATAGTGTCTTCTATCTTCTTTGCTTCTCATTAATATCTTCCCAGAAAGAATGTAAACATTGCTTTATTGGAAAAATATAACTGCAACCCCACTATGTGTCGTCATATATATACTTCATATCTCCTACTATAGAAACTCCAATCGGGACCATAAAATTTTCATACAGCATTCAAGTGCTTTTGCAGGCCTAATATTCAGCATGCTTTTGTGAGCTGCCTTCCCAACTGTGAGTTTCTTAGGGCTGTATGGTATCTTACTGTTTTCCTTTCCTCATTGACTCCCATAGTACCACACAGAAGAAAGTATTCAATACAAATAAGTCAAATGAATAAATACTAAATACATGATGAGTAACCTGTATGAAATACATCAACAAAACCATTAACTCCTGCGTACTTGAAATTGCAAAAAGCATGAATTTCACACAATGTGTCTCAGGAGATACATAGTCAAGAAAGCTATACTGCCAAAGGAAGCACATTTAAATCCACTTGCAAACCAGATGACAGTCATTTATTCTATCCAGATTATACCTCCTGGGCTACTACAGTAGTTAATTGACTGTTTAATGAGTCAATCCTGCAATATTAACTGATAACCAGAATGAAATGACGTTGTTCTCCCGTCTCACACATCTATGTGTCTGTTGAAAAGCATGACTAAATAATTGCTACTGAGCATGAGAGAATCACCTCTCGGGCCAAAGTCCATCTCCTCTTGCCCTTTGGTGATAAGCAGGAACCATATGGGACCAATGGGTACCAGTCTGTCTCTTCAGGAGCAAAGAAATGAGGAATTTATTTGAGCCTCTTCTTCAAACTGCTTGGAGCATGTAAACAGTGGCTACAGTTGCGTGTTTAACAAGACTTCGTCCTCCCCCCCTCAATCATAGTTCTAAAGCTATCGTTTATTGAAAAGCTGATTTTCAAAGCACACACTAGAACAGCTTTTCTGTACAGCTGCAGTGCTATTTAAATCTTCTATGAATATCTCTACAAACTCAAGAAAATTCTAAGTGAAATACTTCTCTTAGAGAGATGTAGTAAAATAAGCCCCTGTAGGAGAAAAAAATAGGAAGTAAAATTTGGTTGTTAATTTTAATACTGAAATTTAAAAAAATAAAACGAAAAAGGCATAATATCTGACTGAGAAGAACAAGTGAAATTACTGTGTGAAAAGTCCATCTTTAGCCATAGCCCACTACAGGACTCTGGTGGACAGTAATAGTCAGAAGTCATTTCTACACAGGCTTCAGAAGTGTGGGTATATGCCTCACTTTGTGCTATGATCAAGTTATGAATGAATGAAGAATATCTATTCAAAGCAATACTTTGGGATTACTAAGCAGATCCACAAGAGGCAACATCATGTTTTGGAAAGAAGTCTATTGAACCCAAATGTCTGTTCCAAAGTAAACTTCCAATCCTTTTGTCAAGCACTATTTTGGGAGAAAAATATTACAGTAGTATACTGATGGTACATGAGCCTCATATACCAGTTATATAATTCTCTTGCTCTAAGCCAGGCCCCATGACAGTTCTTTTTTTTTTCTGGGCTGGGCTTAAATCTTTTTTTTTATTGTAATTAGTAAAAGGGTTACATGATATTTGCCAGATAGAAGGTGCATTAATTCACATACACTGATACCCTTTCACATGTCTTGGTACCCGTTTCCCTCCCCCCCCACACCCCATGACAGTTCTTTAGGCTGTCTTTGCAGCACTTTTTAATGCTGATATCTTTTTCAATCTGGCTTAAGTAGAAACTTTTAGAATCTAGCCAGTTGCATTGCATTCTGAAGTTTTCTTTTTTGAGACAATTCAATGCTCAGCTAAATGACTGATCAAATGAAATTACACTGAGTGTGAGTCACTGCTATAAATATTTTGGAGCCATTGATTTGGAGGTTATTTATGAAAACAAAGTTTCAGAAGTCACTGATCAAAGAAGGGTCATTATAAGAATTGGTTTGTGCCTCATCAAGTATAGTAATGCCCAAGGGTTCAATGCTGCTATTCTTAACCCTCAAAATAATGGATTCTCCAAACTGGGCCTAAGTGGTTGTTTGCTAAATTATTAGCTCACTTCAAATATGGAAATCCCATAAAGTACCTTGAATAAGATATATCATGAGCTATAAATAAGATTAGGTCTACACAGGCTCAATATCTAGCAGAGCGTCTTGCAAAAATGAGATAATCAACAAACACCTATGGAATAGATAGATGAAAGAGTGTGAATAAGCCTGAGACTCTGGTGTATTTGAATGTGTTAAAATTCTATACAAATAGCTTAAGTCACCATTTGACCAGAGAATGTGAATAAGAAGCTCAGCAAGGCCTAGAAATCATTTGAATGGATTCTGTATTCTAAAGCATTGTAAAATTAATAAATGAAAATTCAATGCATTTTGAGTTTTAGTAATATTGTGAAAGCCTGAGCCTGTCAGTCCCTTGGTTCTAAAATACCTTTCTAGCATTCTTAAAATCCCCAAACTCTTTTTTTCTCATGTTATTCTCTTCCTTTGTTTCCATAGGAAACAGTGACTTCCAGGCATCCAGGATGACACAACACTGAGTGCCAAATTGCATGCCATCCTGCAGTTGCCAAGGAGATAATGTATGTCATTCCTACAAATAACATGTTGCTCATGCCTGGATTTCTTTATCGAGCCTCTTAAGATACTTTTTGTTTGAGCTGAATTCAGATAACGATCACCATGAACCGATATCAAAATGACTTTTAAAAATGTTTGTTTACCCCATCCTCTTCCCACAACGCAACTTGATCACATCTCACACTCGTTTCTGTGGAAGGTCTGAGCATATTTTAGGCTGATTTTGGAATCAGTGATTCAGCAGATTTCACTGGGGGAAAAAACCCCTCTGACTTCTGTCTGCCTGTGTGCTAAGTAAAGGTCCAATTAAATCAACACCTGGCGCTAACATATTCCATTTGAGATGGCCTACCACAACAACAGCTGCTTTCTGTTGAATTTAAATTGGAAGGAAGAGGAAAACAAGAAGGAAGGAAAAGGAAGAAGGATGAAAAGAAGGGAAAGAAGAACAAAAAAAGAGATGGAAGACAGGCAGAAAGAAAGAAGTAGAGGGAAATTTGTATTTCTAGGGAATACCTGCACTGTGCCAGATTAAACAAACATAAGATAAACAAAGATCATTGGAAAATGTCTAGAACTTAGCTGATATCATCCCATTAACAAGAGAAACTTGGGTATATTTGTTTTTTTTAATATTTTTATTGTAATTAATAAAAGGGTTACATGATATTTGCCAGATAGAAGGTGCATTAATTCACATACATTGATACCCTTTCACATGTCTTGGTCCCCATTACCCTCCCTCCCACCTCCCCATCTTGGTTTTCCCCCCTTCCCCATCCAATTTCAAATAACCAAATACAAATATATCCAATATATCAGATAACAAAGTGAGATACTGTAACAATATGATATAACCAAGGGACAGCAAAAGAGATGAGCGATAACATAGTACATTAAGGACAACAATCATTCATTATATGGCTTTTGTTTCAATATCCTGGAGATCCTTTCAATTAGCTTCATACTATATGGCCTTCTGTATCAAGGTTTTGCTCTATTGCAGATCTCTGCTAGTAGAGCCCAAGGTTTCTACTGACTATGACAAATGAGGGAAACCATTGAGCCTAAGTTCCTTTGAGTCTGGCTTACTTCACTTAATATGATTTTTTTCTAAGTCTTTCCATTTCCTAACAAATGGGTCGATGTCGTTTTTTTCTGACAGCAGCATAGAATTCCATTGTGTACAAATACCACATCTTGTTGATCCACTCATCAACTGAGGGACATCTAGGTTGGTTCCATATCTTTGCTATGGTGAATAATGCTGCAATGAACATTGTTGTGCTAGTGGATTTAGTATGCCCTAGTTTCTGGATGGTTGGGTAAATGACTTGGGTATATTTGATTTGAGAACATGTTTCCCAATTAGCTAGTACTTCAGCCCACTGTTTGCGCTGAAGCAGCTACAATCATTTTTATTTTTGTCAGTAGTGGGGCTTGAACTGAGGTCCTGGGCACTGTCCCTGAGCCTTTTTTTGCCCAAGCTAGTGGTCTATCACTTTGAGTTATAGTTCCACTTCTGGTTAATTGGAGGTAAGAGTCTCAGGGAGAATTTTCTGCCTGGGGGCTTTGAACAGAGCTCCTCAGATCTCAGTCTCCTGAGTAAGTAGGATTACGTGTGTAAGCCACCAATGCTCAGCATACAATCCATTTTTATCAATATTTTTATTAATGTACATTAGTTGTATAGGTAGGGTTTTTACTGGAACACCTCCACACATGTATGTAATGAACTTCGATCAAACATACCCTCCCATATTCTCTCTCATCTATCCTTCCCCATCTTACAAAATTTTCATCAGATTTCATTGTTTTGTTGTCATATACACATATAGAGTACAATGACCATCTCTCATGGATTTGAAGGTTAAGTGAATTTAGCTCAGTGTCTCATAGGAGCTAGGATTATGCTAAAATATCTTCCTTAACATGCCTTATATTACGGCTGGGTTGATAGCCAATACATAAACATGTGAAAGCTGTAGCATTAGCTGAATTCGAAGAGATTCATTTTCATATGTCCCTCTTGAAGATGTTTTATTTTCATTTTACTTTATTATTTTGTCAACATATCAAGAAATGTTGACTCATTTTTTAAAATCCTCTTTGCACTATTTAAAATGATTGTAATAGGGAAATCAGCTAGCTATTCCTAGACCAAGAACCCTGTCCTGCTGTACTGAAATCTCTAAAGATCCCAGTTGAGCATTCAATCTGTACTTAAACCATTAAAACGATTACATTTTTTTTTTACCATTTGTCCATCCATCAAGCGATCATCATAAACAAGGAGACCTACAGCTAGAAAATAGGATAATGACAAGAAGAAAGACTACTGTGGTGTAAACACAATAATCAGATAGTGGAAAGTTTTCAAACTAGAGAGGAGCATTATGGTGAGACAGCAAGAAGGGAGAAAATTACGTCTCATTGCTTGCTTTGCTCACTCTACTGTACTGCAGACTAGCCCAAAATAAACATATATAATGTTTTATTTCATGTAGCAATTTCTGAGATGAACAGCTCTACAATGAATTAGGCTCCACTCTACAGTGCTAAATCAGTTCTATCAAGAACTATAATCTAAATAAGAGCCAGGATGTAATACTGGGTCTTGTACAGTTCTCCCCTCCAATCCAGCATATATTTTTCAATCAAGGCCAGAAAATGATTAAACTTAGAATATCCTTTACAAAATTGGCTAAACTCACTCACAATACAAAGTAGGTTATCACTGCTTTACAAAATAGCCCAGAAACAGAAGCCAACAGGAAGAAGGGATGACATGTTCTTCAAAATTTTTAATCTTACTTTTATTTTTTTATTTCAACATACTTTTTAACCATAAATATTTTTGCTTTATGCTAAGTGAAAAATGAAAGAATTTTGTTAGAAATCCCTGACAATTGCCTGGACCTTCTCCCTCCCACCTCCCACTCTTCTTCCCTCCCTTGCACTCTTTCATCTTCATATGTTTCAGAAATCAGAATGATACAATTATCCGGAAGTGATGTATAGAAATAATTATCCAAAATTGTCTCATAAAATTTTGAAATTCTTTACTAATAGCTATTTCAATCATTAAACCTATTTTAACATATATATTACAGTCATATACTTAGAATACTATTTGGGGTTTAATATTTTCATAGATATTTTAGTGCTAGAAAAAATGTCTGTTGTATTTTGCCTTAGTACAGTAATTATCCAATCTATTATTCAAGGTAGAACATTTTGTTCTGCCCAACATTAAATGGGGGACCACGGGACAACTATTATACTATGGACACAAGAAAGTAAGTACAAAGTTAATCTATTCATCACACATTAACTGATTTCTTTAAATTTTCTAGGAATCTAAGGATCATACAAAAAGAAGTAATTTTGTCATTAAAATGCTGAATTTAAGTCCTTCCACATTCTATTTTGAAGATATACTGACATATTTCTTTGCAAACATTTGTGGTAATGTTTCAGCAAAATAACTTGACTAGCTACCATGGCTATTACTCATAACAAAAACACAAAACTGAATGATTTATTGAACTTTTAAAGACAGGTATAATTCATGGATAAACACTGGGGGAAAATAAATATAAGAGAAATTAAATATTGCAAGCTACTAAAGGAGGGATTCATTTATTTTGATTAACAGAACACAAATATATGCCACTGTAGAAAAAAAAAGTCTCCTTCTACTTTTATGGATGCTATGTTAAACAACCTTTCTATCAGCAGATTGGATCCCCACCGACCATTGGCTATTTCAGGCCCAAAACGTACTCTTTTCCTGGACAAAATGATGCCATTTTTAAGTCAGCCATTGGCAAACATCAGGTAGAAGAAAGCAAGCTATCATTTTTGCCAGATCAGCTAAAAGTGAATTGCTTTGTTGCAGAAGCAATGAGAGTGACTTAAATGCAAGGGAGGAGTGCTTGCTGCTCTTGAGCTTAGTTTACTGAGCTCAGAGTCCACACAAACCTCCACTGCTTCTAGTCAAAATAACACAAAGGAACTCACAAAACAATCCTATGGAAGTTGTTAAGATGCCTACAAAAGAATCACTCATTAGCCCCAGGCATATTGAGTAGGGATGGAAGGTTGTGATGTTTTCAGCTTAAATTTACAACTCCTTTCTTTAAAACCAACTAACTAATGAACCTAAAAATGTTAATCAGGTAGGCAGAGGCAACTCATGACCTGTACACCTAGTTACTCAGAAGGCTGGGATGTAAGTATGATGGTTCAAAGCCATGGGTATGATGGGTATGAAAGTTCCCGTGAGACTCATCTCTCTCTCTTTTTTTGTCAGTCATGGGATTTGAACTCTGGGCCTGGATCCTGACCCTGAGCTCTTCAGCTCAAGTAACACTCTACCACTTGATTCACAGGGCCACTTCTGGTATTCTGGTGGTTCACTGGAAATAAGAATCTCATGGACATTGGTGCCCATACTGGCTTTGAATCTTGATCCTAAGATCTGAGCCTCCTGAGTAGCTAGGATTATAGGAGTGAGCTACTGATATCTGCCTCATATCTCAAGTTAACCACGAGAGAACCAGAAGTGAAGATATGGCTCAAAGTGGTAGAGAACTAGCTTTGAGCAAAAAAGGTCAGGGATAGCATCTAGGCCTTGAATTCAAGCCCCACGACTAACAACAACAAAAAAAATTGATCATTATCACTAGGACACTTTCTTATGAAACTATTAAATTAGAAATCTAATTCTGAGTCATAAACCAGTGTAAGTTAAAAACTGTCTTATAACTGTCTTATAAGGTCGGGAGTTTAGCCTAGTAGTAGAATGCTTGCTTAGCATGCAAGAAGACCCGGATTTGATTCCTCAGTACCACATACACAGCAAAAAGCCAGAAATGGTGCTGTGGCTCAAGTGGTAGAGCTCTAGCCTTGAGAAAGCCCAAGGACAGTGCCCAGGCCCTGAGTTCAAGGCCCAGGACTGGCAAAAAATAATATCTTATGAAATAAGTTCAATTATAAGTAACAACAACAACAAAAGATGGCCCAACTTCTGTTTTGTTTTGTTTTGTTTTTTGAACCATCTGGATCAGTAAAATGGTATTTTCACATAGTTCAGTCTAATAAATAAAGCTGGGCTTTCCTCAAAATAAATCAGAAATTAGGTTTTTTTGTTTTATTTTTGTATTGGGACTTGAACTCAGGATCTGGGTGCTGTCTCTTAGCTTTTTCACTCATAGCTGGTTCTCTGCCACTTGGAATACAGCTCCACCACTAACTTTTTGCTAGTTAATTGGAGATAAGCATCTCAGGGACTTTTCTGTCTGAATGTGGCTTTGAACCTTGATCCTCAGATCTAAGCATCTTGAGTAGCTAGGATTACAGACAAGAGCTCTCACCACTAGTCTACATGCTGCTTTCTTTATGGAAGAAGCAATCTCTGAAGATGGAGAAGGGCCCACATATCCCTGCCTTCACACATCTGCCTATTTGTAGATTCAATTTACTGTACTGCTGTGAGACTCTTGCTTACCACTCTCTAGTGAAGTTTCCTTTTCCCACCTTTCCAATCACCCTTAACAGCACCTCCAATCAATTAGCTCTCAGAAGATTCTGAGTATCTATCATTTCCTTTATTGACATACAAACAGAAGTGAAGTACTTGGATTTTATGTACAATTTGAGCATGAACCTCTCCTTCTGTGTAATACTCATCCATCCTGGGAGCCAAAGATGACCCACATAATCAGTGCACAAAAGGATAGCTAATGGGACTGAAGAGATTATTCTTCATTTAAGAGATTTCCAATGGAACCAGGTGCTTTGGGGTCAAATGAAGTCATTTATTACCGAAATATTTAAGCCATCCCAAAGCTATCTGCTGATCTCAAAAAGTAAAATGACAGTGCTTAAGTATGATGCTTGAGTTTGTGTGATGTTGTAATCTTTCTTTTCTATTACTACTTGTATTTTGCAGAGATTGTTTTCTCACTAAATACTGAGTTCTAAACCTTGAGCTAAACATTTGTCTTCAAGTTCATAGTCCTCAAAATGCTTTCTATTTAAATCTATCCAGCAAACTAAATCCATTTGTTCATGTGTTTTCTTAGTTAATGGTAGAAACAGTAATAGACTTATTTTTATATATTAATTTTCTGCTGGGTGTATGCACAGAGACCTCAAAGCCTTTTGCCATATTCTCTTTAGAAATGTTCATCCTCTTGTGTTAAAGAATTAGACAAAAAGAAAATGCAGATGTGCCAAAATGTGGCTTTCTCTTCTGTGATCCATACTGTCTCCTTTACCTAACAGTATCACACAGTTTTTTTTTATTTGCTTTCAAAGGACATCCTGGTATCTGCAGTAAACTAAATGGACTTAGAAAACATTTTAGGAAGAGGGGTGAGTGTGGCCTAGTGGTAGAGTGCTTATCTAGTATGCATTAATCCCTGGAATCGATTACATGGCACTACATACACAGCAAAAGTGGTACTACATACACAGCAAAAGCTGGAAGTGGTTCTGGGGCTCAAGTGCTAGAGCAATAGCTTTGGGAAAGCCCAAGAACAGTGCCCAGGCCCTGAGTTCAAGCCCCCACAAAATAGTTTCAGGAAGACAAAATTAGAAAATGGCCACCTCCACATCCCATCCAATTCTTTGAAGGCTTTACAGACCGTCTTTTTTAAGAGCCTAAAATTCAATTAGTAAGGCAAGCAATAGCTGAAAGTAAGTTTCAACACAGCCAGGTGCCAGTAGCGAACATCTGTAATCCTAGCTATTCAGGCGGTTAAGAGTTGACAATCACCATTTGAAGCCAGCACCTGAACAAGAAGGCCTGTGAGAATCTTATATCCAATTAACCTGCGAAAGTCCAAAAGTGGAGCTGTGTCTTAAACAGTGAAGTACCAGCCTTCACTGAGAAGCTAAAGAACAGTACCCAGTATGTGTGCCCTCTTACTAGCATACACACACACACACACACACACACTTAAGCAAAAACAGGTTTGCTTTAATTAACCTACTGTTGAGGAGAGAGAGAGAGAGAGAGAGAGAGAGAGAGAGAGAGAGAGAGAGAGAGAGAGAGAGAGAGAGACAGAGACAGAGACAGAGACAGAGACAGAGAGACAGAGACAGAGAGAGACAGAGACAGAGAGAGACAGAGACAGAGAGAGACAGAGAGACAGAGAGACAGAGAGAGAGAGAGAGAGAGAGAAGAGAAAGTGTTATTCAGGGATTAAATTGAGAATCATAGGATAGAAGAATACATAAATCCCCTTGGTGGTCACCTATATAAATATATTAGAGTAAAAATAACTGAAGTCAATGTTCACAGGCTATAATTTCAGAGAGAAAGAATCAGCTGATAACCAACAAAGGCAATAAGAGTTTGGAAAGCATATGATCTATTATTCCAGTAAAGAATCTAGGCAGGGTAAACATCTTGTAGAATCAGAGATAATCAGAAACTTTTAAGAAAGCATCTCAGCCATGTAATTCAATATGAAAAGAGTTCTCTTTTCAAACTGATGGAAAAGTGACCAAAATATAATATTTTCTTATACCAAAGACATTTTTTCTTACATAATGTTCTGTAATTCATTTAAATGAAATGAAATAAGTCATATCCAAACTGATGTTTCTTAAAACTGCTAAATCATCTGAGGCTGAGCATAAAGCTGGAAATTTAACGATGTATATTATGTTGTGGGAAAATTAGCTCCTCAAAATAGCAAAGGGAAAATTGGCAGCTTAGTCAAATAAACCAGGAGGAATGAATAATTTTACTCAGTATCTTAGGGACTAGAACTTGCTGGAAAATGTAACTAAATGTTGATGGAAGTTTGTTTAAAGGAGTTATATATTTATGCATATATATTTATGTATTGCTTCAATATAGTTTGTTGAATTTTTATTCTTTACTGAAAAGAAGCATTTAGCTCATTAGTAGAGATAGATGGAAGAGAAAATACACAGAATCTGGAAACACCATTAAAGAAAACTTTTAAATAATAATAAAATTTTAACAATGGAAATTTGTACTTCTTTGCTACCCTTGGCAACAGAGGCCAAACCATAGCTATACAAGGCATGAAAATAATCAGTAAATCAATGACTAATTCTTGAGCACCTGCTACATAACTGGTAAGTTTGTGCCAGATGTGCAGAAGTAAGAGTAAATGGTGAAATAGAAATCCCAGTATGCCGAGAGATGGTGGTGCATGCCTGTGCCTTGACTACTCAAGAGACTGATATATATAGACAACAGTTCTTAGCCAGCCCAAGAAGACAAATTCATGAGCCACTGATCTCCAATTAACCAGCAAAAAAATCTACACATGTAGATTTCGCTAAAGTTGCTAGAGTGTCAACCTGGGGCAAAAAAATGACAAACAAATAATCAAGGCCCTGAGTTCAAGCTCCAGTACTGGCACCCAAGTCTCCCTCCCCCACAACCATGCCAAAAAGAAATCTCAATAAGATGGTAATAGTTCATATAGAAATTCTAATACCATCCTAAGTTGTTCTAAAATATCACAAGCAATCAAATGATATTTATACTAAGGTTGGCTTAATTTCTTGCTGTTCTTCATGTGTTATCAATCAAATATACCTCAAACAAGTCTGCATTCTCCTAACATCTCTTACCCACTAAATTCAGTGAGTTTCTTTGGTTCATATGGTATTTATTCTGTTTCACTACTAGACTACTGTATTCTATCACCTGATATAAATTCTATTGGTTTGAAAACCCACCTTTAGCTCTTAAACTTCTTTGAAGTTATTCCCACAATATTGAAACAAATTGTCTTGAACATATATTGTCAATATGCTTAGCTGACCCTTTTGATGCATGTAAAATAGGCTACTTCAGGTCAAAATGCGGAATAATAAATTTTAAAATATTTAATACATTTTTAATCTAGAAAAGTAAGTATTGCTTCAATACAGTTTGTTGGAGTGACTGTGCTAAATTAACTAATGGATTTTCAACCTGACGAAATCCATGGCTATGTTATGTCATGCTGGAGATTCCTGAAACATATTAATTTTCTGTGACTTGGTTAAATTATTGGCTTAGAGAGAGGGCCCATTTATGAACAGTATAATATTTCAAAGTATCTATCACACTTTCAACAATATAATTAGATAACCTTATGGATAAATGGGAGTAAGATGAGAGCAAGTTGGTACTAGGAGGCACAGCAGAGGTTAGCATTGATTGCAGTAGAATATAAGTAAGTGGCAGGAATCTCTAGTAGTTTGTGAGTATACATTTGAATACAGATAATTTGGGTCTAAATCCTGGCTCCATTGCTCAGCAGCTGTGTGACTTTGGGCAAATCACTTAGGACTTTCGGTGCTTCAGTTTCCTCATCTATAAAAAGAATGGCTGTGAACATTATATGAGTTCCTATATATATGTATATATGAGTATATACATATATATGTATATAAATATTTATTGGCACATGGCAAACAGAATTACCAATTGATGCTTTTATTGCTGCTTGAGTGGCATAGATTTCTGTTGTATAGTAAGCATAAAATAACCTGGAGGTTTCTTTCTTTGTTATCCCAGAAACAACCAGCCCCCCTTCATATTCAGCTCTTGATATGTTATGTATAATTAAGGAAACACACATCAAAGACTAAAGCAAAATTGAACTAGTTTAGAGAGTAGACAAGATTGCAGTCACACAGCCTTTTTTTTTTAAAGAAGGGAACCAACATACTGTTGCCTGCCTTCACCATTACACAAAGAAATGAAAGCGCACATATTGGGTTATGTTATTAAAGTTACATAGATAGAGGCAAAGTCCGTGAATGCCTGACTGTTGTTATTGCGAGATGAGAGCCAGCACCTTGCCTCTGAAAGCATCCAGCTCTCTAATGCCAAGAGAACCCACATCCAAATCTATCATTTACTATACATAGGATCTGGGGAACTTGCAAAATGCTTCACCAACGCTCCATTTTCACATCCCCCCCCCAAAAAAAAAGAGTATGTGCAAAACCACTATTCTTTTCCAGGTTTGTTGTAAGGATTAGAAAGATCACCACAGAAAGCAATAGTATGTGATATGCTGCAACACTGGCATTCAATAAACCATGGTGACCTACTGCCTCCCCCAATTTTACACTAAATATACTTCACAGAAAATACATGGACAAATCTCTATTAATCTTTATCCACTGTATCAATTGTTTTATCTGTACACATGCGCATACAGCCCACTGTACTACACTAGCTTGACAGATTACCTTGATGCTTCCTTAAATACTAGCTAATATATCTAACCTCCCTAGCACAGATTTAAATTGATGACACTAATCCTCCAAAGATGGAAATAGCCTATCTTCTGTTATGATGCTGATCTCAGGATTTTTTCTTCCATCTGACATTATTACCAATAATTAACAAGATATATGTAATACTGTTTCAGTAAGCCACTAAAAAATTGGCTGCTTCTTCTATTTGTCATTTTGAAGGACATCCCTTAATGTCTCACCTTTTTTAAATTTGCAAAATGAATTTCATGTCTCCATTTAACTTTTGTCTCTTAATGATTCCTCACTACTTCTAACTCTCCACAATTATTTGCTCATTTATCTTTATTTATTTTAAATTAATTTCTCAATGTCCCCCTCACTGCTCTCCTATACATGAAAGCAATAATCTCACTATTCTCATCTTATCAATCCTTAGTAGGAACTCCATAAATACACACATAATTATAGTAGGATCCGAGGATATAATTAAACATAGAAATTAGTATTTCAAATGATTGATGTAGCAGTAACCATTTGAGAGTAAGTTCACACTACTATAAACATGAATACATTTATTTTAAAACTTGTGCTCACATCATACTCTTATATATTAAAAATATAGACCTCTGAAGATAAATAGCCTGCTTCTCTCTTGACTAAGCACACAGATTTTTCTCTTTGAATTCCTGGTGCCTTGATAGGAAACTGGCACATAATGGTTGCCTACTATCTGCTTGTTAACTGACTAGCTGAGATTTGCATTCCACATCAGTACATGAAAAAAAATAACAAAACTAAAATAAAAATCAGGATTGAAGATGAAACATAATTTTGGTATTCTTGACACATAAATCATACACTTTAATACTTGCACAATTAAACAATCATTCATTGCTTAAAGAGCGTTACTAACTACAGAACATTCTGTGCTTAAACGATTTGATTTGGGGGAGGTACTTATTTATATAAGCTCTAAAGAATGTCATTAAACTTTTGTCACAAACACACCTCATATCCCATGAACTGACAGTATTGCTTCATGGTCTTTCTCAAACTGCTAAAGAAAGACCTTTTAGTGAAAGTCCCAAATAAGAACAAATGCAAAAACAAGAGATGGAAGGGTTTTTTTTTTGAGGGGGAGGAAGCATATTAGTTTAAACTATTTAAAGAACAGCAATTCTAAGAGGAATTTTGAGAATGAAGTCAAAATCTGGAGCTGACCTTATTGGCATTAACCTTCAGGCATGGGATTACTCTTGTATATTACCAATCACTGGACATTTCCTGTATTTAACATTTCAGTCACTGATGTCTGTGAAAGTGACATGACTAAAGTGATTAAAAGACAATAAAGGACTCTCCTTGTCATACACAGCTGGATAGGATAAGGTTATTTATTTTTTTGCTTTTTTTCCCCCAGTGTTCTCTTCAGTCTTCTACTGCCACCCACTATCTCCAACTGTTGATAAGAGTATCTCAAATGCAATCATATCCAATGTGTGTATGAGCTGAAATATCATTTTCCAACACATAAATATGTACAATTATTATGTGCTGTTTTTTTTAAAAATAAAGACAAAAAGGGAAATGTTGGGAGTACTATCCTAAATGTGCACAATGCTATACTATGGCTCACTTACTTACTTATCTTCACTTCTATGTCCACTAAAATTGGATTTTTGTAGAAGATATAGTTTTGAAAATTGATAAGGAATATGTTGCTTTCCAGAAGAGCTTGAATTCCTATTGTATAAATCCTATATTTCAATGATAATGAATCGAGACAACTTTAACTGCTAAATACTATGCTATGAACTTCATCGGAAAATAAAATGCAGCCATAATCTATACTGTCAATGAGAACATAATCCACCTAAACATAGCACTCATACATGAAACTATTTAAGGAAAATACAAGTGAATAATAGAAAGTGATTAAATGAGGTTACATACACACATTAAATATTTAAATTTCTTAAGAAAATTTAATGGAATTGTTGTTCTTAATGTACTATGTTATTTCTCTTATTTTTTTGCCCTTCGGTTAATCTCATGTTGTTACAGTGTCTGACTTTGTTACCTGACATATTGTATATACATTTATTTGTTCATTTGAAATAGGAAAGAGAAGAGAAAAAAACAAGATGATTGGAAGGGGGCGGAGGGAGGGAAATGGGGACAAAATCCTGAGAAGGATTATCAATGTGTGAGAAGTAATGCACCTACTATCTGCTGAATATAACTGTAACCCCTCTCTACAGTACAATAAAAAATAAAAATAATATTAAAAAAGAAAAAATTTAGGATAGTCATCATCACAGATATGGTCAATAGGGCATAAACACTATATGGTATACTTTATATGCAAGATGTCATTTAAGTCTCACTATCAACCCTTCTCATAGGCTCTTATTACCATCACTTTATAGATCTAGAACTAGAGACCATCTCCTTGAGACTCTGGAGCAGACTCAGAATAGGCCCAGAAGGGAGATAACATTACAGTTTAATTCATAAGAATTATTAGAAAGAAAAAATAAAGGAGATTTTCATGAGTGCTCCTGAATCATTGAATTCAAGGTGTGCCTTACATTGTTTATTACATTTTTTCCATCTCATCTTTCTCTTAAGACTCTCAGTAGAGTAAATAGCTCTGTTCATTGCCCACTCATACTGTCATGTAAATATCTAGGAATACTTTAAATTTTTTTTAAAAAGTGTACTAAATGTTTAGTAGAATGAAAATAAGGACAAATAATAAGTAGACACAAATAGAAATACAAACAAAGGAGAAACATATACTTGTAATTTGAAAAAATATAGTCACTATTCCTGTGGTAAATGAAGGAAATATCCTGCTATAAATATTTCTACCTATCTAAACTTGAACTAATTAGCATCAGATGTGCTTCATTTTTCTTCTCTATCCTCGTGAATAATCCCATTGCAATCCATCTCATTCTCCATGTTTCATCCAACGTATCTAATCAGTCATGAAGGCTTGAGGCTTAAAAGCACGAATTTCATTTATCCAGCCTTGTCACTTACTAGATAGATGTCCTGGGGCAGATAACATGATCCCTAGCTAATGGCTTCCTCACTGGTGAAAATGAATAAAAATAGTACATATACTATAGATTAAATTAGAATTAAATTATAGATAAAGTGCCTATAAAAGTTCCTTTATTGTCTCACAAAATTTATTTAAGGTAGTAGCCAATTTTCATAAAAATATGAGTACTATTGAAATGCTCATTACTTACCTATATCTATATCTGTTTATACACATGCCTATGTATTTGTATATTTAAATCTATGACTACAACTATCCACTTTCAAATGTCTGTTTATTAAACATAAATTATACACATATGTATATATGTATATTTATATACATATGTATGTAAGTGAATGCTGCAAACTGAATTAATTTGAATGTTAGGTATACTCATTTTAACACGAGCATGTCATCAAACTACAAGCTTCAGCTTCTTTACCTATAAAATAGTTATTCCAATTAAGTTTCACATGTAAAAGTTCATCACATAGCACATAAACAAAATAAGAACTCAATTAGAAAAGGTTATTCTTGCCAGGCACTGCATGTTGTACTAGCTATTTCTCAGGAGGCTGATATTTGAAGATCATGGCACAAAGCCAGCCCAGGCAAGAAAATCTGTGCGATTCTAAAATTATGCAGAAATGGCACTGTGGCTCAACTGATAGAGTACTATAGGCTTGGCAAGAAAAGCTCAAGGATACCACCCATGTGTGTTTCAGGGAGAGTACATAAGATATAGTGAGGACATGCAAAGGCAGAGCCACAAGAATGAAGTTCATCCCCAGCAGTAGAACAGAATCCAGGACAGAATTATGGTAGTAAAAAGCAGAAACGCAATAAACTGTTTCTCTTCTGAGATATCTAAACACAAAGTACAGGATAGGAATTTTTACATTATGATGAGTGGACTTTTTCCTTGTTTCAAGAACATTCCATAAACCAAATGCTTTCCGATCCCACAGAGAATAGAAATGGTTGCCATTTGGCTAGGCCAGGCCATTAAGAGTTCGTTGGTCATGTAGGTCGTGTATGGTGACAACAAACCAATCCACAAGCGAGTTTCCCAAAGGATGACTGAACAACTAAATGTGATTGAACCCTTAAGTCTTACTCCAGTGAGAGCCTTAAACCCTGTTTAAGCAAGGGCAGCATTCCTCAAATAAACCCAACAGCATTGATTACAACTTTGGAATGCATATTGGAATACGCAAATTTCAGCGGTCTGATTGGAATCCCTACTGACAAACTTCTTTCTCCCCATTTGTTTATCTCCCCATTTTTCTCCCATTCAAAATGTTCTCAATCTTTACAGTGGAATTTGCAACTTCAGCTATTCCAAAACAACTGAGCACTCCAAAGACAGCTGTAATCCTGCAGAGAGCTGGACTCACTAGTTAAGTGATCCAGTCAATTAGTCATTAGAAAACTCCACATTAGCATACCAGTATTCTCCAGTAAACTGTTCAAGAGGCATATGTTGTTACATATTCATAGTCATTCAATGTACAGGACACGAAGCCTATGAGGTGTATTTTGACCTCTTTTATTTTAAATCTCTTACTAATGTTGAAATGTAGCTCTTTACCTTTCAAAAACACATTTCATTTTCTTTTCTTTGGGTATGTCATGTGTACAGAGCATGAGCACTGTGATGCAAAGAGGAGTCCTTCAGTAAGAACAGACTTTGCCAATTGAATGAGATCAAACGAGATTTTACTGCTGGTAATAATTATTATATACTCAAGACATGGATTGTCTTCTCATGTTTGGAATTCTGCAGAATGATTTTATTCTAAGTTAGTGGTATTTGCAAGAATGTATAATGTTTCATCAGTGCATCAATGCAGGAAGCCTGCAAGTTTTTAGAAATGAAAAGAGTGCCACAGCAATTATGATCATTATTAGTACTAGAAACAGAGCCAGTAGCAGCAGCAACCGTAGTAGCAATAACAGTAATAGCAGTAATAGTAGTAAAGCAGATTTTAGGCAAGTGCTCCATCACTTTAGCCACACCTTCAGCCCTTCTTTTGATTTTTATCTCTTGAGACAGGGTCTCACTCAAAGCTCCTTCCCATCCTGATCTCTTGTTATCTGAGATTATAGGGGTCCAAATCTAAAATATGTAGAACTAGATCAGTCTTGGTATTGGGTATAGTAGCTCTATAGGCAGGTCAGTGTGTTTGATAATTTCAATATTAATTTTTAAAATCACTATTTGTAATATTGCTTTAAACGTTGGAGTTAACTATGAGTGATACAAAAGCAGGCTATATAAATTCCAGAGTACATGAGGAAGCAAATAATTACTGGAAAAATTCAAACAAAAATGTAACAGAGAAGAGTTAGTGTTAAGAAAAGAGTAAGACTGGGAGCCAGTGGCTGGTAACTGTAACCCGAGCTCTTCAAGAGGCTGAAATCTGAAGATCATAGTTCAAAGGTAGCTGGGCAAGATGCTTGTGAGACCTACAGTTAAGCACCAAAAATCCAGAAGTGGAATTGTGGCTTAAGTAGTAGTGTGCTAGCATTGAACAAAAAAGCTCCTGGATTGAGTTCAAGCTCCAAAACCAAGTTACAAAAAAGGGAAGAAAATCTGAGCATTCAAAAAAGACAATGAAAATGGGAAATTTTTAAAAATAAAATCAGTTTTAATAGAATGAGTGACAACTATTCAAAATAAAATGTCCTCATTTTTCTGACAGTAATCCCTCTGTACAACACTTTTACAATTACTTTTTAAAAAAAGAATTTTGAGAGAAAAAAAAATTTAAGTTTATTTTATGATTAAATTAGTAGCCTGATAAGGAATACACCATTTCTTCAACATTAGTAATTTGAATGTCAAGAGCATCAAAACATGTAAAACAAAAATAGTTATAATGAAAACAAACCTCAGTGTAATACTTATGGCAGAATTGTAACTGACTGAGGCAGTAAAAAATAGTCCCTTAAGCAAAATTAATTAAATAACTAAAATTATTTGTTTTCTATTGCCATTAAACTTGTATTAGCATTTCAGCATAACCCATGGCAGAATAAAGCTGTTTTTACCATTCAAATTAGTATAGGTAATATTTTTAACATGTGCAAAACAACAAAAATTGGCAACAGAGAAAATAAATAAAAAATATTCCACTTTGAGTTTTTAATATTATCTCCAAATGATTTTAGTTCAAAAAGAAGAACACACACACATACACACATATGTACACACAGAGAGAGAAGTTACAAAACACAAAATTTTTAAAAAGAAAAAGAAAACAACAATGTAATTACAGAATATTTAGCAAATAATTGTGATAATATCAGAATTAAAAGTCATGGCCCAAGCTGCCTGCAAAAGAAATATCATTGCAATAAAAATGTTAGTAAATATTAAACCTCAAAAATAAATTTTATGTAGTAAATTAAAGAATTTAGAAAAAAAGAGTAATTGCAAATTTCTGCTATGAGAGCCCAAGGTTTCTACTGATTATGACAAATGAGGGAAACCATTGAGCCTATGTTCCTTTGAGTCTGGCTTACTTCACTTAATATGATTTTTTCTAAGTCTATCCATTTCCTAGCAAATAGAGCGGTGTCATTCTTTCTGACAGCAGCATAGAATTCCATTGTGTACAAAAACCTAGATACATAAGGCTATATAGTATGACGCTAAATGAAATGACCTTTAGGATATAGAAACAAAAGCCATATAATGAGTGATTGTTGTCCTTAATGTACTATGTTATCTCTCATCTCTTTTGCTGTCCGTTGGTTATCTCATATTATTACAGTATCTCACTTTGTTATCTGTTATATTGAATATATTGGTATTTGGTTATTTGAAATTGGATAGGGAAGGGGGGAAAACAAGATGATGGGTGGGGTGGGGGGAGGGAAATGGGGACCAAGACATGAGAAAGGGTATCAATGTATGTGAATTAATGCACCTTCTGGCAAATATAATGTAATCCTTCTATTAATTACAATAAAAAATATATGGAAAAAAAGAAAAAAAGAGTAATGAAATTAACTTCCAGAAAAGGAAACTAAAATAAAACAACTCTAAAACATCAATAGCCAAATAATCAAAAGCAGAAATAACAAATTCAAGATGATGTGGTTAAAGAATCTTGATCAAAGATTGGCTACAACAAAATAAAACAATAATAAAAGGCCCAAGGGTACTTTCAAGGGAAAAATTTACCTATAGGTAAGAGAAATCAAAAAAGATTGGAAAGGAGGAAACTGCAACTGAATCAGCAATTTTTAAATGAATACAGTATCTGAAATGCAATCTGATCAGTTTTGAAATCTTATACATAAAATAGAGCCTATCAGATTAAAACATAAACTACAAACTTACTTAGATTCATTTTGCTATCTACTTAATATCATTCTCATAAATTAGCACCCTAAGTCCTTGAGGAGCAGTGGATAAACTGACCAGCTATAAACTTTGACCAGTTAATCCTTACAAGAGTAGATACCGAACCACATTTGTTCAATGCTGGTATTCTCTCTGAGAACAAAATCGCAGCTTTTTTAGCTAGTTCTCTGGCTTCCTGACAGCTTTAGTACAATCCTAAACCTTCCATAACAATTGTTTAATTATTGTTTGCTTCCCTTCATCTCCTATTGCCAAAATAAATGCCAACTCTATATTACAACATATATTAGGTTTTTCTGGGGTTGGGAGTTAGGCCTAGTGGTAAAGTGCTTGCCTGGCATGCACAAAGATCTAGGTTCAATTCCTCTGTACCACATACACAGAAAAAGCTGGAAGTGGTGCTATGGTTCAAGTAGTAGAGATCTAACCTTGAGAAATTACTCAAGCCCTTAATTCAAGCCCCAGGACTGGCAAAAAAAAATGTTTTTTTTTTTCCCAAAAAGCATTATTGAATCTTGTATTTTACACAGAGACTGGTTCATAGTTGGCATTAAATATATACTTGTTGCATGAGTTAGTAATGAAGAAGGGATTGAACTATCACTAATAGAGAAAGAAGCTGATGATTACTATTACACTTGGACCAAAGAAGGTTTACACTTACTGTGTCATCTACAGTGGGTTGTGTGTACTTGACTACAGACATTTGTCTCATCATTCATAAGAAGAAGCTGAGGGGAGTGAAAAGTAAAGATAACAGACTGGCAGAAAGATATGAAAATAATATAACAGAAGAACCAATGTAACAGTGATGTTCATAAGACAATATGTTGGAAATGAACTTTACAACTTGGGGGAAGGGTTGGAGAAGGAAAGTGGAAGAAAAACATGGGAATGGCTATCAATATTCAAAAGTAATGTACTCACTACCTAATCAATGTAACTGTAACCCCTCTATACATCACCCTCAATAAAATCAAAATTCAAGTGAAAAGGAAGGGAAAAGGTAGGAAATAGATGACAAGAGAAGAGAGAGGCAAGAGAAGGGTGGGCCTGTTTCATTTCCTGTTCATGAAGATATTGATGTTTTAATACAATTAGAGCCCATATGAAAAAGAAGTCTTAACTTTTAAAATCACAGAGTGTCTGATGAGACCCAACACCACAAGGAAAGAAAGAAAAACAGGCCGTCAAATACCTGCATAGGTGTTTCGGGGTGCCTTTCTCTAAGCACTGGAGCAGCTGGAGCTTCGGGAAGAGGTTTAGAAGTCTTCTTTTTGGCTTTTTCCATTTGAACGTTGGTGAAATAGTTGACAGCAGCAAACTCAATAAGGGCCGAAAACACAAACGCAAAGCAGACAGCTATGAACCAGTCCATGGCTGTAGCGTAGGACACTTTAGGCAAAGAGTGCCTGGCGCTGATGCTCAGTGTAGTCATAGTGAGGACGGTGGTTATCCCTTGAAGGCGAAAGAGCAGAGACACACCTCACTGTTATCTCCATGCAACACAAAACGTAAGCCCTAAAGAACCAAGTGACATGAGCATTACAAAGTGAGCTACCATCCAAACCACTTCTGGTAGAGGATTTGAATTATAGTGATCGAACAAAATCTAAACTTTGAACTGAAAGACAAATGACACTCCATTTTAGAAGTTTATGATCACTGGCTCAGGGTGGGTTACGTTGGGCAGACTTACTGAGAATTCATTTATTCCCTCTAGGTTTGGTGTAAAAAATGAAAAAGTATGTGAAGGTTGTAACATATAATAAGTCAGCGCTGGAAATTAAGCCACTATGTATTGAATTAAAAGAATAACTTTATTGTATGTTCAGCATACTAATTTATTAAGATTATAAAAATCTATTTTTTTTGTTTTTCCAAACTGATTTCTAGAGCATTTTGGCTTCTTAGTTATGAGGGTATTTTTTTTGGTTTTGGTTTTTTGTTTTTTCTTTTCCCCAGTCCTGGAGGACTGAGCTCAGGGCCTAATCATTCTCCTTGGGCTTTCACAAGACTAGAGCTGTACCACTTGAGCCACAGCACCACTTCTAGCTTTTCTATGTATGTGGTACTGAGGAATAGAATCTGGGTCTTTGTGCATGCTGGGCAAGCACTCTACCACCAGGCCAAACTCCTAGCCTTGGCTGTAAGGTTTTATCTCCCATCAATTTATGGTTAGCAGGAAAACTATTCCAGACAAGAAAAGAAGTACTTCTCCATCAATGGGCTTCTGAAACACTATCACCAGCAATTTCAGAAATGGTCTGCACCATTCTCAGTAGAAAACCCCTCCACTTGCCAGCTAGACATGGTGGTAACCAGCAAAAATCTCAGCACTGGAAAGGTAAAGTCAGTAGGATCATGAGTTCAATGCCAGCCTGGTCTACATATTCAACACAAAGGCAATCTGTGCTATGAGAATTTTTCTCAAAAAGAAGAAAAGATGAAAGAAAAGGTGAAAAATTCTCCTTGTCATTGGAATCACAGAGAGATGCATTATTTGAAAAGGCTAATGAACTTTGATTCAAAAAAAGAGCTGTGAACAATTAAGGATCCATTTCAAATATCAGCTTTAAGGGTACTTTTCTTTTACTGTCTGTGTAATATGTGAGTGAATATTAAAATAACTGGGAAAATTTAATTTCAAAGTTTAAATATTAAACCAAAATTTTTTTCCTCTGTTTTTGTATACAATAATTAAGTAAAATGTGCTATGAATTTTGAAATGTTCTGTGGCACTCTGAGTTCTTCAAGCAGTGTGTTCCTTACAATGTCATAGAAATGATGCTGAAAGTACTTGAAAAATAAAATATGGATGGTGCCGTCTAAATAAAAATATGACTCAGTACTCAGGAAAATAGAGACCATTATGTGATAACCAAAAGGGAAACATAAATTCAAACACAAGAAACTTAAGATTACCCATGTTACTGTAAACATTTTTACTTTTTTTGTAACAAAATGATTTCTCCTGAGCCTAAAAGTAATGGTTTTCATTTCTTGTAATATCATGTGAATAAAAAAACACTCTTGTTAGTGATGAGCAAGCAGGAAACCCAAAAGTAATATTTTGATTATTTATGGACAGTCCAACAAGTTAATCATTTAAATTAATTATGGATACAAAAATAAAAACATGCTATATATGTAGATTTTGTAAAATTGTTTTGCATTAGTTTGATTTTAAAGTGTATGATATAGTCCCCCAAATGCTATGGTTTCTATTTTTTATTTTATTTATTAAATTATTGTCATTGTATTTCAAAAGTTATGAGTAGAATGCTCCATGATTCATGTCAACCCTTCTATAGTTCTCCTTCATTTCCTCCTCCCATCCCTAGCCTCGACTTACATAGTTTAATTTTTACATAATGCATATTGAATATAATGATTGCATTTTCTCATCCTTCCTTCCTCTATCCCTCCATTCATCCCTGCCTAATGTGCACTCCCTCCCCAAACATGTTTTCATTTATGGTTGTTGGAAAAAAAAACTAGGGTTTGATATCAGAAACTGACTTAAAATTGTTTTAGAAAACCACAATCTTCGTACACATTTTGTCTATCTGGTTATCCAAATATGAAGGACTACTAACAAGACAAGTGGTTGCTTATCACATGCAGTTTCTGGTAGAACATTTGACTGAATAAACACTGATAGAATAGCAAATGGAAACCAACCTTTCAGATAAGAATTCATGCTTCTTCTGCCACTAGGAAGAAAATGTCTCTGACGTAGCTGTCTTGGCCTACTCTGCCCTGAACATATTTCAAAGCTATAGCTATTTTTTTTCCTTGTTTATGTATTGGTGCCAGTCCTTGCATTTAGAATGCTGAATAAGCACCATATTGACTGGCCCAGGAACTGAGAGAGAAAATGTAAGAGCAGGCTAACAGTGTACACAAGAGTGAATTTTTGGCTGGCCATTCTAAGAAAATGAAATAGCAATGACTTAGATATGCCAGCTGGCAACTGGCATATTTAATGTTTTACCATACTGGAATAATTAGAGAACTTCTAGAGTCACACCAGCTTGGAGATGGAAGGTCTTTCAAAAGAATTTAGCACACTTTGCTTGTCAGATTGGCTCTGATGCTTGGAGTTTGGTTTTTGCATGATCACTAGTGACATCTCCGATCCACCCAAAGATCTTCCTTGTAAAAGAGAAAGGAGAGTCAAGAAATGAAAACTACCCAGAATGCATAGTTACCAATGTCTCATAGAGAATAAATTACTAATGGTCCAAAACACCGAACATTTTACTTCACTGGGAAAGTGCCATTCTAGATCCCCAATAAATAGTCTGATAATTATCATTCTTGGGACTTTAAAGATTTAACTATTGGCATAGTTTTCCTAAGCAGTTAAAGCCAATACTTTGGCATATGGGCACAAACAGGGGCAGATATAGAATTCCAAATTAAAAAATCCGCTTCACAAAGTATTTTCTGTGAATATTCATGGAATTTCATCCTGCTGCCCTGAAATTCCTCACAGGCTTCCATGTTCCTTGAGCCCCTTGAAGACAAGCGACCAAGTTCTCAGAGTTAGATATTGTCTTAGGTTCACCACTTACAGAATTTTATGGCAAAACAAATTGGTTAGTGTCTTCAAGTCATTTTCCTTATCTATAAAAAATTAACAATGATTACCTTGTTGGATTGTTGAGAAGATTAGATAGCAGAACAATATGTGGTAATAATGCATCCATACTCCAAATATTTAATGTCCTTAAACAATCTCATATTTTGGGGGAAGGAAGAGATTTGAAATCTATCCTATAGCAATCCTATGAGGAAAGGATAACCACTCCTGGTGCCCAAACATATGAAGAAATAGAATAAACTTACTGAACTTATATCCAGTCAGTGGTAGATCTGGAGTTTGGAACCAAAGATAATATTATATGAGTGATATTATCACTTCCTCATCTGTACCTATAGTTAGAATTTTGTCTTCTTTTCTTAATATTACAGGGAAAATCGGGATAATATGTGTACAAGAGTTTTTCATATTTGTAAATCTTAAGTGATATACAAGACTTAAAATTTTGGTTCATGCTAGCTTCCAAAATTTTAATACTTTTTTTGGTATGAGCATGAAAAGACTGCAATCTCATGCTCAGCTTCACTAGATGTTTCTCGTCCACTCATGCCTTTTCTAAACCTGACAGTAAAGACCCAAGTTTAGTACAAGTGGTAAAATGATAAATGAGATTAAAGCATGGAGACTTTAGGAATGCTGATAGACCATACTATTCCTGAAACCAATGAAACTAAGTTAGAATGAAATAGATCTCCCCTATATAAAAAGTATAAGCATCCCAGATATACTAAATTGATTACAGTACAGAAATCTATATCCTCACTAATCTGTCAGGAAGAGAAATTAACGCAGTCTTCTGGTGGAGAAAGTCATTGGCAGATTTGGGTTCTGAACCCTGACTGTCTCTTATATCGGATAGCTGAAAGGTATCTCACCTTGCAATGTGAAGTCAGTCTTTAATTTAACTCGTACAACTCTGTGAATTAAGAAGGACTGTGGCTCCCTAAGATCACACACTGACTGCAACACAAACCCTCTGTTTATGTGTTTGTCAAGTATAATTAAAGAGTGGACTCTAGACTATGGAAGAAATATCTATACAGGACTAAATCACATCCATTCAAGATACTGAGACACCCTTATCTGTAAGAGGATTGGAGTAGGACAAAAGATTTTCATTGCCTCCAATTCTTTTGATATTTTCAAATAAAAAAGACAAAGAAAACAAATCTTTATAATTATACTTCTATTCCAAAAGAATTCTGTTCAATTCCCTTCCTATTCCAACAATGAAAGCTTCACATCCACTCACATTCTAGAGAAAGTAAGTAGAATAATTTTATGAAGTAAAAGTAAGATGGATAGATGGAAAGTTGAATAAACAAGTTCTCAAAACTTTAAAAATCACAAACTGGGCACTGTAGAGCAAAGTTTTTATAATCCTTGCACATGGAAGCCCAAGACAAAGAGAACTCTAGGCCAGTCTGGGTTACAGAGTAAATTTAAGTCCTGAAATAGATGCTACCACTAAACAAAAGCAACAAAAAATAGCCTTTGAGCTCATGTGTTCTTGACTTCCAGCTATTTAGAACTCACTGCATAGGAAGCCATCATGCTAGCAACAAGAAAACAAACACTGGTTTAGAAAAACATTACGTAACTGGACTATAACAGTGAGTTTATGAACTAAGCACATAATGCCTTCCAATTCAATGCATTTAAATCATTTGCATTTTGTTCCTCTTCATTAAAGCCAAGTTATTCTAAAACTTTCATACTCGTTCAACCATGACTTTTATTTGTTTTATTTTAAGCTCTCAGTGCATTTCATTTTAACACCTAGATATAAATTTAATTCAATTACACAGCATTATGCTAGAAGTCCAGGGATATTGTGGAAAGTGAAATTCTATGCACAGTCTTCACTGGTTCACTTGACTGGCTCTCAACAAGAGAACTCTGAGGGAGGGCCTCAGAGGCAGAGGACAGGCCTCTCCAAGCATTCCCACTTTGGGTTTATTTGCTATAAAAGAAAATTAATGAGGTTCTTTACCTTCGGGTTGAAATATCCATGTTTAAGAGTTTTCATAGACTCATCAGAGGGCTATGCTCACAAATCATAATCAAAACGAATATGGAAAAAGTACCCAAGAAATGAATTGCAATTACCAAACACAGTTCTAGCTGGAACGGATTCCTTATTTATCCAGAATGAAACTTGAGAAAGGATCACTGTCATAATGCATGGAATATACGTCTGAATCATAAAATAGCCCATCTTCCGTCTGAGGTGGAAGTAAACTGTCATAACAATGTATTCGCCTGCAAAGAAAGTGTGAATAAAAGGTGTTGTTCATCCTGTAAGCAGCTACTCAGTGATTTCTTGATCTCATTTCAAACTAACAAACAGTATTCTGAGCAAAGATATTGTCTTCTGTGCATAACACAGTAAGAAATATATAGCTTCCTCTTGGGTGTGCTGGAGAGTGTAACAAGAGAGATGACAAACACCATATTCAGGAAATATTTTCATTAGGTATAAGGGTTAAGCAACTTAGGACAATGGACTGTACTTTTTTAATCGAAGTATTTTTCTCCTTTATAAATCAAATAGTGCTGAAGCAATTAACTTTAATTTCTCATGTTTGTTTAGAGAAGGATTTAAAACTAATTTTTACAGAAAACTGGAAAAATGAAAACATACACATTTTCATGAAAAATAGTTTCCTTTTGGAAAGAAATTATATAGTTCTGCTTGTCTATAAAATATGTAAACATTTATATAGGAATACCTGTACTCTGTTTGTAGGCATTTTGTGCACATTCTTGCATACACGCTTAGAAGAAGCTGCCTTAATTTTAGGAAAAGGCTGTGTTGGGGGCCGGGAGTTTGGCTTAGTGGTAGAGTGCTTGCCTAGCATGCATGAAGACCAGGGTTTGATTCCTCGGTAACATACATAGAAAAAAGCCAGAAGTGGTGCTGAGGCTCAAATGGTAGAGCTCTAGCCTTGAGAAAGTCCAAGGACAGTGCTCAGGCCCTGAGCTCAAGCCCAGGACTGGCAAAAACAAAGCAAACAAACAAAAAAGGCTGTGTTGGATATATGAAAATATAGACATGGGTAACATAGGAACATAATCTATAAAACCAATAAATGAAACAAACTTTAGAATTTCACTAGCCATAGATAAATATCTTCACTGTTGCGTTTAAAAGAAGTTAAAATTGAAGATGTTATTTAGGAGTCAGGAGGTTCACAGAAGGCTGAAACCCAGCTGTGAGATCTCAAATCCCCATTATTTATTTGATATGTCCCTTGACTAAAGGCAACTGCACAGTTCCATAACTGATATGAAAATACCCCATATGATGGCAATCATGACAGATGTTGGGGAGATAAAAGTTATAGGTAGTTAGGGGAGGGGAAAATGACAAAACATGAGGATTTATACAAAATGTCTTTAAATAAAAAATACAGTAAGCTAAAAGAAATTCTGACAAAATTTCGTATATCAATTTTATTTTTCATAATTAATTTCCCCTCATTTTATTTTATTCAAGTTTAATTTATAAACCACTTTATTGACCTAGGACTGACATATAAAAGGATGACATATTTAGATATAGAATAAAATTACTTTGGGGATTATTATAGATAACAGAAACTGTCTTCACAGTCTCTCATAATTCTATCCTTCATCACCTCCAAAAGTTGATTCCCACCTTCTTATTCATGTTTTGTAATAAGAACTCCTAATATTTATCCTTTTAGGATATGGCATTACTAGCAATGGGCCCTATGTTCTTTAATAAATCCCAGGAGTTATTATATTATATAATGGAAATACTGTACCCTTTAATTAGTCTTTTCCATTATCCTTCCTCTTTAAGCTTCCAACAAATATCTTTCCTCCCTCTACACCTATTAGAATATTTTTGACTCATAAAATAAAAGTTTTACAACACTGTTTTAGCATTTTTCCCTTAAAACATGAAGCATTTCATCATTTCACACTGTCGTTCCAGATCTTATAATGACTATTCATGCTCTCCTTCTACAACTCTAACATTGAACTAATCTGGCACCCAGACCTTTTAAGAAGGTTTTCTAAGCTCCAAATGCCTGTGCTTGCATTTTAGTTTTTCCATGAAGCAATAATGGCTTAATGTCTTGAGCAAGTTACTTAAATACTTCTTATGTACATATGCCTCATCAGAAAAATGAAGATGGTTAATAGCATTCACTTAATGAAGTGGTATTATGGCGTGACTTTGCAATGCCTCTCTTAAGCTTCTATATTGAAAGATCCATCCCCAGCTGGAGATGCTATTTTGGAAGGTGACTAAAATGTCTGTATCCAGAAGCAGTAGGTCATTCTACAAACCTGAAAATAAGCTCTTACTAGACACTGAGTCCAGTGGTACTTTTATCTTTGACTTCTGTGCCAGCTTCTAGGACAAAAACACATTTCTTTATATACATTACAGTTCATTACATTCTGTTACAGCAGCACAGAACTAAGATAACTATCACTGATTTTTTTTCTTGGTGAACTATAGAAAAAAAAAGTACTAGTTGGGCACAGGGGTGCAAGCCTGTCACCCTAACTGTTTAAGAGGCAAAGATCATGAGGATTGTGGTTTAAGGCCAGCCCAGGCAAGCAGTTTACAAAATCTCTTCTCAGCCAATAAATATCTGTTCAAGATGATACATAACTACCACCCCAGCTACATGGGAAGCATGAATAGTAAGATGCTATCTGGAAAATAATGAAAGTTTAAAAGGACTGGGGATATGGGATATGGTTATAGGGTTAGCAGGAACAAATCTTGATGAACTCAAATCTCAAAACTGCCAAAAAAGGGGTGGGGGGGAGTAGAACAAGCAATGATATGCCAATTTGCAGATGGCAGAAGCTAAATGCCATGGTTTCTTTCTAGTCATATTTCAAAGCCACAAAACCACAATGGCCATCTATCTATTGGTATGACACTTTTAGTGTCTACCTTTAATATACTTTGTAATTAAGTTTTGTAATTTACTTTCACTGTGGAAAATGGGGAAGGTGACATTTTAAAATTAGGTAAGATTTTTTTTAAGATTTTTGAAAAGCAACTAAAAAGCAAACCCATCCTTCTCATCCAATTTTTAATACTTTTAATATATGTGATCACTAATTTTGGTATATAATAAAGCCAACTTACTTTTCATGTCTCATCAACTCAGGAATTATTTTCAAGTGAAATAAAGTTATAAAGAAATGCCAAAATGTGATTTATGTATCAATCTTATTTCTAAAAACTTTTCATTGTGAATTTTGAGATATAAACATATCTATATAGACATATAAGACTATGATAGGATATATATTCTATAGACAAATATTGATATATAGATTGATATGTATGACATAGAAACTGTTTAATTTTAATTATGTTCTTTATTTTATATGCCAGTGATTGTATATAGAGATTTTTTTCTTGAATACTTGTTTGTAGAACATGACATTTGAAATATGATGTAAAAATTCAGAGTTAATAAAATGTTTTAATGAAAAACTAAAAAAAAAACAACCCTTTTCAATGAAAAAGCTAGGACAATTATTTTGCAGCTAATGCCAAGAACAAGGACTGTATTAAGTTAAACCTTTAAATATCTCACCAGTAATGGATTTGATAGTTTCACTTGACACTGTTTGCCCAATCAGGTCATACTGAACTAAGCTCGAAGACTCCTTGGGCACTTCCACTGACTTCTCGGGACCTTTGGTCCAGGTGTAAATCATCTCACTCTTCGGATATGCATCTGAATGAGAGCAGAAGATGTGCTTAAGAATGTCAGTGCAACCGTTAGGTCAACATTGAAGGCCAAGGATTAACAAGACACATACTCAAGAAAATACAACAGGGCTGGGATCTAGTTCAGTGGCAAAGTGTTTGCCTAGAGAGTGCAAGGTCCTGGGTTTGATCCCCAGTACCAGAAAAGAAAAGACAAAATAAATACAGGAATAAATAGAGGTTTTGAAAAAAGAACAAAACACAAAGAAAATGGAATACTTTAAAGACAATGCTCATGGTGATTTACTGAAAACATGTTTAGGATTTCGAAACTTACACACCTATTCTACAGCCTTGCAGATCAGCAGGATGCATTTGTTTTTATGCCAAAGACTCAGAGGACATCCTAAAACTAAAGCATCTACCAGGCTGCATATGAATCAACACACCTGGGCCTGTTCCTATACTACTAAGCTATACCGCTTCTAAGAACCAGCTGTGTTCATCCTCCCCAAACTCATGTCTTTCACTCTGGCTTTCCAGATCCTGACCCGCCTGTCCTGATTTGTTCCACCCTAACAAAGCTCTGCCATTTAGAAGTGTACCAGATGCTGCCTCTAATAACAACAAAACAAAAATCCTGCCGGGTCATCTCTTCTACTCTCTGCTTCTGGGCAATACCCAGGCTGTTTAGAAGCCATCCTACAGGAACAAGTGGCTATTTGTAAAGCTCTGGGGAAGGGGAGGTGTATAATTACACAACAGCTTCTACTACCTTTAAACCCTTAGAATTACAACATTTGCTTTTCTGTCTCCACCAAATGGTTTCCTGGGGGCAAATTTGAAGCTCATTTTCTGTTATTGGATGCTCACTGCAAACCAAAACCACTGTTTGCTTACCAGTCTACCAAGAACAGAGTGCAAAAGTACCAGGATGAATTGTATGCCACCCTCCCCTACACACCTTCCTAAAATGGTTAGGACAGTTAGGACACGGGAGGAGGAGGTGCGGTGGGATTGTTTAATTCTACGAAAGGAACTCTATACTCAGAAAGCTGCTGTTTATCAACAGCCTTGGGAAGCCAACTGTGAAGCTTCTGCTGTCTTTCAGCATCACGTAGTTGTGCTAGCATTTCTCTCCTGAAGTACATTTATCCTGTGTCATGTATTTCAAACTCCAGCCACTTTGCTCTTGTCTATAATGCTTTCTATCAACATCCTCTTAGCTATGCTGTCTTACTAGAGTTGCCTTCTCCCTTCGTTTTTTGCTTTTTAACAACTTTGAATGGTAAACAGAGTTGATTTTTCTCTCTCTCTCTCTCTCTAGAAAAATTAAAGATTAATTTTCTCAGGAAAATTCCTTGCTGACTATGATGTGCCTCTCTTTCAAATTTCCAGTCTAAAAATACCATCTTCTAAAACATGGTTTCTTTATTTTTATACCGAGCCTAATGAAATACCAACTCTACTCAATTCACTGAGAAGAGGGCTTTTTTTCTTAACAACAACTAGAGGGTAGAAGAGAGAAGACTTCCTCTAGATAAGAACTACCATGTATGAAACTTAAATTATTATAGTATAAATGGATCTTAATACTAATTGCAGTGCAATCTCCCTTTTAGCCATGTGTTTTTCTATCTTCTCTCATTCAATCATTGGTCCAGCAACTGCCTCTCTCTAAAAAGTTAGCCTACTGAATATTGTGATTACTAGGGTTATAAAAAGAATGGTGACTGTCGATTCTCATTAAGTTAAGCAATGAGCAATGATAACAGCAGGCAACAGTTTCACAATCAGTGAGACGAAGACTCTGAAGCAATAGTGAGAGCCAGCATCTATTTTTGGTAGATTCTGATTGAACTGAATGTTTGAGACAGACCTTGGAAGAGCAATCATACTGTGTTACCATCTCAGAGAAGGAAACTTAAAAGGAATAACATAGATCTCCCATCCATTCATCTTATTCTGTTGCCTTCATCTCAACACAACTATTTTACCTCTGCCACTCAAGTACTGTCCTATTCTAAACCACTGTCATCTCTGATCATAGAACAAGACTTCAGCTTTCCACTGTTTCTCTGGCCTCTCTACAATCTATTATCAGAAAACAAAAGAAAAAGAAAAGAAGAATCTAACAAGAAATCATGAGCTATTATGAAAAAAGTCTACACTCCTCTGTATAATCTTTCAAAAAACTTCACCTAGCTTTTCAATATAATAGAGTTCCTTAAGGAAGTCTATTTTCTCAAACCTCATCGCCTAGTAGGGTCTTTGTCATGCTGCCACTGTATATGAAGTACTGCATATGATGTGTCCATTTACTTCATTTGAGAAAATCCTGAGATTTCTTTGGTTTTCTCAAAGCCTGCAGTAAAAGATTCTGCATGCAATGAAGAACTATTAACTTACTGAAAATAAAGCACATACGGAAATTGTATCTCTTACATTACCTCACATGCAGTTCATAAGTCTCTAAATTTCATCACTGACCATCAGCCTATTAATTACAACTCAGTCTTCTTGGGTGGCTATAAAAATAAGATTTTGTTCGAAGTGCGATGTTACTTCTTTATTTAAAAACATTAATAGGGCTGGGAATTTGGCCTAGTGGTAGAGTGTTTCCTTAGCATGCATAAAGACCCACGTTCGACTCCTTAGTATCACATACATAGAAAAAAGCCAGAAGTGATGCTGTGGCTCAAGTGGTAGAGCTCTAGCCTGGAAAAAAACCCAAGGACAGTACTCAGTCCCTGAGCCCAAGCCCAGGACTGGCAAATGAATAAATAAATAAACAAATAAATAAATGAGTAAATAATAAAAAATAAAAATATTAGTCAAGGAACAGTCCCCTAAAAATAGCAATTTGGACAATTTTTGTCATGGATGATGACTTAAATAGAAAAATCATGCCTACATAATATCCACGTACATGAGAGAATGAGAAATTGGAATAATTGTCTTATAACTTACAACTCCCAAATTTCAAAGGGCAAGCATGACCATCCATGGGGAAGTCCACCAGTCTCATGGGACACTCCGCACTTATGGTTAGTCTATAAAGGAAAAATGGCAATTCAGTTTTTAAAAAATCAACCCTTTATTTAATTTGTTATAGATTCCTAAGATGGGAGGGAGAGAAGGAAGGATACAAGAAAAGAAGGAAGGGACAGACCTCTCTTCTCAGAGAAGTGAAAGGGAGAAATAAAGAAAAGAAAAAATGGTTACCTCATGGTGTATAAAATAGTGCCATTTCTCATAATTCGAAAAAGCTTATTTGGAGCAGTCATGTTATGTGAGACCGATTTCTTCCCATTCCTGAAGAAAGTATCAGGGGTCCAGACTTTTGTTACCATCATGTTGTTCAACCTCAAAATTTCAATAGGGCCATCATATTTTAGTCTCTTATCAATCCAGGTCTGCCTGAAGAACACATCCATTGTATATTCCTAAGGGAATTATTTCCAACATATCCAAATTACAAATGCTTCTACATACATACACACATATGCAGAAAATGCAAAACGTAGCTTGTTTTCAATCATAAAACAGACTACATCAAATAAATTTAACAGAAACAGAAATGACCTTAATTCACTAGAGCATAAAGATTCCCATCAGAGTACTTTATGTCTATCTAGATCTCTTTATTCAAATGAGAAAAAAATCACCACACTATTAATTATTCAATTACTATAATTTAATAAAATCTGCCAGAACCTGTTAATTGTTTTACCTCAGACAAGACAGTGAAAAAAAATCAGTTCATATGTTACAAATATCATTGCACAAAGATGCAGGAAAATAGATAAAAGATAACTTTTGTTTTCATAGAATTTATTTAGATGAGTTAAATAATAAAATGATTCTGAGTCATTAGGAGCCTAAGGTCACGAAAAATAAAGTATAGTTCATTTTTTGTCATGTTAACTCAATATACTTAATGTAAGGTAGAACAACTGAGCAGGAAGAATGCTTCCTGATTAGGACATGGGATTCTAATCTCTTTAAGTACAGGAAAAAGATGAGAGGGACAGAAAGAGAATATGGTCAAGAACCTATTGGAGTTATTGGAAATACACAGCATAGGTAGGAAAATAATAAAGTCCATACCATTCGTTCCTAACCATCTAACTACAATCTCCAATTTTGTTCTATGCAATATTTTCAAAGGGGAAGGAAGATGATAGCCAGGGTTATATTATGGATTTAATATCAATAAATTTCTTATTTTGTTGAGAAAAACTGTAGCACTCAGAGATGTTATCAAATGCGAATGTCTTGTCAGTATTCTTAAAAAACTTAATTTAACTAGGCTTTTCTTTGACTACCTTGTTCTGTATGGCTGACAATAAGGTATCTGTTGCATCTTTTATCACTCGTTTTCTTCAAATTTCAAAGGAAACACAGAGGCCCTGGTAGTACATGCCTGTACACCTAGCTGGTCAGGAGCAGATCTGGAAAATTTCTCTTTGAGCGCAGCTGCGGCTACAGTGACTCTCCAAACTAGCCAACCACATGAAAGCATGCAGGAATGGTTCATGTGATAGAAAGCCAGCCAAGAAGCAAAAGGCCCTAAGATCGAAGCCCTGTAGTGCAGCAAAAGGAAAAGAACAACCCATTGATTTCCTGAGATACCTACCATTTCAACATCAGAAACAGGTCCAAAGCTGGTGACGTATATGTCAGTTTTCACTTCCGTAACAGGACCTAGTAAGTATGATGTAAATAAGTGTGGAAAAATAATTACAAATTTTACAGCTTTGGATGGTTAATTGAAGATTAAATGCAGATACACTATATTGCTTTTATAAGGATCTTAAATTTTCAACAAAAATTGAAGTACAACCACCAAAAGCAGTATTTACTTAAAGGGGGATGCAGCCTGGGGGGGAAGTCCAAAATCCAATTATTTGCCAGGAACCTTGCTTCTTCAAAAATACCTCACCCCTGAGTGCTATTCTAGCAGACGGTACCAAGACACAGTTTTTAGCCTTTGTGATTTTCTATAGCCCATCATCATCATCTCATTGGCTTCTATTAGGTGAGTGGTTTTAAAAACAAAAAAGGCAAGGAGGGGGAGATTTGGTTTATATCACCTTTTACAATAGTCACACTATCCATTGGTGATTGGAATCAAAGGCAATCTCTTCTGTCATTTAAAACCAGTCATGCTCTGCTAAACTAGGCAGTTAACCTCTGAATAGTAACCATTACTCAACAGGCAAAGTGTAGTTTTTTTTGTTGTGTTTTATGTTTTGTTTTTTGTTTGTTTGTTTTGTGTTGTATTTTGTCCATCCTTGGACTTGAATTCTGGGCCTGAGACTTAACCCTGAGCTTCTCAGCTCAAGGCTACTGGCCTACCCCGTGAGTCACAGTGTCACTTCTGGTTTTCTTGTGGTTAATTGGAGATTAGATTCTCAAGGACTTTAGTGCCCAGGCTAACTGAACTGTGATCCTCAGATCTCAGCCTCCTGAGTAGCTAGGATTACAGGCAAAAGCTACCATGCCCAACTCAGGCAAAGCTTTTATGGAGATCAAATGAAATTGTTCCTATGACATGCTGAACACAGTGATCTTCCCTTGAAAATACTAACTCCATAATGATTTCCTTTAGATTTTCATAATGGCCACTACTGAGATTCTTATCTCTAAATGAAAGTGGTCCAGGGGCTAATGTATGAGTGTTTAGGCAGATGAGAAAGGTGGATTCATTATGACAATATGGTAATATAAAGTTTAGATAAAAAGCATGATGTCTCTATCTTGGTTTAACATGATTCTTAAAATCAGGAACTTTGGAGTGCAAACTTCTTGCAAATACTTTCTAGATCTGTGACCTTACTCAGTTCACAGATATGGATACAAATTTTTATGAATATTAAGAGTACTGAGATAATATATGTAAATTATATTTCTTAGAACATAATGTGTTCAATTGTAAAAGCAAATTATTATAGATAATATTTTATTACTAATAAAATTAAAGGTATTGCTGATCTCTGCAAATCACTTCCATAAATAACGGTCTACAACAACAGAGAACTGGATTCTCTATAACTAGAACTAATACCATCCTCAATCAAGATAGTAGACCTCCCTTAGGTAGAAGTTGGAAAAATGGATTCATACCAAGAAAGAAACAAGCAACTGGTATCACTTACTGCTCTACATCTAAAGTTGGCCTTATAAAAACGAATTTAAATATTTCTTCCTGTAAAGGATAAAGACTATCCCACAAACCAAAGAAGGTTCGGGGAGAATGAGAAAAATCTTAATTGAATAAGTTTCCTTATAGAACTTTTGGAGATACAACGAGAGAAAAAGTGCAAACTGCTAAACTATCATGAAATTTAGCTTTAGAAAAATAAAACTTCTTTGGAAAGCAGAGAAGTTAACCAAATTTTCATTTTCTGAAAACAATAACAAAAATAAAATACAGTAGTAATAAACTCATTACAGCTATCTTTTTCCCTAGAAATAGACAATCTAGGAAGTGAGTAAGGTGTTTCACTCAAACAGTTTCAAGAGTACGTGAAACTATTCAATAACCTCTCCTGAAGGAGGATTGTGGCATTATTTAAAAGCAAGACAACTATTCAATTTGACATGAGATCAAGGAGAGATGTGTTCGTCCACACAATTAGGATTGCCAATGTATTGTCAAATAAGTTATTTGACATGATTCCTAAGAAACCTAAACTTACTTCAAAGATCATTTTAGGGCAACAGTTCTCAAATTTTACCTATATCAAAACCATCTGCAATGGAACAATAGCCCATACCACCAGATCTACTGTCTGAATAAATGTAAGGTAATCCCTGGCACCTTGCACTTCTAACAAGTTTATGAGTGAGGCTGTTTACTTTTTTTGCAGCTTGCAGACATTCATTTAACTCTTTCCAGGAATAACGTTTACAACACTGTGTTCCAGAAAACATTAATACCATAGGTATTATCCAGTGGGAGAGTTCAGGAGAATAAAAAATTATGCTAATATTTTTCCTTATTGATTTATTGCAAGCTGTGTGGGTATTTGCTAGTTATTGTCATTATAATAATTCCATGATAATAATGAATATTTCTAAATTCTTATATAACATAATGCCTTTTTGGTATTCTTGAAAAGTGTTTTGTGTTCAGATTTATAACTTCAGTATTTGTGACAGGCTAGTAAGGGAAGAATAAACTAACAAGGCTTTTCTAGAACTTAACTTCTAGCTGCTCTATCAAAACAGTGACTTTTTGTGGGTTGTGGGGCTTCAACTCAGGGCCTAGGTGCTGTCTCTAAGGCCCTGTGTGCTTGACGGAAGTGCTCTACCACTTGAGCCATGGTGCCACTTCCAGTTTTTGAGTGGTTAATTGGACATAAAAGTCTTTTCTGCACCAGCTGGGCACCAGGGTAACATACCTGTAATTGTAGCTACTCAAGAGGCTAAAATCTGGTGACCATGCTTCCAAGTTAGGGTAAGAAATTCAACTAGCATTCAATAATCATTGACAGAACACTACAGGCTTGAAATGAGGAAATTGTATTATTAAGTCACTGGTTTTTTTCTTTCTTTTATAAAACCATTCTGGTAGTCATAAGGAAAAGAAATTATAGGGAAGCAGTAGCAAAGAAACACTTTTTCTAAGAGCCAGAATTCTGACACCTTTATTTTTATTTATTTATTTATTTGTTTGTTTGTTTGTTTGTTTTGCCAGTCCTGGGCTTGAGCTCAGGGCCTGAGCACTGTCCTTGGATTTTCTCAAGGCTAGAGTTCTACCACTTGAGCCTCAGCACCACTTCTGGCTTTTTTCTATGTATGTGGTACCGAGGAGTCGAACCTGGGTCTTCGTGCATGCTAGGCAAGCACTCTATCCCTAGGCCAAACTCACGGTCCTCTAACAGCTTTATATTAGTATCTTCATAAAATAATAAATCAATAATCCATTACTTAACTAAATGTGGGATTTTCGATTCTAAGATGTGACATATAGTAAGTACATTTCCTGTCTAGTTGAGGAGCCATTTCTGAATTATATTATTAGAGCATCTTTGGTCTTATTTCAGCCTGCTTGTGTCTATCTTTCTAGCCATAATCTTACTCTCCTTTGAAATCCCTAACCATCACAGTATTCTGCACATATTAGGTGCTAGATAACTATGTGTTTCATTACGTTTCTTACATCATCTAAGCAGTGATTAAAAAAAAACCCTCAAAAGGAAAAATTGAGATCAATTTGCTGCATCAGTCAAGCTAAAAATACTCCCTGACTCAAGCTTAAACTGTCTTATTTATATTTGTATTCTCACTCAGAACCAATTCCAAGCTTCAAATGTAATAGGTTTCTGATAAATCAGTCGTTGATGAATAATGGTCGCTATGCAATTAAGAATAATTCTTAGAGACGCTTCCTCTGATACTACTGTTTAGGATGTTCAAATCAACCTCACTAAGAGCATAATTACATAGAAACCAGATCATTTTGAGCTTGGATAGACTTCCTCTCACACTTGTATATACGTTTGTGTAACATCAAAGATGTCTTTTATTACAAAACCCCACGTCTTTGGTAATAGGAAAATTTTGTTTCCATTCTTTTCTTCTCTCATTTCTTTGGGAGGAGGGAAATCATTTTTCATTAATCTTGTAGATATGGTGAATTGTCTGTAAGTCAAACAACATGATCTCCAACAAGTTTTTGAAAGGAAGAGCCAAGGTTGGTAAGATCAGATTCAAACAAATACTCCCATATATCGTTGATGGTTCTAACTTGCTGGGAATGTGAGAGAGCAACAGATAATGTATCATGCAGTTTTACACCGTTTACCATTCACAGTCATGGATAATGATACCACGTTTTCATTTCATGTCTCATAATGTTATCCAATTTGCTGTTACATCATGAGAAAGCCCTAAGGTGCTTTGCTGATGTTAAAAGAAGTTGGGCCCACGCTTGGGGAAGCAGTTCTCACTCTTAACAACCGCATAATGCATCCACCTACATCTTATAAAACACCAGTGCCAGTGAAAAGGGGAGGAAAATGTAAATGCTAAAGAGATAAAAACAACGACAACAAGGAATCTTCACTGTCCTAAATAAGGACAGTCCAACTTTACTTGTCATTTACAACATTGGAAAACAGTAGCTTTCCTAAACAGTGAACAAAAACAATAGATATGGACTAATGTCACCAAGAAAGCAGAAAGCCCTATAAAGTTCTAGAAGTTTCTTGGACTTAAAAAGGATAAAAGACCGGTGCCTATTATTCTGCCCGATCCTTCTACCAGTACTAGTATGTTTTGTGAATAATTAAAGCTATCAAATCACGAAGGAAAGGAAAAAAAACAACAATAAAATGTGGACAAAATAGAAAAATAGAAATCTCCAGAAGCAAAACCTTATGGATACTTTGAAAAAACATCCAATTATGCTAGAACATGAAATTACAAAAATTTGAAACTTTTCACAATCCTTTCTCAAGAAAATACCATTTAAAATATTTCAATTAATAACACACACACACACACACACACACACACACACACTCATTTCCCTGGCGTTAAAAGATATTCATTGTAAAAGGGAGTTTAATTATGTAAACTCACCATGGAAAAATTGTTTGGCATAATCTTGTCAAGTGAAATTCCCACTTACATTAAGATCCAGAAAAATACATTCCTTATATATATGCAAAATAAACTCTTGCACATTTTACAGAAGGAAATTTGAGCTAAAATAGTCACAGCAATACAATCTTGGAAACAAGTAAAAGTCTACTGCCAACAGAACAGATGAACAAGGTGCCTCATATGCAATGGAATATCACACCACAGGCAAAATGAACAATCTAAAGTAACATGCAACAGTGACAATGAATCTGTGCAATCAATAATTCCATTTAAAAAACACTGACACCCAGGCCCAGAATTCAAGTTCACGACCAACAAGAAAGAAGGAAAGAAAGAAAGAGAGAGAGAGAGAGAGAGAGAGAGAGAGAGAGAGAGAGAGAGAGAGAGAAAGAAAAGAGATTGAAACTACACATACAGCAAATTCAAGATAATTAAATATACATCACAAGTTCACATACAGCAAACTGAAGATAATTCAATATTTTAAATATGTTCTGAATTGTATGGTTAGCCCAAAATGCTAGATATGAAATAATTAAAGAGATGCCAAAGGTAATTTTGTGAGGAGGGACAATGGACTGATAGGAAGGATGTCAGGAAGCATATCACAGAATGAAAATTAATGCAAAGTTCCTATTTTTTGGTTTGCCTGATGATTTAACTAAAATGCTTGCCATATTTTAATAAACAAAGGACAAAATGAGTGAACCAATGAAGACAAGATTATGTGTAGGCCAATAACATGACATCAACCAAGCATTATTAGTCCAGAATTAAAATATGTATACCTGAGGTTCTTATGAATAAATACATTTAAAAAGGCCTAGAATATAAAGCAGCAATGTTTGTTATACAAATGTAGGCTGATGTACTCTATGATCTGAAAAGTGTTATCCAATATCTACTCATTTAATAAAGTCCTATGAAATAATACATATATATGTGCTCTATTTTAGGAAATATTAAATGCATTTTACCATTGATACCCTAATGAAAAATATAAACATATGATTTATAATCCTAATACTTTATTTCATTTTTTGTCTTTTTTTTAAACTGAGAACATGTTTTCTAGATGTTATCCTGTTTTCTTAAAGCTTCTTTCTCCTACTTGTCTCCACATTCCTCTCTAATATTAAATTCTCCTCTATTACATTAAGCCTTTGGTAGTAGTAGTAGGGTTTAATGTCAAGATTGCCTCTTTGGAAGACCGGCACTCTACTACTCTACTCCAATCCTGTTGGTTAGTTTGGAGATGACATCTACTAGATGTTTCTGCCCTAGCTGGTTTTGAACCATTGTCCTCTAGACGTTACCCCACTAAATAGCTATGACTTCAGGAGTGACCCACCTGCACCCAACTGATATTATTAATCATAAGATAACAATTCATGTTTCTTCCCTTCCCATTCCTTTCTCTTTTACATATAAACAACAACAACAACAAAATCTACACATATTGCCCCCAAATTATTCCATTTCTGTTCACTATATTATCCATTTGAATCCACGTTTCATGCTCAAAATCTACTGAAACATTTTGTGTCATCATTTTCCCCCTATTGACAGAATTGTACCTACCAAACTTAAAAGTAATTTTATTTTTTTCTATTAAAAATATTCTCAGCCAAGAACTGGTGGCTCTTGCCTGTAATCCTAGTTACTCAGAAAGCTGAGATTTGAGAATTATGGTTTAAAGCTAGCCCAGTCAGGAAAGTCTGTGAGAAAAACTCAGAAGCAGCAACCAAACCCCTGAGTTCAAGACCCAGGACTGGCAATCCCTAACCTCAACAACAACAAAAACAAACAAACAAAAAACCAAATGTTCCCTTTCATGAAACACCTTGATAATTTTAAATCTAATGCTTAGCTTGTACTGTCAAAGTACCAATAAATGAATATATCTGTTTTCCAGAATAGCAAAAAGACCATTAAAATTCTCTTCATTTCATTTTTCTAATCATATATAATCTATTAGTGAAGTTGCACATTTTGATTAAAATTTAAGGTTTTTATTGTAAGAAATCGGTGTATAATTGTAGGAAAATATCCATGGTATCTACTAACAAATTTCTCTGCTCCCTTGTATAAAATGCCCAGGAAGTAACTACCCCAATCCTTTCTCAATCCACCCAATCAGACTTCTATACCCAACTTGCTGCCAAAAATGTTCCTGTCAAAATTTCCTGCAAGAGTCAGAGCTATTTCTCCTGTCTTCTTGTGTCAGAGTCCTGCCTCTCTTTCCTGGGCATCAACACTGGAGTTATCAGAGCTCAGTCTTGTGCCTCTTCAAGCACCAAACTTCAAATACTATGTGTGTTAACATACCCATCATCCCTGAGTTCCACACTCTACTCAGAACCTGTTAGGCATCTCAAATGCCACATAGCCACATGAAATTCTTCTGAGTCCCTAATCCTGCGGTAATTTCAGATTCCATTTTTCTAAGAGTTTGAATCAAAGCTTGAGTCAGCTTTCACATCTTTCTTTCTCTCCTACCCCACATCGAGCTGTCATCCTTGAGCTCTAACTTCAGAATATGGGAGAACACCAATCATTTCTTAGAAACTGACAAACTTTTCTGCCATTGGGTTGAAAGAAGTATCGTTTATCTCTTACATGATTTGTTGGGGCTGGGGAGGGGCTGAACCTTTCTACCTGTCATTGTTTCTACCTCTTCTCAGCAGAAGGGAGCCTGTAACAATTAGTTCAGAATACTCCCCCTATGAAAATCTCTTCAGTCGGTTTGACTTGGTAAGGAAGTAGTGTACCAACCCGCCAATTATTACACAACCTCTTCATTATTATATCACATTATATAGCTTATTCTTCAGCCTCATTAACCTTTACCTAGCAACAGTGTCATCCATGCTTCATCTTTTCATAACTAGAGTTCCTTCTCACTAACAGAGCCACCCAAAGGTGCCTCAGAATTCTAGCCACCAATGATTATAGCTCAAATATCACTTTCAATGTATCCTTGCTAACTACTCAAGTTACAACAGCCCTGTCTTCCCTGCTTTTCCATTACTCTGTACACCATTGACATCTGATACACAGCATAGTTTTCAAACAGGGCAGAGGCCAGCCCTGTTTAGCTCCTTATGTGATAAACTAAATTCTGTGAACACTCAATATTTCTAAAAACTGGAGAAGACTTTGTTCATGTGAAAAAAGACCTAATATATTAGTAAATAACCTTAAAATATAGTCATGCTCTCTTGCTGTTTTGGGAAGTTTGTAGAAGATGATCCAAAATGGATCATCACCATTGGAATGTGACGTATTTATTGGAATGTGAATGTTTATTATTCCAGATTATATGCCACTAAAGACCAAGATAAATAAAAGGCCATGCATTCATTAAATGGGAAAGGGGTGAGGGCAGGATTCTTATACTATCTCCCAGTGGTCAGTACCCCAGTGATGTGGTTTCTGTTCATTTGCTTGGCTGGATGGCTGCAAGTAACTGCTGTTTGCTGTTCCTTTTCCTGGGAATCGAACCTAGGGACTTGTGTTTCACATACTATGCCACTTGAGCTACACTCCCCAGCCCCAAGCTGTGCATTTTGAAGGAGTCATACAGCAGTGTTAAAAGTGGGCAAGAACAAGGAGGATGGCTTTTTTAACTTCTTTGTGGGAGGTTGTGCTTTTGTGGCACTTCTAAGCAGATACAAGCTACTTCAGTCAGCATGACAGGAACTAGTTCATCAGAGGCGGAAAGGACTAACCCCTTCGCTTCCCTGGCAGGCTCTCTCAACATGCCTCTTTCCTTCTCTCCTCACCTTTTCCCCTTTTCTTCCCCAATGGGAGAATGCAGAGACAAGGGAGAAGAGATCCTGGAGGGATGAAAAGAAGAGAATCATTCCAGTTCTTTTTATTCCCTCATAGCAAGCTGTGCTGCTGAGTTAAAAATATGTAATTTAGCTTCCAAATCTATTTCAACCCCTGCCTGGCCTACTGAGCAATCACAAACCATCCAATTTCAATTCAAAATCTTTGCTTTTAGCTTTATTTTAAATAGAACACAGCAAAGTTGTATCAACAGATAAAAAGTAAATGTTCCACAAAGAGCAGAAGGAGGATTAAAGGAACCAGGAAGTCAATCCATATTTATAGTGTACCAGTCAAAATTTGAATTGTTTTCATCTTCTTTTTAAAATGCCAAACTTTCCACAAAGTATAAAATGTCAGAGAAAGGATTAAGTTAGTGGCATCTAGAATGCTTTGCTAACAGCAAGTTTTCTTCTTATTTTTGGTGGTGAACATTTACAATTTCATGTCAACACACAACACATTTTTCTGCCAGTGATAATTACTGTTTCTCCACCAGATTTGGAATATGTCCACTTACAGGAGATAACCCACTTTACAAAGTGTACCACATCTACCACAATTGTTTATGACCAGCGTTAAGAAAGAAAAACTTGTGTTATGGAGTGGAAACTTGAATCACTAATTCACTGATAACCTTCCAAGTAGAGTAAATGCAACCCTTTCCTACAAACATTTGAAAGTGTCTCCAAGTACATAAGACAGAAAAAGCACTTGACTATGACTAGTAAATTGACTAACAAGACCCTTGAGATTTTTAATGTATTTATGTATGTATGTATTTACTCAAAACCCAGTAATGGCTTCCATAGCTTGTTTTCAACTCACTTTTTTGTCTGTAATGGTGAGAGAGAGGGAGAGAGAAAGAGACAGAGACAGATACAGAGGGTTTGTGTGTGTCTATGCAAAAGGAGAATGTGCAATCAATTCCTCCCTCCTTTTGAATTATATTTTGTGTTCTAACAAGCTAAGCAGATATTATTTTAACTGTCAACATTTAATAATAGCCAAGACTTCCACTTATAACTGCTCTTTCATTTATGTTCAGGAACATGGATATTTAAAGGACATGGGAGTAGTTATTTTGTTATTTTTTTTCTTGAAATGTCAAATTTTAAAACATTGGAGGGGGCAGATTTATCTTCTTTTGTTGAAATAATATAGACTCTAATGGTATCCTATCATCTGAAACTTTCCCCACAAAACTATTTTTGATCTAAAATGAACATTTCTGAGTCGCTTCTGAAAGTTCGTGCATTTGACAAATGATTCACTTTTCTAATGAAGTGTCTTTTCGGATTTGCATGAAGGCAAATGCAGTGGGGGCAATCTATCCCTGGAGAGGTAATGTGCAAAGAGTCATTAAAAAAAAAAAAGCTTGCCTTTCACATCCATCTTTATCACTGTCGGCACAGAGATGGTGAATTAGCACCCTCAGTGCCTTCCCCACGACATTTTCAATCAAATTCAGAAGAAAAAAAATCTGGTTTGGAATTCAGATGATCTGATGGGGCATAGACCATGTTAATATGCCACGTGTTCCTTTCTCAGGCTTGTTGTCCTCATCTGTTAAATGAGAAGGGTGACAGTAGACTCTAAAGAACCATTATCTTGATCCCATCCAACTCTGTCTCCAAACATTTTGCCTAATGCTGCCTTGTTGTTTTATGTAACCTGTTACTTTCTCCAGTCTCCCATTACCCATTCAACCTCAAGACGAAATACACTATCCTAGCCCCCCACGCTTCTAATATTTCCAAGTGGTAACCACATCACACCCTATCTCATACTATGTGATTGGTTTCTGTCATTTAAATATACAGCCCAACCTTGCTACTTACTGTGAAGTTTAACCAGCTACTTAGTAACTTTCCAAACCTGGATTTCTGTATCTCTAAAACATTAATAAGAAGGCTTCCTCTTCAGATTGTTGGAAAGGTGAACAGAATCTGTCTCATGAAATGCTCATGGCTGATGGGAAAATTTGATAGCTAAAATCCTAGTGTTTGTTATTGTTACTACTACTACGTCTACAAGAACACAAGTGCCTTTTCAAAGTAGAATCTATGTCCCCTTCAATGAGGAAGACATGGGCTGGTCCTCAGGGTGCGATCCTAGCTAGTTACTTCTCCCTGACCTGGACTGGAGGTGGCTTGAGGTGAAGGATTATATTTTAAGATTCCCGTGAACCTACTGCCTAGCACAAAGCTTACCACACAGATTTCATTATCTAAGCAAAGGAAATCTGAATACGAATGAGAGCGACAGTGCTGTGCATGGCTAGTTTTCCACTTTCCATGCTTGTGGAAGGAAGAAATAATGCTGGTTGCTTCAGGACTCCAAAACCTTAGCAGGGAAGCCAATGCCATATCTCCAAAGAAAATAAAAGAGTAAGGAAAGGGTTGGGTTCCCTGGCAGAGCAGGCAGCTTCATGCCCCAGATTCATGTCCTAGGTAGAACACAGACCCAGGTTTTGGCAGGGGAAAGGACACTTGGGACGAACAGGGGATTGGGATCCATTGCCTGCTTAGAGCTAGGCGTCCAGGTTCAGGAAAACTCAGGGCAGAAGAGGCAGAGCTCAGAACAACGCAGAAGGCAGAGGAGCTCTGAGTTGCTTTTTTTTTTTTTTTTAACTTTTCTCAGCCACCCCCACCCTGTAGTCAGGTCCCGGGAGGTAATTAATGTGGGGGAGACGAAAAGCTTCTGAGGGGGCAGGGAGATAGCAAAGTACTGGTGGGGGCGGCCTCTGTCATAGGTCTCACCCAGAGAGGAGAGGAAAAGAGAGGGGAGGGGGAGGGGAGAGAGCCGGAGGGAGAGCTTATTTTCGGTGTTTGTATATAAAGCCAACCTATGGAGAGTTCCACAGAAAGACAGACAGACCAGAGAGGGACAGACAAGACACACTTGCGCTATTGGAATTGTTCATACCCCCAAATCCAGGACGCAGCCTGTTGTCATAACCATCCAGCAAACTGTCCAGGATGCGGGTAAAATTTTCGGGACACAATTTCTCTTCCTTTTGGTTCTCTCCAGGGGATTCGTTGAAACTGCAAGCGCAAAAGAAATAAACCAAAGCGGAGGTGTCGGGGATTATTTGAAGGACGGATTAAGAGAGCAGGTGCAAACAGGTTTGGTCTCCTAGGCAAAGAGTCACTTGCCCCACGCTAGAGGAAGCAGGGAGGAGGGAAGGTTAGTTGGGATGGGAGACCGAAATGGGCTGGAAGCCCCCTCCCCCACGAACCCCCCTCCCCAGACCCCCAGCGAGCTTCTTGGCATCCGACGCCAGAGTGGGCTTCAACCCGTGCTGTTGCAGTGTAGACAGGAAGGTGTAGTTGGCTCAGAGAGGAGGTGGGCGGTCAGCGCGAGGCTGGACCTGGCCACGGGTCCACCCTCCCCAGATACATTCCCCCCCCCCCCTACACACACACACACACGAGACCCCGGGAAAACTCACCAAGCCGCCAGGCACAGGAAGTGCAGGAGGGCGACACTGACCCCGGAGCAGAGCGCGATCGCGGGAACCTTCCTGGCAGAAACCATCTTTGCCACATGCCATACTTTAAGCCTGTTCACGTTTCCAGGCTCTCGAGATGCCCTGAGCAGGGTGCGAGGAGAGGGCAGAGTGGCTGCTGGCGGCGTGCGCACACTCGCGCTCACACTCGCCCGCGCTCCGCCTGCCCGAGCCTCGGTGGGCGTGTGTGCACGCGGCCTGGGAGGCGGGACCTGCCCGGCCTCCGCGCCCCCGCCTCGCCTCCTCCCTCCTTCAGCGTGTGTGTGTGAGTGTGTGTGCGTGTGTGAGTGTGGGTTCGTTCCTGTGCGCGCGCGCGCGTAACTCTGAACACCGCGCGCACCCTTTAGTGCCCGCGCCCTTTTGGGGGGTTCTGGGGTGCACGTGGGCGCGCCTGCCACGCAGGACTAGACAGCAGGGTCTAACCCCCCACTCCGGGGACCAGAGAACCCACGTCGCCCCCCCGCCGCGTCCCCTCCGACACCCCCGGGCGGCTCCCTTTCCCTCCCACCCGGATCAGGAGGTGCGCAGCGCCGCTCCCCCGGGGCAGGTCGAGTGAGGACCCGGCACTCCCACCCCCGGCGGGAGGAGGGGTGGGGGGGCGGAGAGGGAGGGCGGGGGTCTGGGCCGAAAGTGCCCCCTGGGAAGGAGCCTGTGGCTGAGGGAAGAAATGGTCTCCCCCACCCCCCCGCCCCGTCCCCGGCCCTGGCCGACAGAGCTTGCCAAACTGCTGGGGATTGCTCCCCAGCCCCCCTCTGCAGCCCCGGCGTCTGCCAGGCCCAGGAGCGCGGAGGTCCCGCCACGCCACGCCACGCGCGTCCCGCGTCCTCCTCCAGACCCCTCAGGTCAACCTCGCCTTGACTTCCTGGGCCCGGGTCTTGCAGAGGGGGACGGCTTTAACCAGGGGGGAAAGTTGGGAGAGGAGAGAGGAAGGGAGGGAGGGAGGGAGGGAGGGTGGGAGGGAGGGTCATCTCTCCCTACAAGGCAGAAAGGGCGCTGAGGGGGGGGGGGGGGTGAGAGAGAGCACAGTCCAAAGGGCTCCGAGGGTGTGTGAAAACCTCGGAAACCTGTTGAAATGGGAGTGGAAGGGAGACCCATGCCTGGGGTGAAGTCCATAATGAAAACCTTGTGTCCCCCCAGGGAAAACCTTGGGCCATGAAAGCGTGCTAATTTTAAAAATCACTTAAGTGGAAATGTGTTGGGGTGTGTGTGTGTGTTGGTGTGTGTGACCAAGACAAACACAACAGAGAGGAAACAGAGACAGGCAGATAGACAAGGGGAAGCAAAACTTTGTGCTGATGACTTAAACTAGAAGATGAAACCCCCATCCCTTCTGTGTTGCCTGGAATAAAGATAACCACTCCCACAGGCTTTGTGGAACCCTCCAGTGTGGAGGAACAGTGCCTTTCACATGAATACCACCGATGCACGTGGAAGTTTTCATAGGATGGATCAATGGTGTAGATAATGTCCATAGTGGTGGATGGCTGGAACCAGCTCATATGTTCTGGTGAAAACGTCAAGGATTGGTTCAAATTTGTTATGATATGGAAATATTACATTAGGGAAGAATTTTGAGTTTTTGCGCGTTTCAATATCCTGATTAGTTTTATTTTTTTTTCCCACTCTGGAAGCCAAAAGTGGCTCATAGTGAGAGCTATTCTACATTCTGCATTTCTGCCTTCACAGAATTATTATCCTTCATTGTTCCATTTGTGACATTTTTCTCTCCTCCAGGCTCAAGGGGGATCATTTTTCTTTATCTATGTGTATTATTTGTGTATGGAATACAAATACATAGTGTGTGTTAGAGTGAATAATTGTTACAGATCTATACCTGATACAGATCAATAGTATTTGAATGAACAACTAAATCAGTGATTCACTTGCTTCCAGGTCTATCCTATTCTGATGAAATTTGGGGGAGGGGAAATAATTGAAGTGCGAATGAATCCAGTTATTACATGAACATACTTGTCTTGACAGATTCTACATAACACACTATATAATTATATCACATCATATTAATGTTCAAAACTAGTTTCCAGAACTATTTTCATTTGAAAGCATATATAGCAGAGAAATAAACAATTGGCCTGCCTGCTCAGGAGGCTGAGACCTGAGAATTACACTCTAAGACTACCCAGAAAGACAAATCCCTGAGATTATTATCTTCAATTGACTAACAAGCCAAAAGCTAAATTTGGAGGTGTGGTCTGAGTGATTTAGCACCTGAGCTAAATGAGAGCTAAGGCCTCTGAGTTTAATCCCTAGTACCAATACATACAAACAAAATAATAAAATAACCACGAAACAAGCAGTAGGGGGAAATGTTCCATATTGTTCAAAATAAATATTTTTGAATTTCCAATTTTCAATACCTGAAACCAAGCTGTTGGAATAAAAAAAGTGTTTCTCCTGTTGGTGTCGCTTTGGCTAATCATATTTTTGTCAATTAGTTTATGGTACCTTCCTTTGAAGATAATATGAAAGGCCCTTTGTATCTCTTCTTATTGTTTGCCAGTCTTCCAATAATGCTACCTTTGTATTATTTTTTAAAGTTTTATGAGTTATCCTGAGCTATGCACCATTTGAAGGAAAAAAAAACCTAAAAATCAACAAGCCACAGTAGCAAAAAAAATGTTGTATGTTTATATTTTGATGTATTCTATTTGAAATCTGAAAAAAAGAAATTGCTGCTGCAAATTCTGGCCACTTAACAGTCACACTTAGAAGAGACAGCATAAGAAATTTATCTAATTACTAATGGTTTTAAAATATTTGCAAAAAAATATAACCAGAGGTTTGATTCATAGAGTTTCAAGAAAAGCAGGAAAGAAGGAAAGAGAGATGGTAGGATTTGCAAAAGTACAGCTGTGAGCATTTCTAAAGACTAAAATTTTATGAAATAAGCAAAGTGACATTGTACACTACCTCAAAAAATTTTGGCAATACTGAATAACACCATGATTTTTTTCATATATTTTTATTGTAATTAATAGAAGGGTTACATGATATTTGCCAGATAGATGGTGCATTAATTCCCCTACATTAGTACCCTTTCACATGTCTTGGTCCCCATTTCCCTCCCCCCCAATCCCCATCCCTCATCTTGTTTTCCCCCCTTCCCTATCCAATTTCAAATAACCAAATACAAATATATCCGATATATCAGGTAACAAAGTGAGATACTGTAACAATATGAGATAACCAAGAGACAGCAAAAGAGATGAGAGATAACCTAGTACATTAAGGACAATAATCATTCATTACATGGCTTATGTTTCCATATCCTAGAGATCCTTTCATTTAGCGTCATACTATATGGCCTTTTGTATCAAGGTTTTGCTCTATTGCAAATCTCTGCTAGGAGAGACCAAGGTTTCTACTGATTATGACAAATGAGGGAAACCATTGAGCCTAAGTTCCTTTGAGTCTGGCTTACTTCACTTAATATGATTTTTTCTAAGTCTTTCCATTTCCTAATAAATGTGGCGATGTCATTCTTTCTGACAGCAGCATAGAATTCGATTGTATACAAATACCACATCTTGTTGAGCCACTCATCAATTGAGGGACATCTAGGTTGGTTCCATATCTTTGCTATGGTAAATAGTGCTGCAATGAACATTGTTGTGCTGGTGGATTTAGTATGTCCTTGTTTCTGGATGATTGGGTAAATGCCAAGTAGTGGAATTGCTGGGTCATAGGGGAGCTCTATGATGAGTCTTTTGAGGCACTGCCATACTGCTTTCCATAGTGGTTGAATGAGTTTACACTCCCACCCACAGTGTAGTAGTGATCCCTCCTGGCCACATCCCCTCCAGCATCTGTTGTTATTATTTTTCCTGATCCTGGCCATTCTAACTGGAGTGAGGTGGAATCTTAGAGTTGTTTTGATTTGCATTTCTTTTATGACCAGAGATGTTGAGCATTTCTTCATGTGTCTATAGGTCATTTTTGTTTCTTCTTCAGAGAAGACTCTCTTTAAGTCTTTGGCCCATCTTTTAATGGGATGGCTGTTTCTTTGGAGATTAGTTTTGGAGTGATTCAATTTTTTGAGCTGTTGATAAATTTTAGATATGAGGCCTTTGTCTGTTGTATGGATGGTGAAGATCTTCTCCCACTCTGTAGGCTTCCTAATTAGTTTACTAGCTATGGCCTTTGCCATACAAAAGTTCTGCAGTTTAATGCAGTCCCACTTATCCAGCCTTTCTCTGATTTGTTGTGATTCTTGGTCCTTATAAGAAAGTTTCGACCTGTGCCAGGGAGGTCTAGTGTATCTCCTATTCCTTCTTGTAAAGTTTTCAGAGTGTTAGCTTTTACCTCATGGTCTTTGATCCATTTGGAGTTAATTCTAGTACAGGGTGACAAAGAAGGATCCAACTTTAGTTTTCTGCATGTGCTTAACCAGTTCTGCCAGCACCACTTGTTGAAGAGGCGATGTTCCTTCCTTATAAGCAAGTTCCTGGCCTGAATTCTGAAGGGAACTTGATCAGAGTTAAACAAGGTCAGTCTTGAACTTGGAAAACTAAACTGTGATACATTTCCAGTAAACAAACTTTTTATTGTACATGTAAGCAAACCTGTGCTCATCTTAGGTATGACTCTCTCTCTCTCTCTCTCTCTCTCTCTCTCTCTCTCTCTCTCTCTCTCTCTCTCTCTCTCTCTCTCTCTCTCTCTCTCTCTTCCTCTCCCTCTCCCTGTCCCTCTCCCTCTTTCTCCATATATATGTATATTCACATATATTAATGTGTATGTATACACATACATATTTAGATTATCTTTCCTACCAAATATGGCTGTACACTGGAAATTCAGGCACTGATTTATTATAGAAATGTTAGGATCCTGAGTCCTGAGGACAAAGGTTATGTGCTTCTCATGGGTATTATTGCACTGTAATGCTATGTCATTTTCCTTTTTTTCCTTTGTGTTTTTCCTGACTTATACTTGTGATTTTTAGAAAAGGTATTTACAGATGAAAGCCAATTTATACAGGTCAATAATCTCTAACTGCTCCTTGCTCCCTTTTCAGTGACAAACAGGACTACTTTCCAGAGACTTCTTATGAAAAAAAACCAAAAACATGTTTTTGAATTATGATTCCAAGAAATTGGAAAATGAATCACAAAAGTTCCTTATGATACTCTGAAATTTTCAGTCATTTAATCAAAGTTGATGGAAACATTGATGAACAGTCAGGAGACATGAAATAAGTCACTTGATAAAAGATAATGAGAGGACTATTCAGACAGTTATGCTTATGCTTTTAATTATCTCCAAAAATAAAACCAAAACACTACAAAAATAAAAATAACGTCGAATTTCAGCCAATATGAGGTTTTCAATTGAACATTCAAAACATTTGAAATATCTTAAATTAAATATATTGTTAAAGTCATAGAGCACTTACACAGCACTCACGAGGCCTATATTTAGTCTGTAGAATTAAATAGCTTCTTGTTTTCTGTTTCCATAAAACATTATAGCTAAGGATTGTGAATAGATTCATCTGATTGCCTATATAGATGTGCATAAGTATGAATCTGTTAAAATTTTATTCATATCCATAAGATTATTTAATCTGCTTAAATTTTGGTGATACTAAAGTTTGAATTCAGGGCCTTATACTAAAAGACTCTACCATTTGATCCATGCTTGCAGCACTTTTTTCCTATAAGGTCTCTCCTTTTTCCTGCATCATCCTGTGATTGAGAGTCCCCTATCTCCACCTCCCAAGTAATTGTCATTACAGGCATATACTAGCTAGTCCAATCCATTAGCCTTGATTACAATATTTAGTAGAATTTGAGCTGGCATCAACCACTTTCAAATGTCCTTGTGTTAAGTTGACCATATTTTATAAATTTAATAATTATGTTGTCTTAGTTTGGACATGTTAGAGTTCACAATAATTGTGAATACAAGACCTTACATTGATGTAAATATGTGCATGTTTCATAACCTTTACAAGCTTTTCGGACTATGTCCAACTATAGTCCAGACTAACTTTTTAATATAAAAAGTGACATATCTAACAGAAACATCCAACTAAACCATGACCAAACATTTGTAAGTGATGCATGATAAACGACTGTCTCCATTTTCCAACTTCGTCCATTGTCAGTTCAGTAAGTTATGAAGTACCTTATTTTATAGACAAAGGAGACTAAATGCAGTGATTTGAGCCCATGACCTTTCCTGGCTCAGAAGACAGTTTCCTCTTCAGCGGTATCTCAACTCTTCTTTTGTTTTAGCTATTGTCAGATAGGGTCTGGCCCCAACTGGCCATCGTTGGCAACCCCTCCTACCTGGCCTCTCAGACACACACCATTCTGAGTACTTTTTGAGTTGCGATAGAGTCTGACTAATGCTTTGCCCCATTTAGCTTCGCATCTCAATTCTCTTGATTTCTACCTCCCAGACTAGTTGTGATAACATACATGAATCACCACAACTTTCCTTTTTCTGTCCCTCACTCTCCCGTCCAATATCTTGCTATGTATGCTGGGATCACTGGTACTCTGAATTTTGCCCAGAAACGTTCTGAACTCAATAGACTGGATGGAAGGAAAATGGGGGAACAAGGTTGACAAGAAATGTACTCATTATCTTTCAAGTACAACTGTAACTCCCCTGTACATCACCTTTAAAATTACATTTCAAAATGTAATTAGGTACATTAAATATGGAAATTATTTTAAATACAAAAAATTATCTTAGGCAGTCATAGGCAGCCAAAGCCCCTGCATTATGTGGCCCCTATCTTCTGTGAATATTCAGTGCCATTTTCTATCAGTTTGTCTAATGCTCAACTACATTACAGTATGAAATTTTTCAGTGGTAATAAAGTGAATGGTAATTTGAAAGGATTCAATGTACCCCTCTTTGCAATAATTCTTTTGGCTAATCACATTGAACCAATTATAGCTGTTACAGAAGCATAATGATCAAATTGGTGTTTTAAATTCTGAAATCTCAATAGATGGATAGCCACTTTGAGGCATTTCTATTTCAAGCACATAGGAATTATTGACTACTTTGATGATCTATTTCACTGTCCTGTTTATTTAGGACTAGTGAGTAGAATTGATTTGGTACTCCTGGGTTAGACTTTCCTTGTTTGTATTGAAATAAGATTTAAGATGAAATGTTAATTGTGTGCTATCTAATTTGATCATTTTCTAGTAATATATTTGTACCTCCATTGTTTACTTGTATATATATAAAGTAAATAATATAATGTTATCAGTACATGGACAGTGGAGTTACTACAGGCAAATAAATTAACATAAATCTACATAATTAACTTTTTCTATGGCAAGAGCATGTAGCATTTACTCTTTTAGCACTTACACATTCAATACATAACACACTGTACAATAACTTTGGTAGTTTACACTCCTCTAAGTTTGTAAAGTTTGACTTTACTCTCTTTCATCCTTCTCCCCAATTTATCGCTTATAACCAACTCTACTCTCTTTCTCTGTGTTCATTTTTTACAAAAAAGATTCTTCATGTAAGAGAGATTATTGAGTATTAGAATTTGCGTGTGGGGGGAGGTGACCTATTAGCATCTTATCCTTCAAGTTCACATCATAGGAAATGAGAGCACTCCAAATATATCTGCAGTACTCCTCTAAGATGGGCAATGGTGACTTATGTCAATAATTCTATCTATTCAAGCTTCCCTAAGACCCAGCAATTCCACTACTTGTCATTTACCCAATTGTCCAGAAACAAGGACATACTAAATCCACTAGCACAACCAATGTTCATCGCAGCACTGTTTATCGTAGCAAAGATATGGAACCAACCCAGATGTCCCTCAGTGGATCAACAAGATGTGGTATTTATGCACAATGGAATTCTATGCTGCTGTCAGAAAGAATAACATTGCCCATTTGTAAGGAAATGGAAAGACTTAGAAAAAATCATATTAAGTGAAATAAGCCAGACTCAAAGGAACATAGGCTCAATTGTTTCACTCATTTGTCATAATCAGTAGACACCTTGGGCTCTCCTAGCAGAGCTTTACAATAGAACAAAACCTAGATACATAAGGCCTTATAGTTTGATGCTAAATGAAAGGACCTCCAGGATATAGAAACAAAAACCATATAATGAGGGATTGTTGTCCTTAATGTACTATGTTATCTCTCATCTTTTTTGCTGTCTCTTGGTTATCTCATATGGTTACAGTATTTCACTTTGTTATCTGATATATTGTGTATATACTTATTTGGTTATTTGAAATAGGATAGGGAAGGGGAAAAACAAGATGAGGGGTGGGTATGAGTTGAGGGAAATGGGGACCAAGACATGAGAAAGGGTATCAATGCTTGTGAAGTAATGCACCTTCTCTCTGGTGAATATAATGTAACCCTTCTATTAATTACAATAAAAATACTTTAAAAAGAACACACTGACATTCTATTTTAACTTCATCACTTTCCTTCATAAAGGCACAATTCCTAAGTGCTTCTTCACATTTACATAAATATATATGCTAATATATTATATATAATATATACTGAAACAAATTCCAACATATGTAAACAACAGATAGCTCTTATTTTTGCCATTCTTTCTATTTTGTGGGTTTTTGATGATTCTGTCTTCTTTTCTTCATATATTGTGTATTCAAGTGTTCATCATCAAGAGAGTTAGGGGGAGGTACAGAACTCAAGGGGGAAAGGGGAAAAAGTGCAGCATTGGGACTCAGTGGATATTGATGAAAGTGAGCTACACAGCTCCTGGATGGAGACTGAAAGGAGAGAATGAAGGAACTGAAGACATTGTACTAAAGGAGATGCACCCATTACCTGACTAATGAAAATTGTAATCCCTCTGTACATCACCCCTATAATAACAATAAAGTCAGTTAATAAAGAATAATTCTGTCTATTCAGTAGAATGGAATCTGGAATCTCAAAGTTCAAATCCAGCCATGGCAGAAAAGTCCAGGAGACTATGTTTACAACTAAACATCAAATGTTGAGCTAGAGGCATGGCTTAAGTGGTAGAGAGCCATCTGTGAGCAAGATGAATGAGTGTGAGAAATGCTCCAGTTCAAACTGAGGTCCAAGCACACACACACACACACACACACACACACACACACACACAGGAGGATGAATACTTTTATGTGTAAATATTGTATAGTATTTACACAGCCTACTAGTTATTAGAATAAATATTTCCATGATCATATTAATGCATATTTGTATTCCAATGTTACTGGAAAATATATGATCTATTGTCAAATGGTATGTATTTTTTCAGTGCCTAATGACAATGAATAATGAGAATAATTTATGCATCAGTAGTAGCCCAAATTAAAATTCTTTAAATTTGGTGCCAAGTACTTAGCTTATGACAAATACAATTTTGTGCCTTGTATCAGAGCAATAGCATAATACCAAACTATCTTATGCTGAATTTATTTACCATTAAAACTCTCAAACTTGTTCATAAGGAGACAACCAAAATACAGTATATTGTTTGTACTTGTGGGTACTTAGAAAAGAATATCATTCAATAGGGAAACAAGTCCATGTTACTATAGTATACTTGGTTTATAGTATACTTGGTTTTCCTACGTTATAACAAAATACTGGAGGTTTGTTTAATTTGTAAACAAATGTGGTTTATTTACCTCAGTTTTAGAGTTGAATATTTAATGCAGCCTTCACTCTAACTGCATAATATCCTAAGGGGAATCCATGTGATAGGAAAAGATCACTGAGACAGAAAACCAAATACAGACTAACAAGGGGTCAATCTTGCTCTTTTTTCATATATTTTTATTGTAATTAGTAGAGGGATTACAGTTATATTCATCAGATAGAAGGAGTGTTACTTCACACACCCTGATGCACCTTCTCATGTTTTTGTTCCCATTTTCCTTCCCTCACTCCCTCCCCTCATCTTGTTTTCCCTCCTTCCCTATCCTATTTCAAATAAACACATAAACATATATACAATATACCAGATTACAAGGTAAGATGCTCTTTTATAAACACTGACAGTGACCAGTCAGGGTCTTACAAGAACTACCTCATCTATCTGGAGCATGATACCTCCAAGAACTAAACTAGACTGGATGGACTAGACTACATCCCTTAAAGGTTCCAGCACTTCTCACATGATGTCGCTGGGAGTCATATTTCCAACATATGAACTCAACTCCCTGTAAGCCATAGCATATCCAATAATTAGAATGAAGAAAATAATGCACAAGCATAAACATGGATATTTATCAAGAACACAATGTAAACAAAAGAAGCAAGAGGCAGAATAATGCTTTCAGCAAAATATCACTCATACAAAATTAAAGCATTAGAAACAGTGCATCAATACAGTTTTAAATTTAGTCATATGTACTCCTCTCTCCCTATACACAGGAATCTGCTACCTAGAATATTCAAAATGTGAATAAAGGAAGCCACTGGGTGGACATCTGTAAAGATTAGTTTTATATATGAATATAGTTATATATAACTATACATAAATGATTTATATGTGTTATATACTTATATATATATGTATGTGCTTATCTACAATATATGCTATATACTTATATCTGTTATATACTTATACATATATATTCACATGTGATGGTCGGTCATAGGACTTGAAATTTGGGTCTGGGCACTGTCCCCTGAGCTCTTCAGCTGAAGGCTAGTGTTCTGCCAGTTTGAGCCACAGCACCACTTCTAGTTTTCTGGGGGTTAATTGGAGATAAAAGTCTCACTGACTTTTGTGTCCAGGCTGTCATTGAACTGTGATCCTCACATCTCAGCCTCCTGAGTAGCCAGGATTACAGGCGTGAGCCAACAGCATTCTGCTGATATGAATATATTTGGAACAAGGATTCATTCATGTTGACAGTAAAAAAAGAAAAGAAAAGAAAAGGAAAAAAAGTGACAGAATAAAAAATTCCAATGTGATTGGGCCGGGAGTTTGGCCTAGTGGTTAAAGTGCTTGCCTAGCATGCATGAAGACCCGGGTTCGATTCCTCGGTACCACATACATAGAAAAAAGCCGGAAGTGGTGCTGAGGCTCAAGTGGTAGAGCTCTAGCCTTGAGAAAGTCCAAGGACAGTGCTCAGGCCCTGAGCTCAAGCCCAGGACTGGCAAAAAAAAAAAAAATTCCATGTGAATATGTACAAAAACACTGCAAAAAAATACACAGCGGCCAAGAGTTTGGCGTAATGGTAGAGTGTTTTCCTCGCATGCACAAGACCAGGGTTCGATTCCTTGGTACCACATACATAGAAAAGAAGCCCCAAGTGGTGTTGTAGCTCAAGTGGCAGAGCTCTAGTCTTGAGAAAACCCAAGGAGAGTGCTCAGGCCCTGAGTTCAAGCCCAAGGGCTAGCAAAAAAGTTCACAGCAAGTTCCACATTTTTGCCTCTTGGATTTCTTTGCCAGATACACATGCTCATTTTTGTTTTCAAAAGGTTTATAAAATAAGTAATGGAAAATTTTCACGAATTTATGCTAGGCATTTAATATTATAAAGAGAGTTGTAGAAATATATTTCTTGAGTGACTTTATTGTACATAAATTTATGTCTTCTTTTGTTAGTGTTTAGTATTCTGCAAATTACTAAAATAAATGTTTTAATTTAATTAAAAGCTTAAAAGGGCAAAATTCCAGTGCAATGATTAATTTAGAATTCAATATTGCCCATGTATGTGTAACACTTATAAATGCTCACATATTAAGCGAATACCAGTATCACAAAAACAATAACAATAAAAAACTATCCTACCCAAGAGAAATGCCATTTTTTATAAAGTACAGGGTTTTATAGAAATTTTGTGTCCCCTCTTGGACCAATACAGTGGCATTTATGAGGCAACTGCAATTTTAATATTGAGTTGACATAATGAAATTTTGCTAAAGCCCTAATTATTTACTGCATATTTATAGCCTAATTTTAATTATGTTCTAAAATCTAAGTGCCAGTGATTGTGTATAGAGATTTCCTTCTTGAATACTTGTTTGCTAAACACAACATTTGAAATATGATGTAAAAAGCAATGTTAATAACTTCTTTAATAAAAAAAGTAAAGTTAGAAAGGAAAGGAAAAGAAAAACAAAAACAAAATGAGCCTGACTAAAAATGTGTCTCAAGCGGTGATGTGGAGTGTGGCACCATCTTTGCACACGAAAGCAGAAAGGTAAGCCATTCCTACGTTTAAACTCATATTAGCCTGAAGAATGCATGTATTCTATATGCAATATTTTTAGTCTTACAAAACACTTTCTGGTTCAAATAATGGCTATGGCAGATATTCACTTGGCTTTTTTCCCCCAGTATTTTAAGTGCTTTTGATACATAACAAGCCACACAAATCAGATGCACAGAAACTAAATAATCAATGTATCACAGATGGACAACAGCCTGCCATCATCAAACAGACAGTGTTTGGAACTAATTTTCCACACAAACCTGTGAAGCTTGAATATGACACAGTGGTGATGTATTTGGTCCTTAGAATCCGGTGCAGTCAGCCTACTCTTCATTACCATCTGGTGGCTACTGAGTGGAGTGGCATTATCCAAAATTTTAAGAGAGATTGAAATGGACTGAACATTATACCTGCATCAGAGAAATGGGCCTCAGGAACGGTGAATATGTAAAATGCGTGAGGATCATGATTGAAGAAGGGTTGGAAGGCCTTTCATATCACCAAAAGAAGTATGTGTTATTTATTGCAAATAATTCATACCAAGCAACATTTCAGAGTCCGATACATTTGATTTATAAATGGCAGTATTATTTTCAATCACTTCCATTTGTTTTGTAATAGAAAAAGAGAAGACAGATTTTTTTCTTTTAGTGATAGCTGTGATGTAACAATTTTTCTATATTTAATAAATCTGTCTTCTACACGTGTCATTTATCCCATTTTCCTTTAATCTGCCTGGAAAGTGTTCTATATCTTTAAAATATAGCTTTAATGGGACTTACGTTTGGAGAGATTTGTGCCCACCAGGTAAGCTTCTGTTATCTGTCCCTGCAGACTTTCTGTGCACATCTGTTGAACATTTGCATAATGGTTTCTTGTCACAGCTGACTGGGTTTCTCAACAGTATGGATGGTGCTATGTTTATTCTTATAAACTCAAGTTCTAAACATTTAATATATATTTGTGTAAGGAATGACTCCAGGAAAAAGCTATTGTTATTCAGAAAATTTAAACCAAAAGAATCTGTTACATTACTGAGTAATAGACATTGAGCTGGGACAGAGCTAGTGCTAGAGAAGGTAAATGCACACTGACTTTACCTGTTTCCCTCAAATGTTATGGATTCATAAAGCCACCCAGACCAGAAAAGAAATCTAAGTGTGCTCTATCATTTTAAATATCAGGTTGGGCTCATAGAAAATTTCATGCATCCTATAAAGAGTATCAGTCTTTAGAAAGTGGAGATTACCATACAGAAGCTCTGCAATTGAATGCAGTCACATTTGTCCAAGCTTTCTTTAATTTGTTGTGTTTCTGGTGCATGTGGGATGAGGCCAAATGAATGGACTTCCAGGACATGGAAACAAGAACTTAATTATGAGTGACTGTTATTCTTATTGTATTATGTTTTTCTCTCTTCTCTTGTGTTGCCCTGTGGTTAATCTCCTATTGTTACAGTATCACAATTTGTTACCTGGTATATTATATAGATGTTTATTTGTTTGTTTGAAATAGGAGGGGAAAAATGAGGGGAGGGGTTAGAGGGAGGGAAATGGGGACAAAAATATAAGAAGGGATATCAATATGTGAGAAGTAATGCACTTTCTATCTGGCGAATATAACTGTAATCCTTTTATACATTACGATAAAAATTATAAATAAAAAGATTTTTAAAAAACGTAAGTGGAGATTACCAGCAATCTACCCTAAATTTTAGTGTGGTTATTAAAAGCTCTCTGAAAATACAAGCAACTCCATCTTGGTCAATCACAGAAAATTTTGTAACTCTATAATTTAAAAAAATTAGAATTTAGTGCTTCTTTTAACCAACCTTTAAAAAAGACAAGTTATCATTTTCTAAATTACAACTTCATTTAGTTTACCCCTCTATTCTGGATTATTTACAGGCAACTTTCAGTATTCTCTTTCCTATAATGGGAAGGTTCTCTTCTTTCCTCAGTTTCTTTTTTCTTTTTTGTTTCTGTTAACTTTCCTGGAACTAGGAGATTTTAACCTTTATTATTTATGTATTCTCAAGCTATCTAATAAAAGAACAACATTTTTTTAGTTTTCTCTAGATTGATAAAATCAGATATTATTTTTCTGAATGAATTCCTTAAATTGAACTGTCTACAATAAAATTACAAGGGGAAAGTGTCTCTTTTTTGGCACATTGAATTTTATCATGCGTTTTAATTTTCAATTGGGATTAGAATTTGACTTTTGCTTGAAATTCTCTTTGGAAGCAGAAATTTTACCAGTTTGTCTAGCTCTCACAGGCTCCTCATTACGTTCTTCTAAAAGAGGCTGGCTGTTGGGAAAGATATTTGACATATGTTAATTAATTTCAATTAGTTTTTTTAAAGTATATATAATCCCATGTTTACAATAACAGGCAATGAAAATATATTAAAATTGTCCTACTGTAATCAGAAAGACAGAATCCTTACTCTTATGAGACACCTATTACATGTACAATGTGTGTCACACATATGAACTCAAAATCCTTTCTCTTATTATTATTTCAATGGCCATTTTATAGAAAAAGAAACATAAAGTAGAATATTGGAGACCGTGTCTCAGAGTCTTGTATCTAAGTTTGGGCAGGAGGTTCTTTAATTGTTGTTCTCAATGTATCAATTCTGCCTGATATGTAATTATGTCATAAATGAGTCCAAACATAGAAGTGGCATTAATTGAAAATTTAATAAGATGTTTGATTTAAACCTAATATAAGCTTACAATGAGTATACAGGTAAATAGTGCAGATAAAAGATAAAAATTGCTAGACAATAACAAAATTAAGCTGATGTCTGTCACGTAAATGAACTCTACTTTAAATGGAAGGGGAACGATAATTTTAAGATAAATTACTGTATATTCTTTATCATTGCTATACTGATGAAAAAAATGTGTAGAGATAAAGATGAGAGTTTCAGATTGATGAGATAAACTCATCAGAACAGTTTCAGTGTGTCTCAATTTATATCTAATTAAACCATACTGAAAGAAATCATTTAATCCAATTTTACTATGATCATGAAATATCTGAGGCAAGCTAACTTTACAAAGGATAGAAGTTCATTAAATTCATCTAAATATGATAGAGGTATGTGAGGATTGCCTGTATCACCTCATGGTAAAGGGTAACAGTAGGAGTATGTGAAGGAGAAAAATAAATCCTCTTGACAAAGAGAAAAGCCAGAGGGCTTTATTTTTCTTCCAAGGTTGACCTTAGCACCTCCAATGAGATGCCACCTTTAAAGTTCCATGCCACCTTCAAGTGTGGATGACAGGGACTAAGCTGAAATACATGAACTATAACCCAAGTATAGCACTGACAAAACTCAATGGGAAAAGTTAACAACTTTTTTTAATGCAGTAAATTTAAAAAAAGAAATCAAGTTTCAGAAAAATGATGTAAACATACAGTTAATTTCAGCAAAATTTCTAAAAACAAAAAAAAAAAACAGGATATTTAAATGGCCTACAGGAAATGCTGTATCTGCAGACTGCAGAATAAATATATTCTTTTCAAATAACATGGAACATTACCTGACATGGGCCACATGCTGGGGTATAAGGCAAAACCAAATCAATGTCAAGGGATTTAAATTACACCAAACTTGTTCTTTGACGATTGTGAAATTAAGCTTAAAGTCAACAGCAACTAGTCACATAGGAAAATTTTTTAAAGTAAGGTAGAAACATTAGAGCAAAAGTCTAGAGAGATAGGCCAAAGAAATACATTGAAGTTATTCCACTAAAGTATTTGTCTCCAAACAGCTTCAGGCATCATTTATGAACTAACATAATCATATATTTATACACACACACACATACACACACATACATATACATCCATACATACTAACACACATATTAATAGTACTGGAGTTTGAACCAATACTAGACAAATATTCTACCACTTGAACCATGGCTCTAGCCTTTTGACTCTGGTTATTTTTTGAGCTGTGGTCTCATGTTTTGCTTCGGTCATCTTTCATCCTCTTCTTCCTATTTGCTCTTTCTATTTCATGCTTCGCTCCATAGTCTAGGCTCACAGGCATATACAATAACAACCAGGGGTCTCATGAATGTGTTTGCCTTGCTTGTCCTGGAAACTTGAAGCTCCTGATCTCATTTTCTCATGTATCCCAGATAACAAGTTGACCTCTGAAGTTGACCTCAGGTCTTCAGGTTTATCTTAATCTCTGAATCACTATCTTTCAGATATAACCAAGATTTTAACCTGGATTGGTTCTGGTTTTCCTTTCCCTGTCAATGGAATTTCCCTAAGCATTCTGGGTTGGAAAAAGCCCACACAACTCCCCATCTATTTTCTTAAAGGTTTGACTCCTGCTTACTCTTCCACCTCTCTTGGACATGCCCTGATCGAGTCCAGAGACAAACTCCTTCTAGATGTCAGGAGTTGGACACTTGTAATTTGTCTTCACAGAGACCAAATTGTTGACTATCTTCCCACCATCCATTCCTCCTCTCAGTAGGAGTTTTTGTTGTTGCTTGCTGTTATTGTTTTTCTTTCTCTGTAAGCTGCACGTCCTCCTTCCAATCCCTGGTGTCCTTAGGGTTTGGCCACTTCTTCATTGCCGATATGATTTATAGCCCTTCCCACTAGACGTCAACTGCCTTGTGTCTTCAGAGTGTACTATTTCTAGAACTGAATCAGCGGCAGAGACTGTGACTAAAGAGGAATGACTGTGGTCAATAAATATGACTTTGAATTTATTAGTTCCTGGCCCTTGTCCTCTTCTGATTTGCAGATGGGGAAATCAAAACCCCTCAGAGGATAAGCAGCAAAACAAAGATAGCACCAAAGTCACTTAATGACAGTAGAATATTTTCTGACTCCTGCTCCAGTGCTCCTTGAGTGGTTATTGTGATGCTTGGTCTGTCTTCTAATGAGGAAAATGTGGTAAGTCACGCGTATTACCTTGTTTCATTAGCGCAAATAAATATGATCAAGTGAAACCTTACCAATGTGACATCATTTATACAGTAAAGTTCCCAGTGTGGATTTAGGGCCCCTCTAATCCAGACTCCCCCACTTCTAAGTTGTTTGACCTTGGAAGCATTGACTCATCACTGTGGGTTTCAGTGTTACCATTTATAAAATAAAACAAGGATAAGTGCCTATTTCATAGGATTGTTAACAAGAATTAGATGTGCTAATACATGTTAAAACAATTTGAAGAATGCCTGAAGCATATTGAACTTTGACAATGTGCTAGCTATATTAATAACTACCACTTTCCATTTTTTTGAATCTGACACTTCAGGAAAGAAAAAAACTCATTGCCAATGATGGAGTGAAAGTCCTTCTACAGCTAGAAGTAAGAAAGCTTAAAAGTGTTAAAGCATTAAAAGTGTAAAAAAAAAAACCATTAGGGACTTAACACATGGGTGTGAATCAGTTTTAGTCCAAGTGAAAATGAGTGCATCAGACTGGAGTTTGAATAGTGGGTGGGGTTCAAAGGTCAAGATAGCTAAAAGATGGGAGGAAAATGTATCTGAGTGAAAGAAGTTAACTAACCATAGAGGATTTGGAAACCCAGATACAAAAGCCAAGTCTTTCTGGCTTTCCCTAAGATCTCTGTTATCATCATGTCTGTAGGAAGGAGGCCAGAGGTGTAGCTAAGTGTGGGGCATGTCACATTAGGAAAATGGGCCAGCCTGCCTGTAGCCTTGTTGGGAGGTTTGGCTGTGGTTTGTGATGTAAAATAAGGCTAACTCAAATCCTGGGATTGGCCCTGCAGCCCTCTTGGACCGCACCTACCTCCCCCTTGCCCTGCCCACCTGTATGCTGATAGACTCCTACATCCTACTTTAGCCCCTTGTACCTTCCCAATAAGTCTTGCTGTGACAGTCTCCTTGGCGTGTCTATGTCTTCCCTCTGGAGAGGGAGGGCTGGGTGAAGGCAGCCAGTCGGCCCTAACCCTTCTTGGTCTTAGTCAGGGCGTAAACCCCCCCCCCCCCCCCCCCCCCCCCCCCCCCCCGACAGCTAAGCCCAGATCTTGATCCTGCTCTAAGGCTGGGGCCACTGTCATATGTCCTAAGCCTGGCTCCAAACAGTCTGGGAAGGAGCTGTAAAGAAAGACCAATTGCAAGACAAATACAGGATGGAGAATAAAGATGCAAAGGAGAAGCTACAATCTTCTACTTGCATATTGTTTCCAGAATGCAGTGGGTGGAGACAAAGATCCAAGATGAGCCCATGTGACAGGGATACAGGGACAAGGTTTGTAGACATTCATAGCTGGTCCTCAGAGTGGATTTGTCCCAGTGACTCCTTCCTAGGAGAAGGGAGGAGTGAAGGGAGGGGTTATGCAGTTGACTAATTCCTGCTCCTCTTTAATTGGATTTTTGAGGCTGTTACAGTACTGGCACAGCTCATATATTCTTACTTCTGAGTAAGAAGCATGATCCAGTGCTGGAGTGCTTGCCTAGTATGTATGAAGCCCTAGGTTCGATTCCTTGGTACCATATACAAAGAAAAAGCCAGCAGCAGTGCTGTGTGGTTCAAGTGGTAGAGTGCTAGCCAAAAATGTAGAAAGAAAAGAGATAACTACATCTTTGTAAGTTGGTGATAGACTAATCTAGAACACCAGAATCCACAGGTTTCTAGACAAGCTTCACCTCTCTTCAAGGACAGAGACCATGCGACATGATTTGTTCATGGCAAGAAATGTTAATGGTGACCTCCCTGAGAGGGTGCCATATTTACAGTGTTTCACTTCTTTCTCTACCACTTCTGTGCAAAGGGAGACAAAGAATCTAAAACATTTCAGCCGGACTTGCAGAAAAGCTACCCAAAATTCTCTGAGTAAAAAATTTTATGATATATACATACATACATATATATGATGTAAAAAACTTCCAAGAATACAGTAAAGATATCCTGGTGCTCTACACTCAACATTTTTAGAATTAGAATACAGTCAATATCTTTACGTATTGTTGAGTCTTCTTGTCACTAACACAGATATAACACTATTTAAATGTTCTGTGTTTCACAATACAATTTTGTATTTTCCTCACCATAAAGGTTGTATCCAATTGTCTTGGAAAAATTCAATAACGCCCTCCTAAAGTTTCACAACTTTTCTGGTCATGAAAACATGGAGGGACTTCCCCACTTCACACACCAATCAATTCTCCAGTTCTCCCTGGATGTTGCCTGGGTTTCCACCATTAAACTCAATTCTAAGAGTATTTATACAGGTACAGCTTCAAATCCCATAGGTTAAAGGATTCATCCACAAGGTTATATTCAGTTTGTATATTGATTGTAGGCTACCCGTACTTCTGATCTACTAATCATAAGTCTAAATTTGGGGGATTTTTTAAAACAATCCCCGCACTTCTGGTTCAATCAGTTGCTAGAGTAGTTCATACAACTCAGGAAATGACTGTACTTACTATTGTAAAAGAATACAATTCTGTACCGGAAACATGGAGGAGATGAGCAGGGTAAGGTAGAGGTGAAAGGTTATACTCTTTCTGCACCCTGTCCAGGCATGCCACCATCCCAATGCCACCACATGGGCAAGTTACCCAGAAGCTCTTCAAACCTTGTTCTTAGGTATTTTTAAGAAAAATTATTTATACAACAACATTGATTAAATCTATAGAAACTGGAGATTAATTCAATATAAGCCTTCCTTTCTTCTCAGAAAGAGATTGGGAGGCCAGTTGACATTTGTTGGCTCCCCATGAAATCAGACCCGCGGAGCTATGCAGATACCTCTAGTATCTCTAGTTTTGTCCTCTTGTTAGCCTGTTAGAGATGCATACCACTTCAGAGGTTCTGAAAGATTTAAGAGTGCTGGACTGTGTAGGGGGTTGTCAGATGAAGACCATAATAAAAATTTTTATGAGATTAAAATGTTATCGCAGCTCTGATTAATTTATCAAATATATTCGTACGTATTCCAGGGATCATTTTCATGAACAACCATATCTCTGTACGCAGAAACAAATTTTTCTTTTCCATATGTTTATAGTTACAACCTCTTTTTCTTAACTTGTTGCATTGGTGAGGATGTCCGGTAAAAATAAATAGTTTTGAGTGGAGGACAATGTTTCCATTTCTCATCTTTTATGAGACTCTTAATGTGATGCCATTAAATATGATTTAGATTTCGTAGGTATTATTGGACTGTTCTCTCATTATTGCAATAAATCTACAACCCAGCAATTTTCATTGTGTCTTACTTTTTTCTTTGTATCTTTGATTTCTTGTAATTGTCCCATGTAACCTTTCCAAAGTTCACATTTGTAACTTGGTTTTGGTTACTGAGAAGGGTGGTAATTTTTCTCCTTTTCTCAAATGTCCAAAGGAAAAAAAAATATTAGATATTAATTTAAGGATGAAAGATTTGATTTTGAAAGAAAAAATAAGAATTTCAATTTTAGATTTTATAAACTTTGACATGCAAGTGGTAATAGATCTAAGATACAGACAAGAAACACTAAGGAAAAATATAAAAGGATAATAGAGAAGCCATACGATAATATCAAGCTTAGCATTCAATAGTTATATATAAGTCTAGAAATAAAACATAAAATACCAGAGAGGTCAAAGGACCTAGAATGATACATAAAAATGAATAGTATGCTTAAAAGAAGGTTTAGTTATGAACCTTAATAGTATTGAATGTTGCAGAGAAGTTGAAAGAAGGAAATAGAAAATGACTTTAATTTTAGGAAATAACATTATAAATGCATGAATCATGTCCTTTATTGATCTGTCTGAATTAGAAATAAATGAGTACAAACAGGCAAAATTAGGCAAGAGTCTGCAATGTTATGGCCTTGGGATTATATTTAGACTTCAGTGAGGTCTCAGCATAAAGACTCTCATCAGAGAAATGCAAAAATGTCACCAAATAATTTTTCCATAGCACTAATGAAGTTGTCTTACCTTAATTTTAAGAGATTTACCTACAGTTTATCAACATTACTTTGTGAGTAATGGGCCGACATAAGTCACTTTAATAGCAAGTTGACTGTGAGAAACCAAAGCATGCATTACAGTTTTTCCATTCAATAACCCCCTAGTCTGATCCACTCTTATTTTCAGCTACTATAATGTAGACCATATACGTATAATACGTGTGTGTGTGTGTGTGTGTGTGTGTGTGTGTGTGTGCGTGTGTATGCTATACTCTAACACTGGAGAACACAATTTAATCAGATGATATATATCAACTGTGGAACTATAGGAAAAGTATTTGAATCAATGTTTAAACCAGTGCTGTAGCAGCTACAATAAAGTTAGCAGGGATGAAATGGATAGAGAAGCATCGTAGATGGAGGACTCAGTATGGAAAATGTTTGCTTCTGGAATATACAGAAAACAAGAGCACCTCTGTGCTAATTAAACACCACATACAATCAGTGCAGAGAATACAGTCAAAACACACACACACACACACACACACACACACACACACACACACACACACACACACAGAGAGAGGGAGATCCTGTTTCCTTGAATCCCTAGATAAAACATGGCTCCTCAAGCCAAACTGCAAAAACCAAGGATTCTCTAAAATGTTTTAACTCACAAAAGTCATTCTCAAGAAATGAGTGAATAAAAAAGTATTCTTGCATTATGAAAACTTTTCCATTTCTCTTTGTTTTCCTCCTTCCTTTCTCCCTCCCTCCCTTCTTTCCTTTGTCTGTATTCTTGCTTCCCCCCTTAAGAAAGTGTCTTAATATGGAGCCTAAGCTGTGCTTAAATTTGTGATCTTTCTACCTCAGCTTCCTGAGTGTTAAAGTTATTGGTATGTCTCTTCCCCTAGTTGTCTTTTCTCTTCTCTTCTCTTTCTTCCCTCCTCTTCCCTTTCTCTGATTTTTCCTTTTTGTTTTTTTCTGACCATGTGTTTAGACACTTCAATTTCTTTTAATAATGATGCTATATCAATTTTTGGAGAGCCATAATCATTTAACTTAATCATTAAAGTACTATATTGACATTTTAATGGATTACTAAATTGTTTATTAGATTTCTAAAGGAAAGAAAAGTATATTAAGAAATGTTCTTTATCTTCCTGTAAGTGATAAAATTTCTGTTTATGCAGATAATTTAAGGAAGAAAATTATGTTCTTTGATATAAATAGCGGTATATCAATTTTTAAATTAGTGCTAAAATATCTGCCCTGTTATAATTAGAAACGAATTTTAAATAAACAAAATGAGCTGTTCTAAAGAAAAAAATCCAGAATACCAATATTAATAGTTTTTTAGGCTTGAAAAAGGAATAACAAAATATCTGGAAATAGTGATATTATTGGATTAGATGCCAGGTGATAATTCCCTAGGTGCATAGCCTAGGCCTGTCATATATTTTTTATATTTCTCAAGTGAAAATGAAAGTGCTGTGGCATGTCAGATTATTAAATTCCCTGCCTGTTTTAATGGTCAGGTCACAAAGTCGAAAGAATGGCTTGGCATCAGGATTTTGACTGGATATTACTGTCATGAGAAAGTTTTGGGGTTCTGGAAAGTAAGTGAAATTTACTTTGAATGATACCTGTCCAATGGCCAAATCATTTGGCATTTACGCAAACTCCTGGGGAAACTAAAATGGAACATTGTCATATGTACGTAACTGTAACAGCTATACATCACTGAGACAATAATAAATTTAAAATAATAAAAAAATGGAACATTGTGACTTCAAAAAAAGGATAAAGGATTAAAACAAAAATGAAGCGGGGCTGGGAGTCTGGCCTAGTGGTAGAGTGCTTGCCTAGCATGCACGAAGACCAGGGTTCAATTTCTCAGTAGCACATACATAGAAAAAAGCCGGAAATGGTGCCGAGGTTCAAGTGGTAGAGCTCTAGGTTTGAGAAAGTTCAAGGACAGTGCTCAGGACCTGAGCTCAAGCCCAGGACTGGCCAAAAAAAAAAAAAGTGAACCATGACCACCACTCGAGGAAGTAATATCAAGGCCAAGTCCAAAAAAAAAGGACACATTGGAAACTAAAAGGATTATGTGAAACAGAAAAAGAGTATGATCAATCGCTGCTTACTTCCTAATATTCAAATACAGGCACACATGATTTTCTGTAATTTCAGATGATAAGTTATATTTACTGCTCTACCATTAGCAATAATTTACTTCCATTGGTATAGATATAAAATCTACTTGCTAGCTATATTTCTTTTGCTCAAATGTCATTCAAGTTTTCTGTGACAGCTATATCTAAAATTTCAACACATAGTTCCTTCTCCACATTCCTATTTGCAACCCCTGGTTTATTAATTGCATTTCTTGTCATTGTTCAAAATAATCATATTTTATATATTTTCCTTGCTTCTGGCCCATTTCCCTTTACTAGAATATAGATTCCTGTAAGGATGGACTTTTATGTGTTTTGCTCATAGCTGTACAATAAGCATGTAGAATACTCTCTGGCTCATTTTACACATCTAATTATTATAGTTGAATTTATTTATTTTTTCTGTGCCAGCCTTGGGGCTTGAACTCATTCTGTGTGTAATCCCTGAGCTTCACTGAATCACAGTTCCATTTATGACTTTTTAGTAGTTTATAGGAGGTAAGAGTCTCAGAGACTTCCTTACTTAGTCAATCTTCAAACCACAATCCTCAGAACTCAGCCTTCTGAGTAGCTTGACTTAAAGAAAGGTTTGAGTCGCCTGAGCCCAGCTTTGAACTTATTTTTAGACCTTCATTCAGTAAATATGTATTGTCTATAAATTTTTGCCGGACACTTTTATTAGTTGATAAGCACTGATGAGTGTTTCAAAGTCTTCACTCACAGAACTTCAGCACAGTGGTTTGGTAATAAGAATGCAAAGATTAGTACAAAACATGGAAATCTCAGCCAAGATATTGAGCCATGATGAGGAAGGTAATATTAAACCACTGAGAATTAGTGGGCTCAGAAGAAGAATGGCAAAGAAACAGGAAGGTATTCGAGGCAGCATACAGACATATCTGGATTTTTGGTTCATCCCCAGTTCTATAGATTTTTGAGTGATGTGCTCTGTTATTCCAACTTTATTACTATTCAAATAATAACTTAATTCCACCTTGCTTTTGGAAGGGGAAAGTGATTCTGTATGATCTGATTCCCAATATTTGAATATCTCACTCCTGTGATCTACTTTTTCTTCATCAGAAAATCTTTTGTAGAATTAAGTCCTGGTACTATCCTGTCTGTCTATGTAACTCATGAAAAGTTGCTCCTCTAGTCTTCTTTTAAAGCCTCCAAAAAATACAATAGCAGAGTTTAGAAATATTAGGTCTGGATGGTATACATAAGAAAAAAACAGTTAAAACAGAGCTTGACTTATGATATACACTGATATTCAACACATAATTAAGAAGTGCATCTTACGCAAGATATCTTCCTGCTTCATGGAACTTTTACATTTTATGCCATTTTCTGTAACTCATAACATTTTCATTTGTATCTTTGTCTTAAATATTCAGAATAATTTTTTAATAAATCATTTAAATTTCTTATCATTTTACTTAAACACTGAAAGATAACTATATTTTGGTTTATTTGTATAGCCTTTTATTTTGTGTCTTAATTTCTTTTGTCTTGTATTGTTTTATTTTGCTAGAGGAATCCTTAGGTAATTCTTGTAGAAAAAAAATCTTGAAAAATTTGCTCAGTTATTTTGTCTAAAATGACTTTATAGTGCTAATAAAAATGAATACTAGTAGCTTGGAGTACAAAATTAGCACCTTAAAATTATTTTTCTTCTGAATTTTATAAACATTTCTTTATTGGTTTTTCATATTAGAGTTGCTATTAAGATGAATGAATGATTGCTTTCTTTAAGATGTAGATACTTTCTTTTTCTCAAAAATATGCTGGATTTACTAAATCCACTAGTACAATGATGTTCATTGCAGCACTATTTACCATAGCAAAGATATAGAACCAACCCAGATGTCCCTCAGTTGATGAGTGGATCAACAAGATATGGTACTTATACACAATGGAATTCTATGCTGCTGTCAGAACGAACTACATTGCCCTATTTGTAAGGAAATGGAAAGACTTAGAAAAAATCCTATTAAGTGAAGTAAGCCAGACTCAAAGGAACATAGGCTCAATGGTTTCCCTCATTTGTCATAATCAGTAGGAACCTTGAGCTCTCCCAGCACAGATTTACAATAGAGCAAAACCTAGATACATAAGGCCATATAGGATGATGCTAAATGAAAGGACCTCCAGGATATAGAAACAAAAGCCATCTAATGAGTGATTGTTGTCCTTCATGTACTCTATTATCTCTCATCTCTTTTGCTGTCCCTTGGTTATCTCATATTGTTACAGTATTTCACCTTGTTATCTGATATATTTTATATGTGCTTAATTGGTTATTTGAAATTGGATAGGGAAGGGAAGAAAATAAGATGGGAGCGGGGGTGGAGGTAGGAAATGGAGACCAAGACATGAGAAAGGTATCTATGTTTGTAAAGTAATGCACCCTCTATCTGGTGAATATAATGTAATCCTTCTATTAGTTACAATAAAAATATATGGAAAAATATGCTGGATTTTTTTTCTGTATCCAAGATATTTGAAATTTCACCAGAAGATGACTAATTAATGCTGTTTAATATTCAATGAATCTATTCAATCATAAAATTAATAACTTTAGCCATTTCTGGAACATTCCTATTGTCTTTACTTTCTCCATTTCTTTTTTTTCTTTTCTTATGCAACTCCTGTTAGAACATAAGGGTCATTTTTCAATATTCCTTTCCTTAATGTTTTGCAGTGACAGCTTAATAGTCCTTTGATTCTACTTACACTGGTTATGAACAAGATCTTAAATTATGATATTTGTTATATAGAATTTTCATCTAAAATTTGCAAGTAAATTTAAATTGCATAGACACTAACTGCTGTTGTTCTAAGGTTATTGATTCTCTTTCTTCCTAACCTTTTTTTGTTGTTCTCTATTGTCTGATTCACAATTCTTGTTTTTATTTGTTGTCATATTTTCCATTGACATATGGTTTTCTGATTTTAGGATTTATTCTCTTTCCTTCATGAGAGTTTCCTTTAAGGTTTTTGGTTGTATTATATGTTCACATCCATAACAAACAACATTTCACTTCTAAAATCCAACTTAAATCCATGCTATGCTTTTAGTTAACACGTTTTTAATCCAAGAAAGACAAAACCAAAAACAAAAATCCTTTTCAATCTTTAAATTTACAAAGAAAAATCCTGTAACCCCTAAATTCTACATCTAATACTTATTTAACTTTAGTGTGCTACAGAAATGACACATGACCAAAGAAAACATTTTTGTTTAAAACGCTAGATGATTGTATATTATCTCTGAGGACGAGCAATTTTTTTAGCTTAATTTCTTTCCACAGAAAATCGCTAGCTAATTCTTCAATCAATTACACTGTTACTTGATCATCTCAGGAATCAATGCAAATGCTGAGAATGTACTAGATAAATGAAAAAAAATTTCAGAGACAACAAAATTAAAGTAATAGCTTAGTAATGTTTTAGATCACCATTCAATTGTAGGGAAGGTGTATTTAATAGGAGGCAAAAAAGAACCCCTTTTATTTCAAGCAAATGTCTCCTACTGTTCATCTACTCTATAGTTGATTCTTGTTTGTTTGTCCCAACAAAGATTTCAGCTCAGAACCCCATGTCTGCTAGGTGGAACTCTACCTCTTGAGCTTCACATTACTCCTTATTTTTTTTTACTGTATGTTTGAGATAGTCTCATGTTTTTCCAGTGCTAGATTTGGACCGCGCTCCTCCTATATATGCCTCTGCAGAGCTGCGTTTCCAGGATTGTGTCATCATGTTCAGATCTAGTCTTAATACTTGTTTGACTGTAAATTGGAATATACTGTTGCTACCATCTTATTCCCTCCTGTCTTTTCCCCACAGCCCTCACTGTTCTCCCTGCTGCAGAAACAATTTCTGTACATTTCTCCCAAACTATTTCTGTTTCCTTCTTGCACTCCAACCTTTTCTTGTAATTCACCTGCCCCAGTTCTTCTAGAGTCCCCAGTGTAGTGAATCGCAAGATCTAGCAGAAAGCTTCCAGTTCTCTTTACATCTCTTCTTTGACACGCAAAGAAAGACAAGCTGAGATGTTCCTTTGTCATTTCTAGCTAATTTTTGTATTGTGTATTTATTCTTTTAGATATCTTTATCCTGATAACTTCGGTCTTTTATGGCTGTGTCACTCCAACTGTGTACACATGTGTGCACGCACAAGCATACATATGCACACACACTCACATATACCTGCAAGCTACATATCGAGTCAGTGACTGAATAAATGAGTAAGTCCAAAGCTATATATTTAAATAGAAAAAATGCTCACTAGCTACTCATGTGGCTATTTATAGACACTTTTATTCTCTAGCTATACCAGGCACTAAGTTTTTATTCTAGGAAACAAGATGAAAAAATTCAGTTTCCATTAAACAATGATAACAAAAAGCACCAGTAACACCTCTTCATGTCGAGAGAGATGAGTGGCAACACTATTCTTGATGATACTGGAAAGTTACAGCCTACCGGCAAGAGCCTAAACGGTCATGATTCTGATTTTCCTCACACCCAGCATTACAAGTTGACCAGAGATCAGAACCCTAGAATACCCTTGAGATTGAGCTCACTTGGAGCATTATAGGTTGAGTGCATTTAAAGGAGTATTCTCTATAAAAATTTTGCTTGAACTCAGGGCCAGTGGCTCACACCTAGAATCCTGGCTACTAAGGAGGCTGAGATGTGTGGATTGCAGTTTGAAGTCAGCCCAGGTAGGACTATCTGTAAGATTCTTACATAGCTTCTAATAAAAGCTACTAAAGCAAAGCTGAAAGTGGAGCTGTGGCTTAAGTGGTAGCAAAAGGTGCTAAGGGATAGCACTGAGGCCATGAGTTCAAGCCCCGGGACCATCACACCCACTCACACATGGGTGCCTGTATAAATGTGCGCACAAACACACACAAACACACAGAACTTGTTCTAATGATACAATCATACAAAACATAGGAGAAACCCTAAGTTAATTCATTTAATTACTTAGAATGAATTGCATGAAGCCACTATATTAACAAAAGTTAGAATAAATTATAGAGTGGCAACATTTTGATTATTAGTAAATACAATACACTGTCATAAAACACCTGAATGTGAATTCTCTCCCTCTCTCTCTCTCTCTCTCTCTCTCTCTCTCTCTCTCTCTCTCTCTCTCTCTCTCTCTGTCTCTCTCTCTAACTCTGTGTGTGTGTGTGTGTGTGTGTGTGTGTGCGTGTGTGTGTCTCACATTTTCATTTGTTTAACCAGGGGAAAATAGCTTGTACTTTCTGTGTACTGTCTGTATTTGCTAAACATAACTATTTATAGTAGCTATACCTCACAAGGTATTATAAGAGCTAGATATGTCAGATATTTAAATAAGAGCTACTAATAATAAGTCCATAAAACATTAACTATTCTTATTAACAGAAATGTAGCATTTTAATAAGGGCATTGACTTAGAACATCTTTATTCATGAATATATACTTTAAGATGATAAATCATATTTTATTTTCAAATCTATTTAGAACAAGAAAAGAATACACTTATTAACACTCCAACTTATCAAGCAGTTTGTGGGAACTGAGAATAAATTCTAAAGAAATATCTCTATATAATATATACATTGTAAATTTTTTTTTGCCAGTCCTGGACTTGGCCTCAAGTCCTGAGCACTGTCCTTGGACTTTCTCAAGGCTAGCACTCTACCACTTGAGCCTCAGCACCACTTCCAGCTTTTTTCTATGTATGTGGTACCGAGGAATCGAACCCGGGTCTTCGTGCATGCTAGGCAAGCACGCTACCATTAGGCCAAACTCCCAGCCTGTAAATTTATTTTAAATGTAGCAAATACAATTGCAAAGAAAAACTAAAAAATGTCCTTGCTGCATTTTATGATGTGTTTTGTGTTCTGAAGCAAATATGATAGTAGGAATTAAATACTATAATAGGTGAATTAAAAGGCTGAGAAATGAAGCCATGCAAGAGGGGCACTGAGCAAAGTCTTCTGGTGGTCATCTGCAGACACGAAGCTAAACAGCTACCCATGCAGTGACCTCCCTGTACAAGAGCTCAGGAAACCAGGTGAGAAGCCGCAGTCTGCTTATTTTTAACACAGATAGAAAGAAACACTGAAAAACCCAGCAATAAAAGGGTTCCCCCATTGCCCCACACCCCCATTAGCTAACCAACCCAGGATGGGGAGCTTCCCATCTGAAGAAAAGAGAAAGAACGAGTTCATACCTCACACTCCAAACGCAACACAAAAACAGCCACTCCGAAGGCCAGTGCTGGGCACAACCCTAAGACAACTACTATCAGGCCTATATTTAGGGCTCGAACCCTGAAAGTGAGTTAGGCTGGGTGGCCATAGTCACCTTTTTTCCCTTGTCCAATGTCGGGGTGTAAACCCGACTACCAGGATTAGTGTCCGAGCCCAATGTCAGGTCTGGCTTGGTGAAGGCCAACCCAGTTGAAGAACTTGGACTCTATCTGTGGGCAAAGCTCACAGACAAAGCATTTAGATGTGCTTGGGACTTGTCAGAGACCTGAGCACTAATGGGACACAATGAAGTTGGGACAGACCAATGTTAGCCTGTAAGCAGTCCTAGTCTTGGAGTAGACATGGGACATACAGACTCCAGATGTGTGTGAAACAGGTGTAATCAAGCCATAGCACCAGCGAGGGGTACTATGGACCACCCCACTCTCCAGACTTGAGCAGCAGAGTTGTGAAGACGCCATCCATCCTTCATAAATGGAGCTGTAGAACTACACCTGGGGACCTGGGAGCAGTGGGAGGCACTGGAGCTTGGGCTGGGGCTGGGGCAGTGACACAACCCTGAGCCAAGGCCATTCCTGTCAGTCTTCAGTCTCAGGTGCAGGGCAGCATCAGCTTAAGGGACAAAGGAACTGCCTTCTCCTAGAGCAGAAGCATCTTGGGCAGCTTAGCATAGCGCAAGACAGCATAACTCCACAGACTTTACCCTAGGGTTAGGAAGATCTAACCTGAGATTTCACAATAGATCCCATCCGCAGGCCTGCATACAATCAGGGCCTATGGACCAGATTCTGTGCCAGAGGTTTAGAAACAGCAGAAGGGGTCTGTTGGGCTACTTATTGCCACCTGCGATGTTGCATTGGTGTTAGGCATACGTCCACCTCAGTAATATACAGTCTTTAGAAATACACCATCTATTAGATATAATATATACATATATTATATATTATATATTATTTAGATATATTACATATATTATATATATTATGTAGACTTAGCATACATTTAAAAAATTACAAGAAGTCTTTTTTATTTGATATGATTGTTTCCAGTACATACTAATGATTAATGGGTAGATAAGTTTGCTTAATTTGATTTAGACATTTTGCAGTGTATAAGCATATTTTATAACATGGTACACACTAATATTATATATATATGTATATATGCCAGTCCTGAGGCTTGAACTCAGGACCTGGGCACTGTCCTTGGGCTGTCTCAAAGCTAGCATTCTACCTCTTGATCTATAGCACCATTTATTTTTCTATTAAATAATTTTTATTGTGATTAATAGAAGGGTTACATTATATTCACCAGATAGAAGGTGCATAACTTCACAAACATTGACACCCTTTCTCATGACATGGTCCCCATTTCCCTCCCACCCTCCCCCGTTTATCTTGATTTCCCCCCTTCCCTATCCAATTTCAAATAACCAATTAAGCACATATAAAATATATCAGATAACAAGTTGAAAAATTGTAACAATATGAGATAACCAAGGGATGGCAAAAGAGATGGATGATAACATAGTACATTAAGGACAACAGTCACTCATTATATGGCTTTTGTTTCCTTATCTTGGAGGTCCTTACATTTAGTGTCGTACTATTTGGCCTAATGACTCTAGATTTTGTTCTATTGTAAATCTCTGCTAGGAAAGCCCAAGGTTTCTACTGATTATGACAAATGAGGGAGACTATTGGGCCTATGTTCCTTTGAGTCTGGCTTACCTCACTTAATATGATTTTTTTCTAAGTCTTTCCATTTCCGTACAAATGGGGCGATGTCATTCTTTCTGACAGCAGCATAGAATTCCATTGTGTATAAATACCACATCTTGTTGATCCACTCATCAACTGAGGGACATTTGGGTTGGTTCCATATCTTTTCTATGGTAAATAGTGCTGCAATGAACATCGTTGTGCTAGTGGATGTAGTATGCCCTTGTTTCTGAAAGTTGGGTAAATGCCAAGTAGTGGAATTGCTGGGTCATAGGGGAGCTCTATGTTTAGTCTTTTGAGGCACTGCCATACTGCTCTCCATAGTGGTTGAACAAGTTTGACCTCCCACCAACAGTGTAGTAGTGATCCCTCCTGGCCACATCCCCTCCAGCATCTGTTGTTATTAGTTTTCTTGATCCTGGCCATTCTAACTGGAGTGAGGTAGAATTTTAGAGTTGTTTTGGTTTCTATAGCACTATTTCTTTTCTGTGTATGTGGTACCGAGGAATGGAATCCAGGGCTTTATGAATGCTAGGCAAGCACTCTACCATTAGGCCACACTCCTTTCCCCATTTTTATATTTTTATTTATGGGATAAAAAATAAATTTTAGGCCGAGAGTTTGGCCTAGTGGTTAAAGTGCTTGCCTAGCATGCATGAAGAGAATATATTCGTACTTAAAAAGTGAAATGATATTGCCATTAACACAGATTATTAATTAGAATAATTAACAATATCAAAGCATAACAAGATTTTTGAACTTTAGTAAATGAATACTTTAGAAAATAAAGAATGAAAATATAACTCATTAGGAAAATCAGGATTTGTTTAAGATAGTTTGTAGAGTGTAGCAGTTAATATTTACAATGTGGATGAAGTACTTCTCTGAGGCATCTGTAATATTTGTTTTGAAACTTTTTACTGATAAAAAAGAATCACCTTATTTTACAATGTAATCTTATTAACCTAAGTATAAAGGTTGGAATATTTTAATGTACTTATTCATCACCTAATATTACATATCTGTTACAATTACCTGAAGATTTAGTTATTAATTAGCCATTTTTATATAAACTTGGATATAAACATAAATTTAACAGCTTTATAAATATCTCTTTTTTCTTTTCTTCTCCTTCTCTTTCCCTCCTTCTCTTTGTAGCTGTTGATTGCGCAGTTTGAACTCAGCTGGCACTGTCCCTGAATTCTTTTGTTCAATGCTAGTACTCCACAACTTTGAACCACAGTTTCATGTCTCATTTATGAATGGTTAAGTGGTGATAAGAGTCTCAAAGAGACTTTTCTGCCCAGATGGCTTTGAGCTACAATCTTCAGATCTGTTTCCTGAGTAGCTAGGAGTAAAAGCATGAGCCACCAGCGTCCCAGCTCAGATGTATCTTCTTAATTTTCCACGTTATTACTTTTATTTAATCTCCATTTCTAACACCTAGAAATGAATGGAGTAGAATAATAAATACCCTCCTAATTTGCATGAGATTTTTATAAATATTACATATTTGAAATGGGGAGGGGTTGCATGCCAGTGAGCGTAAGAAAATTGTAAGTTCAAGGCCATGCTGGGCCACATAACAAGTTTGCAAACATCCTAAATTAAGCTATCTAGGCCTTGTCTTAGACCTTGCCTAAAATCTAGTGTTCTTCTTATGCGTGTTCTATATTCTTAATATATTTAAAAGTATGTAAAATATATCCTAGTTTTACACTTAAATAAGGTGTTTATAATCACATTTATTTATTGATAAGGACTTAAATTGTTACTAATTTTACTAAAAATGTTTAGATAAGGGGTATCAATGTGTGAGAAGCAATGCACCTACTACCTGGTGAATGTAACTGTAACCCCTCTATACACTACCCCACAATAAAAAAAATAATGTTTAAGAACATATTTATATTGCGTGAGGCTATCGGTATGGCAAGATTGACTTTACCAGATAGAGTGCTTACAAAATGTTTAGATAAGTTCACATGCCTTATGAAATCAGGTGAGAGCCCCTAGTTAATAGTTGGCATTTCATTTTTGTATTTGTTGAGCTAGAAATGGTATATCATTTCATGATGGGTCTTTTGGGTCTTTTTTTTTTACCATTTACCTGTAGGAAAATTTGGATTCAGTTTTACAATTATTCTTCACATTAATCCTCTATGGTTCCTTTTCGTTGCATCAATATGGCCTTTTGTCTCAAAGCTATATTTTATGTAATTATCTATCATTTATCATGTAAAAATAATTGAATGTTCAAGATGTAACGTATCCACTACTTGACAAATATAACTGTCGCCCTTCTCAGATAATAAAATACAATAAAAATAATCCACCACATCAAAATCATAATATTAGTCTTTATAGTTTCCTGTAAAATCTTAGAATTTGGAGTTTTGTATTTAATTTGTTCCCACTGTTTTAAAATTTTTGACATCTAATGACACAGAAAGTCTACTTTCATTCTTTTACAGCTCCCAAGTATTCAATAAGCAATTCCTTTCCTTCACTTTTCCTGAAATAGAGGAGTATTTCTCTTCTCTTTGATTGTGTTAGTGTTTCTCATCTTTATCCAAATTCCAAACCAAACAGAAAACTTTATGCTTTCTCCTGCTGAAAAATAAGTAACTCAAAAACAAGTAACTTCACATTTCTTTCCCTTTGATTTCTTTTAAACTTGTCCTTAATATTCTTGGCTTACTTTGACCAGCTGCATTTGAATTTTAGAAGTGGTTTCCCAATCTTCAGTTAAGAGGTAAGAACTTTTATTCCAATTGGTTGTACTTTTTAACCCTGTATACTCCTATGTACCACTGACTGTTGTACAGTCCCAAATTATATGGATAAGTCTCATTTTATGTCTTTCAGTAATGCTATATAAATGTTCTACAAAATTCTTTTACATCTTTTGTTTTGCAAATTTTACTAGACCCATTAAGATTTTACAGTAAATTTTATAATAAAGATTTTTATAGTAATTTTTAAATAAATTTCATTATCTTATTTCTTTGTTGGTAATTGCTCTGTGAAAGAATACTTGACTCTGTGAAGGTTTTTTTTGTTAACCATAAGCTACATAGATAGTTAGATGCTAATTTTTAGGATCCTCTTTTTTCTCTCTTTTTTTTTGCCTTCTGCAGAAGAAAATAGGGCAAGGATTATCAAAGGCCTTTAGGGGAAGCTTTACCAAAAAAAGTGGAAATTGAGTTGAGCTGTGAAGGGGGAAAGGTCTTAATTAAGAGGATTGGTGTTGAGAAGAAACAAGCAACTTCACAGGGACAGAAAGTGTTGGCTTTTTCATGCTATGAAAAAAAGGAGTCCCCAAATGCATCTGGATTTCATGGATTTTTAAAGTCACTTCTTTACTTATTTCTTTTTATTATTTTCAATTAATTTATTTCCCAATTAGTTCAAAGACAGTTTATGAACTGTACATATTCAGTGCAACATATCTGTTTTTAAACTAGTAAAGTGTGAAAAAGAGGAAATAAATATAGAATTATAAGGCATCAGGGAGAAGTGGAATATACTGGAATGCAGGTCATTAACATTCTTCATAGTGATTAAAGCTGAGCTATATGTTTGTGTGTGTGTGTGTGTGTGTGTGTGTATACACATATATATTTATATGATTCCAATAATTCCAGTGACCAAAACAAACAGAGAAAAAAATAAGATTCTAAGATTGTTGTTCCCATTAGGATAGAAAGTAGTCAGGAAATAAGACAATTTTCAGAATGCCTAAGACTGGGAAAAACTTTTCTCCCAGGTCTTCATAAATAAAGTACCATGATAAAAGTTGATTCCATCGTCATTCGCATCTCCATGGCAAACATGTAATGAATAGCTTAGGATATCTATCTGATAGTCTCCTTCCTTCTAACCAGAAGGCAAAATTTCAAAGCAACATTATGTGAGATTAGTCTTGTTGGAACATGCTAAACCATAAGACTGGAGTAGACAAAGTTGCTTATTTTCTTTCTTAATTCTAGAACCAAATCTTGTCTCATTAGCACACTCCCCTAATAAGCTGTGGGGCTGTGGGTTGTTATTTCAAAAGAATTATTAGGGATTAATAGACAATTAGAAAAGCATATTCCAATAAATGCCATATAATCTAAATGAATAAATAGGGTGAACAACAAACTACATGCTTTTTTTCCTTAATTGAATTTTTCTAATAAAGCTGGCAATTTTCAAGTTCCGTGGATGGAATAAATAATAAATTTCAGACAGGAAAAGATGGTGTATATTTTTTTGTTTGTTGGTGTATCACCAGTTCTAATATTTGGGGAAAAAATAAAAGGGCAAATGAGTGAAGTACACTTGGATGTCCTTTGTGCTCTACAGTGTGGGTTTGTAAGGCATGGCACATCACTAAAGATTCTGGGTATTAAGCCAGGCACTGGTGTCTCATGCCTGTAATCCCGCCTACATGAGAGCCTGATACCTAGTTCAAAACTAGACTCGGCAGAAAAGTCCACTAGACTCCATCTCTAAAATGATCAGAAAGAAAGGCCTACCTATGTCCCGTCCTTGGGGAGTCCTGGATGGGAGAGGAGGAGAATAATGGAGTAGATAGCAACTCTGGCAGGGAATCACCTTTCTTGGGCTATTCCTGGAAAGTGCCTCTTCTAGTTTCTAGTTGGGACAGTCACCCCCCTCCCGAAGTTGCCAGCTTATTAACTCACAGTGGTGACCCATGAACAGGAACCAGAGAGGCTATCCTTTCTAAGCCAGCAGGTTAGGGCTTTGCAGGAGCAAACTGAATCAAATCAGTGTCAGTAAATGTAATTCCACCATTGTCACCGAGCACCTTAGGTGGCAGGAGAGTTTGTTTCCATCGCAGATGGTGAATCATTACTGCATTCTAGGTATTCTGGGGTTTTGAGCTGACTTAAAGAAAGCTACGGGAGACATTTGCAAATTAATTAGGTAGAGAGACATAAGTAAATTCAAACATCTCTCAATAGTCTCCTCAGTGGCAGGAGGGTTGTTAATTTGTGCATCACATTTTATAGATGAAGAGGCAAAGACCCAATTGTATGCTGGAACTCGTGGTTGAAAATCCAACGGCCTGATAAGTGGTAGAGGAATTTGCATTCCAATCTAGAATCTACAAATTTAACCCCTCCATGGTAGAAACCACAGGACGCCCCCACCCCCATAGGAGCTAGACAGGGGAAGAGAAACGCTATTACCAAAGGAACTGAAGTCAGATTGGAGACTAGAGAGGGCTGCCTTCCACAGAAACGCACTTCACTAAGCCACTGGACCCAAATCGACCCTAGAAGACCGGATTCTGACATTTCTCATGCAAGTCCTGAGTTTACCCTTTTTCTACTTTCTTTGGGGCTCTCCCTGTCAGTCCCTCTCCCCAGCACCCTCCCTCCTTTCCACCGCCCAAGATGCAATAGCTTCTGAGACCTCTGTTCCTGTCCAGGAAAATGGCAATCACCAGCAGCCTCAGCCAAATCACTAAAAAGCCCAGTTTAAAATTTAAAAAAAAAAAAAAAAAGTGGAGGGGGTGGGGGGGAGGAGGGGGAGGGGAGGGGGAGTGTCAGGCAGAGAGGAACTGAACACAATCCAGCAGCACAGGAAGAACTCTCCTAGACGGGGTTAGGAAGCGGAGACAGCGGGTTGTCTCCGAGTCCCCCCCAAGAAAGCAGGAGCACTCCAAACAGGAACTTTAAAGGGACTGAAATCTGTTGCCTGTTCCACTAGGGATCTTGTTTGCCAGGCACAAGGTGTCTTTTGGTAGTGAGCACCCTCTGCGCATGCGCAGGTCCATTCTGAGGGGGGGTGGGGGGGGAATTACTGCCCAGCCGCCGACTAAGTTGCATTGCTTGAATCTTCTTCGCAGAAGGAAAAAAAAAAAAAAAAGACCATTCTTTCATCAGAGTTAGTAATGTGGACAGCACATAATCGGGAGAGTTTGGGGCTTCTCTCTCTCCCTGTGATGGTTGCCATGGTCTGCTGTGCGCACAGGTGAGCTGCCTTTGTTGAATCTCTCTTTCCCCCATCTCTGTCTCTCTCTCTTTTTTATTCTGGGTATATTTTTTAATGCCAGCTGGATCATGGATCGTGTTATTTGGGGTGGGGGGGCTGGGTGGGGTAGGTGTGCCTGCATGTTTTTTTTTGTTGTTTTTTTTAATGTCTGCTCGCAGTTTGTGCTCCTCTTGAACGCGATCCCCACTTCTCCCCCTCAGCGCCAACGAGCCCAGCAACATGTCCTACGTGAAAGAGACGGTGGACCGGCTGCTCAAAGGGTACGACATCCGCCTGCGGCCGGACTTCGGAGGTGAGCTGTCATCTTTCCTCTTTTTTTAATTTCAACCTGTAACCCATCCCTGGTCCACCTTTTTTTTTTTAATCAAACATCAATGCTTTATTTAAAAAAAATTAAATTGTGTCAACGCCCTGGACACACACACACACACACACACACACACACACACACACACACACGCACGCACACACGCGCGCGCTCAGGTAGACGGATCCCCAGGGCCGGGCCCACCTCCTTCCCTCGACACACCCTCTGCACCGTGGCCGCATCACGCGCGTGCGGTGTCCACACCTGCTGGCCCAGGCTGGCCCCCACCTGGAGGCGGGGTGGAGGGGCGAGGGTCCCCCAGGGGAGCACTGAGGTCTGGGACGCCCCCGCCCCCGCCCCACAGGGACCCCCAAGCCCACGGCCGCCGAGAGAGAGAATACGGCTTTCATGGGGTTCCCCCCTCCCCGCAGGGCCCCCCGTGGACGTCGGGATGCGGATCGACGTGGCCAGCATCGACATGGTGTCGGAAGTGAACATGGTGAGTGCGTGGCCTCCCCGCGGGCCCCGCGGCCGGGCGCGCAGGACCAGTCCCCGCCGTGTCCTCTGCGCCTCGCTGGCGGTCACCGCGCGCCTGGCCCCGGGGCTGCCGCGCGCCGTCCCCGGACTCGGGGCGGGGGGACCCACACGGCTGGTGTTTTTACACACTCACACACGCGCGGGCCACTGCGGCGTTCCAGCGGAAACGTGCTCCGCGCTCTCCGGGGAAGGACGCGTGGCCGAGGCGCCGGCGGATGGGCTGGGGAGGAATCCGAGCCTCACTTTCCCCGGGCTCCCCAGCCAGTTCCGAGGTGCAGGGCACCATCTGCCGGCGGCGGGGCCGCCTGCTCTGGGGTCCCCGGACCCATGGTTTGCCACCTCCGCCCCCGGCGGGGCGCAGCCCGGCTCGCGAGGACGCCCCCAGACCCCCCAGTCCACCCCCAAGGCCAGCCACCGCGCGCGCGGCCGGGGGTTCAGGGTCCCTCCTTCCTGCAGGCTCCAGACCCTGGGTGACAGGAGCAACAGGCTGGGAGAGGCGACAGTCCACAGGCTGGCAACCCCCAATCACTCAAGCCCGGGGCTGGGGCCTGGGTATTGTCCCCAAGTGAGGGGTGATGGAATTGTGTGTGTGGTTGCTTGGTTTTGTCTTTCTGCATCTTGCAAACTTCAGTTAGAACAAAATGGCTTTTATTGCTTTGATTTACTGGAGAAACCCGAACCGAAGCTGGCTGGGAAAGCCTGGTGATTTAAAAGCTGGTGGAGATGGTGGGGCCTGGGAAGAGATGATACCACAGCACATCCTGCATGGAAGAAAGGGTCAACATGCTTGTATTTCTCTCTCTCTCTCTCTCTCTCTCTCTCTCTCTCTCTCTCTCTCTCTCTCTCTCTCTCTCTCTCTCTCTCTCTCTCTCTCTCTCTCTCTCTCTCTCTCTCTCTCTCTCTCTCTCTCTCTCTCTCTCTCTCTCTCTCTCTCTCTCTCTCTCTCTCTCTTTGGAAGGGAGAGATTGCAGCACAGTGGATGGAATTATAGTTGCCACTTCTCTCTGTGTTAGCTGTTACCAGCCACCTTGGGTAACAGCTTTCCAATTGTTAAAAGAGTTCAGGAGGAAACGCCTGTTGCTTTTCTAGAATCCACCAAGCAGGGAAACAGCTAGATCTACATGAGCAAAATGCCATTTTTATTCCACTGGGGGCCGGGGGGGAATATGGCAGTAGAAATTTGGACCTCCTGAATGATATTTCAGTGTTTTCTTTGTCCCTCGTGAGTCATTTTATTTTTAATATGTTTTTTTGTGTATGTGAGTGTGTCAGAAAGAGATACATTTATAGCCTTTTGAAGAGGATTAGAATAGTAAGCATGGCTATTATATTTCTGCATTTTACCGTTGGAATTGCCTCTGCTTTAAATAGCTTATTTGAAACATTATTTTTAAATGGCCTTGATTGTTTCAAATGATTTTATTTTCAAATGCCTTTGATTAGAGTGCAGGAAGAAAAAAATTTTGAAAGCTTAATACACACAAGCGCGGATTTTCTGACTTGGCAAAGGTTATTAAGACACTCATTTGTTAGATTCTGTTTACATACACACTAATACCCACAGCCAGGGTAGACAACACTAGGGGAAAATGTTATCATCTGTGCACATATACACGTAAATTAAGGCTGATCCAGCAAAGGCAAAGACAAATCTGGGTTTGTCTTGCAAGTTGTATCTTGTAGATAGATGGTGACAATCTTTTCCTTTCCAGTCATTTATTCTGGATCCTTGTCAGTATCCACATAGATGAAATAGGAAAAAAGCTTGAAAGACAAACTATGACTTTGCCAGTGCTCGGTCTTACTGTAGAGGCTAATAAGCTTTTCAGAAATGCAAAGCCCTGCATTGGATTCTCAAAATTCCACATGCACGCGCATGCATGTGCGTGCACACACACACACACACACACACACACACACACACACAAACACACACAACGGTTCTGTTGGCAGCATTTAGTTTCCTCAGCTGAGTTGAATAGGTAAGTTGCTGATAATCCAAATCATGCTATTGAAAAACTATGTGCAATCAATTGCTTAAGTGAAGTCATACATAACCTCCCAAAAAGAATTAAAGGTAAATGTTGCAACACTGGACGTGGTAACCTAATAATTTAACAGTCTGTTCACTCACAGCACCTTGGTATATATCTTTATTTCTCAAAGATCTTTACCCAACGGATAAACCTCTGATAATATACCCTACTAACACACCTAGTACCTTTTCAAAATAAATTTAGAGACATGACAGGGCAACGGAAACCAGTGAAAGTTAGGAAGTAATAAAGCTTGATTTATCTATACTTTCTTATTTCTCCTTTTAATAAGAATCACTAAATGACCTATGGCAAAGCACTGAAAAAAATACATTGAAAATAAATTTAAAAAATGGAAACAAAGAAGGATATTTCTTTTTAACCAGTCCTGGGACTTGATCTCAGGGACTGAACACTGTCCTTGGGATTTCTCAAGGCTAGTGCTCTACCACTAGAGCCACAGCACCACTTCCACTTCCAGCTTTATCTTTTTTTTTTTTCTATGTATGTGGTACCGAGGAATTGAACCTGGGTCTTTGGGCATGCTAGGCAAGCACTCTACCACTAGGCCAAACTCCCGGCTCCAAAAGAAGGATATTTTAAGCCATAGGCATCCCCATATTTCTTTTAATTTTATTGTAATTTTAGTATATTTTTATTTAATTTTAAATATTTTTTAATTTTTATTGTAAAGGTGATATACAAAAGTGTTAGTTACCTAAGGAAGTACATTTCTTTTGAACAGTGTTACCCCTTCCTTATTTTCTCCTACTCCCCCCTCACTTCTCCCTCCTCCCCAAGTTATAAAGTCACTTCCAGTATAGTGCCTAGTGAATATCACAGTTGTATTGGTTCACCCATTGCCCTGCCATTTCTGTGATTCCCCTTCCTTTCTGCAAAATAAAGCATACAGAGATTTTTAAAACAGGGGGAGGGGACAACATTTTTTTAAAGTCCTGATGACTCTCCATAAACACAACCTGACTAAAAAAATGTTGTCCCCTATCCCAAAATGTTGACTCCTATCCCAAATATATCATCAGTCAGAATAACTAGAACTTACTTTCTACAGGAAATATGACTTTCAACTTGTTCTCAAACATGTTTCAGTACCCCAACACAGAGTATTTCTGTGGTTATTTAGTAGGAAATTTTCACCAAAAGTAACCAAAAAAGAATAGACAATAATATATTAAAACAGGGTTTTTTAAAGAAAAATGGAAGTTAAATCTATTTAATCTTTATGTTACTCATATTTACAATGTTGCTCATATATTATTTTTTTATTAGTACTTGGCCCATGACTTGGAAAAAGACATTATAATTATGCACTCAACAAATGGGTTTGAATCCTAGGTCCTGTCAACTTTTTTTCTCTTCCTGCTCTATTTGAACTAAAATGCATTTCCAACTTCATTTATAGAATTTTCTGTTTTAATGGCTAAAGTCAAAGAACTCCCTGAAGTCACCACTACAATTGGCTACAATAAACTTCAGATTAGCCAAACACAAATAGTAATAGCAGTTGTGACTTTGAATTTCAGATCCCAATGATTCTCTATTCAAAGGATGGATCGTGAAGCTAGGCTCTGGTGGCTCATGCCTGTAATCCTAGCAGCTTAAGGAGGCTGAGATCTGAGAATGGAAGCAACCCTTGGCGGGAAGTATCATTCTCCCCCTCTCTCAAAGACAGAAGTGGAGCTGTTCCTCAAGTGCTAAGCCCTAGCTTTGATAAAGAAAGCTCAGGAATAGCGCTTAGGCCTTGAGTTCAAGCCCCAGGACTGATTCTGATCATCAAGTAGGAATTCTAACCACACAACTCTGTCTCTAAAGATTATATATCTAAAGATTATGTAGATATAAATATCTCTCTAGATATAAGGTATAGCTAGATAGATGATAGGTAGTTTGATTGATCGAAAAACAGATGAATGAAGATATGATATCCCAAGAGACCACTCAGAAGAAATTACAGGTATAGAGTTGTGACTCAAAGAATGATTCAGGAGAATCATTCTCACCAGAGATAGCCATTATGTCTTGATCATGCCATTTCTTCCTTTCATTCCTTTTTTCTGCCAAGTAGTTAATACTCTGGTATGTATTATCAATAACAACAATAAAATCTAACATGAGAACATTTCATAGATAATTTAATTTTACCAAATTTTACTTGACCAATTATCTACCTAAAGTCTCATATTACTACTGCCATTTTAGTATTAAGGTTCATCAGTATTTTGGTAAATGCTTCAGTTATGTTTTTATTATTTTCCTTGTGAAGACACAAAACAGAAAACATCTCACTTCCATTTCCTTAAGTCAGTCCTTCTTAATACTGAATATATGATCCAATCATTCTAGGGTGTTATAAAAACACAGACTCTACTACAGGACTTGGGATGGGACCTAAAATTCTACATTTTTCTTGAGCAATGGTGATAATTGGTGCATGAAGTTCTAGGTTAAAGTATATTTTTTCAAGGTCTATTTAGCTTTCTTAAGAAAAGGCTGTGCTTTTCTTTCAAATTTGTCTAAGAATGGTATTATATCAAACTTCCAAATTAAGCTTGAAGTTACTTTCCAGTTAGTTAACTAGATACTTGAATTAAGAGAAAAGATTACTTCAATAAAAATAAGCCACAGTCAAAGGTAAGAGCTGGGTGATGGGGTAAAAATGTATTTTTTGAGTCAAATACTCAAGCCAGCCAGCCCTTATAGAACAATTACTATGAAAATATTACCAAGAACAGAAACTCCAACAATACTATCATTTTTGGTTACAGAACACTAATGACTATCCTTCTTCAGAATAAAGAATATTGAAAATTATCCCTACCCACACCACCCCTGGGGAACCATTGTAAAGGAGCCTAAACACATGCTTTCTACTGCGGTTTTATAGAATTTATTTTGCAAAGGAAGTAAATAGCTCAATGCCATTTAAAGAAGCCAGCCCAATTAAATAAGATGTAAGTTTTATTCTTATATGAACAATAACTCAGGTCGTTCTTTCAGATACTGGGTGAGAATATACAATCAGAGGGGAAATTCCTTGTTTTACCTTTCTGTTTGGAGATTATAAGTATTTTTATATCCAATGCAACATTAATGCAACCCTAGCAGATTTTTTTTTTAATTTTGACCTTACATTTGAAAGTCTGTAATTTTAGGATGACAGAACCAATCTGGGTATTAAAGTATGTAATAACATAAGACTAAGTAGTAATATCTACTGAATATTTTCTATATATGAAATATGGCTATCAAGTACTTCCCCTCAATAGTTATTTAATGCATTATTTAAGGCACTTCTTAACACATCAAATTCTGAAAATCTAAAGTTGATGAGAAGAAGATATTTAAGTTGAGAGAGGTTGAATAACTTACTCAGAAGTTACAGAACTCGTGAATGGCAGAGTCAATGTCTGAAATTGGGCAGCCTCACTCCAGGGTCTGCCTTTGATCTGCCAGGCCATTAAAAAATAGTATGCTTCTTGTACATAGTTTTGGGAGCTTAGCTAAACAATTTTCCTTCCAGGCCTCAGCTTTCTCTTCTGTAAAATGGAATTGGATTATTTGATTGGTGGATTCCTTCCATTTCAAATATTTAACAAGAAAACTTATTTTTTCAAGGTCTTTGATTTTATTAACAATCCAGAATGTTCCTCTCTGTTATATTCTTACTTCTTCCATCTCATTCTCCTGTTAAGCAAATCAATAAATACTTAGAAGTTTTGACCAAGTACAAATATTAGAATGGCCTCCTAGGAACACTGCACTTTGTCAGGTGCCATCTAGGCCTCTTGAATCATCATATTATTCTATCTAGCATGGCATTATCACCCATTTCTCCTTTTCTTAGTATGTTTGCAAAGACAGCCACCAGAAAAGATGGATTGATGCTCCTCACAATGAAACTTGACTAATGCCTAGTTTATAATGTACTGAAATTAGAGTCAAGGCCAAATAGGCTGCATTTCTGCTGCTATTTTTGTTTTCATTCTGGAAGACATACTTCTACTACCACTAAACCAAGAAATGTTTTAGCACTTGATATGAAATAGAAGGAAATTGTTATATTTCCAAGTCTAGATATCCCAACGGAGTTATCCAACTTGCTTCAAATCCTTCTATGAGGTGACTGAGAAGAGAGCAGTAAAACCCAGGTGTTTTTCTCAGTTGAATGTAACTATCAGTCCTCTTGTGTTTTATTGCTGTTTTTTTCTTGGCAGTCACCCAAATAGTTGGTAGAGCCCTCAAAATACTCATGCATGAATGCGATCTTGCATTATCAAAAAGGGATAAAACATTTCAAAAGAAAAATGAAAGTTTCAATGATTCCAATTGATTTAAGTTACATGAGGGGACTCAATGTCATAACTATACTTGAGGATAATAGGACATGAATTGGGGTGTGCATTTAGTTGACTAAACATTACTGTCTCCCCCTTATCATCTATGAGAGCACTCATTCCTATTTTTCATAATAGTGGCCTTGAGTTTTTATGGTTTTAGAATGCTTCTATTTCCACAGATTGTGCATTTTATGAGGAGCCTTACTTCTAGTTATTGAAAGAGAAGGACGTTCACGGTAGCAGTTAGTAATCTATTGCTCAACACCTGGCAGAAATGCTTAATAAAAGGTTTATGATTAATTCATTCCAGTGTTGAGAACAAGAAAAAGCTTGCTATAAGACCAAAACATGAAAGATGTGTATTTCATTTCATCTGTGGGAACTTCCTTGCTCCTTTTTAGAATCTTCGTGGTTTTTGTTGTTCCTCTGCTGTTGTGCTAACTCTGTCTGTATTCCTCAGACTCCCTCAACTATACCTGTGGGATCACACTGTAAATTAGAGAAATATTACCAAGAGTTTTCATAAAACTACTCCAGTGAAGGAAGACAGATGGGTTCTCTGTCCTTAATGCACTTTGAGTCTTTTTAAAAACAGGAATTTAGAAGCCACTAATCTTAGAGTACAGAGATTTTTTTCCCCTTGGTTGGACTTTGAAACAGCAATCGGTGGCATGTTTTAGCTTGCCTCATCCACAAAATGTGATCTTTTGGCATGTCCTGAACTAAGTAGCAGGATGAAATAGAGCTAGGACACATGAAAATCCTTCAAAGATATTTCAATGTGGAGAAGGTCATATAATAAACACCTGAAACAATATGTTCAGTGTCATAAGAATTGTGCATGTACAAAGTCCTATGGGATAAGTAGTTTCTAAGAGATGAGCCAAGCCAGACATGAATCTTGAAGTGGAATTGTAGTTATTGCTCATAGATTACAAAGGAAAAGAAAAAGGATGTTTCAAACAAAAGCAGAAGTGCATGGAGAGGAAGGCATGTCTGAAAACAGCAGAAAATGCTCTTGGAACTGCAGGTAACTCACCATTATGAGAGCTGACAGGAAACGGGAACTGTGAAGAGGCTAGACTGAGGGCAAATGTGAAGTTCATGGCAAGAGCATGAATCTTAAAGGAAGCCTCTCTGTAAATGAATCTGTATGTTCACTGAACATTTCCAGGAGAAAAACAAGAGCAGGCCAAGGTTATTACTGCATAGACTTGAAAGAAGGATTAGAAATATATGGTAGAAATAGTTACTGGGTTTTATATGCTCCTTTGAATCTTTGGTTTAAAATTATACATGCACTAACGTTTTATTCTTAGAGTCTTTCTCTTTCTCTTTGTCTTTCAGTCTGTCTCTCTACTTCTCTGTCTTTCAGTCTCTCTGTCCCTATCTCTCTTTCAAACACACACACACACACACACACACACGCACGCACGCACGCACGCACGCACGCACGCATGCACACGATACTGGAGTATATATACTAAGAAAATAGATCTTAATCCTGAAATGGAGAAAGCCTGCCAAGGGATTTAACAAGCATTATGTTTTATATTTCAGATAAATCCTTCTTCCTATGTGGAGGTTGTAGGACAGTAGGCTAGAACTGATAGTAGTGTTTCTTGCTAAGCTGAAAAGGTTTTTCAATGTAGAAGAGGAATGGGAAATGCCTAATAAATGGCAAATAGAGGCAAAGCAGAATGATTTATTGGATGATAGAGAACAATAGAAACCAAAATAGTCATGAAATGGGCGAGTCCTCTGGTGAATCTCCTTTTTCTGTGTATGAATAGCCATACTCTATGGAAAGAAATTCTAAAGCCTAGAAATATGGTGACTAAGTCGGTTGGAGAAAGAGTGCCAGGTCAAGACAGAGAATGGACTTCATCATCTCTAACGATATGGTTCTTAATCCAGGTGGACCTAGATTCTGACAAGATTTTGAAAATACTTTGCGAATTCCACCAGAGCACCTATCTGCTGCAGTTGTCTTTATAAAAGCAGGCAGGGGGGAAGAGTCATGCAGGATTCCACTTTCAACACATCTGCTCTCTTCTCCACTGCATCCCTAAAATGATTTGGTCTTTCTAGAACATTGTGCTTCCATATGAAATTGCCTTAAATCAGTGTGAGTTCTGGTAGAAAGTGCTTTTGATGATGAAATGAGGGCCGGTACAATAGATAGTAGAAGCAAGGCTGGTAGTGTGCCCTGACAAATGAAGCTTACCTTCTAGAAAATTAAAAAGCTTCTCTCAGGAGGTTTGCAGAAGAATGGAAACATTGGAATGGACTATTTGGCATGATTTTAAATGAGCATTTCAACAGCCTTGGCCTCTATACGATGGTCCCCTGGAAAGAGGAAATCTAGGTCAGCAAAGCCTTATTCATGGGGTAGATTATTTGCCTTACAGAAAGTAGACAAACAGCTAGAGAAATAGAGTCAAATAAATAGCAGAGGGTTTGTTAGTAACAGCGCTTCTACCCCATGGTAGAAAACTCCAGTGGTGGAAAACTCCAGTATGAGTGAATAGGTGAAGATCTTTCAAATACATCAGGAACAATGGAAGTTTCTACGCCTGGTTCATACTGCCAAATGGATTGAACAGGGAAGCTGCTAGCAATGGATCCCACTTGAATGAGAGAGTTTATTGGGGATCTTTCTTGAAACAGGGGAACAGATGTGTTTAAAGCTCAGAGTTCCTGCCTACTCTAACTCTCTGAGACTCAGGAAGAGATTTTTGTTCTCATGGTTTATTATTTCCAAGGGAATGATACACAATTCTTTAGTTAAAAAAATCCCAGCTTTATGGTTCCCATAGAGACCGTTCATTTTAAATCCTACCTGTGCCTAGAACAATTTTTCATGTCAGTAGCCATTGTCTTTTCCTCCTACCTTCTGCAACCCCTATCCCATCCAAATGCATCTAGAGCTACTTCAGAATGCACAGAAAATCACATTTATTCTATAGAGCCTTTCCTGTAGCCACACAGGAGCATTCTGTTAAAGAAGAAATATCTAGGGAATATGAACAAATCAAAACTACTAAAGACTGTAAAGTCAATACAATTTAAGAGTCATCCATAAGAGATTTTTTATTAACCTTACCCTCCCATAGTGTGCATTATGAAAGCTCCAAGAAATTTAGGACTCTATTCTTTACATTCTCTAGGTAGATCCTAGCAAATTATATAGACCGAATAATAACATTCATTAGGATTAAAAAGAAATTTTCTAGTCATGCAAATTCTTATTGCTAACAATTATTATTACTTTCAACAGCACTTCTATTTTTTAATTTAAAAAATGAATGGGTTTGCCATAAAGTCTGCCTTACAACTTCATGTGTTATTTATGTTGTTCACGAATCATAAGCTGTTCCTATAGAAACACCTTCGTCATATGGCAAGCCAGAATCCCCAATACAAGATCATGCCATGACAAAGATCAGTGCACACAACACACACACACACACACACACACACACACACACACACACACCTATATGACTTTCCTACTTTAAAAAATAATCACATCTTTTCATTTTGCAAATGTCATCTTCCTGGCACCTGTGCTATCAATATTTCTAGACCCACTTAAGACATTCTTAAAGAATAATTTGATTGATGACTACAAATTGAGTGGCATTTGAAAGTTTTTTTTAAAAATTTAAACATAACAGATAACACCTGGGGAAGGATTCCTCAGTAAATCTGGAGAGGTTTCTAAATAAGAAAGTATAACTTTATCAAATATACAAATAGGTACTCAAAGCTTATCTAAACTGGAAAAATATGTGTTTTATCGAGCACGTATGTGTATAATAATTATATCTAGCTATCTAATCATTTACCTTGTAATTATACTTCTATCTCCTTTAAAATATCATTGTCTGAAACTTCCACGTTCACACATAAAAAGGCTCTAATCTGTAAATGTGTCTAGCCAAGGACTGTGTAAAATACTGATGAGAGGTTCTTACCACTGATTTCCTAGCACATCTCAGTGAAATAACTTGGAGAACAACAAAAATTTCTATTCAAGCCAGCTGCTCAGTTAAGGCTGACGAGCAGACAAAAAGGACTTGCACTACTAAAGTGAACTCAGCTCAACAGAAAACTGATTTAATGTTAGTGGGCAGTTTGGAGTTGGAATTGAGAGAATGAGAGCAAGATGAAACATTTGGAAAACAGAATGAAACAAACAAACAAAGAAAAAACCTGGAGAAGGAAACTGGAAAATCGAATTCAGTCCTTGGTGCCTGTTACTGGTGCCTGTTACTGGTGGCTGTCTCCTACACCTCCATAAACACTACTTTGGGAAACACTTCGTGAAACTGTGCTATGGACAGGCACCGGTGGGTGGCTCATGCCTGTAATCCTAGCTACACAGGAGGCTGAGATCTGAGGATTGTGGTTCAAAGCCAACCTGGGCACAAAAGAGCATGAGACACTTATCTCAATTGAATCACTAGAAAACTGGAAGTGGCATTGTGGCTCAAGGGGTAGCCTGATGGCCGTGAGCTGAAATGCTCAGGGACAACACCCAGGCCCAGAGCTCAAGCCCTACCACGAACAAAACAAAACCAAACCAAAACTGTGCTGTAGTGAAGTTAGACAGACTTTTTAACCTGCTTCTCTGGATTTGTGCTGGGATGGTTGTGGGCCATAAATATAAATTGACAATTTAAGGTTTTTGCATATAGTCACCATCCTGCTTTTCCTTATTTGAAAGGATTTGCTCTCTAACTCCTCAGCAGACAGCAATGTGTGAGCCAAACCTCAAAGAAGACAACAACTTTTATTCTGTTCCCAAACATTTTCATTCATTCTCACCGAGTGAGCTCTATGGTTTTTGAATCAAAAGAAAAGATTCTGATGGTCAAGTAGGTGGAGAACCCACGTAGGAAGTGATTACAGATTAACTGGGAAGCCACCAGCATGGGACCCATCATTAGAACCAGATCTTCAGCCTAGGTTTCTTCTGAAATATAACGAGCCTTCACAAAGGCAAAAAGAAAAAAAAAAGAAATCTAGTTTTCAGTTCCTGTTTTCATGCCAGGATATGCAAAGATACCTGAATAAGAAGACAAAAGACATTGTACAACAGATTAGGAAAGAGATGGAGAGGGAGGATAAGCTGCCGAGACCATGAGGAAGGTTGTTGATAACATTCATTTCTCCAGAATCAGCAGTTTCTCTAGTGTGGGAATTGGGAGAAACTAGCTGGAAGAGCAGGAGCAGTGTCCTGAGGTAGCAATTGTGTCATATGTCATATGCATGGATCCTTTGCATGTGTAAAGCATTTATTTTGATTGATCTGACAATGACGACCAATGTATATATATATGTGTATATATATATATGATCTACATTTATTTCTCTTTCTCTGTGTGTCTGTGTGTGCACATGTTAGTATTAGAGTTTGAACTAAGGGCCTCATGCTTTTACTTGGCTTTCTTGCTCAAGGCTGGTGCAGTACCACTTGAGCTAGACCTTCTCTTTTAGCTTTGTAGTGGTTAATTGGAGATAAGATTATGACTTTACTGTCTGAGATAATTTCAAGACTCCATCCTCAGTTCTCAGCCTCCTACATATGATCTTTATCTATTAGCTCTCAGCAATGATGTACATTATTTTGTAGGCAAAAATTTGATATCCACAAAGTCAATTGTATTATATATACTCTCTGGTGGTGTAGCATTCATGCTGATTGGGCAATGTGGTAATATTATTGGGTAGCTGTAACAAGTAATCTCATAGTTAATATTAGATGATGGTACACTGAAAGCAGCTACTTCAGTCCAAGTGCTTTCTAGCTGTATATATGTATGTGTGCATGTATATGTATAATACATATTTAATTTTTGGATTTTCCTTAACATACTTCTCTCATTGTATTTTTTCATTGGTGATCAAACCCAGGGCCTTTTGCATGCATACATTATCCAACTGATCTGAACTTTCATCTCCTCTCTATTTCAATAACCTTAAACCACTGTAACATCTCAGACTGATGTGTTTGGATATAACCCCTTTCTAATCCCTTTGATGCCATGTAAAATGGGAATAAATCTGTTTTACCTGTTTCAGAAAGCTGTGAGCATCAAATTGGACATAAAATATGACCAGGTACATATTATATATACAAGGTACACAATATATGCTCAGGTGATATATAGACTATATCTATAAACATTAATTGCATTTTCATCATCTCACTATTATGATGCTTTCCCTTTTAGGATAATACCAATTCACATTATATACAATAAATAATATTTTATTGATGTTGGGATTTTCTTCATAAAATGGGAAAACAAAGAGCCACTAATCATGAACCTTCTCTGTAAGAAATGACAGAAAAAAGTGAATTGATTTTTTTCGCATCTTTCCTCCTGGTGATTTTCATTTGGCTCTTTCTTTGAGAAGGAGCTGGCCCTTTTTCACTCTCAACCATAAAGATTCAACCTGTTATAGTCCTCTTATATGTCTTTGAATTTCATAGTTTGTGTTACTCTCTGATGAGTAAAGGAAATGAGATACGGGGTTTTCCAAGGATTAGACTAACCAGATTTAATTATAGCCCATCTATTATAGGATCTGTTGCCTTGACATTAACTATCTTCTAGTAAACCCAGGACTTATGATTATCCTATTGTCACTCAACATTTGAATTTCTCTTTAAAATAGGGATAGTTTTGACTTAGTTATGGAAAGTTAAACAAAATTGTGTATATAACATATATGTATATATTATATATATTTGTATGATGCCTGTTAAGGGGGAAACATATTATTTGTAACCATAATATCCATCACTGCCACCACCATCATCAATCCCTTTTGATGATACTTGAGATATCATAGACTGGGTGAATTTTATGCATGGTACTGAATGATAGACTACCATGGTCAAGTTTCTGCGAGCTTCAGTGTCTGGTGAGGGTTCACTTTTTGACTCCTTACTGTGTCCTTTCAGGTAGAAAGAAGAAGAAAGCTCTCTGGATCCTCTTTTATGAAGGCACTAAAGTCATTCAATAGTGCTCTGTCCTCATGTGCAAGTCACTGCCTAAGTTTTACCTCCAAATTCCACCACACTGTGTCAGCTTGCAACATATAACTTCTGAGCAATACACAGCCTGTAGCATTCATGCCATGACCACCATCATCATCATCATCATCATCATCATCATCATCATCATCATCATCATCATTGTCATCCTGTTTCCTGAACACTGCTACCAGCACACACACTTATATGTGCTGTCTATGTAAATATCAATAATAAATCTAGGTAGAGAGGATGAGATATTGAAATAAAAGTCCTAATAGTAAGGTTTATAGATAAACAAATAATAACATGATTTATCAGTTCACTTCTGTTTAGTTCTTACAAGAATAAGAACTATGAAATGTTCTTACAATTGTAGAATTTATTTCTTGGAAAGTACTAGTTTTCTGTTGTTAATCACACAATACCAGAGTGGATAAATCAGAAACAGATGAGATTCATTTTGACTCATGATTCTGATGTGAAAGGTGATAGAATTTTATCTAGTGACTTTCTTGATGCGTAGGACAACATATATCAAGATATAGTGTATGTGTGTATGCATGTGTGCATGTATATGCGAGCGTATTCGGATCTCCTTGGCTTTCCTTATAAATTCACCAAGATGCTATCATAGAAACTCCAGATAAAAAACCTTCTATAATCCCCGTCTTTATCTACAAGCATCATAATCAGATTCTATTTTACCAACTACTTATTAGAGTATTAAACTCAGGATCTTGCACTTGCTAGACAAGTGTTCTACTATTCATGTCAGACTTCCATGGTTTGTTGTGTCATTTGTTCTGGGCATTAAGTCTCATCCACTTTTAGCACAAATATGCCTCCATACTCAGTCCTTGGTCTTCTGCTTCCCAAGTAGCCAGGATTACAGCTGTGAGTGCACCCTTATCCAGTTTCCATCCTTTCTAACACCTCACGTCTTGACACATGAAACCTCACGGAAACATATCCAGACCATAACAAGAATCTCCTGAATAAGCTAAGTTATGAATTTAATTGACTGTAATTAGTATGCCCCAAATGGTCCTTTCAGTAAGATCTTTCCTCATGACGTGACAGAAAGTTCAGTTAAAGTAAGATTTGTAGGAAAAATAAATAGGTAGGAGATAATGGATACCCAAGGCAGGGAACATGATACTAACATATCTTGGTAATCTTAGTGAGGTAATCAAAACTACTTTACAAAACAACTGTAGTTGTCGATTTTGAACCTTCATAACTGACAAGGGTTTTATCCTTGAGAATGATGATGGCTATCTACTGAGCATTTCTACCTCACAGGCAGGTATCATTCTCATTACTACCATTAACCCAGTTACTCAATAAAGCAAGCAAATGAAATATGTATCATTAATGTCCTTTAAGTGAAGTGCAGAGAATTTAAATAAATTGCCTAAAGTTACACAATTATTTAAGTGTGAATTTTCTCAAGTAGAATCTGTACCTGGTAGGTCACTAAGTCATGTAACATCATCCCCCCCCTCCATAGCAGTTTTAAGCATTTAAGCATAGGTTGTCAAAATTAGGCTGGGGGAGGTGCGTACTTACAAAATGGATCATAGAGGAAAAGGTATTAGCAATGATTTTATTTAGCCCAGAATTAAATTTTACAAAATTAATGATTATCTTCATTCATGACTTCATATGTATAACAAAGATGTGTGACCCATTTGTTCATCCTAATGAAATTGGAACTATTATGTGCAAATTGAAAGGTATTAGATGCTAATGATAAATAGAAAAAGAAAATAAGCTTTGTTATACTTTCAGAGAGGGAATTTTAACTTGAAGAAGAAAGATTAGTTTGGACATAAGGAAAGAACATCTTGACTGTAATAAGTGAGAAGATGCTGGAAGGAGCTACCAAGAGTACTTGGAAAGTATTCATCGTTAGAAAGCTTCAGGACAAGGGAAGATAATTATATCTGTCCCAATTGGCTTAGAGGGATGTTCTGTCCAAGAAGCAAGATGATGGGACTGAAAGAAAAATGTTCTTCTATTATAATTATCTTTAAGTCATTGTACAAAGAAGTTACCATTTAAAAAATCAGTTTGTGGGGGCTGGGAGTTTGACCTAGTGGTAGGGTGCTTGCTTAGCATGCACAAAGACCCGGGTTCAATTCCTGGGTACCACATACATAGAAAAAAGCCAGAAGTGGTGCTGAGGCTCTTGTGGTAGAGCTCTGGCCTTGAGAAAGCCCAAAAGTGCTCAGGCCCTGAGCTCAAGCCCAGGACTGGCAAAAAACCGAAAACAAACAAACAAAAAAACAGTGTGTGAAAGCAATGCATCTTGATCAACCTCTTTCAGTATTCTCACTCATCCCAACCCAGCCTTTCCTTCACTTTTATTAATTTTGTAGGTGTACATAAGTTATTTCACTGCATTCCCCCCTCCCTTTCCTCTTCATTTACCCATTCCTTTCTCCTTGACCCCATTATACCCCTTTCGAATATCTGCTTTCTGTGTTTTATTTTTCCCTGAACTTTGCCCTTCTTATAAATTACACTATTTGAGTCCTCCCTTGAATCCACCATTTTGTCTTCAGTCAGTACAGTTCTAAACATGTGTATATGACCCAATATATTGAGTTTGAATTTTATAAGCTAATTTTAGCTTTCACCTATGATGGAAAACATGCGACCCGTGTGAAAGAATTATTCTGACATTCTACATTCCAGAAAAACAATACACTATATTATTGACCTCCAGGTTAGTTAATGAAGAGGACACAGAACAGAAATTAAATTCTCAACGGCTGTGAGAACTTCTGAAAACAAAAGAGTTTCAGTCTGTGCCTCACAAGTGCCTTACATATAGGGAATGCAGAATGAAATTAAATCAAACTACGTATTCATTCAGTTCAAGTCTATGTCTACTTCTGTGTTTAGGACAAATTTTCAAAACCTTTAGTTTTTTCCATATATTTTTATTGTAATTAATAGAAGTGTTACATTATATTCACCAGATAGAAGGTGCATTACTTCACATACATTGATATGCTTTCTCATGTCTTGCTCCCCATTTCCCTCCCCTCACCCCTGCCCCTCATCTTGTTTTCCCCCCTTCCCTATCCAATTTCAAATAGCCAAATAAGCATATATAAAATATATCAGATAACAAGGTGAAATACTGTAACAATATGAGATAACCAAGGGACAGCAAAAGAAATGAGAGATAACAGTACATTAAGGACAACAATCATTCATTATATGGCTTTAGTTTCTATATCCTGGAGGTCCTTTCATTTAGCATCATACTATATGGCCTTATGTATCTAGGCAAAACCTTTAATATTAAGAATAAAAATATTCTTAATATACAGGTGCAAGTGGTTCACACCTGTAATCTTAACTAATCAAGGGGCTGAGATCTGAAGACTGAAGTTTACAGCCAGCCCAGGCAGACAAATCCTTGAGACTCTTATCTCCAACAAACCAGCAAAATGCTGCAAGATCCATAGCTCAAGTGGTAGAGCTCTAACCATGAACGGGGAGTGGGAGGGAAGTTGAGGAGAACAAAGGCACCAGTTCCTGCATGAAAATTAAAAATATGAGTAAGAATAGTTATTAGAATATATTGAAGGATGACTATATATCAGGTACTATGATAAAGTCTTTTCTGTCAGTTTTAATGATAGGCAGCTATGGTATGGTATTTCAGGCCCCTTTTCACATGGATGTGTGATGGAGTGGAGTTCAAAGCTCTAGCCTGAGTGATTTTGGAATTATACTGTATCCTCTTTCTATTTCAGAGTTCCCTCTTATCTGAACTAGCTTTTATTATATCTCTAAAATGAATGCCAAGACATTCCCACCCAAAAGAATCAAACCCTGAATTCCAGACCTCCAGACTAGCCTAAGCTATCACAGTCATTCCTGTGCTTGCTTCAGATATTAGTCAATAACATTGCCACATGGAGTTTTTTCCTCATAATCTTCTCATGATTGAAGACATTAGACAAAAACTGTCACTAGAGGAGCTGATTGTTAGAAGCCCAGGTATTTACTATTCCCTCTATGGCATAGTCCATAAAATAAGCAATACAACATTTCCCCTGTCAAGTTGCTTACAAGAGTGATTTGTTTGTTTGCATTCAAGATGAAGATGCAAAAAAACCACTCTATTCCATAACCAGTTGTTATTTTTCAATTCACAAGATATTCTGACAGTGGGAAGAAAGAACTGCTCTGGATTCCAGAATTTGCTAAAGCAAACACATGCCAACCACAGGCGGGGTGAGGCATGACAACTGGTTTTTTTAGGGGGAAATAAGAGAGTCCAATCAGAGAATCCATTTCTGGGCAGAGAAAGAAAAGATTCAGGTATATTTAGCTCTTCTGACTTCTCCCAGTGAACACACAGAGAGAAACCAACGGCACTATGTAAAGGTCAGATCATTTCACCACTGTCCTTTCCAAACTGGGAAATTGCATTATGAAATGCAGATAGCATCTCAAGGTTAAAATAGCAAGTTGTTATCATCACATAGCTTATAGCACACAGTTTTTATTTTTCTCTTCATGGAGGAATGTACTTTAAAAAATCTGGATGACAGAGGAATTATAACAATTATTTACCTTGCTCCTACAGAAATAAAAACCAAAGAAATTTATTTTTTGTGAACAGCATCTTTATAAAGTCAAAGGCAGTCAGAAAACATAGTTCAGGGAAAAGCAACTTGTTTGAAATAAACACCAGTTTATTTTTTCATGCTTATTTATTTATTTACTTATTTTTACATTTTATTGTCGGGATAATATAGAGAGGGATTACAGTTCCATTTGTCAGGTAGTAGGTGCATTACTTCTGGCACATTGAGACCCCTTCTCATGCTTTTGTTCCCGTCTCCCTCCCCCCACCACCTCCCAATCATCTACAACAGTCTATTTTTTAATTCAGATTTAGGCTATTGGAGGGACCAGTAAATCTTGTTAAAATCATGATAGGCTTTCATATTTATTTTTGGGTAATAAGACATCTAATTGCTATTCACTGCTATATATTTTAGAGCATTATTCATCATTTACGGTGTAAGACTATTTTGTTCTTACATGTCAGCTGCAACATTAGCAAAGACATGTTTAGCTATGCTTGTGCTATCACTGGAAATGATTGTCCTACACAGGTCTAGCTCACATCCTTCAGGTCAAGTCAGAACTGTATTACCATCAGTTCATTGTTACTGCTAAGTACTCAGGGAAGGTGGGAATGTGTAATACAAACTGAACTTCAGAGAAAGTTAAATGTTAGGGTCTTACTGAGGTATGAAATATATAATTTCAGAATGACTTTTATAATTGAAATCATTAGACCGATACATTATTTCGAAACTTCTGAATTCATTTAACTTCTGATTATATTGGATTTAGTAGAAAAGAGAGATTATGTATGTATATAGAGAGATATTTCAACGTTTATGCATGTTCCCACACATGAATGCTAATTAAAAAGTTTGTGGAAATTCCAAGTACAAGTATTTGTGGAAATAAAGGTAAATGTGCAAAAGCTTATAGGCACCTGATTATATTTGTTGGACAATTGTTTTGTAAATACATTGCTGTAAGGAGACATTCAACACTGACAGAAAGACTATTTTTGCCCATATTTTTCTTTTTGCTTTCTGTGGTGAATTAACAACAGACATTCTACTCCATCTCCTGCCTTCTCACATTCTTTCTCCCTGCCTCTGCATGAACAAATGACAAACTTCAATCACAAGTTTGCTTTCAGTATCACGGGCAATTTGTCCTTCTTCTTCCATTTCCATTCCCATACACCTTCTTTTTTCCATATGGTTCTTTAATGTAGTAGTAAATGGACTCAACTGGCCACCATCTGTTCTGCAAAAAAGCTTGATAGAAAACAAATGGGCTGTTACTTATCCACCCTTGGTTCTGGCTTTGGTTTTGTATGTGTACCCTCTGTTAATTTCCTTATATTTCATGTGGAGGAAAAAGAAAGTGACATTTAAACTCATTGATTCTGCTCCTTCTTTCTAAAGAAGAAGGCATAGAAAATATCAATAGAAATAAAGTTCTGAGTTTTCTCTTCCACATGAAGGAAGGAAGGAAGGAAGGAAGGAAGGGAGGGAGGGAGGGAGGGAGGGAGGGAGGGAGGGAGGGAAGGAAGGAAGAAAGGAAGAGAGGAAGGGAGGGAAGAGAAAGGGAGGGAAGAAGGAAAGATGACTGGGACTCCAAAGAAACCAGTTGTGTGGTGCCAAAGGGCATGATCTAGACTACCTGCCCTTACTTCAGGGAAAATGTTAATGGAGCTTTGGAATTACAATGTTCTGTCAGTTGCTAAGGAGATAATTCTGTGGATAATAGTATGAAGAAAATTCAGGATAACAGAAATGAGGAATCAGGGTGAAGGGGCAGATGAGGGGAACAATAAAGTCAATAAACTAAAAAAAAAGGCTTAAATTCTCAGCAAATATTTCCCTGTGTTAGAGTGGTGAAAGGACTTTAAACCAGAGATTTTATGTCTTGATTCAATTTGTTTTCTTTATTGCTGCAGTATAAAGTATCATTGCTTCTATACTTATTCAATAACATCTGCTATGCTTTCTGTCATGTGTGAGTGTCCCGAGTTCCACATCTGGATTAAGAGGGTAAGGAAGAGAACAGCCATGCATGTAAGACCAGAGAGTCCATAAAAGTTCAAAAGAACTAGGTGATAAGATCACTGGGCAAACAAACATGTCTCAGACATCCTGTCCCCCTCCCCACCCCACCATCTCAGGGAACATACTGAAATTGAAAAGCATATGAGGAAGGGCTACATTCAATTTATTTCATTCGCAAAGAAGGTCAGGCAATGTGAACTTATATATATATATATATATATTTTTTTTAAATGACCAAAAGCCTCAGAAAAGAAGAGAAGATCTGGTGTTAGTAAATGCCAAATAAACCTAAGCGCAATTCTTTTTACAGATATAAAGTACTATCAAAAAAGCCAAAAACTTGATTGCACATATGGAACACCTACTTATTTGAAGTGAGTTTGCATTTAGACCCACTTCTAAGAACTGCTATTGTCTCAGTGTGTCTGGAGACCCCCTGTGCTCTGTGGCTGTCAAGTACTAAACATGACTGTGTCTAAGAATCCAGAAGCAAGGCTGTATTTCATCAGAGGTGCTTCTTCCCCTGGTTGCTCTGATTGTACCTGTCACTTTCTCATTTACTTTTTGGCACCCTCAATTTCCTCCCTGACTTCAGTATTGCACATTTTCCACTCAATGTATTCAGCCATTTGTGTATGATTTTCTAACACATTCAGTGTACTCACATACCAAGTGGTTTTGTCCACCTATCCTGGTGGAAACACCTCTCAGTTGTCCTGTGCTGCCTTGGTTCATGAGCATTAATTTGTCTTGCACAGCCCTCTATACTCTACTTAGTAAACATTTAGGATAACTGGCTAGGTAGTATGTAAGAGAAGACTTATAATGGTATGATAAAAATCTGTAGAGTCAAATGAAAATATCAGACAGAACAGTTATACATCTGTCCAGAAAGAGAAAAATTAGTTTAAAAAACTAACTGGAAGAAAACGAGGGCTAAGGTGAGTTAGTTGCATATAATTACATCTGGTAGAAGTCAAAAGGAGGAAAAAATGCAAAGGTGAGAAGCCAGGAGTTTGGCCTAATGGTAGAGTGCTTGCCTAGCATGCACAAAGACCCAGGTTTGATTCCTCCTGTCACATACATGGAAAAAAGCCGGAAGTAGTACTGTGTCTTGAGTGATAGAGCACTAGTCTTGAGGAAAAAGCCCAGGGACAGTGTTCAGGCCCTGAGTTCAAGGCCCAGGACTGACCAAAAAAAAAAAAAAAAGAATCCCACAGGAAAAGAAAACAAAATGCAAAGGGAAGAGGAAATGGGAAGAGAGAGTGTTGCAGCTTAGGTTCATTTGAAACCCTGAGATAGAGATTGAGGTTCTTGGGGAAATTTCTTGTGAAATGCTCTTGGATGGGTAACTTGAGCAAAGTGAGGGTAGCGGCCTCAGGCAGGGGAAGAAACTTTAAGAGGCATCATATGAGCTTCTACTTGCTACAAAAGTGTAAATAACCCTAAGGGAAGCTTTGCAGTCTACAGTGATCCTATAGGATTACCTAAAATATACATATTCACTCACCTGTCGTCTGTTTCACACCTGACTCTAACACAAGGTGCCAGCCAGCTCTGTGATAGCTATCATTCTTGGAAACAAAAAGCATGGTTTTTTGTGATCAGGGTCCTTCCAGCCAGGGTATGTCTAGAGAAGGGTTCAGCTGAGTGGTGCTAGCCACCACTCTCAGAAGCTGGAGGAATGTGTCTTCGGGTCCTGAAGTGTAAGGTGTGGGTGGCATCATGGATTCATTCTCATACCCTTAGGATCAGTCAGAAACCAAGCTGAAAAGACTTTCCTGAACTAAGACTTGCCCTCTGAGCTTGAGTACTAACTTTGCATTTATTCACTGCTATAATGGGTCCGGACCACATTTAATTAAATATTGCTATCCTTGAAGAGTTCCATTTTTTTGCCAGTCTTGGGGCTTGGACCTAGGGCTTGGGAACTATCTTTGAGCTTTTTCAAGGCTAGTGCTCTACCACTTGAACCACAGCACCACTTCCAGCTTTTTCTGTGAATGTGGTAACCAAGGAATTGAACCGAGCTCTTTGTGCATGCTAGGCAAGCCCTCTACTACTGGGCCAAACTCCTGACCCTTGAAGACTTCCTTTAAGTAAAATTATATTGGTCAACTCTAAATTTGATTTTAAAAGTCCAGAACCTATATATTATGATACTAAAATAATGTCAAGTCTTTCATATCCTGAGAAAATGGAACAGATCGATCATTTACCATATTTTCCTTTTTATCTTTCTGTTTAATAAGGAGCACTTGAATGTGCTAAGGGTCTTCAACATTTGCAGGCAAAGCCTTGAAAACTGACAAAGGGAGAGATGTGTAGGTGGGAAGGTGTCAGTTTAGGTGCTACAATGAAAAACTGCAGTCTGATGACTGTTCTACTTCCTAATATCTGTTAGCTAGCCATATGACCCTTAAAAGTCACAAAGCTGTTCTTAGACTTGCTCTCTCTCTTTTGTTTCCCACAATGATTAGGTATGATGTCATTTGCTTTACTTTCATGAATAGAAGCAGAAGTTAAATGAAGATGGAAGATACAGATGGATGGATGGTGCCTGGATTAGATTCTTGAGGTCTAAAAGCAATTTAAAAAGCTACTTCATCATCATTTGTAGTAGTAGTTTATGGATTAAGTTGCTGAAAATTTTAATTTCAAGATTTGGGATTTGGATACAATAATCTAAGTTTGGATGATCATTATCAGGTTATAGATATTATATTATATGTAATATATGTTAAAATATGTAATATATTGTTATATATTGCATATTTATTATATTTTAGTTAATTTTAAAGTGTAACTATAACAAGATTTAGTTATTACATTGACTTCTGGAGCCATGACTTTTGAGGTGAGAGGCAGGGTAAATGACATAATCTCATATATAGATACATAGTATATGTAATCTCTCATATATATGATATATAGCATAGATAAATTATATTTACATCACATATATTTGGGTTTTAAACCTCAAAAAATTAATCTTTTGAATAAATGTTGAATATTATAAAAACTCTTTCATTAACCAAAAGTTATTTCTTTTATCTGTTTAGCAAGGCAATTTAATTGTTTGGTAGAAGAAAATGAAGGTATTAAAAATATGTGCATGCTGAACCCAAGTCCAGAACTGACAAAAAAAAAATTGTGTGTGTGTGTGTGTGTGTGTGTGTGAGTGTGTGTGTGTGTGTGTGTGTGAGTGTGAGCGAGCACAACTGAACTCAGAACATCACCAATGCTTTGGAAGGATTTCAAAATGTTTAGGAAAGAAAGGTTCATCTTAAAAGGAAGATGAATAATTTCAGACTGCCAAAGTTAATTATGGCATGGAATTAAATGTTCTCCATTAATGCAGTTATCCGTTGAGCTGAGATTGAAGGAGCTCAGTAGTGGGCTTTTAATTACCTGTTTTAGTGCAGAAGACATTCAAGTGGTAACAGAGCAGACAGCATTTACATGAGCATGCAGTTTGTCTAAATATTATTTGAATATTAATTGCCACCTCCAAATGGGATGACTTATTTTCTGCCAGTCTGAAATTAATAAGTCCCATCCTAGAAAAAGCAGATAGATTGGGTAAAAGGTGAAATGTCTCATGGTGCTAGAACCTGGCTGTCTTATTAAGACCCTGTAGAGCATCATTTACTACACATTTAAAAAGTATTAGACAGACATCAGGAATCTCTGGATTACAGTTTTCTTTTCACAAATACTTTCTCAAATTTAGCCTTTGTCCTTCCCACTTTTGTTGGGGCATTTAACATTTCCAGGTTTTTGGTGAGAATTAAAAAAAAAATGTATCTAGTCCTCCATTAAAGAAAAAGAAGGAAGGCTGCCTTCAAGACTGGACATGAAATCCATTTATAATCACATACAATCCACTGATAAGGTACAGTCAGACACCTGCCTAGGACACTTTGCTGTCAAACATTACAAAATCTTCAATATATTAATATGGTTCTTTTAAATAGTTAAATTTCTAGCTTTGGTGAGTCCTAAGTCCAAGCCATGACCACATTGATGAATAAGAATTACCTTCTATGTGAATGGCATTTACTTTTCCCACTGATACATCTAAATTTAATCTTTATGCTCTTTATTTCAAGGCTGGGAAACAATAGCAGCACCCTTTTATCTATCTCCTACCATAACTGAAAGACAGAGCTTAACTTGATCAAGAATAATACTACAGAAAAAATATGAAGAATTATTCTCTCAAAGTTGTCTATATCTGCGGTCTCTTTTTTCTTTGATGAAGATTTTAAATAAATGATTTTTATTGTCTGGGTTATTTTGAAGGTCACATCCTTTGACCCTACTTACAAAGCATCTCCTTGATATTTCTGTTTTACTTGAATTGGCCTAGAGTAATCGATAATACATTACACAATATTTCATACCTGATCTTGTACTTGATCTCCCTCAAATGTGTCAGTGTATTGCTTGAATGAGTTCTATATACAGATTGAGAATATAGTCACTCTATTTCTCTACATGTTCATCATTCATGGTAAGGAGAAAATCCAAGAGGAATCTAAATATTAATGGGTAAGTTATTTGGAAATCTGAGACCTGGAAGCTGAAATCTGGGTATAACATGATGAGAAGGAAAGTTAAAACTCAAATTAATTCATAGAGGGACTAAACGAAGAGAAATTTGACCTTTGTCATGTCGTGAACTTTACCAACTGGAGTCTGGCTATAATGAACAGGCAAAAGTAGAAGAAAGGAGAGAGAGAGAGAAGGAGGAAGAAATTGGAAAATGGTATGGTAAATCATAAGACATTTTTCTAAACGCAATTCTTCATTCTAACTTTATATGAGCAAACACAGCAGAGAGATAATGAAGAGAGAAATCTAGACCTTTCCTCTTGTGCCCCTTAAGCCTTAAATTTCATAAGAAAGGACATGTATCTTTAGTAATACTGGCACATAAAATTGTTTATTCAAGATCAGGTATTTGTGAATATTGAATTATTATTAATGTCACTGTTGTAATTTTAAACGGAATTCTACCAGGTACTGACTTTAGATGCAAACCAAAGGATCAATTGCAAATAACCTGAATAGAATAATTCTAGAACATGTCGCGTGCTTAGGCTAAAAGATTAGCTCCTTTCGATAGTGACAAATATACCCAAGGCATATTGAACATAAGAAAGTTTCAGGAACAATATGCTTATTTAAATTTATTACTGCCTCCAATTACCACTATGGCTAATTACATCATATGAACGTTGTCAGTATCAACTCACATTTTCCTCCTCCTCTTCTAAGATAAACTGCATGCATGTTTGAGACTAAATTCAAGAGGAGAATGAATACTCTTTGCAAATATAGATAGTGATTTGCTAATGACACAAACCAGGAAAGTAGATTCACCAAAATTGAATAGTCAATAGTTGCTGGTTTTTTTTATATTGTAGAAGTGTTTCACCTAACCAAGATAAATGTAGAATATCTAAAAGAGAAATTAACCATAGCTATGTTGGGAAGAGGATAAAACAGGAATAGAGTAAAACTCTGAGTAAAAGACCAGAGTCTTGTGATCAAACAATACCCAGTACAAATGTTTTATGAAGAGATGAAATAGTAATGGCTACTTTATGAGTAGGCTGTATGGAGTTGTAGTCACAAGCGGCATTTGACTAATTTGGAACATGTTTTTATAGGTCTGTAAGGTTAAAGAAGTCCAAGGATTCATGAGACACTGAAAATATCTAGAGTTTCTAGTAGAAAACAAGGCTTTTGTTTCTGTGCACAGGATCCATTAAGTCTCTAAACCTCCCATTCATCACTGATCTACACAAAAAAGCAGGTTCACTGCACAAATCAGCAAATGAAGTTTAGGGGGCGGGGGAGAGTCTATGTGGTTGTATTAGTGGAACTCATGCCTGACTAAAACAACCTGAATTCTCTTAGGCATAAAAGATCTCTCAAAAAAAAAATAAATAAAGAGCCAATGACTTAGAGACAGAGTTAGCAGTGGAAGCAATTTAATTAGACATGAAGGAACCCTTCAACAAGATACTTCCTCACGAAAAAATACCATTAAAGTGTTGCAAGATGTATTCTCACGGCAGCTGAGAGTTCAGATTCCCAACTAACATTTTGTGCTCCTTGAACTTGCACAAATGTGCTTTAGGAACCATAAAAATATTGAGAAAGCTGATGAGGGACTTGGCTTCAAGAATTCCTAAATCTGTTTTACATATTGAAATTTCAAATCAGGTTTGCTGGGGTGGCACAAAAAAGAAAGCATTAGATTACTTTAAAAATCTCTTTTGTTTAATTAAGAAGGTTTCATTCTTTTTTACCCATTGCAATAAAGATATTATTACTAAGAAACTTGGATAATCTTTCAAAATAGGAAATTGATTTTAAAGCAAGAAACAAAGTATGAAATATGTACATTTTCTTCTTTTATTTAGTATAAATATTGGGTTTCCTTTTTTCCTATCTTCCTTCCATCTTCTTTCTTTATCATGGAGAAAAATGTAAATTTAATTGATACAGATACCACCTTAATCTTTATGTGAAGCAAAAACTGAAGAGGTAGTACCACGAGTTAATTTGATTTTAGAGAATATTCTTACTATGTATGAACTGGGAATTTTCCAATGGGCATCACTCACAGAAATACCTTTGTGCTCTGAAAAGATTTCTTCATAATTGAACTATGAAGTCAATATGCATTGCTTTACTTATATTGGTAAAGACTACTAGTTTTTTCTCAAAGGAATTAGCTTCCATATGCCATGTGAAATTATAGTAAACACAAGCAGCTAATTGTAAAGAGAATTTACAGTTTAGAAAGCATGCTGGGAAGTTCACTCTTTTGACTTCATTTATAGCTTATAAATGCAATATGGCCTTCTGTGAAGTAAATAGTGTGTTTTGTACCCCAGAGACTCCCACTTGAAAAATTGTGTCTGCAAGGGGCAGATTGGAAGGCTGATATTAGTGGATTAGTGGGTTTAGCAGCTTTAATTAATTTTCAGAATAGAAAATGGCTTTAGAATGAGTCATAAAAACTGTACAAGAAAGATTGCACTTCAAGGTGAAGGTGTGTGTTGAGCCCTACTGCAACCGCGTCATTCTCAACACATTATTGTTTGACTGGGCTGATCATTCTATTACCTATGGGAAGCATTTTCCTCCTTAGAGAAAATGTCCATTTCTGAAATTGTATGGGCTCAAGTGAAAGTGATTGTTCCATGGAGACTCTTTTGGCCAGTCCTGGGGCTTCCTCAAGGCTAGAGCTCTACCACATGAGCCACAGCACCACTAGGCCACACTCACAGCCCCTCCACGGAGATCTTTATAATAAACATTTGGTCTTATGCTTCATCACTATGAAAAAGAGTCTAAAAACTGCTGCATAATCCATTTAGTTCAAAACATTTTGTTAGTAGTAGACAGTGCTTCACAGGATCCTACTTTTCCAAAGACTTTGATATGGATTGAATTTCCCTTTGACTTGAAAATCTGAACATGCAGGATTGATTGGTCAGCTTTTCCAAGCAAAATTTGATCCTGAAAAAAAAGACCTTTTCTTAAGCGAATTATGTGTGTATGTGTGTATATTGCTTTTTCTTAAAAAAACAAACAAACAAACAAACAACTGAATCATTTGTCTGTAGTGGTCTACTCTACAAAAATAAACTAATTCAAGTTTTGGGCAGTCAGATAAGGATAAAAGAAGCTATACAAATTCTAGAGTTGTTGACCTACCTTAGTTAATTTCAAGGAAGCAATTTGCTTTTTTGCTACTGAGCGGATCGTCTGTGAATATCAAAACAATGTTTTGAGGAACTAAGAGAAATAAAAGAAATGAGGCATGTCAGAGAGCCAGGCAAAGTCCTAAAAGCCTTTGCTGCATAGAAAAACCACTGAAAAGACCTTAAGTCAAAGCAAACAAATATTTCATCTTCAAAGAAATTCCTCTAGGGAACTGTTTTAAAATCTACTTTAACAACTTGTGGTTCCCTCCTTCTGTCCCTCCCTCCCTCCCACGAAATACTCATCACTGTTTGCTTCTCTTGTACACACTTTCGGTTGATTCACCTTGTGATGTGTTCTGTTTTTCCTTGGATAAATTTATTAGTTGAGTCTTGCTTCAGTTTAGCACATCTCAACTCTAAAATCATCATATCCCTTCTTATTTTTCATTCCCTCATGAATTCTATGTTCTGTAATGATGACAGATAGGATGCTGCCAGGATAGATCAGAGTCATATTTGTCTTCCTCTTGAAGACCTTATTGCATTATTTAGTATTATGAGGCCTTTTCATTTATGCCATTTTGAACTTCATTGGCTCCTAACGTCCTAGTGAGCCTTTCTCCAATCTGATATGACACAGCTGATAGCATTTGAACTGCATCACATTAAGGGCACTTGTAAGCCATTTATACCAAATGCCACTAAGAAGAGAGCTGAAACCAGACAGGGTCATTTTAGCAAAAGGATTTTTCCAGGCCTAAACTATTCCCATCAGATTTCCAGTGACTCCTTCAGGTTAAGCTTGAAGCAATGTCTTTTTTTTCCTTTGACAAGCCAGAGATTTATTGTGTGATTATTTTGTTGACACAATGGAAAACTATTTCTACCTAGAGAAATACTATGAATTTCTCTTAATAATTTGATTTACTTAGAATTTTTTGATGGCCTTATATATACATTTTTCAAGTGCCAATTTGTGAAAATTTAACAAAATAGATTAGCTGATTTATTTTAAAACAGGTTTATAGAATAACTTGATTTGAATAGTAAGGCATATCCTCAGAAAGTATGGCATCTTTGTTTCTTCCCAAAAAGTAACATAAACTATTCTTCTGTACCAACAAGGAGATTTCTTGATTAGTCTTCAAATTCTCATAGAAATATTGTAAGGAAATTGTTGCTGATGGCAGAAACTGGATGTTTAAGCCTAAACATGTCTCTCAGACTCAGTGCCCATAGTATTATGAAGTTTCATGCTTCTAAACAGCAATGGATAACTGAAACTTATACTATCAATGTCTCAAATCCAATAGGTGCAAGCACTTGGAAATTTTACACATACAAAAATCTTAAATTTTATCCAAACTTGTTCTTTTCTATGTGTTTTCCATTTCAAAGCACAGTCTTCACATTGACTCAATTTCCTAGCATCTTGGAGTTATCTATGGAGTTATCTATGGAATTCTCTCACCATTCACATCAAACCCATTAACAAATGCTGTCAGACATACATTCCAATGCGTGACAAATTTAGCATGCTGATTCTCTCTACCGAAATCCTAACCATATCATCTTCTTCACCATCCACCAACTGGGCTGTGTCTAGTTTTGCTACCCTCTACCTTCTAGAGGAGTGTCTCAAAACACCATTTGGATTCTGTTACTATCTTAACCAAAATTCTAGACTTCCTCTCTTCCTTAGAATAAAATTCAAAGGCTTTGTAATAGCTTCTGAAGCTCTAAGACATATCTTCATGGAAATTCCCCAAGCTAATTCCCTCCTTCTTCCCTGTGTTCACTTTGATCAAACCTTTTTAACTCCTACGAATACAGGCCTTGAACATAAACGTCCTAGTAAGAATCTACGGGGACTAGAAACTTGAAATGTATACAACTTGAAAGACTCTTTAGAAGTAGGGGAATCTAAAAGGCAGATCTTTTAAATCTTATTGTTTATACAGGATAAGAAAAATCCTAAGCTGAGTGTCTGTGGCTCATACCTACCTATACTAATAACTGATTAGGAATTTGATATTAAAGAATCACAGTTTGAAGCCAACCTGGGCAGAAAGGTCCATATGACTCTATCTCCTGGACTGGAGGAATTGTTCAAATGACTCTGTACAGGCCCTGAAAAATCAAGCTGAGCGAGAGTGAGAGGCCATGAGTTCAAGTTGTGATATGAGTGTAAGAAAAAAAGGAAGAAAGAACGAGAAAGAGTAAGAAAGAAAAACTGCAGTAAATTTATGAATGTAAATAAGCTTACATACAACATCATATGTGGTGTTTATTAGATAATTTCATGCTAGCTTCAATATGGTGGATAATATACAGTGCAGGAATATAGTTGGATTCCTACACTTGGGAGTTAGTTCTAGCTTAGGCAAAATGTAACTGCAAACCACACGATTATATCCAACAATTCCCAAACTAAATGACATTCTCATAGTCTCAACAAGCCATTAACTACTCTAACATATATGATAAAAAGGTTGTAAGCATGATGGATGTTGAAAAAAATAGATAACATAGCTGATTGTAATTCAAATTCCTAATTACAAAACCTAAAGAAGAAAACATTCATTCTCATGTTAAACTCAAGCTAGGCCCCTTCCCAAGGTCTTGATAGTGTCTGTTCTGCAGCTTCATTCATTTCAAATTGAGTTTGCCACTGGCCTGTGCTTTTGCTTTTCTCCTTCCTGGAATATTCTGCCTGCATTGGACTCTCTCCTTAAATGTCTCCTTTTTAGTGAGATGATTCTTACCTATTCTAACTAAAGCAGCACCATCCATTACTCTTTTTATCCCTTATTTTTCTTTAGAACATTTAGCAACTTAATATTGAATCATCAGTTGGCTCCTTTGCTTATTATTCTGAAATACATTGCTCTGTTCACTCATGCAGCCCAGCACAGAACCATTTTGATAGGCTGGAGGTTTTCAACAAATGTCTATTGAAGGAATGAATGGATGGGACCCATCACTTCTGTGAGTGTACTTGAAAATCAGTAGGATTAAGGTATTTGAAAATGGTTTGAGAACAAGAAGTTCTCGTTGTTATACAGACATTAGTGATTCAGATTTCAGATCTCCAGAAGCTAGCATCTTCACAGAAAGGATATGTAATTGGAAAATACAGAGGAAGGACTTTGGCAGTGGAAGGAGAGATTTGGCTTGGTTTTAATTATGAATTTGTTTTTTAAAAAAATTGGCTTGTACTCTGTGTAGTGGTTTGAATGCTGTTCCCATGGTTTTATCTCACCGCTGGGAAAAATTGGTAACATTTTAAATGGCAGTAGATGCTGGAAAGACAAATGGTTTATTAAAGCCCACACACCAGCCGTAGTCAGAAACCAGTAACAACTGTTCCTAATAAAAATACTGCTTCATCTCTCTCATAACAAAAGTTTCTTGCCTTTAGCCCAGATGTGAACTGGCATGCCATTCTTTCCTCTTCTTTCAAAGGTTAGACAGCCACCTTTTGGTGAAGCTATGCGATTTCTCAGTTTTCCCTCGGCCAGCAGGCCAGCTAGCTCATCACTCACCGTGATAGATTCATTCACACACTGACATCATAAAAACCTGAAAGAAGATAGACAGTATTGTGGAAAGAACTTCAAAACAAGCACTAAGCAAGCTCATCAGATACTTCGAAATAGAAGGAATCTCAAAAGACAATGCCTTGAAAATTTTCCTGTTTTAAATCTCCTTGACATGAGAACTACAAATGATGACATGCAGTGGGAGCTTACCAGTCTTCAAATTAGCCCATCACTGTAAATAACATCTGCATATTGAACAACTGGTTATTGTTTTGCTTTCTTTAAAGTCCTTAGGCCAGCAAATAATGACTGAAAGTTAGTGGGGCTCTACCCTAGACCCCCATACCCTTGAAAGAAACCACTGATAAACATGAGATTGGAGAAAGATTAGATAATCTTTAACAGACAGTGATGTGGAGAAAGTAGAACTTATTTGTGTAATTATTTAAATCTGTTTTTATTAAATACTGTAGTTATATATTGGGTAGCTATGGTATGCTAAGTGGCTGAGAAGAGTATCGCATCAAAATGTCTTCTCTTTGGAAACAATCGAAAAATACATTAGTTATAAAATATATATGGATCAGGGCTGTCAGGACCCTGAACGCAATTGCTTAAGTGTGTAGAATATTACTATAGTCTCAGGAGTCAGGAATAGAAACAATTAACAACAGGAAGATATGCCAAGCCCTGGCTACCTCTGAAAGAGTGATAGCGACTCCAATTTTGCCTTTATAAAAATTCATTCTGGACATCTATTCCAGTCCAGTCTCTTCTCTAATAATTACTATAGTTGGCTCCATTCTCATTTTTGGAGTACTTACAGAATCTCCTTGTGTGGGACTCATTTAGATCCATCTGATATAGAAATCCTACATCTAAATGAATGCTTTTCTCTCCTGTTACCTGTTAAAAGTATCACCAGTAGGACTAGGAGTTTAGCCTAGTGGTAGGAGTGCTTGCCTAGCATGCACAAAGACCTGGGTTCGATTCCTCAGTACCGCATACATAGAAATAAAGCCAGAAATGGTGCTGTGGCTCAAGTGGTAGAGCTCTATCCTTGAGAAAGCCCAAGGACAGTGCCCAGGCCCTGAGTTCAAGGCCCAGGACTGGCAAAAAAAAATGTCACCAGTAAAAATGAAATAGAAACTTTGGTGGTGTCTTCAAATTCTTTTTTGACCAAGTGATTATCTATAACTTATTATATTCAATCTTTCCTCTTTCTACCTCTGAATTGAGGACTCTGTATCTTTCTTTTAAAAATGAAATGGTCTTTTATTTATCACTTTCTTCCATTCTGTTTAAATCTTCAATGAATATTTTGATGCTTGCCTTTAAATGTGCCTATTTGATGAAAAATCTCTGCCTGTTTTATATTGATGAGGACCTAAGCTCCTCACTCAATATTCCACATTGTCTACCATTTAAGCCTGCTCTATTTTCCTGATTCTACTTTCCTCTATCTGACTATGCTCTGCAGCCACAGCTAGGGCTCCTCCTACACATTCTGTGCGTTCTGTGCTTGGGAAAGGTTTGGGGTTTTGGTTTTGTTTTATTCTTGTTGTTTTTTTTTGTTTTTTTCATGTCTACCAGTCACGGTCCTTTACATTAGCATTCCTTAGGGACTTCTACTTCTTCCACCTTAACAAGAAAGTCCTTTTCTTATTTGCAGTGAACCATTTCATCAACCATAAAATGTCATTTTTCTCTTCAACAACAACAAAGAAAATCTTAAGACATGTTGACTCCATTCATTCACGATCTCCAATTTCTTTGAACATATTTCTTTTGGGACCCATTTGAAATTAGCATTCATTTCCACTGCTTTTTCATTTCTTCTTGAACACAGTTAAGTTAGCATTCATTTTCAGTGCTACCCCCAAATAATCTATGTAGGGATCAATAAAGACCTCCAGATGGCCTTGTACCTAAATAGCCAATTGTCAGAAACCTGAGAGGATATATTACACTGCCTTTCTTCCTGAAATATTTGTCCATTTGCCTTCCAGATAGGAGAGATTTCTTCCTACATTTTTAGCAATTCCTCAACACTTTGTGTTGGCCACTCATTATCTACACTTTGGGATATCCTTGGGGTTCATTCTTCAGATCTTTCTCTCTTCTACCTATTCCATGAATGACTTTGCCTAGTTTAATGTTTGTTTTACATTGTGTTTTAAAGCAACTTCAACAGCTTTCAAGGCAAGGACCCCAGGCATGAATTCTAGCTCTTGGATAATGTCTTTGACATGCTCATTGGTATGTTCAAGGTGTTTCTCAAATACAACATAACCACAAACAGAACCATTATTTCAAACACCAGCTCTGACCTAGAATTTTTCTCCCACAGGTTTTCTTATCTCTGCAAGAAACAACTCATCCTTCCAGTTTCTCAGATTATCTGTCTAGTGAAGTCATCCGAATCATTCCCTTTTTTCTCCCCAGCTAGTTCATCAGAAAAAAATTTCAGTTTCTTGCTTTTCTGCTACGTGCAGAGTCCGATCATTTGTATTTACTGCTGTTGTCTGGGGCTCACAGATTATATTAAGAACTTCTGAACTAATTTTTCTATCAATATTAAATTTATCATCTTCAGATTTTAGACCCAACATCTTAGTGTAATTTGCTGTTCAAAATCTCTAGTCTTCATGTTTCTGTCTTTTCCACTCACAAACAAATTTCAAACCTTTAACTTGGCCTACAAAATCTTACTGACCCTAAGTATATCTTCCATATTACTTTCCCCATTTTCCTTATATTGCCTCAGGCCCCACCAGACTGGACTCCTTTCTATTGTCAGATGTTTCCATGTTGCAAGTCTTTGTTATTCATTTTCTCTGCCTGAAATATCTGTTTATGTAAACCTCTGCAGGACATTGTACTTCCTTCCAATCTCTGCTAGAATCTTTTGCATGGCAGTCCTTTCTGAGTACTCTGTGTAGAATAATACCCCCACTGCTGCTTCCTATTGTGACCTTATTTCACACAATTTACCAATACATTCATTTTTTATTCTTTATTTGTTTTCTTTGCACATCTCCCCTCAGTAGAAAATGTTGTTTCCAATAGGTCAGGCCCTTATCCATTTGATTTTCTTATGCATTCCCAATATCTAGAATGTGTCAAGCATATGCAAGACATCTGGTGGAAATGCATTGAATGGATTCTTTTCCATCAAAAAATAATTCTAACTCTCAAGCCAGCTAATGGAAATACAGTACTTATAACCCACTTTTTTTTCAGCCAAGCAATGAAATTCAGTTCTATTTTAATTGGGTGTGAGGGCAACAGGGGTGATGAAGCTGAGGTTAGAGTATTTTGAGAACCATTATGTGATTGTAAATTATGCTAAACAAACTATAATTTGGAGAGGAAATGAAGTCATTGTAATCTCTTAGTCATCAGATAAAAGGGAAAAATCAAATAAAAGTGATTCAATACAAAAAGTTATCTTGCCTGGAGAGACAGAGAACCTATTTTGCTCCTTTGAGATAGCTTCAAATTTTATCTTTGAAAGCATGCCCTCTCAAGCAAACCTTGACTCTCAAGCATATTTATTCAATCAAGAATATTATTATTACACTGCAGTGCTTAGGAATAGTGGCTTCCTGTGGCTTTACCATTTTAAGCACTGATGACATTTACCATAGAGATTATACAAGGATTATGATTCTGGAACATACATTGTTGAGGTATCACAGTCTAAGGAAAAACATTGGAGTTTAATATTTTATAACTCACAGCAGGTTAGATATTCAAGCTAAGCATGTTTTAGTCACAATTCTTCAAGCTACTAAAGGCCATTTCTACCAGAGTAAAGATGATGTCAGTTTGCTATTGTAGCGCCCAGCAAAATCTTTCCTATATAAGCAGCACTACAGAGGAATCTACCATTTTTTCCATAACATTTACCTGTCTACATGACGCTTGCATTATGTGCTATATTTGATAATGTTTTTAATATTTATCTTAAAAATGTAAGTTTGCCTAAAAATCAGACAACACTGTAATTTTTTTTTGCTAGTCCTGGGGCTTGAACTTGAGATCTGAGCACGGTCCTTGGGCTTTCTCAAGGCCAGAGCTCTTCCACTTGAAACACTGTACCACATCTGGATTTTTCTATGTATGTGGTACTGAGGAATCAAACCTGGGTCTTCATGCATCTATGCAAGCACTCTACCACTAGGCCAAACTCTTGGCTCATATGATGGCTACTGCCCTACCACTGGTACTAGGTGCTGTCCCTGAGCTCTTCAGCTCAAGGCTACCACCCTACCCATTGAGCAACAGCCCCACTTCTTGTTTTCTAGAGATTAACTGGAGATAACAGTTTCATAGACGTTAGTGCCTGTGCTGGCTTTGAACCTTGATTCTCAGATTTCAGCCTCCTGAGTAGCTAGGATCATAGGTGTGAGCCACCACGCCCATCCCAAAGAGTATTTTAACAGCCCGTAGTTATATACTGTATCACAGGACAAACTGCAGATGAATTTTGTAGGTTGATTTCTGTTTTCCATTGTGATACATCTTGTATAAACTGTGTAATCTATGCTTTGTCACTACTTTAATTAATACACATTCATAAATCACACAGCAGTACTTTAAATTAATGTTACAGTCTATCTGCCATTATTAATGCAATTCTAAACACTGACAATGTCATCATTATTGAGTGTTTACTGAATATTTCTGGTGTTCAGCACAGTTGAAATGGCTTGGCTCTTTAATTTAGATTATAGATGTCACTTATCAGAAAGACCTAAAGCAGATGATTACTGTTGACTCAAAAGTGTGTCCAGAATAAGACTATGTATAGGTCCTGGATGGCAGCAGCTGTTTTTAGGCTACTTCTTTTCTTCTATTCTCCTTTGAAAATGGTGCTGGTTTAAGGAAAGTAATCAGCTGAAGTAATAGGAAAGAAAGAAAATGATGCATTCTTCCATTGTCATCCAAAGGTCTGGCAATGCTTAGAGCTCTGCTTGTAAAAGAAGTGCATTTTTTTTAACAATAAGCATATTGAGACAAACCCTTGTTTTCTTCGACTTGAAACAATTCTTTGCTTCTCCCATTCATTTGGGGAAATTTCTTCAGTTAAATATCTTGAGTGGGGCTTCCTAGCTAATGCCTTACTGCCATTTATTTTCTTTGCTAATGCTATACTGAATTTTCCTTTGCTAGATAATCCAGTGGGCATTCTTGGCAGGCACAAAACCCTGGAATAAATGGAAAAGTGAATAGAATGGCAGATATAAGCCCAATAAGAAGAGAACAAAGTAAATGGGAGACTGAAAGATGACTGAAAGCCTACCAAATCATTGGAAATATTGGCCATTTTCTATACTGTAAAGATTTTCTTATTTCCATAAATTAGTTTCATTTTTCTTGTGAGCCACAGTACTCTGCCTTGAAATTACCAATAAGTCTGAAAAAGTGGTCAGAGAATGAATGTGTTGTTCTTTTCTGTATTGATCTCAATCCGAACCTGGTTCTGGTTAGGGAACTGCAGTGCTTTAACCATAGACAGGAAAGATTTTTTTTCCTCTGTCTTAAAACCAGATGACTTAAGAAAGCCCTTTATCAGACTTGAAAGTCCTCAAGCACCCACAATATAAATAGATACCATAGAGTACCCCAGATAAAAGATTATTGTGGATTGATGGGTAGGGCACAAATGAATCAGTATCTGTCACTTTTATTTCACGATTATCATCAAAATCAACCAACATTGGATTATTTGACACAGAATTTGTGTGAAACAAATAGAATTTTCATTGTAAAATCTTATTAAAAGCATTACTTTTTTCAAAGATTTTTAATGGCACAGTGGGACAATGGAATGCTATTCATATAGAAAAAAATCAACTAAGCAAATACATCAAAACCCAGTAAGAAAATAGAGACAAGAGATAGGGTTGAGAGAAAGGGAAAAAGATGAAAGGGATGACATTGATTATGATACATTGCATTCATAAGGTGCTGACATGAAACCCCTTTATACAAGTACATAAAGATAATTTTAAAAATCCCTGTATAAAAGGCAAATGAATTAGAGACCATATAGAATATGATCAAAGTTACATTGAAGCCTGTATGTAAAGGAGGATTGGAAGTTGGTTTTTTTTCCCTTAGGTTTTACAAATAAATCTTTTTCATGCTATAAGTAGCATAGAAGGTTCATATTTGAGCTCTTCACATTCCTCACTTTACAAAATCTTTCTGCAAGACATAGGGAGTCAGGGGACTACCTAGACAGAAAGATATGAGATGAGTTTTTTTACTTACAAATTTGAGATATTACATGTTATAATTTGTTATATAACATATGATTTAACATGTATTTACTATTATACAATACATGTACTACCATATTTTTATAAATCTATTATGATATGTGTATTATATTATCTTTCTCATATTATTCTTGCAAAAGTACAATTCCATCATGAATATAAGGTGTTCATCATGGTTCTTGGTTCAAAGTAAATGCTCAATAAATTCTCTTCTTGTTATAATATTATGATTTTTATGCCTAGGACATGTACAACAGACTACAAGTCTTCAGATCAGGAGTGATTAAGAAAGAAACGACTTCAGGAAAGGTGATGTTTGAACATTAGCTAGCATATGAATATATGCTAGCAATGGAGGATAGCCAACCATAAAAAACCCAACTACTAATAAGGTTGCAATTGATCATTGAATCTGAGGTCACTTACCTTCTCCACAGTGGTACCAAAATTACTAAATGGCAGATGTGGCACAAAGAAAAAAATCTCAGGATTCTTTCAGTATGTGAGGGAAAAATCACTTAAAATATCTATGTGACTGAAATGAAGGAATTTCCTTCCTCTCTTTGCCAAGGTATCGTGAGGAAGAGCTATTTCTGGAGCAAGTTTCTTCCAAAATTAAAAATGACTCTCATGAGGATTTTCACTGCCAATATGAGGCTATATAAGTCATTTCTGTCTCACCGAGGAGCTACCAGCACTCCAAATTAATTCAGTTGTAATCAGAGAGCAGAGGAAGTTGCTGAGAGCAATCCCATAATGGCAGCAAGTCAGAGGCAGTTATGTGATTTTTTTTCCCCCTGTCATTTCCAACCCAACAAAAGCAACCCAAGGACCATTTCATAGGTAGAATCTGAAAGAGCATTTGCAAATGACTCTAAACCAGCTCTCGAAAATACACATGACAGGATGCACAATATTGACTGATGGTTGTTATAGACAGTAACTCAGGGAAGCTTTCAGAAATCAAGCCTGACGTCCCAGCAGAGCTATGTTCATGAGAGTTGAGGTTTAACAGGCAGTCTATTCTTAGCCTTTCTGTCTGTCACACATGACTCAAACAAGTGAATCAAATGTTCAATCCTCTTTGCCAAAATCATACAAGAAGAAATGAAGTGTGCCTCCCAGTTTCCAGCCAACTTGTTTGTGGTATGCGACTGAATCTACCAATTGGGAATTATATTTTAATGCTAATTTTGGTAGCATAGGAGCTCAACATAAATTACAACTTGACACACCAACATGGGGTTAAACAATACTAGAAAAAAAATAGAAGTAGACGAAGTGAAAAGAGGGAGAAGAGATTCCATGTATTAGCAGCATTTCTTACTGCAGTAGATACTTGAGAATATTTGAGTTAGGAGTTCTAAGTCATATCCTTTTACAAAAACTGAGGAGTCAGATTTCAATTGTGTTCACACCTTCATCTCTTCCTCCATTTCTGACATTTTCTGCTCCAAGGCTCACCTCTTGCTCACCTCATTTCCAGAGTTGATGATTGGATAGAGGGCTTGTTTCTACTGGGTCATCTTCTTAAGCTTGGGTATTGTATATGGTAGCTTTAGCTATCCTGAAGTTTTTTTCCCATATATTTTATTGTAATTAATAGAAGGCTACAATATATTCACTGGACAGAGGGTGCATTACTTCACCCTTTCTCATGTCTTGGTCCCCATTTCCCTCCCACCACCCCCACCCCTCACCTTGTTTTCCCACCTTCCTTATCTGATTTCAAATAACCAAATATGCATATATACAATATATCAGATAACAAGGTGAAATACTGTAACAATATGAGATAGCCAAGGGACAGCAAAAAAGATGAGAATAACATAGTACATTAAGGACAACAATCACTCATTATATGGTTTTTGTTTCTATATCCTGGAGGTCCTTTCATTTAGCATCATCCGATATGGCCTTATGTATCTAGGTTTGATTCTATCCTGAAGTTTTGTGTTTGATTTTTGCTTTTCTGTGAGGGCACTCTCATGGAGTCTTGTCTAATCCCTGTCACTGTCTTCTTCCATCCTGCTAGGCAGGCTTCTGAGGCTTCCCTATGGGCTCTTTCTTGATTAGGCCTGAGCACCATAAGAATTGCTAGTTGTGGAGTTCAGATCTCTTGACTTCAACCTAGAAAGTCCTTCATACTGAGTGCATTGTTCCCATTTCTGAGTGTGATGACTTTGGCTGGTTCTGTCTGACAATGGCACCTAGAGGCTGAAAGAGGAAAATGGTACCCTCATCAGAGCCCTCATCAAACCGTCCAAATTAGATTAGTGAAGGTTTAGGTGGAAGAACTCTTTGTTAAGCTCTTCAGGCACCTCTGCTTTGTCTATTTTTCTCTGCATACTTGATTTCCCATGTCCTCCACGCCCTCACCCCAGATTTTATGATAGTTTTAATTGAAGCATGATTGTGATCCTCAAGTCTTCTGGAGAAGGCCCTGTGAAGTAAACTAAGCTCATCTGTGACCACCCCCAAAATACTAGGAGTCACCAAAGTCTGGCAAACTAGACCCCATTGGAGCCTTCTCCAATCAATTCAAACCTAAAATCTTGCTACAAATGAAAACCTACCAGTGGAAGTGGAATTCACTTTCATCTGTCTAATCCTTGTGTGCATGAAGGAACCCTATGTACATGAAGCCATAAGCACACCTAAACCTCCACTCTGTCCTTCCAGTCAGAGGAAGCTTTCATCTCATCCCTCAGTTTGCACTGCAACCACCAAGTGGAAGTGATTGACGGGTCCCTCACCACATCCTAGGCCAAGTCAGCAGTCTTCTCCTCAGGGATAGCCTCTGGTGATGTTATTTCAGCTACTCACAAAACTCAGCCCCGAGACCCACCTGCTGGAGGTGGAGACTGTTTTGTCTCATAATCAGATCTGGAGCTGGAGGATCCTTGGACACGTACTCTGGTTAAGCAAGAATTCTCTCTGTTCACTTAGATATGGATTGCTTCCTTTATGAATCATTCCTACATGTGGTTAAGTTTTCTAGCCCTGGCCTGGATGTTTGAGGGCTAGTCCAGACTCCCTTTGGGGTCTGGTGAACTCATCCCAAAACTACAGTGAGTAGTTACTGGAAATACTCTTAGACTGTTCTCTGAGACTGGCCTTTGAACCAGTGGATGTATTTCCTTCTAAGTTATTCATATCCAGGCCAAGGACTCAGCATTCCGTGACATGATATATGTACCAACCCCGATACAATTTGTATTTGTGGATAGGTTAAAAACATTCTTTTATCAGAGATAATGTACATGCTCAGCACTTCTTTACCAAACTCACACTTCTTTTTGTTTTGCTTTGTTTTTAAATATTTTTCTTATCTTTCAGTACTTGGACAAGAGAGTGGCCATTCCCAAAGCAATTTATGAACACAGCACATCTTGATCAATGCTGCCCCTTTCACCATCTTACCCATTACTCCCAACCTACCCCTTTCTTCACTTATCTTAATTTTAGGTTACATATTGCATTTTTGCCATTTAACAAAGCAGCTTATATGTGCAATGCTTCTTGATTTGTGCCATCCCTTCAATATCTTCACCTCCTTGACCCATCCCCATCCTTACACGGCGGCTCCATTCTGTGGCCCACACAATGGATTCTTAGCTGCATTCTCTACTTCCTCCCGTCATTCTTCTACCTCTCTCCCCTTGTCCCCTTCCTCCCCTCTTCTAAGTGCCCATTTCCTGGTACTTATGTTGTTGAAACCCACATATCTCTTGGGTCCCTCCCGAAAGTGTTCCTTTAAGAAACTGCCTTCACAAACAGTTCCATTGACACCTCTGCTTCTAATGAAGCACACTGAAGATAACTTTTTTTTCTCTCTTTGGTCCTTGGCTAGAATTCCAGACTTGTCATAGATTAAGCAATAAAATTATCTCACTGTAGCATTACAAAATCTGTACTTAATCTTGCTTCTTTCTCTCTAAACCCCATAGCCTATTGCTTCCACTCAGCTCCATAACCAACAAATGTTGTGTGGCCAAGGTTTGCCTTATAAAAGTGGAGGTACAATGAAACTATATCAGAAATTGGAATGTCCCTGAGTATATATTCTCATGGTCCCCATTGAACCTTGATTTATTTCCTATTCCCGAGCTTGATAGGAACTAATTTTCTGTTTGAATAGAGTGGTCTTTTTAAAAGCCTGAAGTCACAAATTCTTCTAAGAGACTTTATACATGATTTAGAGTCTACCTGAAAATGGAAAAGACATGACTACAGTGAAGGCCTGAAATATTCACAGAGAGCTTCTTTTGATTTTATGTCATCTGTACTGTGTTCTTTAAAAATGCCTTTGAGATAAATATATTTTGAGTAGAATGTACAATCAGCAAGTTTTCTAATATTTACAAATTGCTAAGTATATCCTGTCAAAACACTCCCTAAAAATATTGCACGTCCTCTCAGTCATGCTAAGAAAAACACAATCGTTCAAGGGAGAGTTTGCCTACAGAACATCACACCCTTCTAAACAAAGTCTCAGGAAAACCAGAGGGGATACTTTGCTCCATTTCTTCCTCTTTGCTAAAAATTAGCTCATCAAAGACTTACAGAATAATTTGTCAAAAGTCTCATTAGCACATGTTCTCATAAATAATTAGAGATATTCCTATATTATTTTGCATTAGGACAAACGATAGGAGATGGTTGGCTAAGAAGAGGTAGAGGCTATTCCTTACCTCTTGCTTGCCTTTCACAGATTCTTCTCAGTCCAGTTTATTTCTTATGTTACTCTTTCATACCAAACTTCCACATCCACATCGTAAATGATCACCATTACAGAGAAAAAAATGTTAGGTTACTTCTGAGATACCATCCTTCAGTAATGTGGTAAGATGGCACAGGAAGTCAGGAAGCTTGACTTTTATTTAAGCTCTGTCCAGCCCTTTATGTGCAACATCTCATTTTCCTTTCAGCCTTTTCTATTCATTTTGATCATCAGTGAAATGAGAATAAAACCTATGGGCCAAAGGACACCTTTAAGCCCTAACAGTCCAGTAATCCTCCAGTTTCCACCTCTGGGGTACATCAATATTCAGGATATAGAAATAAGAATAGCAATGACTTTTCTTGTCCATTGGCAATGTTCTATTCCTTAGACTTTCTTCCCTTTCCTACTCATCTTTTTTTTTATCCAAAAGGTCCATAATCCTATCTGTTCAGATCACTACTTTCTAAGGGAACTCAGTGTAGGAAACAACCTTGGTTACTCAAGAAAGAGTAGAGTACTGTCCTACATGTTACTAATTAGTTCTCTATACACAAAATGATATACATTTTCTGTTCTTCCTGTGTGAAATGGAACTAATAATGCCATTCCATCAGTTTTGAAATGTAGGAGTTAGGATGATGTGAGAACAATGAGTGAATATGAAATATGGAGTGTCATAGAATGTGAAAAATGAACACATTGGCACCTAGTGCTGTTGTAACCTATCCTAGACAACTCGTGTCCTCCCTAATCAGGCTTTCAAATGAAAAGTTCTTAAATAACAAACAACAGCACTGTAAATCTTTCAGAAACTCGGTCAGTCTGATGGGAGACAAGGTATCTTGGCTAATAGAGGAGAGCTTACAACACCTCTCCAATGGTACTGAAATGTTTCTGGGAAAATACCAGTAAAATGTGCTTAGATCTATGGGTTGTTTTGTTTTTGTTTTTGCTTTTGTTTTACCAAATCACTCCAGATACACATTGTATCATGGAAACTATTCAACATGCAAGACCAGTGACCCAGGTGGACAGACTTCAGTCTTTTGAACTGTATCCAGACACTGGGATGAAAAAGAAGGGGATTTACTGCTAATCCTCTAAGATTATGTTTTACAGTGAATAGTGATCCTGAAGAATAGAATATGATGAATTAAAAATAATCCCAGCTAAAGATGACAAAACGAAACCTTTGATAGCGCTGAAAAGCTGTCCCAAACTAAGACCTAACAAATTTAAAAGATCAGCTGTAGGCATTAAGCCACTTCTTCCCATCCCAAAATATTGAGGATACAACAACAGAAGTATGTTTATGTGAATTCTGAGACCCTGTACAAGAGGTTTCAACTGTGCCACTCAGTTTGAGAGCCTCCATTTCTTTACTAGGAAAACTAATGTAACCATGTCAGTTGGCTCTTTGGAAGGTTGAATAAGAGGATTCAAATTAAAATATTTTATACAAATTTAACACAAATGTGGGTGGCAAATATTTTCTGAATTGTCAAAACATCAAATGTGGACATTTCCTATTATTTCTTCTTAAAATGTTTCTTTTTAAGTTTATGCATGTTTTATTATACATACATGTATATAATAGCTACACATATATATATATATATAGCTATTTTCAAATGGCTGCATGAGGGAATTGCAATTTAACCTGTATATTTATGTATAAAATATATCTCCTTGTTTTGGGTCCAGTACTGAAGCTTGGGGCCTAAGCACTCTCCCTGAGTATTTTTGTTTTGTTCATTTATTTTTTTTTTGCTTAAGGCTAGTCCATTTGAGCCACAGTTGAACTTTGTCCCTTTTTCCCACCTATTACTTCCCATTTCTGTCTTTTTATTCTCTAAGTGCTATATAAGACATAGACTCTGAAATTTTTTCATATAAAGTATGGGGAGGGGTTGTTTACGGATCTAGTTTTGCATTTTTAAAATGTATCCCTTCCTTCATCTCTTTTACATTCAAAGGTTTATGCATCTCAACCTTTCCAATTTCCTCTATTGAATGTTCTACATAGAGAGTAATGTAATAACAATTCCCTAGTTGCAAATACTGAAACCCATTTAATGCTTAAAGTTACTTTGTACAGAAAGCTTTCTCTGTTCACTGATGGACGGGCAAGACTTGACATGTGTGACAAACCTGGAGAAAATGAATTCTACTTTTCTTGTACCTGTTATTTGTTTTGTGATTGCCCATTTGTTTCTGTTGGCTATGCTTTCTTTCACTGTAAAAAAAAGAGGTAGTAATATTTGCATTATGTATTTAATGCAGCTATTATCTATGTGTAAATAACTTCAGACTAGAGCTTACCGTGGAGGAAACTATTTTGCTCTTAGCTTCACCTCACTCCACCTAGCCGATCTTTGTAGTACATGAATCTCCTGAGCTATTAACCATGTTATTTTTATGCCATCTTTTATTTCATTACCAAAATTCACTTATTGTAAAGGTCCTCTATAAGACTACTATAAATACAACACAAATATTACTTTGAAAAATACCAGAAACTTTAAAATGAATTTTAAAATGTCATTAAATTCTAGTTAAATTCTACTGTCTGCCATGCCTCTCTGATCTGCCAGCTCTACTAAGAGCAGAGATGAAAAGATGTTATAAAGGTGTTAAAAAAAATTGTACTGACTTCACACTCAGGCTTTCTGTGAGATGTAAATCAGAAGTCCTGAATAATAAGTAACAAAAGAATGCCTTTCTCACAATGGCATTTTCTGCATTTGGGCAAAAATTGGCGCAGCTTCATGTGTAATGGGAGAGGTACTTTGCCTTAGTAACTTCATGTATCACTCGTTTCCCAGAGGTTCATTTTCTCACTTTCAAATAGGGACATTGAAGTATAGTATCTTTGTGGTTCCTGTTCACTGACACATTCTACTCTGCATTCCCTTTATATACCTGTACAATAAATACATCTCAATGTAGTAAATATCAGAGGATATCTAGATTCTCAGTTCTGGAAGGATTGTCTGTCTCATCACAATGTTCTTTCCAGCTTAATAAATAAGGTCATTTTGAACTTCTGGAAAAATCAGAGAATTCACTTTAATACTGTCGGTAATAGAAGATTATATGCAATAGAGCATTTGAAATGATCAGATATTCATGAATAATAGGCTACCCTGACCTCCTCTTGTAAAGTGCTACAAAAATGTCTTGATTGGTAGTGTGCTTTAACAAAGGAAAGGGGGGAAAAGGATAGATTTGTCTGTTTCCAACAAGCCTTTTGCAAGAACATCAGAATAAATAGAGCATTAAATGAATCTAGGAGAGCATTAGTCTTGTAATTGATGGATTGTGAGTGATTTAATTGAGACTTGAAACCTGGGTCCTGATAATTTCCTCCGTTCTGTAAAGCAGATTATTTAAGTTGTGGGGTGATACTGACCTATACCTTTTGCTGCGTATGTCAGACTTCAGCTTTAAGACTGTCATTGTACATATGCCTTCATATACATACAAACATTAGTGTTTAGCAGACCAACCCTTCTTTATTTCCTTTTGGTTTTTGGTAACTTGCAACTTTTCTTAATGTCTTATTTCCTGAAATATGCTATATCTACTAAAATATATTTGTATTTTTATGAAATATAAACACCAATGAATGCCCATTTCATCCAACATTTCCATTAGCTATCAGAATAAATTACAAAATGAACATTAAAGCCTTTCACCTGAAGCCAGGAGCTTGCTCACAGGCTCCTGCCTGTAACTTAGCTACTCAGGAGGCTGAGATAGAAGGATCACACTTCAGAATCAGCAGGAAAGTCTGTGAGACTCTACCTCCAATAACCCACCAGAAAATCAGAAGTGACACTGTGGTTTAAAGTGTAGAGTGCTAGGCTTGAGTGAAAAAGCTCAGGGACAGTCCCCAGGCCCTGAGGTCAAGGCTGATGACCAAAACAAACAGGCAAACAAACAAACCTAAGCCCTTTGCCTTTAAAACCTGGAATGAGAGGCCCACCTAGGCAAAATGTGAAATTGTCCTTCCCTTCAAAGCTCTTCCTTGGATGAGAATCTGGCCAATCAGCAGTGGGTGAGTGATCATGCAGCTTTATCACATTCCCAGCTACCCAGCCCCTTTCCAGGACTCTGTCTTGTCCCACATCAATGTCTACAAGTACTTGTTTTACCTTTCCGTTGAAACTGCCATTTCTATCCTGGGAATCTTAGATTTTGTCATTGATATCACCCCTGTTTACCTTTATTGCTTCTGTTCCTACAATTTCTGCATTTTACCTTGGCTTCTATGATTTTATTAACATCTTTGCATCACTACCACCTTCTTTTAGAAGGTTTTCAAATCAATCATTAGCTTTAGGCGTCTGGGTAGCTCAGTTTCCTCTTAATTGCAGAAGTCCAATGTCTGGATCTGGGCTATAACAATGTTTTACATCATGGAGAAAACAACTACACAGGAAACCAAAACAAGAAAAGCTTGCTTGCTCAAAATTATAAACCGATAATTTTTTAATCAAAGGTATTCTTCCAGTAAGTCATCGCCGATGTACAGTAACTAGAGTTTCTTTCATAAGGGTAAATGAGATTGAAAGTCTCTAGGGCAAACATCGATAGCAGCTTAAATAAACAGAACGTGTTTGGCTGAAATGTCATTCCATTTCGATTTCAACTTTCAATGTGACTGCGTCTGCCAATATGTGGTTTGGTCTTTGCAAGGCAGATGCACAAGAGGCTATTTATTGTCTTCTACACCATCAATCAGTAATCAGTAGAACTTAGAGCCTCTAAATTAATTAGGTTCGTTGTTTAGAATCACAAATGTCCTGAAAATAGCCTTTCTTATAGGTGACTTTGAATAAAATAAAAGTGAATGCTATGCCTGGAAGCATCTTTAATTTAATAATGAATGCATTCTCTCTCATTCTATCAGAGGTGTGAAACCTCTGATATTATAATCCTTACCAAGAAGCAGAAATCATAAACAGCTGGAGTCTAGTACAGATCTCACCATTCTTCCTCCCTAATCTCATCAATCACAGTTGCTTTGGCCTGAATATTTAATCCTACATTCACACACACACAAAATCAGATCTCTCTTGACAATGTCTAAATGACCCTTTTAAGGTTTCATGTTAGGTTTAGCTCTTGGGAGGGATTAGGCTGAATTTGAAAAGGGGGTAATTGGAAAAGCCATTTCATAGCTGTGGGACCTTGAGTATGTTATTAAACTGTGATCTTTGTTTCATTTTATCATATAAGCCTATCAACTTATTGACTGATTTGGGCTTAAGAACTTTGACTTGCTTACATTTAGTTTCCTCATTTCTGAAATGTAATAGGTGGACTTGTCCTTCAAAACAATGTCTAATATTCCACCTATATATGCAAAATTTACATTCAATAGTAAATGTTGAAAGAAAATTACATTGCAATCTAAATATTTAGTATTTTTTCCTTCCTGTGACATTGGAAGTATAAATATACAGATATGTATATTATTCTACTTTAGACTTTATGACTTGTACTAATAGTATTTAAAAACATTTTTGTTTCCTTCAGAACAAGTGAAAACAAGAGTTATAAGCAACCAAAATTGTCTTTGTATTGACATACACTTAATTTTTGTACTTGTCACATCACAGATTGCCTAGGAAAATAAAAGAAAGCCCTATATTGGCATTTGACATAACAATTACGACAATACATTGAACCAATGTCAACACTAAATTTAAAACAGTGGGTTCTTTTTTTAAAAAGAGTATTTTCAATTCTCCAGAGATCTTGTTTTTCAGGGGGAAAAAGGACATATTGACTTATTCTTAACTATTGCTGCTATATAATAAACCAGTCTTAAAGAGTATCTTATATTAATAAGACCTTTAATAATATTTTAATGATTTCTGGCTTAGAAATCTGGTCATTTCTTTGGCTAGCCTCAGGCTCTCTTATGTGGATAAAGTCCTGGGAAAACTTATTTAAGCACCATAAATGAGTCCTGCTGACTAAATCCTAGCACCCCCACCCTCCAAAGGCTTCTCTCCTCCACAATTTAGACAGCAGTAGAAAAAACCAAGAGTGAGAAAACTGAACCTGACAAGTCTGTTAAGGTCTTGGAAAAATTACAAGGATCACCACAAAAAAAGAATCATATCCACCTTGATGAAAACAAATCAGAAGGCCATTCCAGATATAAGAGATAGAAATAAACTCTACCTCTTCCTGTCCATTGTAATAAAGTTGCATTTCAAATGGGCAGATATAGAGAGGAAGGAGATTTGCTAGAACAACCTTCTATGCCAATACATCCTTTGTAAAAGACCATTGAGATAATGTTTATTCTGATGAACTTAATATTCTGAACTTTGAGCAAGATAAAGAAATGAAATTAGCTTAATTTGAAGGATTCAAGGAACAATATCAAGAAAACATGAACAGTGACTACTTTATAGATTTTTGTGAAATAATAAGTGTATGGTTTATGGCAATTGATTATTGGTTCCTTACCTAAAATGTTCTTACTTTCCCCAAGGAAATAAATGACTATATAATCTTAAGATATCTTATTTAACACATTTCACTTTTAAGGACCAAATTTTAATATATTTTCTTATCCTATTTTTTAACTAAAAAGGTAAAAATTAAACCAGGTATCTGTGGCTCAAACTCATAATCCTAGCTACTCAGAAATTTGAGAACCAAAGGATCACAGTTCAAAGCTATCCCGGCAGAAAAGTTCACAGGATTATATTTCCAAAATAACCAGCCATAAAGCAAGGCTGGCAATATGATTCTAGCTAAGTAAGCAAGCCAAGAAAACACAAGGCCATGAATTCAAACTCAAGCATTGGCAAAAAGATTAAAAAATAGCTAACAATTGGTTAATGGAAAATACTGGCCTGTTCATCTCATCTAAACTTAAAGATCTTGCCCAATTGAGGTTTCAATAGATAGTAAAGTATCAGCAAGAACAAGCCAGGCTGATACCTTGAACCTCTGTTGGTCCCTCTGTTGGTTCCTCATGTTGGTACATTAGTGAACAAAAATGCCACTGTGCCTGTTAGATTGTTCTTATTCTTTTATTTTACTAGTCCATCATTCTGGCTTTCCTCACAAGATGACCTAAGTCCACAGGTGACCTGAAGCTCACATGGCCTGTCCATTTCTTCCAATGCAATCATCTTCTTTGGGTGATGTTGAAGGCCCAGAGGACTGCTGAAACATGGCATCTCAATACTGTTTCTGACAAATCCAGAGGAGTAGTCATCCTGCAGCCAGCCATATTCAAGGAGCTACAAGTATGCCATTTTCTGTGAGTGATCTACTGGTTCTCCTTTGTACTCCATGTGGAGGAGTACTCTATACTCTATACTCTGTTATAGATAGAAGTCAGGAAATAACACTTTTTGTCTCTATGCTAAAAATGTTCTCCCCTAACACCTAACTTTACTGCTGTTCTCATAAAAGACTTCGTAGCTGTGAGAAGTCCCTTCAGTATCAACTTGCATTAATTCTTCTGAAAGAGTATGTTCTTAATCCATGGGGATAGCACAGGCTTCTCAAAGTTATTGTTCTCATGAATCTTCTTTCTCTCTACTCAAGTAAGTCCACAGAGCATGCTGCATTTTTTGCCCCACAACTTTCCTCACTGGAATAAAGAGGTACAACTTACCCTAAGCAAATAGACACTAGAAATGGCAGGTTCAGATTACACTCAACCAGGCATAGGATACTACAAAATTTTCTAACACTATATCTTGGTTTTTAGGGTTTCTCAGTCAGGAAAGTCAAATCTTAGAATATGTAGTTTGAAACAATGAGAGTCCATTATAGAACTTCTTTTGGATGACCTTTTTTTTTTTTTAAGTATCGGGGAGGGGGGAAAGTATTGCATCATGAAAAGGTTTTGGATTTGGGCTCAAATTTCAGCATTATTTCAATCTTCCATCATGTCCTAAGGCTTGTTTCAACATCTGAAAAAGAACAGTAATAAAATTCAACTGTGAAAATATTTGAGAGATTGAAGAAGGTACATGAAGAAGGGCAATTTGTATACCAATTGATGGGAAGTAGAGAGCTTTCGGTAAAAGAAAACCAACATTGTTTGAGCAAAATAGTTACTTTCTTGGTCATACTTACATGAAAATGGTCATTTTCATATGTCTGGTTATTGTTAGGAAATGATTAGATTAGGATTTATTTATTTTCATTCTGGATTATGGTTTTTATACAGATGGAAAACAAAAAAATATGAGCTAGGACAATGTGTCTCTTAGACAAAACAGCAAAGTCCTACTTTCTCTACTTTCTGGAAAACACAGTCCATTAAGAATTTATTCAGCAAACATTTATAGAATGCTGAGGGAGGAATATTGACAGTCCTGAGTAGTAGGGATAGAGTTTAGAAGACATATTATTCTTGCCTCCTGGCAGGAAGGACAACAATAAACAAATACCATTGCATATAGATGGTGAGACAGGACTATCTAGATCAATGCAAATATCTTTAAGTAGGGAGATGGTGAAGGTCTCTAAAAAGTAAAGAGAGAACAGGGATGTTTAGCTGGGGAAAAAGCCAGGCTGGGTGAAGAAAGAGAAACTTTCATAAATGAGGTTGGAAAAGAAAAATGGACAGAATTAGACAGGTCTGTGTTTGGTATTCTAAAGACTTGTTTCTTTCCTTCTCAGTTCTGTCACTGAGAAGACCAGCTGATCTGACAAAGGAGAGAATTCTTATGACATTCCATATTTCACAAGTATGATATTATCTACAGTACTCACCATCCAGCCTGGGCAAGTGTCTACCAGCCCAGATGCCAGCTTGCTCCTCAAAAAGACTAGTTAACTGCAACATCTCCTAGCTATAGTCAGTGGCAGCTAGGGCTGCCTTCACTTGTAAAAATGAGGAATTCTGCATGTTGAGAAAGAGGAGGCAAAAGTGACTGGACCCATGAAAATTTTTCTAGTTCTAAATTGCTCGTGTGTGTGTGTGTGTGTGTGTGTGTGTGTGTGTGTGTGTGTGTGTGTGTGTGTATGCAAAACAATTACTCCATTTGTTTTTCTTTTCTCCTTCTAGTTGTTATTTCCGAGTTTTTGGTTTTCATAAATCTTAAGATTACTATTATAGGTCTGATGGAATCACCCTCTATGGTTCCTCTTTGAAGCTCAATATACTTTTTATGTGCTTTGCTATGAACCACGATTGCCAAAGAGTAGCAGTTAGAAGGAGGTAGGAAAAGAAAAGCTTAATAAATACATCCTTTGGGCATCTGGTGTCTACAACCCCTTTTGAATTGCTGAGTGCTGAGATGGACACGTCTCACTGTGGTACATTGTGAGAGGAACACAAGGAATTGTGCCCTTAGATGATAGTGTACTGAAAGTCAGCTTGTATTTTCCCTTCTTATCTCATTTAGTACTAACCTTACCAATTTGTTTGACTTAGGCAAGGCTTGACTTACTAGATACTGTAGTTTTATAAACTAGCTTTACCTCAGAGTGCCTGTATCTTTTTTTTCTCTAGCTTTGCTCTTTCTTTGTCTTTTCCCCCCACCCCCACATCTATCTATGCCTAAAAACACATTAGGAGAATTTTAAAGTTCTGCATCATGCAGCATTTTACAAACAAAACAGAGAAACTAAACTTTTAAATATTATTTATAATCCACATAATTCACATAATTGATTACCCCATGTATGGGATCACTTTTGTCTGGTAAGAAGAAAATATAGTTATTATCATATATGCTATAGTTATTCCTCTTTATTACTAATTTACTTCATTGTTATTATAGAGGTAATATACAGAGGAGTTATAATTACATGAGTCAGGTAAAGAGTGTATTTCTATAGTACAATATCAGCTGTTCCTTCACTCTCTCCCTCTCCCTCCCTTCTAGTCTCCACCTAGGAATTGTCAGTTCATTTTTCATCAGTGTCCACTGAGCTCCATAATTGCACTTTTCACACTTTTTCCCCCAACCCTTCCAAAGATGTATACTTGAACACACCATATATAAGGTAAAAAAAGACAGACTCATCAAAAACTAAAAAGAGAAAAAAGAGAGAGGTCTCTTGTTTCCATACTTACTATTAAAATCTGAGAAAAGTATATAAAAGATAGAGCATTACAAAAATAAGGAGATTAGTGCATTAGTAATTGTACTGAAAAAGAAAATTCTAGGTTATTTCAACTATAAGAACAATTGAAAACACCTCAGCTGCAATCAAATTATTTACACACACAGCAGATTTAGAGCAGAAGCATACTTATTCCTTTTATAATTCTACAAATGCTTTCTGGCTAACGTCACTTTAGTTCTATCTCACTTTTGACTGTTCTTTCTTCAGCAGTTTTTTTCATCATGAAACTTCTAACACTATCAGACATTTTTAGTTGTATATAAAGACAATTATTGTTATGATTCTGAGAGTTATTAATTCTGTAATGACCTGCCCAAGGGATTAGAAATTGAAAGTAAAGTTGTTTACTTTTATGTTCTGCTAGCAAAGGAGTTTGAATGACATGTTATTAATTTCATGAAATAGAAAATGTCTAATGCAATCAATTGTAAGTAGTCTTTTAGACCCTCATAAATCGATTTCAGCTTATAAAAATCATTCAAAAATTGTTACTGGAAGTCATTTTGCCATGTTTTCTTTTATTCGGGAAAAGTGTTTAAAACCCAGCATTGTGTGAAACTAGACTCTTATCATGGCACTAAAGGGAAAGTAAGGAAACTGGGTAAAACTCAGTCAAAAAATCAAGCACTGGATTGAAATATCCCTGGGCGGACTGAACAACTTCGTTTGGAGTATTTCAGAAGCTGTTTTCTTTAAAGATGCAAAGGCAGGGATTCTCACTTACGCTGATCTTTGCTATATATCTCAGGGCAGAAACAAAAAGAAGTTCTTCCTGCTCAGACATCATTTTCTGTTACAAAACATTTGGGAACAAGTCCCTCATCTCTACCAAGAGGATAGACTTCCTGGAATCAGGCTTCATTGGCTGTTATTTGGTATAGTAATCGCATCTGCATATGATCAACTCTGTTTTTTTATCATAACCTAATTTTGCTTGCTAGGGACCAGTTAGAAAAAAGGTATTTTGGGGCCGGGAGTTTGGCCTAGTGGGTAGAGTGCTTTCCTAGCATTGACAAAGACCCAGGTTCGATTCCTCAGTATCACATACATAGAAAAAAAGCTGGAGGGGGTGCTGAGGCTCAGGTGGTAGAGTTGTAGCCTTGAGAAAGTCCAAGGACAGTGCTCAAGCCTTGAGCTCAAGACCAGGACTGGAAAAAAAAAAAAAGGTATGCCCAGTGGGCAAAATCAAAGATATTACTATCCTCACAAACCCTCTATCACAAAAAATTATTCTGCTTAGAAATCAGCAGCACTGAGTTTGAGAAAGCCTTTTTTAAATAGCTCTTTTAAAAAGATTATTAAAATATATTTTAGTTTTTAATTTTCTTTTCCATCCAAGATTTCCCTTTTAATTTATTTGACCTCTTCTGGCTTTGTAAGTGTAGGTTAAAAAGCAGCATATAGCCTAATCAATAAATGTAAGCCAGCACTGGTGGTCCATGCCTTTAATTCTAGCTATTCAGGAGGCTGAGATCAGAGGATCATGGTTTGAAGCCAGCCCAGTTAGGAAAGTACATAAAACTTTTTTTTATCTCCAATTAACCTTCAAAAAACAAAATGGCACTGTGGCTCAAATTCAGCCTTGAGCTGAAGAGTTTAGGGGCAGTGCCTAAGCACTGAGTTCAAGTCCTATAACTAACAATAGCTAAATAACTAACTAAACACGCAAACAGAAAGATAAATGAAAAATAAAACAAGTCTTTAAAGTAACTCATATTAAAACGTAACAATCATTAGGACTTATGCTAGTTTCTGGAGGAATGACAAAAAGAGCTGGATAGATGTCCACTTTTATATATTTATGTATGACTATGATCTTATTATTGTTGCATAGCCTTGAAATGTGAATCATTCATATGTCTCTCCCTTATACCTTGCTGTTTTAGTGAGTCGCACAACCATTCATTCATTCAACCCATTCTTTAAACTTAGTAGTCGTATGACCTCCTCATATCTCCCATTTCCAGTTAATATTCAAGCTCTATAGATTTTATATATCCTCCCCCACCCATCCTACTTCAAACTACCTGTTACACATTAATTAAACCTTTCAGTGACTTTCAGTTTAGCATAAAAACTAATTTCTTATTAGGCATGCCAAGTTCTTGTCCTGGTCCTCCACTGGCTTCCAAAACCTCTTCTGCTAGCCAGACCTTCCCTTGGCTTTCTAAACCTTCCAACCCTGTCACATTCTTCCAGGTCCTGGGCCAGGGACATCCCATCACCCACTTCTGAGACTTTGTATACAGCATTGTCTCTGACTAAGCCTGTTCCTTTGCGTGTTTTTCATGGTTAAACCTCACTCATCTTACCTACCTCAGTTCAGAGATTTCTTCCTCAAAGATAATTCCTTTAGTCTAGATACTTACTGGGTCAGTATCTGACCCTACTTCTTTGTGAGTCTTTTCATAGCATTTTTGCACAGTAACTATGCATTACTTAGTGGGAATACATTTACTTTACTTAGCATTAACCCCAGCAATGCTAAAAAGCCTGGCACCTATTCGGAATATAATAAGATTTGTGGAATGAATACATAAAGGAGGAATTTGTGAAGACACAGAAATGATGCCAGTTGGCAAAAAAATCCTTATTTTCTTACATTGTAGTATAGTGTACCCCTAGTTATCATCTATTTTTTTTCCAGATAATGATTAAGAAATATAATCTAGCACAAACACTTGTCAGATAGCCTTGACTTTACAGAAAGCTTTCTTCTTTCAAGTTTAATTTGTAGTTCATTTGCACAACTTTCTGGAAAATAGTTCCTTAGAAAGATGTATAAATGAGTTCTATCAGAGAGGAGCAACGTTTTCTTTTCCAATAATAAAGAAATGTTTTGTAATTTAACTATGTTTTTTTAGCAATTATCTCTGAAACTGATTTTTAACCAAATTACCTGGTTTATAACTAAAATAGCTTTTAATATGATTCTTTTTAGATTCTGCTCCGTAAGATAAAGTTATATTAATTTATTGTATTTTTCTATGGTTGCCCATTATTCTAATGTTATTTTCCATAGCATCTCCCAATTTGCTTAGTAATCCATAAGCCATGTTCCTGATACACTATTCATTACCCTTCTCCCCCAAACAAAGTCAAAACCTTTCGTTTTGATTTCATAACGCTTCCAACTTTCCAGATTGTAGGAAATCACAAAGTTGTAGGCAATGATATTTATATAAGTACTTTTTTGTGAGTACAAAACAAAAAGATACCCTCACATTATTTATCACACCCTCTAAATTACCACTTAATTGAAATAAGACCCCCAAATCATTTTCTAATGAAAAAGATACTTAGGAAATTTGCAAGAAAGAAAGTAATTTCTCCTTTGAAAACTATGTTCAGAAAACCCGAAGTTTCAACTGTCATGTCACAAATGCCACACAAATGATCATGGCAAAAGACACAAGATTAAATAATTATAAAGAATCGAAAAATCCTTAATGGTAATAGAGGCCATTTTGATTTAATCTGCTTAACAATATACATGCAGTTTTGCATGAAAATAACAATTTTATATTGGTCACCAATTCTACCTTTGAAGAAAGCTGTTGAAAAGAGATTTCCTTGCCTCCCATCAGCAGTAATGTTTCACAAAATGCCTCCACTCACCACCTGCTTGGGCTTGCCGGGTTGGGAAGGGAACTATCAAGCAGGAAAAGCTCAGCCTACCTCAGTCAGTGCAGTTCCTTTGGCTATAGTTGAAAAATAAAATGGGGAAGAACAATAAACCTTAAAATGTGGGGGGTTTCTGTTTTTGTTTTTTGAAAGATTTTATTAACACTGATTTTTACATCAAATTTCAAATGTCATGTTTAACAAACAAGTATTCAAGAAGGGAATCTCTATATCCAATTACTGGCACATAGTTTTTAGAGCATAATTAAAACTGAGCTGAGGGTTTGTATGTCATAGATACATATCAGTCTATATAACATTATGTCTATAGTGTATATATCCCATCATAGATTTTTTTTCATATATTTTTATTGTAATTAATAGAAGGATTAAATTATATTTACAATAGAAGATGCATTACTTCACAAACATTGATACTCTTTCTTATGTCTTGCTCCTCATTTCCCTCCCCCCACCTCGCCCCTCATCTTGTTTTCCCCCCTTCCTTATCCAATTTCAAATAACCAAATACACATATATTCAATATGTCAGATAACAAGGTGAAATACTCTAACAATATGAAATAACAGCAAAAGAGATGAGATATAACATAGTACCTTAAGGACAACAATCACACATTATCCCATCATAGATTTTTATGTCTATGTAGTTATGTTTATATCTCCAAGACCATGTTCATAGCATTGGGTATGCAAATATTGAGTCATTGCTCTTGTACTGTTTGGATCTAATATCCACATATTAAGGATACCATGCACCTTTTGCTTCTTTGGTCTTGACTTATCTCACTCAACATGATTTGCTCTAGTTTCATCCACTTCCCAGCGAATGCCATTATTTTACCTTGTCTATTGGCTATGTAGAATTCCACTACATATATATATATATATATATATATATCACATTTTTTGTATCCATTCATCTGCAGTAGGGCATCTTGGTTGTTTCCATCGCCTGCCTATTGTGAATAATGCAGACATGAACATAGCTGAGCAGGTGTCCTTATCATATCCTGGGTTATGGTGTTCAGGATAGATGCCCAGGAGTGGTATGGCGGGATCGTGGGGAAGGTCTATTTTCAGTTTTTAAGAAACCTCCAACTAGTTTACAATCCCACCAGCAGTGCAGTGGGGTTCCTCTTTCTCCACAACCCCGTCAGGATTTGTCATTGTTTGAGTTCAGAATATTTAAAATGTGTTTTTTAAAGCACATAGGCATGCAAAAAAACTAGTTACTGTAAGTCTTATGTCTTGACTGTTCCACCTAATTTCCCAGCATAGAGGGACCGCAGCTTTAGTTTGAGCTATACTGCCTATTCAGACCGACATTTCAGAAGTGTGTCTACTGAACTCATTAGGACACATCTGCTAGGACTCAACTTGAATGTAAGTCAGTTAAGGAAGGAAAAAGTCAGACACAACCTGTCTCTAAGCCAGGGACCAGTGGCCCAGGCCTGTTGCCTAGCTACTCAGGAGACTGAGATCTGAGGATCATGGCTCAAAGCCAGCCCAGGCAGCAAAGTCCTTGAGACTCCAATAAACTACTTAAAAAGGGTCAGAAGTAATGCTGTGGCTCAAGAAGTGGAGTGTTACCCTTGAGCATAGAGAGTCTGAAGGACAGAGCCCAGGCCCTGAGTTCAAGCCCCAGGGCCGGCAAAACAAAAACAAACAAAAAGCTGTCTCTGCGAAGGAAAACAATTACTAGTACAGCAGTGTTTGAGCGTTTGGTAAGGAATGGGACTATCAATGCAAATCTGAAGACTATTCAGTTGAAAGACAACCAACAATGCTTTAGGGCTCTGTAAACCAAATTTAACACATTTTATGTAAGACTGAGAGATTTAAGCAGCTACTCACTGTGATAGAACCCCAAATGACTCAACTGCCATGCTTCCAGAGATAGTGGTTCTAGGCAGATGCCAGGAAACGTGAAAGACTGAGCAGATTTGTAGAGACTTCAAGTACTTGTCTCCACTGAAGTCTATGTGTAGCAACACATGACTGATTCCACAATTTCCAGAGAAAAGACCCAAGGACAGGAAGAGAGGGAAACATGGCAGTTTCAGCCAAAAAGCCTGGTTCCTGTGTGTGTCAGAACTTTACAAGGAAGGGGCTGGCATCTTGACATGCAGATGGGGAGAAAGAGTCGTTAGAACACAGTGCCAACTCTGAATGCTGTACCATTTGTACCTACAGGCTTTGAGGCCTGAGGGAACCAGCAGGAACACATGACTCATGGAATTTCATAAATTGATTCTGGATTCATACTGATCTTTTCATCTCAGATCCTTCCGTCATTTTCATTAACTGTCACTGCTGAGCTAGTCTCTCTTGAAATACCACAGATGGAGATATTCATATGTTCGTTTCAAATTATGCTTCTTCTTCAATGAAAAGTGACTATTATCTTTGATAACTTAATGAGGACTTTTATTCTGAAGATCAATCACATATATCAGATTACCATACACCACAGGTAGTTTTGTCCTAGACTTTAAATGAGAACCATCATATTAAAGATGCTTTCATGTTAGAGGGGAAACAATATCTGATTAGACTAACCGTATGCTAGAGGATCAATGCAAAATCTTTCCAAATATAAAATGCAGAGAGTACAATAGTGACAATATCGCTTTGTCAAGGAGCCCATCTTCCTTCTATTTAAAGGACTTTTGTCATGGAGTCACAGAGCTGGAAATGCATTTCCATCTGTCACATGGCCTGTCCTCCTGTCTGCACACAGATGGTGGTCTAGCACACTTTAATATATCTTCAGGGATTTCTTCCTCTTGAGCTCATGCCAGTGTGAATATAAATATAAAACTTCATATGCATGGTGAAAAAAATAAAAACCACAGCCCCCCAAGCTATATGACTTTTGGATCTTTGAGGTACTTTTGCTATCCCATTATTTATTATTTACAATTTACCTCCCCATTATTATGATGGAAAATTTCAAGCTAAGTGAATGGATAATGAGAGAGGACATACTAGGAAGTACTAGGCAGTGGAAACAGAGATTGTTTAGGTGCTTCACAGGTGCTTCAAAAGTAGGACTGCTTCCTGCACTTGATATGAAAGAATGATCCAAGTCAGAGAAAGGCCAAAGGATTATGAGTATGGGATGCTAACCAGAAGACACAACATTGCAAATTTTGAAGGTGGAAGAAGAGTCCAAGATCTAAGGAATGTAGGGAGCCATCAAGGAAAAGGAAAAGTCAAGAAAACAGAGTCTCACCTGCCAGAGAGGAACACAGCGTGGCAACCACTTCATTCTACCTCAGTGAGACCAAATGAGACAAAATGGTATGACTACTAAGTTACTTCATTCATGGTCCTTGGTTGCAGATGCCAAAGCAAGAAATACAGTTGGCCTTTCACCTTCTGCACTTGACTACCTACATTCTATCCACAAAATAAAATCAAGAATAGAGCTGTTAAACTTAAAATTACATCATGTGTCTCTTCTATTCAAAAGCTTTTAGTACTTTCTCATCTCACTCAATGTAAAACCAAAAGAAAAATGTCCTAATAGTTCCCAAGACCCTACACAATGTATGCCCTCATCCCCTTAGACAGATTCAGACTCCTCTCACTCTCTTCATATGTCACCCACAAGGACCACCTTAACTTTCCCTGAATCTCTGCACTTGGTGGCTCCATATCTGGAAATGCTTCCCCTGAGAGCTAAGCGATTCACTTCTGTGCTTATTTAGGTCTTTCACTCCACTGACACTCAATTAAGTAACTCTTCCATAACCACAAGTAAATTGGAATGGAAACTCCTACTCTCAGTACTTCCCATCTTGTTTGCTTGCCTTATTCTGTGGCATGACACTTTTCTCCATTTCATGTGTATTTTCTTTATGGATGGTGTTCGTTATCTTTCTCCTCATTGAGAAAAGCTTGGGGAGATTTATCTCCAAGCTCTTCTAACTTGTTCTTCTAGGTCACAATTTTATTTATTGCTGACTAGCCTCTACATAGAATACTACGTGACATAAAGTTTAGGTTCAAGATCTATGGGTCAAATGGGTAAATGAATTTGATATGAAGATAAATAACCTCTAATGTTTATTGTCTTTGCAATGTCATAATATTAGTCATATTCACAGTGTCTTCAGTATACATTTTGCAAAATAATAATAATAACACATTGTGTTGAGTGCCAAGGCCTCTCAACTCTACCTCTAAGTATTCAGGCTAGAAGACTGAGATTCAGAGGACATTTCTATCTAAGCAGGCCTCAGATAGAAAAGTCCACTGGACTCTGTCTTTAAAATAGCCAGTAGGACTAGAAGCATGGTTCAAGTAGTACAGTGCTAGCCTAGCAAATACAAGGCTCTGAGTTCAAAACCCTATATCTAAAAAGATAATGGTTTCAGTAGAATCCAGGAATTTTTATATTTTTACTTCAGTTAACTAGCTCTTTAATTTTTTGTTGTATTTTATTGTTGGGATAATGTATAAAGGGTTATAGTTAAATTTGTCAGGTAATGGGTGCATTACATGTCGGTCTTTTTAAGCAGAGCATTAGCTCACATATGAGTGTCTACAACTGTTGAAATATGTCTTTATTGTTATGTTTATATTGTTCAATGGGCCTGGCAATTTGGGATATACTTGGCAGTATATATGTTCTAATTCTTATTCTTAAACTGAAGTTTATCTGATATAAAGGCTCTAACTTATTTTTCTATCATTATTCAGTAGCAAAAATCATTGGAAAATAGTCTGTCAATCAATTAAAAAAGTATTCCTCAAATTGAAATCTTTTTTTTTTTAATTTTTAATTTTTTATTGTAATTAGTAAAAGGGTTACATGATATTTGCCAGATAGAAGGTGCGTTAATTCACATACATTGATACCCTTTCACATGTCTTGGTACCCATTTCCCTCCCCCCCCACACCCCCCACCCGTCTTGGTTTTCCCCCCTTCCCTATCAAATTTCAAATATCCAAATACAAATAAATTCAATATATTAGATAACAAAGTGAGATACTATACCAATATGAGATAACAAGGGACAGCAAAGGAGATGAGAGACAACATAGTACATTAAGGACAACAATCATTCATTATATGGCTTTTGTTTCACTATCCTGGTCAAATTGAAATCTTTTCTTCCTTCTTTATTCCATGTTAAATTCATTAAAACTTTTCATGTCTTCCCCGGAGTTTAGACTTCTAGCCCTGCTCTAAATCAATATGTGTATCATTTATTTTGGGCATTTATTGATTCACTGTACCTGGCTTAAAGAGCTCATTACTGTGTTGGCATTTCATCATGAAACCTTATAAGTGAATGCTGTCATTCTCACAAAGAAATAACTCCAAACATTTCTGTTATCTGCTATTTAGCACTTCTCCCACCTCCTCTAGTTGGAGTTCACTAACTTATAATATGATCTTTTACTTTTCTTCAAACCAAGATACCCACGGCTAACATCATAAAAGTCTAGGGATGCATTAGCCTTCATAGCATTCAATGTAAGATTTAAGTGGATATAAAAACACCCACCATCTCTTATGAATCTGACAAGGATATAGAGGTATACATAGATTAAAAATTGATATTCACTGTAATTCTGGCATACACAAATTACCTAAGATGAAATAATTATGTAAAACTGCATAGTGGGAATGGAGACAAAGTGCTGCAGTATTGTACTGTGCTGTGTTATATTGCTTCATTTTGCTATACAACCCAGGTTCTTAGTCACCTTATCAGATTATTGCATAGTTTCACTGAAAGAAAATCTACACAACAAATTAAAGAAAGTTTGGACAAATGGAACTGCATTAAACTGCAGAGCTTCTGTATGGCAAAGGACATAGCTAGCAAGCTAAATAGAAAGCCCACAGAGTGGGAGAAAATCTTCACTAACCATGCAACAGACAAATACCTCATATCTAAAATATATCAACAGCTCAAAAGCTTCAATCACTCCAAAACCAATCTTCAAAGAAACAACCATCCCATTAAAAGATGGGCCAAAAACTTAAAGAGAGAATTCTCTGAAGAAGAAATAAGAATGGCCTATAGACACATGAAGAAATGCTCGACATCTCTAGCCATAAAAGAAATGAATATCAAAACAACTCTGAGATTCTACCTCATTCCAGTTAGAATGGCCATGATCAAGAAATCTAACAACAGATGCTGGCTAGGATGTGGTCAGGAAGGATCACTACTACACTGTTGGTGGAAGTGCAAACTCATTCAACCACTATGGAAAGCAGTATGACAGTTCCTCCAAAGACTAAACATAGAGCTGCCCAATGGCCCAACAATTTCACTACTTGGCATTTACCCAGTCATCCAAAAACAAGGACATACTAAATCCACTAGCACAACGATGTTCATTGCAGCACCATTTACCATAGCTAAGATATAGAACCTACCCAGATGCTCCTCAGTAGATGATTGTATCAACAAAATGAGGTATTTATATACAATGGAATTCTATGCTGTCATCAGAAAGAATGACATCACTCCATTTGTAAGGAAATGGAAAGACTTAGAAAAAATCATATTAAGTGAAGTAAGCCAGACCCAAAGGAACATAGGCTCAATGGTTTCCCTCATTTGTCATAATTAGGACAAATCTTGGACTCTCCTAGCAGAGGATTATAATAGCTCAAAACCTAGATACATAAGGCCATATAGGATGAGGCTAAATGAAAGGACCTCCAGGATATGGAAACAAGAGGCATATAATATGAGATTGTTGTTCTTAATGTACTATGTTATTTCTCATCTCTTTTGTTGTCCCTTATTCTCATATTTTTACAGTATCTTACCCTGTATATTGCATATATGTTTATTTGTTTATTTGAAATAGGAAAGGGAAGGGGGAAAAACAAGCTGAGAGGAGGGGATGGGGAAAGGGAATGAGGACAAAAACTGTAACCCTTCTATTAATTACAATAAAAAACAAAAAGAAAATCTAACACTTCAGAAGTCAATGCTGCTATTGTTGAATACACTTTCAGGCAGCTCTTTAATTCAGGAGATAAGTATCTCCTTTCCAATGATTACTTTCAACTGGCCATGGTTCTGATTTCTAAAACAATCTGAGTTATTCCTTTATCTTTCTTCACATGTTATAATGTAGGTACTGACGCTGTTTAAACAAAAGTGCAAAAAGAACAAATTCTCATGAGAAGACAATTCCATGGAGGTTTTAATATATTCCCAAGCAGTGTTTCTCAGTGAGCCAGGAGCATGCCAGCATCAAGACTTCCGGAAGCTAGAATATCTGATGGAAAGTAAGAGTGTGGTTGCATTCCTGAGAAGTACAGAACGGAATAGGTTGAGAGTCATGACCCCAGAAAAAGACTTCTATCTCATCAGAGTCAGAAGAAAAACCCATGCTGGGTTCTGTTTTTAACTTTACTTTAAGCCTTATGAAAGCCTAAAAGATCAGTTGTCAGTCTGTCCATCACTCTTTCCCATGAGAGATTTGTAGTGAGAATTTAAACTGTGGCTCCTGGTCAGGGGCCAGTGGATCACACCAGTAATCTTCGTTACTTAGGAGCCTGAAACCTGTATCTCCATTAGGGGTCAGCCTGAGAGAAAAATTTACTAGACTCCCACTTAGAACTCTAAGATATGGAAACAAGAGCTTTATCTTGCTTGATTGTTGTAGTCAATAAACTGCTATTTTAGCCGACTTTGAAGTGTAGAAAAATTGTTTATATGTCTTGTAAAAAAGGAATGATGCACTGTCATTTTTTCTGGCCTTTTAAGTAGCATTAGAACCAAATCTGATTTTTTTTTGGTCAGTCATGGGCCTGGGCAGTGTCCCTGAGCTCTTCAGCTCAAGGCTACCACTCTACCCCTGGGTGTTGTCCCTGAGCTCTTCAGTTCTAGGCTAATACTCTACCCCTTGTGCCACAGCCCCACTTTCTGTTTTCTAGTGATTAATTGGAGATAATAGTCTCACATTCTTTTTTAAAATATTTTTTATTAAAGAATTTATTAACATTGATTTTTACATCATATTTCAAATGGCATGTTTAACAAACAAGTGTTCAAGAAGGGAATCTCTATATACAATCTCTGGTGCTTGGTTTTAGTGCCCAGGCTGGCTTTGTACAGTGAGCCTCAGATCTCAGGCTGACTGAGTAGCATGAGCCATCTTGCCTGGCTTAAATCTGAAATGTTTTGATTATTTACTTCTTCTGTGCCAATGATGGATCTTGAACTCAGGTTCTGAGGACTGACCCCCAGGCTTTTCCCACTCAAGGTTAGCACTTTACCACTTGGGATATACCCCTTAATTCCAGAGTTTTGTTTTTTGTTGTTGCTTTTTGGGGGGGGGGGTTGTTTATTTTTCCCAGTTACTTGCAAATAAGCAGGTTGTGGACTTTTCTACTGAGACTGGCTTCAAATAGTGATTGTCAATTTTCAGCCTCCTAAGAAGTAAGCATTACAGTCATGAGCCACCAATGTCTGGCTTATTATAACTATTTAATTTTGCAAACATGTAATTTGAGACATTTTTTGCAAATAAGTTTTGGCACAAAATAAGTTTGGTTGCTCCCCCAACATTCAGTGCCTTCAATGACATTTGAGTCGTTTCCATACAGTACTTGTGCCATCATATATTTTGGAGAACAATAAGTAGAAAGGTAAGAGAGAAAAATCAACCTAAAATAATTCCTATATAGTACATACAGTAACAATAATGTATAAATAGCCCCTACTTTAATCTACAAAAGCCTACATGAGAGATCATGAATCTTTGATTTCAAAGAATCAAGCAAGCACCTTTACAGAACAGACATTATGAACCAGGACTCATTGTGCAATGAAGCCATGTCTAAAACTAAGACTGAGAGGATGCAGGGGCCGGGAGTTTGACCTAGTGGTAGAGTGCTTGCCTAGCATGCGTGAAGACCCAGGTACGATTCCTCAGTACCACATACATAGAAAAGCTGGAAGTGGTACTGTGGCTCAAGTGGTAGAGCTCTAGCCTTGAGAAAGCCCAAGAAAAGTTCTTAGGCCCTGAGCTAAAAGCTAATGACTGGCAAAAAAAAAATCCTGAGAGGATGCAGAACATAACCCACAAAGGGGATCTGAAAACAGGACAGTGTGTAACGGCGCATATGATCATCTATGTTATGTATAGCTTGTATGTCTTATAAGAATGATACATGAGACTGAGAACTAGGAGGCAGTGAAACTGTGAACAGTTTCTATGCAGTGTCAATGGGCTGAACTTGGCCCTCCACATAATAGATATGTGACGTGGGATCACTTTAGTCAAAGTCTCTCTGTAGTCAGGTGTGTTTGAGCTGGGCTCCATATCCAGTGACTAGCTTAGAAAAGAGTACTTTGTAATTCTTGACATACGTTTGTGGAATGAAGTTATGAGTGTCTAAATCATATATGAAAACAACTTATTGCCACATAATTAAAATCGATAATGCCAGAGTGTGCCAGACAATAGCCTCAGAACTGGAGAAACTGAAATAGAAGGTCAACATTGCCTTGTTAACAATGTTCACATCTGATAAATGAGAATGATTACAATGAGAGACTTTTATTAGAAATTAACATTACTCTGTTCTATTTTGGTTAGACACCACAATTTCTCTAAGCTATATTTAATATCTTCATTTTAAGCTCTATTCTTTGAGCTGTAGCAAACATGGCCTTTTTGGCAGGAGAGCTAAAGAGAAATAAATCACCTCCACTTAAGAGGCACTCTCCTGACCAATGTGATTATCCAGTGATATTGATTGTCTCTCTTATCATCTAGTGATGGTTAGTGCCTATCATTTTCGTTTTCCTTTTTTCTCTCAGTGCTCTTCTGTGAAAACCATGCGGATGAATGGCAATAAACATCATAACGAGATGAAAACATGTTTCTATTTTAAGTGCTCAAGCAACCAATTAAGTGACAGGGAAAACGTACAAGTGTGCAGTGTTTTTATTCTGATTTTGAAACCTGGATCTTCAGATATGGGTATGCATATTTTCAGACAGGAAGAGAAATATCAGATGAGAGCCCATTTGAAGCTAAGGATGTCTTTTCTTTTCTTTCTCATCTTTTATTGGTAACAAAGCACCTGTCTTGTCCCTGAAGTATTTTCTAGAAAGGGAGATGAAGAATGTTCTACAATCTCTCTTATTTTAATTAGCAGGAACCTTGTTTCTACTTCACAGGTTGAGAAGAATACTGATGGAGAGTCAAAGAGCCTCGGCAACTTGTCATGAGATGAGGTGTTGACTGTGAGGGTGCAGAATAAAGGAGCCCCAATTTCACAAAACCTGTGACTGTGCTTTACCCACAGGTTGGCTGTTTAGGGCTCCAAAAAAGAAAGAGAAATTCAAATTTAAAATTCAGTATATTTTTGTTTTGTTGTCTGTTTCTTTAAACCTAGAACACGTAACCACAAATACTGGCCTGGGGTGTGCCCTCAAATATACCCTACCAGAGAAAGAAGAGAATCTCAGATGTCGTCATGAACAGAATTTCATCCTTAATCTCATGGTCTGTGGGGATTATGATATATTATTTATACAATAAGCAAATAGGCAAAGAAGAGTGCAGTATGAATGTGCATTTAATGGTTGAGACCTGTGAGAACAGGCAAGAAACACTGACTGCCTTCCCTCAGTTTAGAACTAAGGAGTCAGGTAGTGACTCCGCAGAAGTAAAATCTAAGTTGAGTTCTGAAGGGCAGATAGCAGCTCACCAGTTTAAAAAAGGACAGCCACCAGTGTGATGACTCAGAAATAAACCAGCAGGTGATAAACCAGGGAACTGCAAATTGTTTAATGTATCTGCAACTTAGTGGGGGTAGAAAGTAGTGGAGGACAAGAACGGAGGTGAACACAGATGACAGCACCTGGATGCCAGGAACTTAAAAAGTCTGCCGACCGTTGGTAGACGATTGGATCAACAAGTGTGGTACTTACACACAATGGAATTCCATTCTGCCATCAGAAAGAATGATACTGTCCCATTTGTAAGGAAATGGAAAGACTTGGAAAAAATCATATTAAGTGAAGTAAGCCAGACCCAAAGAGCATAGGTTCAATGGTTTCCCTCATTTGGACTCTTCTAGCAGAGGATTACAATAGCTCAAAATCTAGATACATAAGGTCATATCAGATGAGGCTAAATAAAAGGAACTCTAGGATATGGAAAAAAGAACTTTATTGAGTGATTGGTTGTTCTTAATGTGCTGTGTTATCTCTCTTCTTCTTTGTTGCCTTTTGGTTAATCTCATGTTGTTACTGTATCTGACTTTGTTACCTGGTATATTTTATAAACATTAATTTTTTAATTTGAAATAGGAAAGGGAAGAGGGGAAAACATGATTGGGAGGAAGAGGAAGGAAATGGGGACCAAAAGAAGGGCTATCAATGTTTGAGAAGTAATGCACCTACATTCTGGTGAATGTAACTGTAACCCCTCTATACATTACCTGGATAATAAAAAAAATGAAAAAGAAAAGTCTGCCTAAGAAACTGGAAACTTAAGCTGTTGAAATTTGAAACTGTATCCTTGGAGTTGCAGTTGAAGAAGGTAAGATTGGAATCTCTGCAGAAATTTTAAGGTTATTGGAATTAAATCATATCAGTGATAGACAAATCTGCCACCTAAGGCTGGCAGAATGCACAAGAGACTTAGTGCCTACTAGATGTGAGGCGCTGAGTGGAATATGACTACCAGGTTCCCACGTGGGCAACTTGGTGGATGGTTATACATTCTTTGGGATGTGGATCCTCGCAAATGGGACAAGTTTAATGGGATAGGAAGAGACAAAAAAAGAAAAGTTGAGTTTGTGCAGTTAGTGTGGTTTAAAGGCAGTGAGTTTAAAACAAGCAGTTCATTTAGGAGCTATGCATGTAGTTTTCCAAAGTAAGGGGAAATTTTTTTCTTTTTATATTATAGAATCGTTATTACCTGCTATATTTCAATGTTAGTTGTAAAAGAAAACAGACTTATGGCTTCCAGAAAAGACAAAATAGGTATTTTACAGTTCAAGTTAGGAATCTTTCCCAAATTGTAGTTTCCTAGAGCATGTTGATAAGTTATATACTAAATCTTACTGAAACCCAAATTGTTTTATTTGACTAATATCTTACATCAAGACTCATATTGAATTTCATGCTTAGACTTATGTTTAGTCTAGTTATTAGATTACTTTATCATATTACTCCATTCCATTTAATCATGCCATGACATGTGTAGAGTCTGTTCACTGTATAATGTTTTGTTCAATGTGAGAAATTGGTTTGTTTTAGTGAAATTCAAATTATACTTTATGTGCCTATGTAGAAACTAATCTGTAGCTAAGACCAAATAAATCATATTTATTAAGTTAAAACAATAATAAAAGTGTTTTAACATGCTGGCACTGTGGATGTAATAGAATTATATAAAATATTTTTCAACCAAAGCATAAATAAGCCAACTTCTGACTGTAGAGTTATTCTAAAGACTTTGTCTAGAATACAAAGACAATTACAATTCATTTTCATTTACTTATTGGTTGGGGCAGTGGCAGAGCATTCGCCTAACATGGATAAGGATTTCCCAATGCTGCAAGAAGTCAAAACCAAACCAAAATATTTGTTTGAATAGTTTCATTCTATATCAATTTTTACAACAGCTTTTCTGATTGGTTGTTATCTCTCCTCTATTGAACAACTCTCTCAATTACTTAGTAATCCGATTGCCATTTTCTGAGCTGAGTACGGTTTGCTCCATTAAAAATTTTAAAATAATGATTTCCCTAAAAAAGAAAGAACTTAGAAAACAAGTAATAGACAACAATTTCATTGCAAGTCATTGTTTTTCACATGGTAATGGTTACAATTTGACTATGCTCACTACTTCTTAATTGTGTAACACCTAGAAGAATTATGTTTTGTTTGTTTTCCCCTTGTGGTTTATTCCCTGTTGTTACTCCATCTGATTTTGATTCCTAGTGCATTGTATATATGTTTATTTGAACTAGGGAAACCAAAGGGAACAACATAATTGTGAGGCAAAGGGTGATACGGACAAGACAATAGGTTGGATATGAACTCTACAACTTGAGGAAGGGAGGGAAAGTGGAAGAAAAACATGGGAAGGGAGAGGAAAAGAATATCCCACACAAAAAAGGCATGACAATGGTTTACCAATGGAACACCTTCCTAAAATGTGTAAGGTCCTGAACTCAAATACCAGTACTGACAAAACAAAAAACAATAGCAACAAAACAGCAAACAACACAAAAAAGTTATAGGTAACTTCCTGTGCCACTGTTCATTCATTCATAAAATGAAACAAGCAATATCAGTTTTTAATTACCAGGTAAGGAATGAGCACATAGAGAGAGTCCCTATAAAAGTATTTGGGCGAATGGAAGCTGTGAAAAAGTCATTGACATAAATTCTGCTAAGGTTCAAATCCCAATACCATAGAGAAGTACAATAATTATTAGATTAAAACTGCAAATATATGTCATTCATTCTAGTGAGATTGACTTTCCCTAAGTGATGTAATCAATTCTATTTCACCCAGTACATACAATGGCAATGCAATAATTTTCTGCAAGCTGGTTATATTAGGCCATCTAATCTTTTGTTTGTTTGTTTGTTTGTTTGTCTCTTGTTTTGGTGCTGGTAGTGAGGCTTGAATTCAGAGCCATACACTTTCACTGGGCTTTTCTACTCAAGGTGCTGTATCGCTTAAACTACATCTCCACTTTCAGCATTTTGCTGGTTAAGTAGAGATAAAGATCCCATTTATTTATCCCTGGTAACACTGAACTGTATTCCTTAGGTCTTGGCCATCTGAGTAGCTAAGGATTATAGGCAGGAACCACCAGCAACTGCATCTTGTATAGAAATATCCCAAACCAACAAATGAAAACTAATACCAAGCAGGCCAATATGGGCTTTTATGCCACTTTCTAATGATGTCTCACCTATGTAACATTTTTGGAGAAAAGGAGGATTGATTCTCTTAACAAGGTCCTACATGAGAATTGGAGCCCAAGCATAAGAAGTTGCTGAAAAGAGTATAAGTAACTTTTATTTGAGTTGATCGAATATTGATCTTGGACTTTAGAAATCAATTAAGCAGACTTTAATGTTAGTAGCTTTTGTAATAAAAAAATAAATAAGTAAAATGTTAAAAAAAAAAGTATTTGGGCGATACAGGCTTCTTTGTGTCTTGGTTCCTGACATAAATATGGTTAACGCCTCTTGCTTGTGTTGCTGGCATGGAGATAAGAATTTAGCTGGTTATTCTTGAATTTCTTTTGCAATAAATCAATGTTATAGTCTTTAAATTTAAAAAAAGACAGTATTTGGGTGATAAGTAAAGCACCTACTACCTGACAAATGTAACAGTAACCCCCCTATACATTACAATAAAAAATAAATAAATAAAAGAAAATATTTGTTATAAACTGCACTGTGAGAATAGGCTAATATTTATGCATTGAGAGGAATTGTACTCTGAAAAAAACCAAAGCATCTCTCAGGATATTTATGAATTGTTTTTTTAACTTGACAGTTTTTTAAAACTTAAGAGAACCTGCATTTCCTAAGATATTTTGGTGGTGTTACCTAACAGCAAAAGATCTTAGATAAAAATAAAGAGAGGTACTTGTTGAGTTTTTAAACCAAAAATGCTTTGTATTTGTTGTCATTTCCTATTATCTGGGAACCAGTGATTGTGTTGATAATAACCAAATTCTCCTCTTCTTTCCCACTTGAGTGAATTGGCTTTCAAGCCACCACACACGTAATTCTATCAGTTCATATTCACGATATTATTCATTTTTTCTGAACTCCCCTTACCACTATGGACAATCAGATGAAATTCACAGACACTCAAAAATTAATTCTGCGAAAGGTTGAGGAGGCCATTGATTTTTTTAAAGCATTCTTGTAACTTAGTTCTCAGCAGTCATCTAAATTAATGTATCCCAACTTAATTTCTTCTTTTGGAATAACAAGTGAATCTGTGAAAGCAATGAAAGCTTGTCAATGGAGCATAAACTTTGAAAACCCTTTAGAGTACATAACTCATGGTTTTTGAGTTGAATACTTCCAAGGCTATCAGATAAATCAAGTTCTTCTGAGAATTATATTAATGCGTATACCATATTATGCATTTGTAGCATTTTATATTTACCTCTTATAAGTTCTGCTTTATAATTTACAGAGATTCAGTTATATTAATTATGATGAAGGAAATTGCTAGTGGACTACCCCTTGCTTTTCAACCATTGTGTTACATTAATTAGTTTTGACACTTGTTGTAATAATTGTAATGATTGCTTTTGCCTTTTATGAGGAATATATTTAGTGAGTGGTGGTTTTCATGATAGGAAATAGTAAAGTGGCATATAATTACATCACTGGTACCAATTTAGTAGTGCCCTTTTTTGATAAATTTCTAGTGAAATGAGTAAATCTCTAATATCTAGGACACTAAGATAGACTAAGTAAAGATATTCTAATTTCCCACAGAGTTCAAAATGTCTACTTATTTATTATCTGGTAAATTTATTTCAACTATTGGAGTAAAGCTTGATGGACTTAAAAGTTCACCACTTGCTTCCTGGAGTGTTTTTTGGCTCTGAGAAAGTGGTTTATGACACTGAGGTACTTGGAGTATCAAGATGTTTGCAAGGGTCAAAAAAAGTAATATGTAAGACTTCTTAGAAAATATCAAAACACTGTATAACTGTTCTATAGTTTGGTTGTAGAATATAAGTTATAGGATAACAGTATTTTAGCAGCATAATGATATAAGAAATATAGTACAGATATGAATATTATATGTATTATATATTAAATAAGTATATATTACCTATGAATATACTTACGTGTTTTAAATACATGATGACTAGTACGAAAGTAACTTATAAACTATATAGAATGGAGATTTAGACTGAAAGTTCAGTGCCCACAAGAAGCCTACAGGCAATAAACATTATTAACTTGAGAGGAAAATTAAAGAACAAGATAAATAACATGGAGATGTTTAAATTCAGAGATCTATTTAAATAATACTATTGGGTGGACTGGGGTCATGGCTCAAGTGATAGAATAGTTGAATTCAAACCCTAGTACTACCCATTATCCAGCGTACAAAAAAAAAAAGCAAATAACACACAAGAATTTAACAAGTGACTATACCTGGAAAAGGTGACTAAAAAACACTTGCCACCAATTCACACAGTTTTATGCCATTTTCCGTGAAATCTACAAATATCCAAAATGTATGCACAGTGAGTGAGCCATAAAGAGAAATACTTAATACCTGGGACTTTGAAAAATTGGCTTAGAAAAATTTTTATTGAATTTCTCATAAAAATTGGAATTACAAAGAGCACCTGTAGGTGGGGGCATGCAAATTTTAGAGGCTAGAGGTTATCTACTGGAAATTTCTATCAAGTGTCTTGACTTGGGCCTGCAGCTCCTAAGAAAAGATGCAATTTGGAGTGTTAAATGTATACCAAGGATACATAATGAGATTTGAAACTTTTTGATCTTTAGAGAGTGATTTTGCTATTCGGGGCCTTTTATTATTCCATATGAACTTTTGAATTGCTTCCTCTATTTCATTAAGGAATAACAATGGAATATTGATGGGTATGGCATTGAATTTGTAGATAGCCTTTGGCAGGATTGCCGTTTTTTCACCATGTAAATTCTTCCAATCCAGGAGCATGAGAGGGTTTTCCATTTCCTTGGTTCTGCTTTGATATTTCTTTAATCCCCATGATCAATGCCAGGACCTTAACTGTACATTTCTATTATTTTTATTATTTAACAAACTCACAGGAGCACTGGTCCCCAGAATGTCAATGAATGAGATCCTATGAGCTGAAATGAAGCAGTCAGAGGGACACTAAAAGTGTTAACGCTATGTTGAAGAAGGAAGTCATAAATGAGAGGGTCACAGCCATCAGGATGATATCAAACATCAATCCTGAGTAAAGGAGACTGTAATCCAGGAATTAGTTGTGATGTGAAAATGAGAGGAATTACTCTAGGAACTGATAGGATCTACGCAGTCAGAGGTTAAGGGTTCTGAATTGTTTCTAAGGGCCAGGTTGCTAGATCTCTATTTGAAGATATTGAGTCAGATCTGATTGTAAAGAATATTTACCCAGTTTATCAGTCCAACTGGCATTTCTACTATTTTTTCATCCATGTTTCCTTTAAAGGGTGTTTAAAAAACTATATACCAGTCTCAAGAGTCACAGCTAGCCTTATCTTACTTGTCACTAATACAGCTTATTTCATAAATGGCAGTAACTTTATTTTTCAAGCAATTTTTTTTCTTTTTTCAGTCCTGGGCTTTAGCTCAGGGCCTGAGCACTGCCCTTGGACTTTCTAAAGGCTAGAGCTTTACCACTTGAACCTCAGCACCACTTCTAGCTTTTTTTCTATGTATGTGGTATGGAGGAATCGAACCTGGGCCTCGTGCATGCTAGTCAAGCACTCTACCACTAGGCCAAACTCCTGGCCCAAGCAATCTTTTCTTTTTGTAAGGTAAAATTAAGCATAAATTAGCCATAAGTACATACATTTGAAATAAAGCTATTTTGAAATTTTACTCAAATATATCATTGCCAAACTTTGCATAATCCAAAAGCAATATGTTGAACAAGTAAGAGTATTGTGTTTATTTGTGATAAGCTATAGAGATGCTTTATCCCAAAGGCATTGAGGCAAATTTGTAAGAGTGAAACATTTTTGTTCACGGTAAAGAAGATGAGATTCCATTTTTACTCAATTAAAAAATTTTAATTTACCAATGAATGTTTGAAAAACATCTTAATTTGATAGTGAAAACTTGACAGTTCATTAAATACTGTCAGTTCTGTCAGTAAAGTCTGGAAGTTGTGGCAACATTATTTCCTTATTTGAAGAATCAATTGCCAAAGTAGGAAAGAAGTATATGAGTTTCAACTAAGCCAACGAGCTATTTGTTGAGCTTTTGCCATATGCCAGGAACTTTTTAACCTATATTTCTCTGAAGAAGCTGAGTTTCATTTATGAGGCAATTGAATTCAGATTGTAATTAAAAATCAGGTTGACAACGGAAAGATATTATAACACAAGACAGTGATCTTTATGTGTATATAAAAAAACAAAAAGCACTGGCTCCCTTTACAGAATCTCTCTGTGTGAATTGGAATGGATGATGCATTAATTTTCAGTTGTTTATGAAAAGATCATACCTCTGAGTGTTAAAGTAGGAAGATTTGGAAGTAAAAATCAGTTTTAGTTCTGGCATTCCATTTCATACCCTTTACTTGAAATGCGGGGTTTGATCGGCAGTTGAAGACAAATGTTTCTCCCACAAATATCTGGCATTCATAAGCTTCTAGGTGGGTGAGTCTAGGCTTCATGTCCAAGAAAGAACAGAGGACAGGTATGAGCACCAAAACAGAAATGTGAATTTCTGAGTGTCACAAGAACATGCTTTGAAATTAAGGTTAATCTTTAATATGACTGTCAAAAGCAAAGACAAAAAAATATTTCTTAACCTCAAAATGTTTCTAGTTTAGCACTCAAAGTATGATATTTTGGTAAAAAAAAACTGATTCTTCATATTTAGGTCACACCAAGAGAGTTGGTGACAAGATCTGTCCATTTTGAGATGATAGTTATTTAAAAAAATCATTGTGCCCTCATCTTTTCATTGTAAACCTAAATCGATGTTTCATGTGCCATTCAGTTTCCCATCAAGTACTAATTCTTATTAGAAACCTAGTGCAATCTAATAATCATCGCATAAGTTTTTTCTTTGATCTAATTTTAAATCTCATTTTATGAATTTCTGGATCAGTTTTTCCCAAGAATTAAAGGGAACATTCTACTTTGTTACTATATAAAGAAAGCACATGCTGGAGAGAGTCAGTCATACTTTATGGACTTTTAGGTATTTAAATTTGGGGAGCCTCTGTTTCTCTATTTATTATAACAGCAATTGATAGACTGGAGGATTAATAGGTAGAGTTTAGAAAGTGCATAATTCCTGACAGTTACTGTTCTCTTCTAGGCTAGGTATCCACTATCCATAATTCATCCTGAATTTATTTTCCATGAATTTATTTTTTTACTGAGCTTAGTAAGGCACTGAGGACTCAGTAAAATAAAGTAAGCCCTAGTTGTCCCGTTTGTATTCTTATTTGTGAAGTGTGGTTACAGTCTTTTTAAGAAAGATAACCACAGACTTGCCTCTAAAACTATAAATATGTATAATTATAAAATTATCTTCTTCAAGCTAAAAAAGTCCCATTGCTAAATCTATCCGTCTTTTATCCTTGTATTTCCTTCCCTTAGCACTCTCTACTTTCTCTTCTAATTATAGCATGTTTTGTATGTCAGCTACTATGTTAAGCTTAGAATGGAGTTGGAGAATAGGAGTGGGAAGGGTTTATAAAAGTGTGAATCCTTCTCCCCAAGATTCTGAATGTCAAACAGAGAAAAGAAAATATTTGATTATTCAAACATAATGACATGTTACATGAAGGAAAACATATAATTATGAATATATAGTCACATGTTACATGAAAGGCAATAAGTGATGAAAACATAATCATATGTTGTTCAATGATAAATGTATTAGGGACACTGCAAGAAATAATAGAAAAAAAACATATCAACAGAATTAGTCAAAATCAGCTTCCAAAAAGAGGTGCATGTGAGCCAAATTTAAAAGACTGGTACATTTTTTAAAACATTTTGTGAAGGAGGAAAATCATAGAAGGGTAACACTTTTTTCTTCTCCCAACTTCTATTGCCCAGATCTCTAATTGGTATCATCATTTTAGCTGCTCCAGATGTCAGATTAATAAACACCTTGTCAAATAACAACACAACCTGGGAGCAAATGTTGTAATGTTGTTGTTGTTGTTGTTAGCTGTGCCAATGAATTCCAATATCTCAGAAAGTACTTTGGATTTTTCCATTTACTCAACCATAAAATAGGAGAGAGCGCCACACTTTTTGGCTTTAAAATAACCTAGTAGATGCATAGTATGCCCTGAGACGTTACATAATCATGTTGAATTTGATTTTTATCTAAGCTAGTAGGTAAGATATATTTCTACAGCTTTTAAGTAATTTGTTTATGTCCTAGAGACCTGGGTAGCATTCTACTTGGATGGACTGGGTGGGTTTTATGACTGGGCTAGAGATATCTATGAGGTTTTCAGTTCTTTGCTATAAAACCCCTGTTACATTTCCTCAGCAGCATGCATTGTTACACTGCACCATTTTCTGTTATCTTTATATGTGATGCTATCTTCAGGCAGCTCATATCAAAGTATGCCGAGAAATAGGTATATATCTTGCTGCTCTACTTTGGGCTCAGGTCAAAGAGTACTTTCTGAATGTATGCAGAGATGTTGGGAAGACTGATTGGTGTTTGAGTCTGGTTTTGGTTCTTTTCAAAGATACTTCCTAAATATTCAAGGGTAAAAGGCTCTATGTAATATATGACATATTAAAGTTCAAGTGAGTCAATGTGCATCCTTTTTTCTACTTAGGCATTTTGAGATAGGCCATTTACCCATAATTCTCAGCATGCAATATTAGATATTTTGTCCAAGAATTCATTTCTCCATTCATTTTTATCATGCAGGCAGACAATTGAACTTCTGCCCAGATTCTTAGCAGGTGATATTTTATGATATTATTTTATTATATTACTACCAGTTTTTGCCTGTTTTCATATAGTCAGATGCATTGTAATGAGAATCATGGGATACATTTTTCAGTCCTCTGCCAATGACTCCAATTTTTTCATTTTAAGCTCAAACCAGCTTATGTTATTTCAAGACCTATTGTGAAATGGAAATGCTGAACCCTTGTTCAAAAATTCTCAAAACATGGAAACACAAAATAACAGACACAAAACCAAATGTGAAGACCTGGCTCTGCTTAAATTTCTGACACTTGCACTGCTTAAACTCCTCTCTGACTTTGAGTCTGATGCCTTTACTGTTTCCTCACATAAATCACATAATGATTTATTTATTTTGAAAGCTTCTCTATTCCTCGATTGACTCCTTTTTTGCTAAACTTCCTAAATATGACAGAATCCAACATTACAGCTCCTGTATGTGAGTTCTTCTACTGTATAAACTAAGGGATTCCCAAAGTAATTTAATTACTATAGCCAGTGGTTCCTTCCTGAAGATCTAATCATTCAAACTGACTTCTTCAAGTGAATTTTCTTAAACTTTCAAAATATTCCCCATTGTGTTCCCCTCGTAAATTACAGTAAATTTCTGCTTTCCTTTAAAAGGTGGATATTAACTTTAATATTATTTTCCCAATATTTTAACTTATTTCACTTTTGACCTTAACCTTTTTTTTTTTTTTTTGCCAGTGCGGTGGCTCATACCTGTAATCCTAGCTATTCAGGAGGCTGAGATCTGAGGATCAAAGTTCAAAGACAGCTCGGGCATAATAGAACCTGAGACTCTTACCTCCAATTAAACCTTTTAAACATTATGATACAGCTAAATAAGATTGGCAACACAAGCAAATTAGAAAAATAAATAATTTTTTGATAATACATTCAACTTATAATAGTTTCAGCTCATTGGTAACACATTGACTTTCATTTTTGGTGTTAAGTTATAGGACATAAAAATTACAACATTTTCACTTAATTATTTTTCAAAAAGAAAAGCAGCATATAATTTTATAGCAAATATTGGACTGAAAATAGTTAATCCCTTCTCAAGTAAACAAAAGTACACTGTCAACAATACCATGAAATAGTTATGACAACAATCTCTCTAGTTATTTAAATTCAAAAACTCTTCCCAAAAGTATACCAAGCCAGGCTGGGAGTTTGGCCTAGTGGTAGAGAGCTTGCCTAGCATGCACGAAGACCCGGGTTCTATTCCTTGGTACCACATACGTAGAAAAAAGCTTGAAATGGTGCTGTGGCTAAAGTGGTAGAGCACTAGCCTTGAGGAAAGCCCAAGGACAGTGCTCAGGCCCTGAGTTCAAGCCTCAGGATAGGCAAAGAATGTAAACCAAACCAAACAAGCCACCTCAAATGAACAAGACATGGTAACCTAGATACTTCCTTTGACATAGGGCTTTTTGGATTACTATTTCATTTACCTCATGTTTTATCTAACTATAAATTCCCACATTTGGGTTTTGTCATTTTTGCCCAAGACACCCTGAGAATATTGTCTATAATTAAAAGTATACATCATTTTACAGTCATGTCATCTGTCATCCAATCTGGGTGACAGGCTGAAAACATGGGAACATAGTTTCATACTAGATAGGGCAGAAGGATCAAAAAGAAGACATCTCGAGTGAAGAAGCTAGGCATAATACAATGTACCTGTCATCCTAGCCACAATGGAAAGTGTAAGACAGGCATTTAATTGTCCAAGAAGGAAACTTGGCAAAAAGGGAGATGCTACCGCAAAAATAATTGGTGCAAAACAAGGGATTGAGAGCCAGGCACCAGTGTTTCATGTCTGCTATCCAGCAACTCAGAAAGCTGAGATTTGAGGATCATGATTTGAAGCCAACCCAGGCAGGAAAGTTTGTGAGACTCTTCTTGCCAGTTAACCACAAGAAGCTGGCACAGTGGAGCTGTGGCTCAAGTGGTAGTGTTAGCCTTGATCGAAAAAGCTCAAACACAGCACCCAGACCCAGAGTTCAAGCCACAGGACTTGAGGTGTTCCCCAGCACCAGAGCACCTATCTAGTCAGTCTATTGTCCAAGGTCCAAACCCCAATACCAAGGGAGGGGGAGCCTTTACAGTACCGGCATTTTGTTCTGTTTATTTGAAAAGCAGAATTTTTCCTTAAAAAATAGACTTGTGTGTGCCTTATATTTTTAACTCTTCGATTTATTTGAATACTTTATAAAAAGATAAATTATACTCCATGGCTGATCACTTAAAGCAGTGTTTCTAGGATTCACAAAGAGAAATGTTTGTTGTCTCCCCCCAAAATTCATTTTTCTGTTCTGCTGGTGAGATATTTGGAAGTTCATTCCTAGCCCAAGACATTCATCTCAATTATTTGAATTGGCTCCCTGAAGATAACCCTTAATAAGGACTATCATTCACTTACAAAATAGTTGCCGTGGACATCTGCCAGTGTTCAACCTGGCAGCGAAGATGTGTAAAACCCAATTCAAAATTATGTCTTTAGCCATGCAGAGAATATCACTGTGGCATAGTGTTTAATGCTGTGGTTTATCTTCATTTTCTCTCTCTACTTATCTGGTCTCTTAAGTCTGTGGAACTGTCAGTACAAAATCTTTCAGATCATGTAGTAGTAAATCAGTTTGGTTGTTAAACAAGGTGGGAGAGTAACCTGTACTGATTTGTACTTGGAATTTCCAGAGCTTTTCCATGATTTACTGTGCCTATGTTTACTGTGATAAATATAATACCTAGTACTTTTTCATAGGGCAAACATAGTAAAATGAGGGCTGTTGAAAAGCTCAAGAACTACCACTTTTATGAATAAGAAGGAGCACTCAAGTGCTTAATATTGCTACATAAGCAAAGAAGGCTCCTTGAACTTGTAGAAAAAAAATGTTCAATTGTAGTCATCAATGCGTGCACTGTAGGTTTGAAACTTACTCATACAAAAGTACGTGGATGCTTCCATGTTTCAGATATCCTAAAGTCTCTACCTGGTTCCATGAGTGAGTCTCTCTGACCTGAGTAACTTTTCCGATTACGACTAAAGGTGCTGCTTTATACTGGCTGAGTCCTTTGTCAAACCAAGTCTTCATGCACTGCTAAGATATCTCTGTTAGCAACACACTTCAACTCTCAAACTCCTACCCAGTATTCTATGTAGCAACTTAGAGCTTAAGGGAAAATATGAATTCTGTAGTTTATCTCTGTTTTTATCAATTAGTACAGTGAAAAACACCCATATGGCTACTTTTTGGTGCTAGATTTCAGAGTCACCAAGAGTCACTTACAGAGCTCATGCCATAATCATAGCTACTTGGAAGGCTGAAATTGGAAAGATTGTGGTTCAAGTCTTGCTTGGACATGTAAGTTGCCTTCTCAACCAATGGTTGGGTTTGGTGGCATAAAGCTGTCAGTTGAGTTATATGAATTGAGATTGGAAGATTTTAGTCAGAGCCACAAGAGAAGAAGAAAAATCCACAAGATTCTATCTAACGAAGTGTGGTGATACAAATCTGTCATCCTACTTTAATTAGGAAGTCTAAAATAGATAGATTGATGTCCATGTATACCTAAAAGGAAGGAAGATGGTATCACAACAATAACCAGTGCAGACTGCACTGGGGTTAAAGTAATGGAGTGCTTGCCTAACAAGCATAAAAGGCTCTGTGTTCAAATCCTACAACTACGAAAAACATTAGTAGAAGAGAAGAAACAAATAGAAAAGAATCATTTGCAAAAATGGTGGATTGAATAAAATTGGATAAGAATACGCCAAGCTAAAAAAGTGCAAAAATAGGACTGGACATATGGCTAAGTAGAAAAGCACCTGCCTTGCAAGTACAAGGCCCTGAGTTCAAATCCCAATCCTATCCAAAAATCCCATAAAGACATGGGAAAGGGTATCAATGTATGTGATACCTTCTATCTGGCAAATGCACCTTCTATCTGGCAAATATCACGTAACCCTTCTATTAATTACAATAAAAATATATGAAAAAAAATGTCCAAGGACAATGCCCAGAGTTCAAGTCCCAGAACTGGCTCAAAAATAAATTCCATTTGATTATTTCTTTAAAAAAAATCCCATAAAGTTTTAATCATCTAAAAATTATACCCATGTAATAGACTTGGTTATCAAATATGTTCAGTAAATTATTTAGATTGTAAAGAAAATAGGAGAAAGGTATCTTAGGATTATTATGATAGTTATTTAAAATAAAATATCTGACATACATGAAACATGACAATCTGTGAATGCCCACTGTAATTTTCCAGAATCTTAACAATTTCTCCTTCTTTCTTACAGAATTCTTAACTACAAAATCTGTGACTTATTCGGTTCTATATGCCTACCATCTAGAAGAGAACCAGGCATATATGTGACATTCAGTAAATACTTAAGATAATACATATAAGATAGAAAATGTTAGTACATAATTAATTGAATTTTTAACTGGTGTCTTGCATCTGAAAAAGATGTCTAGAACTTAGTGTCAGTGTTAAAACCTGTTATTAAGAACACAGATGTGTTCATAGTAAAACTCCAGTGCTCAGTCCAATGAGCTTCAAGAACTTTTTGGTTGAAAATATGTTTGTATTGGTATTTGCCTTCTAATTTCAGTAAGTATAATTACTGTGAGTTCTTACTCACAGGACTTAATGAGAAATTCATTGACCAGAACTAGTTCAACTATAGTGGAAAGCAATATGGACTGCCTCAAAGACTAAACAAAGAGTTTCCCTATTGTTCAGCAATTTTACTCCTGAGCATTCAAACAAGGCCATAGTAAAGCTACTAGTAGAACTATGTTCATTGCAGCAGATATGAAATCAACCCTGATGCCTCTCAGTGGACAAATGGATCAAGAAAATGTGGCTTATATACATATATATATATATATATATATGGATATTCTATGCTTCCATCAGAAAGAATGATATTGCCCATTTGAAAGGAAGTGGGAAGACTTGGAAAAACTGATGTAAAATGAAATAAGCCCAACCCAAAGAAACATAGGTAGTATGGTTTCCCTCATTTGTACTAATTAGAACGTACCTATAAATCTACAAGTAAACACAATGGATGATAAAAGACAAAAAAAAATACACTTGGTCATGATAAACAAGACTCTGAACATTCACACCATTAGAGGAAGGAAGATATTCTTGGGAGAGGATCAAAAAGGCTCAGTAACTGTCTCTATATGATCCTATAAAATAATGCTTGTTGAAATGAACACCAAGAAGTTGAAAAAAGAAGGGTTTTTTGCTTATTATTTTACTTTTTCTTTTTCCCCCTTTGTCACTGCTTTTTGGGTTTTTTCTTGTTGTTGTTTGTTTGTTTGTTTGTTTTTGCCAGTCCTGGGCTTAAGCTCAGGGCCTGAGCACTGTCCTTGGATTTTTCTCAAGGCTAGAGCTCTACCACTTAAGCCTCAGGACCACTTCTGGCTTTTTCTAAGTATGTGGTACCAAGGTAATTGAACCCGGGTCTTCGTGCATGCTAGGCAAGCACTCTACCACTAGGCCAAACTCTCGGCCCTTTTGTCACTGTTTTTGACTCCTGTACTTTTTGTCTTGTATAGAAGTTTATCTTTGTGGGTGAATACACAAATTGTGGGACAAAGGGTGAACAAACACAGCTGGGATACTCACTTGACACCATGTTGAAAATGAACGACATATTTTGTGGAAAATGGGTGCCAGGAGGGAAAAATTGTTCAAAAGGAAATATAATCATTACCTCACTTGCATATCTCAAACTCCTCTGTACATCACCTTTACAATAACAAATATCTTTAAAATAAAGGATGCAGCAAAAGTCAAATGAAGCCAGACTACTTGAAAATGCATCAATGACATATCCTTGCACATGATACAATATTTAATATTTTGATTTTTTAGAGGTTTCAAGGCACTACATAAAATTCTGTTGACTTCCCAGTTATGATAATTCCAACTGTAGTACTATATGCTTCTTTGATATTTTAAATTTCAGTATCTTAAATTCCATAATTGACCCTTCACTATGTATATGTCCCTCTGAAGCAATAACTCCTCAAAAATTATTCTTAAGAATGAATATGTCAAGCTGGGCATGGTGACTCATGCCTGTAAACGTAGCTACTCAGGAGGCTAAGATCTGAGGATCAAGGTTCAAAGCCAGCCTGGGCACAAAAGGACCTGAGACTCTTATCTCCAATTAACCCCCTAGAAAATGGGTAGTAGGGCTTGGCTCAAGGGTAGGGGAGTAGTTTTGAGCTGAAGAGCTCAAGGACAATGCTCAGGCCCAGGAGTAGGGCTGTAGCCTTGAGCTGAGGAGCTCAGGGACAGCGCCTAGGCCTAGTTCAATCCCCATGACCCACAAAATAATAATAATAATAATAATAATAATAATAATAAATGAATATGTTATGATAATAGAACTAATAGTCTCAGAAATTCTTTTAAGTACACATAGTGGACAATCAAACATCCTAGTGTATTCATATAAATGTGCATATACACACATATATCAGCCCCTTCAGAAATAAGAAAGGAACAGAGAAAGTGTCAAGAAGCTACATAGCTAAACAGAGATCTGCTACCAAGATGATGAATTTCCAAACCAAACAACTGCCTCACATATTAAAAACAAAACTGACAATTCATGTTCGTATCATATAAACTGAAAGATATAAAAAGACAGGACTAAATAAAATAAACTTGAGGGGAGAAAGCAGTTATAAAATTCAATGCGTACTCTAAAAATAATTTGTGCCAGTCCTGGAGTTTGAACTCACGGCCTGTGTGCTGCTCCTGAGCATCCTTTGCTCAAGGCTAGTGTCCTACCATTTGAACCTCAGTTCCTGAGTAGCTAGGATTAAAGTTTAAACCACCAGCACCTGGCATCAATACATACTCTAAAAAATTAAGAGAAATGAGAGAAGAGGGTATGGTTGGGAGGGATGGGGGAGGAGGATAAAAGAGATGATATTGACCAAGATGCATGCTATTCATAAAACTGCTTTGTTAAATGGCAGCTCCTTTGTGCAACTACTTAAAGATAACTTTAAAAATACATGTAGGAGTGGTGGAGAATGGAAAAGGTAAGGTCTGATAAAAGTTAAGTCATACAGAACTATAAACGTTTCACATTCTCATTCCACGCAATAGCTAAAATAGCTGATTTCACACAGGTGGAAAATAGAATGGTGGTCACAAGAGGTAAGGAAGGGCAGGCTTCAGGAGTTTGGATAATGAGCATCAAAATACTTTACATGGGAGAATGTGTTCTAATGTTCCTTAGCACAGTATGGTGACTATAATTTATTAAAATGTATGATATATATTATCAAGAAACAGAACAGAGGATTTTGAAATTTTACCCAAAGAAACAATAAATGCTTAAGTATATGAAAATGTTAATTACTTCAACTTGATGATTGCAAATTACATACATGTGTTATCACATTGTACCCCATAAATATGTATGATTATATATCAATTAAAAGAAGTGGGAAGGGTAATTCTGATTTTTTTCTAGTAACATTTGCAAGCTGTGCAACTTATGTAAAGCATGCTCAGAAAATATGAAAGCCTGTTCTACCATATTTTGAAAGATATTTATAAAGTTCAGACATTCAAGGCAATATGAGATTAATCTAAGAGACACCCAAAGAATAAAATATTTGCATGTATAAACATATTTATCTGTGCCTTCATAGAAATTTGTTGCATAATGCAGATAGTATTATTACAAGTCAGAGAACAACAATTTGGGAACTATTCTAGGAATTTGGCTAAGTATAAGGCACAAATATGGGATAAAATTAAATCGCAGTTAATAAATGATGGATCAAATTAGATTAATTTTTATTTATACTATATCCTGAGCAAGTCTCAGCTATACATAAAATTATTCAAAGTTTTTAAAAAGCACAGCAAATTATATGTCACCCACTAGGAGAAAAAAATTGATTTTTAAAGCAAGATTTTAAAAAGACTTTTTTTAGGTTTGACTATATTAAAATTAAGCTTTTCACTTCAACCTAAGCTGATATTAATTTGGTAAAAATAGAAAACTTAGGCTGACAGATAATTGAATTATGTATGAACACATTGTTTTATATATACATATATTTGTCACTACTCTGTAGAAAGTAGTAGTATTTTAAATGATCATTTTCAGAAATAAAATATATAGTGTCAATAAGTATCTTAAAAGAGATTCAATAAAAATGGTAAAATAAGCTAATGAGAAACCATTAAATACTCATAGAATAGGTACAAAGTAAGAAGTCAGTCTGATAAGATGGGAAACAGGAATATTTCTGTCTTCAGGAAGGAACATTCATCAGACAATATCAAATGGTATCTATTATAATAGAAAATGTGTAGAACATTAATTCAAGGGATCCAATGTTCAGCAATTTATCCAAGGGAATGTTAAAGCCATTATAAAGGAATGTAAAAGTGACTTGTGGCATATTTCTAACATAACTCAGGTCAGTTAGAATGAGTAAGCTAGATATGATTCTCAAGACTTTAATTTTAGGCAAAATATGCTATGGAATATCATTTATTTTTTGGTATAGTTTATATAGTGTGAACTTTCTGGAAAGAATTGTATTTATGATATATGTATATATACCTAAAAATAATATAAATTGTATATACCTTGGATGTGTATATAGACATACTTTTAGGCTGAAAGTGATAAAATATAAAAAGAAACATATATTTATGAAAAATATATATGCTAAACATCTAAGTATACACTTAAAAATGGAAAAAAATCAGCAGGCCGTTGGTGGCTTACATCTGTAATGCTGGGTTCTCTGGAGGCTGAGATCTGAGGACTGCAGTTCAAAGCCAGTAGGACAGAATGGTTCATGAGAATCTTACCTCCCATTAAGCACCAAAAAGCTAAAAGTGGAGCTGTGCCTCAAGTGGCTCAAGAGAGGAGCATGCCCAGAGCCTGTGTTTAAGCCCCAGAACTGGCAGCATTAAAAAAACAAAGACAAAAATTATTCAATTTACTTTAATTAGGATGTTGATTTAAGAAAAGGACAGAAGTCTGGAAAAGAGATTAAAGAATCACACCCTGGAGTCTTTTAATGCGGTATTAGGGAACTTGTTATTTATTTAGTGGATAAGTAAATCTGTAGGAAGCTTCACACAGTGAAGCTAATGAGTGTGTACCAGGTTAGGTTAGAGGAAAGAGGGCAGACTGACAAATACAGAAGGAAGACCAGGAATGAACCAAAGAGAGAAAGAAGAGGGAATAGGGACCTGAACCAAGTTTATATTTCTTTCCATCTATAGATTTCCCTGCAGCAAGCCTCCCATTTCTACATAAGATAGATGAGATGCTAAAATTATTTTTCTGTAGGTGGTTAGCCTCTGCTTCCATGTTCATGCAGCTGTCCCTTCCCATGTTATTTTTAACTATTATAAAAATATGTCAAAATCAGATACAGTTGGGACAGAAAAAAACATACAAATGCCTCCTCGTATTAAGCCTCATTTTCTGATTGTAGAATCTGATCTGGATTAGATAATGTTAATATTAATAAACACAATAGTGGACTGGGTGACTTTATTTATTTATTTACTTGTCAGTATGGGGCTTGAACACAGGCCCTGGGTACTGCTCCTGAGCTATTGCATTCAAGGATAGTACTCTTCCGACTGGAGAGCTTTATTAAAGTCAAGCATACTGGGACATTATTTAGTATCAAAATATTTTGTTTCAGTATTATTTATTTAGTATTATTTATTTAATATTTGATATTATTTATTTAATATTTATTATTAGATACTTTGATACATAAATTAAATTAGATTCAGTTAGGACCCATAACCCAAAATGCCCAGAAAATAGAAAAACATGTAATGAAATCATAACTTTATTCAATGCTACAACAATTGCTGGGACTCGTTTTCCTTATGAATTACTATGTTTTCTATTAACTGAATCATATTAAATATATTTAATTTTCTCCTTAACACACTAGTGTGTAAAAATGTGTCAGAACTATATCTATAATCAAGTAATTTCAGATATAAAAATACATAAAGTTTAAAGTAGAAAGATATGACAAGAAATATGCCCTTCAAACACTAATAAAAAGCATACGGATACATATTTTGAACTAAATTAAAATAATGATCCCACAAACCATAGTTACAGACTATAGACAAGGTAATAAGAGGGAAATTTTAAGCCTAAAATGCTGATATTAAAAAGAAGAAATATTTCACATCAATGACTAAGGACCCATTTTCAGAAATTTTATTGTTATAATCAAACTGAACTAAACATAAAAAGCTAAAAAATCAATAGAAGCAAAATAAAAGTCTAATAGACTTTAATCAGCTGAGACTAATCAAAAAAGTCAAGACACAAAGTAGTAATGCTATTAATTAAAGCGGAAATACTACTTCACCTTGAAAACAAGTTGATCAGAAACTACACACAAGGATGGAAACTGTATAATTTCATTTCTGTGAAATTCTAGAGACAAACCAAATTTAACCTAAAACACAACAAAGCATATCATGCAGCCATTTTAGGATTTTCTTTTTCCCATATTTCAAAGAAAGAGAGAGAGAGAGAGAGAGAGAGAGAGAGAGAGAGAGAGAGAGAGAGAGAGAGAGAGAGAGAGAGAGAGAGAGAGAGAGGAGGGAGGGAGGGAGGGAGGGAGGGAGGGAGGGAGGGAGGGAGGAAGGAAGGAAGGAAGGAAGGAAGGAAGGAAGGAAGGAAGGAAGGAAGGAAGAAGGAAGGAAGGAAGGAAGAAGGAAGGAGAAAGAGAAAGAAAGAGAGAGAGAGAAAGAAAGAGAGAAAGACATAGTACTTCCCTCTTCTAGAATGTTTAGATATATCTGGAAAGGAGACAAAGCCTTTTATTTCCTAGAGAAGGGGGATATTGTCATGAGATGATGTTTTTACATCACTGTGTGAGACTCTTGACTTTTCAACCTCTTTTTATTGTCTCATTACTGGGGATTGAACTTAGGGCCTTGCACATGGAAAGCAAGCAACTCTACTACTTTGCTACAGCCCAGCTCATTTTTATTCCCCACTTTTGATCTTGCCTGTCTCCTACTTTACTCTTACCTCCTTTCAGTCTGTGCACTGTGTGCTGGCTTCTATTGATTCCATCAGTTAAGTCACTTAAGTACAAAATGTTACAGTTAAGCTACTTGCAACCCATTTCTTGTGAAGGCAAAAGGAATTAACGCAGAATAATATATTGTCAGAAATCTATTTTACTATGATTCCACAAATGCAGCACTAGAATGAATATAATGTGCATTTTTCCCACCATCGTGGAAAGGGTCTTGTCAACCTCGCCACACTCTCTGAAAGAATGATTTTCAGCTGCTGCTCATGGATTTTACTACTAGTGGCTTAATGGGTAACTACAATATCATAATTTGTTTCTCTCACCATGTTATTTATTTCTATTTATTCAGGGTTATTCTTAAAGCTTTATAGCAAATAAAGATGTTTTGTTTTCCACTACATTAAGAGAATACTCATATGGAATGAAACATGCCTTAGTCCATTGCTAGATAGCCCAAAAGGTTCAGTAGCTAAGTTCAAACTAAGCAACATCTTCAATTACTGAAGTGTAACCACAGCATAAAACAGCCATAATGGGTCCAAATAAATGGGAAGTATCTCCATGTAAGCTAACACTCTGCATGTACTTTCACACTTGAATATCCTCTTGCATTACCTGCAGGTCCATCACAGAGTCTCCTCTCTATAGTCTCCTCTCTTCATCATTAACAGAAGTGTGATACTCATGCACACAAACAATATAAATCAAATTCCAAATATGCATTGTTACCATTTGAACAAAAATAAAAAAACGATGTTTGACAGACAGGTATGGTGGATCCCACCGGTCCTCTGACACTTGGGTGTCAGGGGACAAGGGAATCATGAGTTAAGGTCAGCCTAGATTCTATTTCAGCAAATACCCAGGATGTTACAATCTATCATGAATGTTGAGTCTATCATCTCAACAGGACGCCTAAATTATAGGATTGTGGTGTACGCTGAATGGCTAAAAACATAAAAAATAACTAAAGCAGAAAAGAGTGGGGATTTGGCTCAAGTTATAACATTCTTGCCTAGCAAGTATAAGGTGCTGGGTTCAAATTCCAGTAATACCAATAAAAGGTAGCTATTTCATTGCTAATGTGAATTACAACTTCCTACATCCATTTAATTAGCAAAAAGGTTTTCAGTTCCTATGATATGTCAGGTACATTAGGTATCACACATGAAAAAAGGATATATATGCATGACATAGTTCTTGTCTTTAAAGTACTTAGAATGAAATGAAAGTATAATTGGATGAGGAATAAGACATAGTCAACGGCAATAGACTCATCTGGAGCTTTGAGACCTACCATGAATGATTCTAAGATTCTAAGAATCAATTCCATGCAAAGAGATATTTAAACTAAGGTAAAGGAAAACAAAGCAAAAGATGTGTAGAAAATTGCATGAGTGCCTCAGTGGACCAGTAGATACACCATAAATAGCCTGCCTTTGTTTTTTAAATCATCATCTGATTTATTAAAATACTTAATTTTGCAAAGTACATTAAAAAATCTGCTGAAACACTTCTCTGGGAACTTACTGCCTTCCCACCCATTACTGAATAAGTCCTGGATTAATTTTGTCACTTGTCTGTACAACTGTTCCTGCTAATGTCCCCCTCACACCTATCCAAGGGTTTCATTTCTAAAATGTTTAAGTTTGGTCTCGTCTTTCACCTGAATGCATGCACTGTTCTTGGATAAAGAGTACCCTCGTTTGTAATAATTAGCAGATGTCTATGATTCTCCTAGCAGAGAATCACAATAGCTCAAAAGTTATGTACATATGGCCATATAGGATGAGGCTAAGTGAAATGAACTCCAGGATATGGAAACAAGAGGTTTATCTTTGTGCTTTTGTACTTCTTAATATACTATGTGAAGTTATTTCTTTTCTTTGTTCCCCTTACGGTTTATCTCATGTTGCTACTGTATCTGACTTTGGTACCTGGTATATTGTATATACATTCATTTGTTTATTTGAAATAGGGAAGGGAAGGGGAAAAACAGGATGACTGGGAAGGGTGGGAAAAGGGAAAGTGGGAGAAAACCTAGGAAAGAGTATCAGTGTTCACAAAGTAATATACCCACTACCTGATGAATGTAACAGTAACCCCTCTCTCTATACATGACCCCCCACAGTAATACAATAAAAGAAAGAGCACTGGTTCTAACCAATTTGAGAAAACTGAACACTGTTTGCCTAGCCTCAGGTTCCTACACACCCCACTATGTCTGGGCCCTGCCACCATGTCTTTCCTCTCGGTTCATGAAATACACAATGTTCCCTGTGCAACATAGCCTTTGCACAAATTGTCCTCTCAACCTGAAGCTCACTTCTCTCTTATATTGCTCTATTTATTCTGGCTTTTCGTAAATAGCTTTCTTTTTCTTTTTGAGAACTTCCTGACCATCCTCTACACTTAAACAAGTAATAGTGAAATCTTTTCAGTATATACATTTTTACAGAAACATACTACCTCTTATGATACTTATTATTGAACTCATATATTTAATTGTACTATTATTGGATCACTGTCTGTTTCCTACAATAGATCATCAGAATCAGAAAAATATCATCCCTTTTGGCTCAAGGTACCAAAAAAAGAAGGGTTCTTTGAGGTTTTATTTATTATTGTAAGAATCATATCATAGAACAGTGCTTGGCACATAATAATAATAATAATAATAATAATAATAATAATAATAACTAAATTCTTCTTGATTGGAGGAGTCAGTGCCGTACAAAAAATAATAGTTGCAAAAGCAAGCTATTAATGACTAGTAGCTATAGGTAAAGAATCAGAGTCCACTGGAGTTTGAACAGTGGTCAAGCAGCCAAGTGGTATAAACTTAAATGAAAGATTCAATTGTAATTTTGAAAATGCACCTTCAATTCCGGCATACAATTCAGCTTCAAGCCTCTGTGTGTTTATGTTCAAATAAGAATCCAGTATTCTCTGGCTCTAGAAAAAAAGAAAGAAAAGGAAAAAGCCATTTTCTAGATATTTAATTTCAAAGATTCTTGCTGTTACTGAATGCAAATCAGTTTTGCATAATGTAGACATTTTACCATAAATTGCATCGATGTCTGTGTGCAGTGCCAGGCAGTCAGTAAATAACTTTATATACTTTGGTGGGAAATATTCATTATTTTCAAATGAATGACACAGTGTTACAATATATTGATGGCTAAGTTTGTATTTCTATTCTTTCACTGGATACATAAACTTTTACAAAGTACTAAACCCTTAGGTAACATTGACTATAGAAGGGATTTATGGATATTATTGTTTTCTAATTGACAAATAATATGAAAAAACATTGCTCATATTTCTGGCCATTTTATGGCTTACAGGCTCAATATTCCATATTTACATATGCATTTTTCTTATTTATTTTGATTCACAGCCTAATTTGACATTAGTTTGACTATTGCCTTAGAAACAGGTAGTTTAATAAGATTTTTTTAAATTTTCAGTCTATACTTTGCTTATTTGCTTTGCTTTATTAATTCACGTACTTATTGGATACTTAGCTGTGGTATTATTAAAGAAGGAAAAAAGTTAATTTGTACATAAAACATTGTGCCAGTCTAATTTCATTAGGAGAGTGCCTTTTAGGTTGCCATTTTCCTTTCATTTAAAAAATAATTGGGGCTTCTTTTTCCTTTAGATATATGAATCACAATTTACGATGAATTGCTAACTTTCCTGTTTTCAAAGGAGAAATTACTTTCTTTCTTGCAAATTTCCTAAGTACCTTTCTCATCTTACCTTTACTACCAAAATCCCACAATATTCTTGAACTTGGTTTCCATCACTTTAAAAAGCAAACTCCTTTTGGTTTGTATTGTAGCTGATTTAAAGATAGTTAATTTTTATTTCATTTTGTCATTTGTCTTAGCTCAAGATGTCAATCTCTGTTCAGTTGCTTGTGTTCTCTTTGTTTTTTGGTATTAAAAAAAATAAGAGAGGAACCGAGTAGCTATTCTATAGACTGTCTCAGAGTTTGCTTGATGTTTCCTGAGAGCTAGGTTGAGGGGATGCATTTTTGGCAGGAATATCACCAAAATAATGCTATATTTCATCACAATCATCCGAAGTACACAGTGTGGGTTTGATGACCGTGATGTCTTTGATCATTTGATTAAGGTAAAGCATCCAGATTTTTCTAAGCTAGAATTTTCCTCTCTACAATTACCAAAGATTGCTTTGACATTATGTAAATACTCTGTGACTCATCAAAATTTCATCCACTAGGTCTAGCATGAAAATGTGGGAATGTGTACAATGAAACAGTTAACGAAGAAAAATGTCTTTCATTTGGATCTCAATAGTTAAGATTCTGTCACTATCTTACCACTTCAAAATGACTTTTTTTTTGCCAGTCCTGGGCTTGAGCTCAGGGCCTGACCACTATCCTTGGACTTTCTCAAGGCTAGAGCTCTACCACTTGAGCCTCAGCACCACTTCTGGCTTTTTTTCTATGTATGTGGTACTGAGAAATCAAACCTGGGTCTTCCTGCATGCTAGGCAAACACTCTACCACTAGGCCAAACTCCCGGTCCCTCAAAATGACTGTTTTAAAGTATTGAAATTATACATTTATATAATATTTTTGACAGTCCTGGGGCTTGAACTGAAGGCCTGCGTACTGTCCCTGAGCCACAACACCAGTTCCTGCTTTTCTGTGTATGTGGTACTGAGGAACCAAACCCAGGGCTTTCTGCATGCTAGGCTAGCACTCTATCACTGGGCCACACTCCAGGCCCCATTTCTACAATGTTTAAAAAAAATTTCCTTCTAGATTTAGTAAGTTAAGATGGATAAATGTTAATTACAATTCACTGAATCACTATGAAGATAAAGTTTATGTTACAGTTCTTACATGTACTTTGAAAAGGACTAATGCTGTCTGGTTTGTCCTACTGCCATGAGTACTACTAACTAAGTAGTGCTGCTGCATAATATGAAACAACAAATTAAGCAACTTGTAACTTGTAACTGGTTTAAGAGAAAAATCAAGGGAACCAAATAACAGATTGATGCTATTAACTGTGACGTTCAAGACAATCACAATAATGACAAATAAAAGAAAATTGAGCCCAGAATTAGAAGCTCATGCCTGTAACCCTCATGCCTCGGGATCACACTTCTGAGATCAGAGGATTATAGTTTGAAACCAGAACTGGAAGAAATATTCATGAGATTACATCTCCAAAATAATCAGAAAGAGCTGGGCTAGATACATGGCTCAAGTGGGAAGCCACAAGCTAAGCAAATAAAATAGCCAAGCTGTTGAAAGATCATAACATCTCACACGAGTATTATTAACAATCAAAAATGGTCAGTAACACAAGAATAATAAATTATTTGAGAAAATAAATTTTAAAATAAATATATAATGAGCATGCTTTACACCAACAAATATGTTATGATATTTTTCTAAGTAAATTACTATACATATGAAACTGTCAAAATAAAAACTCTTCTCGGGCCAGGAGTTTGGACTAGTGGTAGAGTGCTTGCCTAGCATGCACGAAGACCTGAGTTCGATTCCTCGGTACCACATACATAGCAAAATTCCAGAAGTGGTGCTGAGGCTCAAGTGGTAGAGCTCTAGCCTTGAGAAAATCCAGGGACAGTGTTCAGGCCCTGAGCCCAAGCCCAGGACTGGCAAAAAAAAATTTTAAAAATATAATAAAAACTCTTCTCAAATTTCTAGGTAAGAATGATTCATGTTGCTGGAAATGTTGATAGTCTTGAGATCAAAATAAAAGGAAAGAACAAAATAACCACATTTTTTACAGGCATAACACAACATAGAGGAAAGGTCATAAAATTACAACAAGAATAGGTTTTGGCTTGACATGGAAAGATGGATAAATAAAATGAAATACTTATAGATATAAATAATTATATTAAAGTCATTTTGGAAGATACTTAGCAGGGCTTAGATTTCTCAGCAATGACCAAGCAGTTTGATGAGGGAAATGTTCAGTTCCGATTTATCCTGTCTATGGGGAGATAGCTAGCTGATAGGTACTTTGATAAGTGCTGTTGACACCTACTTATCTTCTTTTTTTGCCAGTCCTGAGGCTTGAACTCAGGGCCTGGGCACTGTCCTTGAGCTCTTTCAAGGTTAGTACTCTACCCTTGAGCCACAGCACCACTTCTGTGTTTTGTTTTTTTCTGTGTATGTGGTACCGAGGAATCATACCTGGGGCTTCGTGCTAGGCAAGCACTCTCCTATTAGGCCACACTCCTGGCCCACTGAGTCATCTTTCATGATGATTTCCTGGGATGGCACAGGCAACACCAAGGATTCCACACTTGGCACAGTCACAAGTATGGAAGAAGAAGGGGGGCCCCATGAGACCCTTTAGTGGTTGCAAGAGAAATAAACAAAAGCACCATTCACAAATGTTAACCAAATCCTAATGACTCTTCTTCATGTCTCCTATATCATCCCTTATCTCCATGATCACAGCCTATTTCCATTTTGCAAGATCTACTTCCTCGTTTCCTACCACATCTGATTTGAGGTCCTTCTCTATTTTCTATACCCTTCCTCCACAATCTACTTCTGTACTGATGTCAGAGTGATCTTTATAAAACGTTCCTCTCTCCAAAGCACTCCTCTGAGCTTTGATAGCTCCCTCATATCTTTACATTAAAATCCAGATTATGATACAGCTATTATGATAATTGCTGCTTGATGCTTCCAAATTCCCCATATTATTGAACAAGTGAGATCTTGTAAAAGTGCTGGCTTCTTAGTCTGGAATCCTTCTTGCTGAGATCATTACTGTGCAATTCTATTTTCTTAGCCAGTAAATCAAATAAGAAAAAAAAATATTCACAAGATTTCCAGGGCACACCAAAAGCCAAACAACTTTAAACAAATTCTGAGTAGTGTGAGATGAGATATGTGTTACAATATAAAAAAATTGGGTCCGATTTTTTCTTGCATTATACCCTACATCAAATCTGAGGATATAACAAGGAAATATAATTTAGAAAAATGGAATTCTGTTGAGCCGAAATTTTCTGGATATATATACATGTATATATACATATATACGGAATGTAAAGAGCCTCAAAAGAGTTTTTTGTTATTGTGGGATTAATGTATACAGGGGTTGCAGTTACATTTGTCAGGTAGTAGGTGCAGTACTTCTCACACATTGATACCACTTCTCATGTTTTTGTCACCATTTCCCTCAAGTTTTTACTTTGAAAATTGTAATTAGAATTGTTATAACAATGATCACATTTTTCAGGTATGAAGTAAAAGCAGTAACTTAACAGCAACATACCAAACAAAATGGAAAATCAGAACCCTCAAACCATGAGTTAAATAGCTCTGATATTCTACATTCTTCAATGGCTTCTTAAACCCTACCAAGTAAAAAAACATTTCTTCCCCTTCTTATACTCTAGATCAAATACACTCTAGCCCATTATTTCTACTATCTATAAGTTCAAGAGACTAGTTAGTTATAAAATCAAATTTAAGTTTCAATGAACTTACATCAAAACAAAAGATGTGGTCTATATATCCACAGAGGGATATATGCTATTAAAAATATTTGAGGACTGGGAGTTTGGCATAATGGTAGAGTGCTTGCCTAGCATACACAAACTACTGGGTTCAATTCTTTGGTACCATATACATAGAAAAGCCAGAAGTGGTACTGTGGCTCAAGTGGTAGAGCTCTAGCCTTGAGGAAAGCCCAGAGACAGTGCTCAGGCCCTAAGTTCAGTCCCCAGGGTTGACAAAAAAATTAAAAATAAAAAAACAAAAATGTTTGACAATTCTTGGGTTGAAGAATCTGTCAAATACTTCTTTCAATAATTACCTACAATGCCTCCATTTTACAGTCTATGTGAGAATAGTACTTAAAAGATGAAAAATTACTACCAAGAGGCCTGAGACAGAAGATATAAAACACTTGAAATTTGATTCAGTGTTGGTAGCAATCGTTCAAAATGAACAATTGTTTAAAAAGCTACTGATCCTGCTGTACTGGTATATTCGGTTGTTTCTATTCCTTCATAGTAATATCAAATGTTTGGGGTAAAGGTAGAGATCCATCAGGACTCCCCCACTTCTTCTTGTTCCTTTTAACTGCTTGCTGCATTCATCACTCCATAGATAAGGTTCTGTACATGATAGATTATGGCTATGCTCAAGCTCTTATGAAAATTCATATATGTATTATTAACACATATTACACTCTACTCATTATTTATCACTTCTGTCTCTAAACTATTCAATGGCCTTGCATTATGGATTCAGTCTTAGATTTCTTTGACTATGCATGCCTAAATTTTTAGAATGGAAATTAACATACTAGATGAAAATGGGCTTTTGGCAGTGTGGCCATTTTCACTATATTGGTTTTCCCTACTCACAAGCATGGGATGTCTTTCCATTTTCTCTAATTTCTTTCATTAGGCTTTTATAGTTTTCATTAAATAATTCCTTCACATCTTTGGTTAAGTTAATTCTTAAGTATTTTATTCTTTTGGGGGCTATTGCAAATGGGATCATTTTCTTCTGTTTGTGTATTCCAAACAGTACAAGAGCAAGGACTCAATATTTGCATACCCAGTGCTATGGACATGATATTGGAAATATAAACACAACTACATAGATATAAAAATTTATGACTCTGTAGACATAATGTTTTATTACATAAATTAATATGTATCTATGACATACAAACCCTCAGCCTAATTTTAATTATGTTCTAAAAGCTAAGTTCCAGTGAAGATTCCCTTCTTGAATACTTGTTTGTTAAACATGTCATTTGAAATATGATGTAAAAATCAATGTTAATAAATTCTTTAATAAAAAGGAAAGAAAAAGGGGTAATAATTTCAGGGGAAAAATCATGTCTCACTTTAGGGCAGAAAAACATATACTGTTGATGATTAATCCCATGTTCTCCTGATTAAGGCAGCCAGCACTGGTCCATTTCATGGGGTCTCTGTCTTCCTCTGTGCTCCTAGAAGTGCTTTGTTGGAATTGTAATTTGGATTTTTCTAATTTTACTAATTGCCTAAGTAAGAGGAAAAAAATGTCTTCTGGACTGTTTTTTTCCCTTCATTAAATGTAATGTAAGACATTAATTCCATTGTAATTCTGGTATCCTCTTTTCTATTTCTTCCCACATTTTCTACTCACATCAATAGGTGGGAATAATTAGCACTCATCTACTTCCAGTTGATTGAATAAATATGTAAAAACAGCTATAGGAACCATTATTCTAAAATAGTCATTTCTTCAATTGTTGCCCTAAAAATTATGCAACCACATTCTTGTGTATTCTGATTTACTAAAAATAAATAAATAAATAAATAAATAATAAAAAGCATCATCTAATGCCACGTCTTCAGAATCGACTAGCCCTTTAAAGATGGTAGTGAGATAACTCATCTAAGAAAGAAGCAGAGACTGTAACCATATACCTTGTGAAATGCCTATTTTGTTTGTCTGACTCACATGCAAATTAATTCTGGTGATATTTCTTGAGAGTAATAACTGTGAGTCATCCATCAATAAGAGACTACAAAGCATGGATGAATAAAGTGCAGTTCTCTTAGGGAGCTTGCACCGTAGAGGGAAGACATAAAGGAAGCAGGTCATTTCAACAAATATGATAAGTGCTAAAATGAATATGGGGTAGTATAAGAGTTCCTCTAGTCTTGTATAGGGAAGAAATTATCCCAGACAAAAGGACATCAAGGCTTATGTAATTAATTTAGGAATAAATAATGGAAGCTGAAGAGGAGTCATCAGTAGACTTCAGGCAGGAGTGTGGCAAAGACAAGGAGAAATGCTAAGAGGCAAATTCTGAATGTTAATGTGTGGGATCCTGAGAGGACGTAGGAAAAGAGCACAGTCTACTCATTAAGTGACAAATACGATTTCATGACTGTAAAGTTCACAATCGAAAAAGAAATGAGAGATGAGGCGGATCATATAAACAGATCATGAATGGTCTGAAAAAACTATGTCAATAAATTTGAATGTAATTCTGAGGGTGATGGGAAGCCACTTAAGAAAAGCAGGGATGTAACTATTTTGACCATAATGTAGCCCATATGTTTGAAGAGGTAAGTAACTTGAAAGCAGGGAAATTCAGCTAGTATTACAAATTATTCAAAAAAGGATAATTCTGAAGATAGAGTCCTGAACTCAGATTAGTAGCAGCAGGCATATATTTTTTTCAGATGCCTGTCTGCTTTTTTTATTAAAGAATTTATTAACATTGATTTTTACATTATATTTCAAATGATGTGTTAAACAAGTACTCAAGAAGGGAATCTCTGTAGCACTTAGATTTTAGAACATAATTAAAATTAGGCTGAGAGTTTGTATGTCATAGATACATATTAATCTATGTAATAAAACATGTCTACAGAGCCATAGGTTTTTATGACTATGTAGTCGTGTTTATATTTCCAGTACCAAGTCTATAGCATTAGGTATGCAAATATTGAGTCCTCTCTGTTGTTTGGATCTAGTAGCCACATATTAAGGATACCATGCACCTTTGAGAGAGATATGTCAGGAGGCAAATATTTCAAATTTATTTAGAAGTTCTAAATGGAGGGAACTGGTCCTGGATTGAATGAAGGGGTTGAGTGAAAGGAAGACAAAAGCTAAGATGTAAAGAATAAAATACTTCTACTTGAGTCAGTAATTTTCAGACTTGATTTGAGCATTCAAGAAGAATACAGAAAAACATAATTTTTCATATGAAATTCTCTTCATTGAAATCACTTGGGCAGTCATATCCTTCTCCTTGTGGGGATCGGTGTGTGATCTTCCTGCTGGGGCCAGAATGATGGACCATTTTCATTATCAGCCAAGAATACTCGGAGAACTACAGTTTGAACCAATACATTTTGGAGTCATTCTCTTACCTGGCTTCTCTATGAGATTACAGAAAAGAGAAGCATGCTCCCATACCTCCTGATGGGAAAAAAAATGGAGCTAGGAAGACAGAGGCAAAAGGAAGAAACCACAATTTCCCTTCTTATTTCAACTTTTCAATGGGATAAGTAAAGTCTTTCCAACAGTGCTAATTCCATGCATGCTATGCATTGTATAAAATGCATATTCAGAAAAGTGCCTCATCTTCTCTGCCTGTAAATATTTTCTTTCCCTTTCAGGAAATCCTGTCCTAACATGTCAATGGTTCTATTTTGACAGGACACACACACACACACACACACACACACACACACACACACACACACACATTTATTTATGTCAGTCTTGGACTTGAACTCAGGGCCTAAGAGCTGTCCTTGTGTTTTCCTCAAGGCTAGCACTCTAACACTGGAGCCAGAGCACAACGTCCAGCTTTTCTATGCATGTGGTATCAAGGAATTGAACCCAGGTCCTGGTGCATGCCAGGCAAGCACTCTACCACTAGGCCAAACTCTCGGCCTCAGACACTATCACTTTTAGGGAAAGATTTTAGAGTAAAGATAAAAGACAGAATAAACTAATATTCCCCATAGAATTCTAGATATGGTAAGTGCATAGCACATGGATGGAGAAAGTATTTCAGAGTTGGGTGTTTGCCATATTAGATCTTTTTTTAAGGAGAATATTTTTTCATATTTTAATTGTAATTAATAGAAGGGTTATATTATATTCACCAGATAGAAGGTGCATTACTTCACAAACATTGATACCCTTTCTCATGCCTTGGTCCCCATTTCCCTCCCCTGACCCCTGACCCTCATCTTGTTTTCCTCCCTTCCCTATCCTACGTCAAATAACCAAATATGCATATATACTATATATCAGATAACAAGGTAAAATACTGTAACAATCTTATAAACAAAACATTTGCTTCATTTCTGGGTCACAATGGCCCTGTACCTTGTTATGTGTATTTGGATTTTAAAAGAATTCTAATGCTGAGTTTTGTTCAGCAAATACTGAATATACTGTTTAGATGTTAGATTGGGTGATTATTAGTAATAATGACACATCAGCTCAGTTCTTAAGAAATTTTTAATGCTTGCTAGACCTTTTGGTTCCTGGGGTCCACAAAACTTCTTAAATGACCTGTAAGTAGCTATTATTTCTCCATGAAGTCATTGCAGATAAGAAAGTTTTCTGTCTTATTTATTGTTTCATAGTCAGCACTTAAAGGTCTGGTTTCTTCATGAGAGAGTCAAAAGAGCACATACTATATCTATACTAAATATTTACTATTTATAGTTTTTTTCCAATCCTGGGCCTTGAACTCAGGGCCTGAGCACTGTCTTTGGGCTTTCTCCAGGCTAACACTCTACCCTTTGAGCCTCAGCACAACTTCCAGCTTTTTCTATGTATGTGGTACCTAGGAATTGAATCCCAGTCTTCATGAATGCTATGCAAGCACTCTCTGCTAGGCCAAACTCCCGGTCCCTATTTATTGTTATCTGATATATCGGATATATTTGTATTTGATTATTTGAAATTGGATAGGGAAGGGGGGAAAACAAGATGAGAGGTAGGGGTGGGGGGGGAGGGAAATGGGGACCAAGACATGTGAAAGGGTATCAATGTATGTGAAGTAATGCACCTTCTATCTGGCAAATATCATGTAACCCTTCTATTAATTACAATAAAAACATATGAAAAAATATTAATACTACTTATTATTATTGTCTTCTTGTTGTTTTATTGTATTTTATTGATGGGATAATATATAGAGGGGTTACAGCTACATTTGTTAGGCAGTGGGTACATTATTTCTCTAACCTTGATACCCCTTCTCATGTTTTTGTCCCCCTCTCCCTCTTAGTTGTCTTTTGTGTGTTCATGTTTTCTCCCTGAACACCAGGACAGCAGGGATAATGACAAACCACATATCAAAAACTGCTAGGACCAAAAGTTTTAACTGTCAAAATATTGGTAAGACTGTACCTCAAATTTAAAACTACAGTTTTAGGAGGATGGTAGCTTCCCAGGGCTGCTGTATAAAAAGAGTAACTTAAAACTACAATGCTTTATTTCCTCCAGACATTTCCTGGTTTGTAGAGGCAAAATTGATCTTCTCTCCATCTTTACATCACCTTCTCTTCTGCTCCTGTCTCTCTTTCCTGTATATCTCATAAGGATATTGGCATTAGGACCACTGGAAAATTTCACCATGATCTCATCTCAATATCCTTAGCTACATCTGCAAAGTTCATTTTCCAAAATACATTTCCAGGAGTAAGGATATGAATCTATCTATGAAGAAATCTCTTTATCCATCCATTTTTAAAAGCCTAGAATGAAAAAGAAGAGTATGGTTCTGTTCACAATTATTCTGGATCAATCAGTGTCTGCATTTGTGGAAATATCCAAGATTGTTCACAAGTATCTGTTATATTCTGAATGTAGTAAAAATTGTAAATAGTTTCTCCTAAGAATTCAATATATAGGTAGTAGTATAGTCATGTAATATATAAAGCAGAACTATCTACTCAGGAGGCTGAGATCTGAGTGAGGATTGAGGTTCAAAGCCAACCTGGGCAGGGAAGTCCCTGTGAGATTCTTTTTTCCAATTAACCACTCAAAATCTGGAAGTGGCACTGTGGCTCAAGGGCTCAAGTGGTAGAATGCTAGCCTCCAGCACAAAGAAGCTCAGGGCCAGAACCCAGGCCCTGAGTTCAAATCCCACAACAGACCAAAAAAAAGAGAGAGAAGTATGCTAAATTTTATTCTAACATACACAAGTAGTAGAGAACATAGAAGATCTCCTAGTACATAACAGCTACTCAACCAAGAAGTGGTAGATAAGTCAGCTCAAATGATGGGACTTAAATCAGAAATAGTGAGATCTTAAGGTAGACATTTACATGTTAAAATGGTTACAGTATGGCAAGTCCATAAGTATTTCCAGCTACTCTCCTGAAATTTCAATTTCAATCTCTGTTCATAGTTTCTCTTCAAGGTTACTTAAGTGCACATATATATTTACATGCTTAGGTCTGGGAAGAAAGAAAAAGGGAAGCTACCAAGATATATATAAATATATGAATACATATACATTTACATACATAGACACACAAAGAGAAAGAATGAAAGTAGATAGATAGATAGATAGATAGATAGATAGATAGATAGATGATAGATAGATAGATAGATAGATAGATAGATAGGTGATAGATAGATAGATAGATAGATAGACAGATGGATAAATGACAAGGAGGAGAGATTATACTGTAAACACAAGAAGGAGTTTTATTTTTTAGAGTTGTCTTTCATCTGTTGGAGAAATGAGCATGACATTGCATATCTATTTATAGATCTCCAATAATGATTTCTCCTCAGGTAATCGTGAGAAATCAGGGAAAGCATATATAACATGATGAATATTTAAATGCAGTGGCAACTTCAGATACCTCCCAAACTAAGATATTTCCGTAGCAACATCAGAAGGGAAAGGCCTCCAAAGAGATGAAGATTGTTACCATGGAAACTCCCGGGCTGACTCATTCATAGATAACTCTTTAAACTTGTGACATGAGAGAAACTGCTTGAGGATTTTTAACACTGTACTAAAATACACATTTCTTCATGCAAATGAAAAATACATCAGGGCAGCCTTTTCTCTCCTCCCTTAAGGCTCCCTATGCAATTTCCACTCAAGGTATGTCTTGCCCTTCAGGCTCTGCTCCCTTCAGAATGGGGAAAAGGCCACAATAAAGGTGTGAGAGATTGGAGAGAAGTCACTTGGCCTACCACAAATGAAATTTTGCATTATGGTTGCAAATAGCCCTTCAGGGCCCATATCACCGATGATTTTTTATTTCCCCTCACCCCTGACCTGGGGATTCAATATCCAAAAGGTTCCACAGATTATGTACTTAAAATATGGAAGGAAGAAAGAAGAATGTCAAAGGGATGAGAAAATACATGGCACTAGAAACTGAATAGTATAAGTTACTCTTCCATTTATTTATTTATTAATGTTCATGGAACTATGCCTTTGTGGAACAAAAATGGGAAAAATGTTCTAGCTCATAGTCCCTTTTCCTCGGTTGAGAGAGAATATAAAAACATTTGTGAGATAGGAAATGATATTATAAATGTAGACAAATGAGATGTTACAGGACTAACTACAGATAGACATTGCACATTTAAGATTTTACAGAACTCTTCTGAAATACCCTGGCTATCATTTCTTATGATATGAAATGAGAATTAATAGCTAAATAATTTCCTTAAGAGCATTTATCCAAAAAATATAGCTATCAGGACTCTACTCAGAATTACATTCATTATCCGTGTCATTTGAATGGTACTTATGAACACCGATGGTAAGAATCTTTTATCTAGATCAGCATACTCATTTTAATATACAAAAGAGCTGCTAACTTTCTGAGATTTTTGACTGCCAAAAAATCTCAAACTTACTCACATTCTCAGCATCTTCAGCTCAATCCCAGCAAACCAAATGACTTTTTAAAAGGTAATATTTTTAGAAAACATTTTAAATGATGTAGATCTTAGAATGTGGCTAAATTAATGCCTTTCAGGCATTCTAAAAGGAAATGTGTGGGAGTGTGACTTCATAATTTAATTAGGAATGTGATTGGCTAGATAATAAAATATTTAAGGTAATTTCTTTTTCTGGGCCACCTTTGCTGCTGATGCCTAACTTTGAAGCATACATCACCCCTGAAGGGTGAATAAAGCAAGCTAAAAAAATAACATAAAATAAGATGACTTGCAAACAAGTCCTACTTTTCATTACATATTATCACTACTTGAAGCACTTCAAATCAATATCCAACCCATGTACATCAACATTCCCTGAATCCCTGTCTTCTGCTAACACCCTTTGCCTCATGTCTCAAATCCATAGATTTCTCTCATTTTCATCTCTGTTGCTCTTTTCTGACTACCTTCTACTCCTACCTCCATTTAAGCTGTATGTTTTATGTCTGTTACAAGACAGTTGTTTCTTCCATTGGCTGTCTGTTTCTATGTTTGTCTCCAAGCTTCTACTCAACAAATAGTTGTTGGGTATCTGCTGGTACTCAGGCCCTGTCCTCAGTCCTAAGAATTACATACAGGCCTGTAGGGCCCATGGAGTTCAGAGTCTCTTCAGATTAGTTAGGAACAACCTGGCCCACTTCCTCTGGAGTGATGCAAGAGATGATGAGAGGGTCCTGAGAGAGCATAGAAGAGCCATCAAACTTCCATCAGACTTCCTGCCCCTGACTACACAGTAAAATCTATCCAAGGTGTGTGTCAGTCCAGGGTATGCAAAGAAGCCAGGAAGGAGGAATTCCAGGCCAAGGAGATTTTTATACCAAGTGAAAATATCGTGTGTTTGAGAGCTTGAAAGGCCAGAATGGCAGAAATAAGAAGTGAAACGTGAAATAGGAGAGAGGGATACAAAAGGCATTGTTTGCATTTAAAGAATTTCTAGTTTTAACCAGGCACTGACTCCTGTAATCCTAGCTACTCAGGGGGCTGAGATCTGAAGATTACAATTCAAAGCCAATCCAGGCAGGAAAGTCCACAAGACTTATCATCAATTAGCCACCAGAAAACTAGACATGGCCTTGTGGCTCAAAGTGATAGAGTGCTAGCCTTGAGCAAAAGAGCTCAGAGACAGCACTCAGACCTAGAAGTTAAAGCCCCGGGATCGAAGAAAAAAAAAAAAGAATTTGTATGTTTGCAGTGGAAGACATGGTTCAGGTGGTAGAGTACCAGCCAGTGACAAAAGCATCAGCTTTTTATTTTGAACTGGCCACAAAATAGAAAATGTTTTTAAAAAGAATTCATATTTTGTCATCATAACATGAAGGAACTGTAGCACCGATTTAATTTTGCAATTAACATGCTCATATTTTCCATTAAAGTAATCAAAATATCTAGTTATGTGATATATACTAGATAGACTTCAGAAGAGCAAGACTACAAAGAAAAAGCACTAAGGCAGTGAACTCAGTAAATAAGCTCAGTAGCTACTATATACAGAATAAATACTTTAAAATGTTAATTAATGTGAAATGTCAGGAAGGTAAATGAATTAGGAAAGTGTCTGAATTTCCAGTTTAGTCAATGAAATGTATAAACCATTCATTGAGAAAGACAAAGGAAATGAAGAATTAGGTTTAGGCATGTGTAAGCACAGTGGTAGATGCAGCTGTGGAGAGAAATTTATTCAGCATTCCATTCATTTTGGTGTTAGGGACAAAGAAGGAAAAGAGCAAGTTGACCCCTTCCCTCAATCAGCTTTTGCTCATCTCTTCTGCTGCAGGGTTATCCTGCACACATGATCTAAATTAAGAGATCCTAGCTTCTAGGCACTTAGAATTTTTGCCTTACCTCTAACAGTCTCTTGGAAATCATGCCTAGCAAGGAAAATATAGTCTCTACCATAACTAATGACTAATGAGGCTTTGGCTTGGAAGTAGTAAAATACTTTGGAAGGCTTTATGAATGTATCAAAGAAATTATTCTTCACCTTGTACTCCTTGAGTGCTATTATGGAACAAAAATGTTGGACATCCCTCAGTTAATACATCAGGGCAGTGATGGATTGATTGTCTTTCACATTCGAGGAGGATGTCAACAGCACACATGTAAGAGGATGTCTGTGGTGTTCATTTTTATCACTGGCTGATGAAGGGGTGTTCATGAGTAAGATAGCAGAGAGAACTGAAGAGTCTATGCTGCAACTGAATGTGATTAATTGGCATCTGTTAAAACAGCAAGGCAGAAGTCAGCCTCGGGCAAGAGATAAAAGCTACATCCTAGGAGGAAAATCTTCTGTGCTTGGATGACATGCTTAAGCTATTGCTTGTGAAACGATATTGTAGGAAGAAAGAAGTAAAACATCACAGTCAGACAGACTTGGACTCAAATCACAGCTGTGTCATCTTAGAGTAGAATTTTAACGCACCCTTTAAATGCAGTTTTTTTCTGTAAAAATAAAGAGATTAGTACTAGCTTTATAGATTACTTTTTAATCTTACATACATTGAATAACAGGGAAAGCATCTAATAAAAGGCTGACAATGTAGTAAAACATTTGCTGCTAATAATCTCTTGTTACCAAATATATTAGGGATAAAGAGAACTTAGTCAATGAAAGTGAAAATATACATATTGCATGCACCAACCACATTGTTATGTTAGCATGCTTTCAACTACTTGATTTTTCAGTTATATTCAACTATATTCTACAGTCCTCAGGCCAATTAATTATTCCAACAGTCTTGTTAACAGTTTTATCCACACAAAAAATAAGATAATTGAGTTTTAGTCTCCTGGACAGATTTATACCAAGTCACAGGACAAATAATCAACTACTCTTTAATTAGAGTCCAGGTCTCTTAATTATTAATGCCATGTTTCATTCTTATACTGAATATCTTTTTGAGCAAAGGACTCAGTCAACAGATTCATTTGATTTATCATAACATTAACATGTAGACTTTATTCTTGGCTGTCAGTCTCTACCTTTCTATTTGAAAGGCCAAACTGTAAGCCAAAACTGATGATGGATCTACAACAGAAGCAAACCAAGTATGGCGCTCTTAGCTTCAATATTTACAAACAATTTGTGTTCACTATCAAAAAACTTCCTGGATATTTATTCCTTCAGGTTCCCCCCCTTAATCATGTAGTGAATAAAAGGGGCCACATTTCTTTTCTACCACACTTTCTTTTTTCATAAATTTTATTGTAATTAATAGAAGAGTTACATTATATTCACCAGATAGAAGGTGCATTACTTCACAAGCATTGACACCCTTTCTCATATCCTGTTCCCCATTTCCCTCCCCCCACCGCTCTCATCTTGTTGTCCCCCCTTCCCTAGCCTATTTCAAATAACCAAATACGCATATATACAATATATCAGATAACAAGGTGAATACTGTAACAATATGAGATAACCAAAGGACAGCAAAAGAGATGAGAGATAACATAGTATATTAAGGACAACCATCATTCATTACATGGCTTTTTCTATATCCTGGAGGTCCTTTCATTTAGCATCATATTATAAGGCCTTATGTATCTAGGTTTGGTTCTATTGTAAATCTCTGCTAGGAGAACACAAGGTTTCTACTGATTATGACAAATGAGGGAAACCATTGAGCCTAAGTTTCTTTGAGTCTGGCTTACTTCACTTAATATGATTTTTTCTAAGTCTTTCCATTTCCTTACAAATGGGGCGATGTCATTCTTTCTGACAGCATAGAATTCCATTGTGTATAAATACCACATCTTGTTGATCCACTCATCAACTGAGGGGCATCTAGGTTTCTAACACACTTTCTATCAAAACACTTCTAGCAGACCCAGTCAGATACCAACAGAAGTTTGAACAGGTGCTCTGTGAGTGTGAGCCCCTCGCGATGGCTGATAATGGCGTAGACCTGACTTTCAGGCCTTCCTCAATGCACTTTTCACAATTGTATTGAGTTCAATGATGAGAAAATGATGATTCCAAAGGCAAAATCTGTTGTCTTCATTCTATTTGTTTACCAAGCTCTCTTATTATGGTCCAGAGGATAGACTTATAAAAAAATCAAAGCCAATAAACATGTTGTCAAGTATAGCTATTACACATGTTTTGGCATTACACCTAAGTTTTGCATCACAACTCAAGAAAGTCTAGTAATAAAGCTAGCTACATAAAGGCTGTCAGAATCCAATACATATTATACATACATATATATACACACACATGTACACACTAGGGAAGAAAGAGAAAGTAAAGGAGAGATATTCTTGATATCTCTTAAGATTTTACAAATTGGGGGGGATAGGGAAGGTGGGAGACCAACAAAAGGGGGGGTTAACAATAGTCAGCAAGAAATGTACTCACTAATGGAAAGACTTGGAAAAAAATCATATTAAGTGAAGTAAGCCAGACCCAAATGAACACAGGCTCAATGGTTTCCCTCATTTGTAATAATTAGTACACATCCAGGACTCTCCTATCAGAGGATTACAATAACTCAAAACCTAAGGACATAGGTCATATAGGATGAAACTATATGAAAGGATCTGTAGGATATGAAAACAAGAGCTTTTATATTGTGTGATTATTGTTAATGTACTATGTTATTACTCTTCTCTTTTGCTGCCCTTTGGTTAATCTCATATTGTTACTGTATCTGACTTTGTTACCTGGTATATTGCATATATGTTTATTTGAAATAGGAAAGGGAAGAGGGGAAAACAAGATGATTGGGAAGGGGTGGGGAGGGAAAAGGGGACAAAAACATGACAAGGGGTATCAATGAGTAAGAAGTAATGCACTTACTATCTGGCCAATGTAACTGTAACCCTTCTATACATTACTCCAACAATAAAAAAAATTAAAATTAAAAGAAAAGAAATGTACTCACTACCTTACATTTATAACTGAAACTCCTCTGTACATCATCTTGACAATAAAATTATATTTTAAAAAAGCCTAAATCAATTTGTGACCATGAATAATGAGGGAATCATTTTCAGCATATCCATAACATGTATGTTGTCACCAAAATAGAAAGAATTATATACCCATTGATTTGGTGAGAATTCTATACTCTGTCACCAAGAAGATTCATAGATGTGAATATCATATTGCTCTTTAAAAATAATGGCAAAAGCTCTACCATTTTTTTCTTGTGGTACAGCAAATTGAACTCAGGGACTATGCATCAATCACATAAGCCAGGCTTGCATTTTCTGTGAACCTCTGCAAATAAGAAACTTTAATGAAAATGGTACCTCAAATACAATTATGTAGTTATTTATTGTATTTCATTGTCTGGATAATGTATGGGGGTTTCAGTTACATTCATCAGATAATGGGTACATTACTTCTAGAACCTTCATATTCCTTCTCATGTATTTGTCCCCCTCCCAATCATCTGGTTTTCCCACCTTCCATTCCCTATTTCAAATAAACAAATAAGCATATATACAATATACTCGGTAGCAAAGTCAGATACAGTAACCATATGAGATCAGCCATAAGGGAAAAAACAAGAATGGAATGATTTTTAATTTAGTGATATGATTTTTTTAAGATTCAACAAGCCATTTGCTCTGTGCCATCTATCCTTATCGACAATAATTATCCTCCTATAATTATTTTTACTTTAAACTGGCAAATGTTGGCCAACCTGTTCAATTATGTAGTTTTGAATGTCAGGGATACTTTTGAATCATTCTCTTGATGAATAAATCAATTTAATATTTCATTATTGCCCAAAATTTTACTGAGTAGAAATTAAATTTCAAATCTTTAGGATAAACAGATGTATATTTACAAACTAGTGAGGTATTGCTGAAAGGATCAAATTTCCTTCATATAACTAAAATTTAATATAAAATTACTATTAGCTAAATCCTAAATAGTAAGTTTAATTTGGGATTCATACTTATTTATTTTTTCTCAGAAATTCATCCATTTGCTATATTTACAGACCCATTAATCTTGAGTCATTTGAGAATTATTTTTATTATTATTATTAATTATTTGGGGTATATGGTAATCTCCCGAGTATTATCTAACAATAGCTAATTTCTCAGAAACTTGGAATGCAATGAGATGATTCAACACAAACACAATACATTGAAAAATTCCCATCCAACTATGATTTTGTATGTGTGTGTTTCTTTCCTCTTTTGGTACCAGAGATTGAACCCAGGGCATTGTACTTGCGAGGCAAGCACTTTGCCACTGAGCTACATCCCAACCCCCAGTGATGATATTTGATCATCTATTATCCACTGCACAGCACAAAACAAAAACATAACCTTTTACTCCTGAGGGCTCAGAACCTAATGCTACTGAGAAATCATTATAGCATTTAGAGAAAAATCCTAGAATCTAAAGTGGAAGAGCGTTGGAGGAGCTCAAAGAAATGAGTGCTTCACCCTGGTGTTAGTTTTCCCAAGGTTTCATCCTCTTCTCACCTTCAGCAGTCTTGACAGTGAATTTGTCATTCTCACAGCTTCACATATCCCTCATGGCCCACACAGTAATGTATTTCTCTAAACCCTCTCTTCCTATGCTACGCCCAATAACTATTTGCTAGACAAATCTACATATCTATCTACTGCCCCAAACACAAAACTCGTCTAAAGCATATTATTGTTCCAGCTTTTCAACTCTTCTAATTGTAATAATAAATCTTTACCACTAGACTTTGCCACTGTGACTTCTTTGAGCCAGGGGATGAAAATTATGTGGCTTTTCTCCCAACACCATCTGGCTTAATACAGTACTTTTCCCATATATATTTTATTGTAATGAATAGAAGGGTTACATTATATTAACTAGATAGAAGGTACATTATGTCACAAATATTGATACCCTTTCTCATACCATGGTCCGATTTCCCTCCCCCCACCACTGCCCCTCATCTTGTTTTCCCCCCTTCCCTATCCAATTTCAAATAATCAAATAAGCATATATACAATATATCAGATAACAAGGTGAAATACTGTAACAATATGAGATAACCAAAGGACAGCAAAAGAGATGAGAGATAACATAGTATATTAAGGACAACAATCATTCATTACATGGCTCTTGTTTCTATAACCTAGAGGTCCTTTCATTTAGCATCATACTATATGGTCTTATGTATCAAGGTTTTGCTCTATTGCAAGTCTCTGCTAGGAGAGCTCAAGGTTTCTACTGATTATGACAAATGAGGGAAACCATTGAGCCTAAGTTCCTTTGAGTCTGGCTTACTCCACTTAATATGATTTTTTCTAAGTCTTTCCATTTCCTAACAAATGGGGTGATATCATTCTTCCTGACAGCAGCATAGAATTCCATTGTGTACAAATACCACATCTTGTTGATCCACTCATCAACTGAGGGGCATCTAGGTTGGTTCCATATCATTGCTATGGCAAATAGTGCTGCAATGAACATCATTGTGCTGTTGGATTTAGTATATCCTTGTTTCTGGATGATTGGGTAAATGCCAAGTAGTGGAATTGCTGGGTCATAGGGGAGCTCTATGTTTAGTCTTCTGAGGAGCTGCCATACTGCTTTCCAGTGGTTGAGCAAGTTTGCACTCCCATCTACAATGTAGTAGTGATCCCTCCTGGCCACATCCCCTCCCGCATCTGTTGTTATTAGTTTTCCTGATCCTGGCCATTCTAACTGGAGTGAGGTGGAATCTTAGAGTTGTTTTGATGTGCATTTCTTTTATGACCAGAGATGTTGAGCATTTCTTCATGTGTCTATAGGCCATTTTTATTTCTTCTTCAGAGAAGACTCTCTATAAGTCTTTTGCCCATCTTTTAATGGGATGGTTGTTTCTTTGGAGATTAGTTTTGGATTGATTCAATTTTTTGAGCTGTTGATATATTTTAGATATGAGGTCTTTGTCCATTGTATAGTTAGTGAACATCTTCTCCCACTCTGTGAGCTTTCTAGCTAATTTGCTACCAATGTCCTTTGCCACACAGAAGCTCTGCGGTTTAATGAAGTCCCACTTATCCAGCCTTTCTCTGATTTGTTGTGTTTCTTGGTCCTTATTAAGAAAGTTTCAACATGTGCCAAGGAGACCTAGTGTATCTCCTATTCCTTCTTATAAAGTTTTCAGTGTTAATATAGTTCTTTAAATATCATAAACTACCATTAGATGTTAACAACATTCTACTTAAAAATCTTTTGATTGTGAAGTTTCTAGAAAACTTTCCTCTCTTCAGGTCAGACATTTTAGTATCTTATCATAATTACTTGAGATTCTGATTATTTCAATTTAAGTTATTTAGATACTTAAACGTGACATATTTAAACTATTACTGTATGAAACAAATTTTGCTATGCTTAATAAATCAGACCCAGAGTCTTTAAAAGGAAGTTTTTATACTTCTAATCAAAACATAATTTTAGAGTAGATAGTATTAGAATATACATGTGAAAACCCCTACATGATACTTACTCAAAATTACATATAATGTACATCATAGTTTCTTACATTGAAACACATATGCACACTGTCTTATATGTGCCTTATTGTACTTACATGATTCTCATTTGTTATAGGACCATAGCTGAGTGGTTTTGTTCAACAAGTAAGTTGACGAATTCCAGTGAATTTCAGAACACAACATATGTGTGACACAAAGTCTGACTATACAGATGGTCAAACCAAATGGGACCATTTAGGATGATGCAAAGGTAAAAGAAGATTATGTTCCCTAGGGCCCACACTGGGGCACAGTTGATTAGATAAATCAATAATAAATAAGAATAAAGGCATTGACAATGATGGCAATGAAGAATGTTTATTACAATAGTAAATCAAACACTACATGATGTAAAAACAAAAGAATAGGCATCAACAGCAATTTGAGAGGATAAACTGATGAGTTTCTTCTATAAAACATACTTAAGGAAAATGCCAAAAACAAAATATTTACTTAACTAGAAGTTTTCATTAGAAAGACATCCTATATGGTTTATTTCTATTATAGTTCAAAATGATTTATTTGGCAGATTTTTTCACTAAACCTTTATGAGATAATATTTCTTTTTTGTTATTGTTCTGATTATCATTTTGTAATTAATAGGTTTACAATTATATTTGCCAGATAGAAGGTTCATTACTTCGCAAACATTGATACCCCTTCTCATGTTTTTGTCCCCATTTCCTTCCTCCCACCACCTCCCCTCATTTTGTTTCCCCCCTTCCCTTTCCTATTTCAAATAAACAAATAAACATATATGCAATATACCAGATAACAAGGTAAGATACTGTAACAATATGAGAGTAACCAAGGGACAACAACAGAGATGAGAAATAACACAGTACATTAAGAACAACAATCACACATTATATAGCTCTTGTATCCATATCCTGGAGGTCATTTCATTTAGTCTCATCCTATATGGCTTTATGTATCTAGGTTTTGAGTTTTGTAATCCTCTGCTAGGAGAGTCCATAGGACAAATGAGGGAAATCATTGAGCCTATATTCTTTTGAGTCTGGCTTACGTCACTTAATATGATTTGTTCCAAGTCTTTCCATTTCCTTACAAATGGGGCAGCATTCTTTCTGATGGCAGCATAGAATTCCATTGGGTATAACTACAACATCTTGTTAATACAATCATCTACTGAGGGGCATCTGGGTTGGTTCCATATCTTTGCTGTGGTAAATATTGCTGCAATGAACACTGTGTTAGTGGCTTTTGTTTCTGGATGATTGGGTAAATGCCAAGTAGTGGAACTGCTGGATCATAGGGAGCTCTATGTTTTTAGTCTTTTGAGGAGCTGCCATACTGCTTTCCATAGTGGTTGAATAAGTTTGCACTCCCACCAACAGTGTAATAGTGATCTCTCCTGGCCACATCCCTGCAAGCATCTGTTATTACATTTCTTGATCATGCCATTCTAAATAGAGTAACGTTGAATGTCATAGTTGTTTTGATTTGCATTTTTTTATGGCCAGAGATGTCGAACATTTCTTCATTTGTCTATAGTCCATTCTTATTTCTTCTTAAGAGAAGTCTCTCTTTAAATCTTTGGCTCATCTTTTAATGGGATGGTTGTTTCTTTGAAGATACGTTTTGTAGTGAATCAATTTTTTTTTAGCTGTAGATAACTTTAAATATGAGGCTTTTGTCTGCTATATGGTTAGTGAAAATCTTCTCCCACTCTGTGGGCTTTCTATTTAGCTTGACAGAATCTCTGTAGTTTAATGCAGTCCCATTTATCCAAACTTCCTTTGATTTGTTTTGTTTCTGGGTCTTTATTAAGAAATTTTTGACCTGTGCCAAGGAGAACTAGTGTATCTCCTATTCCCTCTTGTAAAGTTTTCATGTATCTGCTTTTACCTTGAGGTTTTTGATCCATTTGGAGTAAATCCTGGTGCATGGTGACATAGAAGGATCCAGGTTTAGTTTCTTTATGAGATAATATTTCTGAATTGAATATTTTTCTTTTCTTGTCTTGCAGTGCATACTAGTTGCTACTGTTGAGACTCTAGGTGGCTTTCTGGTTATTTTGGGGGCCAGTCCCAGGGCTTGAACTCAGGGCCTGAACATTATCCTTGGCCTTTCTCGAGGCTAGAGCTCTACCACTTGAGCCATTCCACCACTTTCAGATTTTTGTATGTATGTGATACCAAGGAATCGAACCCAGGTCTCCAAACATGCTAGGGAAGCACTCTAACCACTAGCAAAACTCCCGGCCAGTTTCTTTACTTTTAAGAGCAGACCTTAGAACTTAACTAAACTAAAATGAAGGAATTTCATAAGGAATAGTGGTTGATATAGGGCTTCACATAGTATATATTAAAATGGATGGAAAATAAAACACAAATGTGAACTAGAACTGTTTGTGTGTGTGTGTGTGTGTGTGCGCGCACACACACACACACACACATACCCATGCATATGTGTTTAAAGCCTTTCTTGCAAATAATTCACAAAGAAGGGAATCCTTATGAGTTCCTTTTGGATGAAGGGAATGTACTGTCTTCTAACATTATGGCTTGCTAGTAACAAAGGCAGATAATAAAGGATCACTTTTCTGCCTTGCTGTGGAGTTTTCTTGCAACTCATTCTGTAAAATAGGTCGATAGATACGTTTGCCTTAAACACATAACTATTTTCCCTACTCTAATGCAAGATAATCAATTCTTAGCAAATGTGTTGTTATGGCAAAATAGTAAATGACTAACCATATTGTGTCAGCATTCCCTGCTATAAACTTTGGAAAGCTCTGTCAAAATCTCAAAGAAAATATGCTAGTATACATATTTTTCATAATAAGTGATAGTATAAGATGGTGAGGCATTTTTCCTAATGTGTAAAGGAAGGCTATATCATATAAGGCAAGATTTTCCAAACTTGACAAGAGGCAGCATTTTCAACTGTGATCGTTCTAAGCCAGAAAATTCTTTGTTGTGGGGGGACTCTCCTGCCCCCCATTTTAGGTCGAGGGGACCACCACCCCAGTTAGGACAACCACATCTATCTTCAGGTACTGCTTAATATAAGCTGAAGGGAGAAGTTTCTCTGCCTTTAAAATTGCATATCTAAAATAGAATGGTGTGTTTATTTCAGAAAAGAATGACTTAGTTATTATAATGATTTTCTTGAATGTCCACTCATATTTAAATTTACAAAGTATATTCTTTTGGAGGAGTTTCCTTGTGCCCTGTGATTTAATAACCTCTCTCTTGCCTTTCCTCAATGAATCAAATTCTATCATGCTTGAATTAGCCTGACCAATTTCATTAGCAATCTCACACAGCTAATCCTATTAATTTACTTCAGTGTCAGAGAATTCCCTATGGCCTCCAGTTTCGATGCGGGTTGCACTCCTCTCAAGAAGAAGCTTACCTATGTGAGAAAGCTCACTGAATGCATTTTATTCTTCTAGATGCGGACCCGAAAGAAAAAAAATAATTTCAATTCTCTTAGCACCAAACATGCACAAAACATATTTTCTGGGGGAAAAAATCTATCCTCTTTAGAATATTTGTTCTTTATACTGGTGAAGAGTATGAAATTTGCATAGTGGAACAAAATAACAGTATTTTTATTTGAAAGTAGAGTCTATCCAAATAAAATAATATATATGAGAATGGTTATGAAAAACAGATAGCATAACATACTGCAAGAGAAATTGTTATTCTGAGTGGTTCACTGTGAGTAGAGTCAGGAGATGTTGCTGGAATTTAAGCGTTGCTATACTGTTCTATATATACATATATATGCATATACATATAGACACACACATATGTGTACGTTTAATCACGTTACCAGTTTTAATACTTTTTCGCTAATGGTTAGCATTCTACCACTTGAGTCATAACTGTACTTCTGATTTTTTTTTTATGAGGTAAGAGTCTCTATGACTTTGCTGCCAGGCCAGCTTTGAATCACAATCCTCAGATCTCATCCTTCTGAGTAGTTAGGATTTCAGGCATGAGCCACCAGCCAGTGGCTTTCTAACATAATTATAACCTTCGTATTTTCAATGTTGCTCTTAATAAGCCAGTAAAATGATCTTTCTTTTTCATTTGAAAAATGAGGGATCTGGGATGAAAGAAATAAAGTTAGTCTCCTGTTGTTACATAGTTCTTCATGTGGTAGATATCAAAGTAGAATTCAAGATTTAGAATCTGTTCAAGTCATTTCCTTTCAAAAAGATGTATATATTTTTAATTTAAGGTGGATAAAAGTAAAGCAGTAGTAATTGAGAAGGGAATTTCTTGTAACCCTGGAATTATTTTCATAGGTATACAAACAGGTGTGTTTATATATACACATCTATGTGTACATGCACTGATGTAAAGGTTACATATGTATGAAAGTAAGCTAAAACAAGGTTTCATTTTTTTTGCCAGTCCTGGGGCTTGAACTCAGGATCCAGGCACTATCCTTGAGCTTTCTCAAGGCTAGAACTTTACCACTTGAGACACAGCACTATTTCTGGCTTTTTCTGTGTATGTAGTCTGAGGATCAAACCCAGGGCTGTGCACATGCTAGGCTAGCCCTCTACCACTAGGTTTCAGGTTTTTAAATGAAGTAGTCAGGATTAATTGTACAGAACAAAACTTCTTATGACTGAATAACAGTGTCTTATAAGATAGCTTCTGAGTAAATAGTGGAAATGTGGCTGTATATATTGCTTAAGAGACCGAATTTATCCTCCAGAAGATTTTTCAAAAATACATATATACCAATAGAGGAATATCTATCGGGGATACAGCTTGCACAGATGTAAGACTCATGATTTGAGTCAGGGATTCTGGGTGATTCATATGCCACTCCTGTACAGATGTGCCAAACTTATTAGTATTTTCCTTCTAGTTGCTAAGCCACTCACAAAGTCACTATTGACACATAAGTGTCCTCTGAAAGAAAAATGGCGCCTCCTGTTTTCATTATGTAGGGATCCATATCGTAAAGACTTTATGATTATACTGTAGCTCATTTATTTTCTCTTAATGGGCAATTGGACTTTGTATTAATAGAGTTCTTTAAAAACAGACAATAACAAAAGCACTAGATAATCACCATCATCCCTCCCCTGTAGCTTGATCTATTTATCGAGCCCAAATCTGCCTGTCTCTTGCTGCCAGGGAAAACCTGGTTAGAAAGAAAATCACAAAATGTTCTTGTTTTAACCTTTTGCAGAAGGTGAGGAAACACACTCTCAAGTACAAATCCGACACTGAATTCAACCAACTCCTTATACACAGCAGGAGCGGTAGAGAAAAGAAACTGTTGATCACTTATACCACTGATGTTAATCTTCAGGCCAAAGTAAACATCTCCATCTACATGTGCTTTGCAGCTGCCTCCAATGACTCATAAGCAATGGGTCAGAAACACAGTTCACTTGAAGATGCAAGTAATGAAAATTGGTAACATTAATGAATCAAAGAGAGATGTGTTAATTTTAAGTGCCTTTGCTGCTTGAAAAAAACGCTGTCCTCTCCCTGAAGTGACTCTGTTTTTAGTTGTTTTTCTTTTTTTAATAAAATGTTCTGTGTAACATGAAAGTGTAGGAGCCAAGAGCATGGCCTAATGGTAGGGTGCTTACCAAGTATGAACAAAGCCCTTCGTTCAATTCTTCTATACCACATCCACAGAAAAAACTGGAAGTTGTGCTATGACTCAAGTGATAGAGAGCTAGCCTTGATGAAAACCCAAGGACAGTGCCCAGGGCCTGAGTTCAAGTCCAAGCACTGGCAAAAATAAACAATTCAATAAATAAAATGAAACTGTAAGCATACAGTCCAGGAGTGATTACTTTTTGTACACTGGTTATTTCAGTTTATGATTTTATGATTTCTCCCTCCATATTATTACCTTCATGTCTTCAAGTTCAATTATAGGCCAAGAACAGTGGCTCACACCCACTCCTGGACTATGATTGATGGCCAGCAGGGCGCAAAACCAGTGTTAGACCATCTCAACTAACGAGCTGGGCATGGTGGCAGGTGCCTGTCAGCCCAGCTCTGAGTGTAAAATAGGGGAGCTGGAATCCAAGCCAACTTGGGCAAAAACAGGAAAGCCAATTTAAAAAAGAAGAAGAAAAAAACACAATGAAAGGAAAAAGGGACATGGCTCGAGTAAAAAAGTGCCTTGACAAATACCATGTAACCCTTCTATTAATTACAATAAAAAATATGAAAAAAGTGCCTTGAATCTGTGGATGTAGAACAAAACTAAATTCACTGAGAGCTGTTGAATAAGGTAGAAAGTGAGAAGGGATGACAGGCTCGATGAGATCAAGGAACTGCATATGCATGTGTACCCATATGAAGTAGCATGTATACACCAAAGGACAAAATATGACAGAAACGACAGGAAGCTAAAATGGGCTTTGTCTGGCTGAGAGTATCAGTAAGAGGCAAAAGGATAAGCAGAGAAGGCAAAGGAAGGTGAAATATAGTCAAAATACATTATGTACATAAGTGATCATGGAACAATGATGCTTATCGAGATTGATTGGGAAAGAGAAAGATGAAAGAATGACAAGGGTGAGTCAAGTTATGTATGTTATATGGACATGTCAAAATAGACCTCTTTGTATAACTAATTGATGCTAATTAATAAATGGGATAAAAAAGAAATTAAAAAATTAAAGATTTTACTTGTACATATGGAAAAAGGGAGAAAACCAGGGGTTGGGGATCAGGTAGAAAAGTACTTGCCTGGCAAGCACAAGAACATCTTGAGTTCAAAACTCAGTTACCACCACAGAAAGATTCAGTCATATGCATTCGGGCTATATTGCTTGTACATACATGTTTGTGCATTGTTCTAGTACTTCATTCTACCATTTGCTTATACTTGGAGGCATAAAATTCAACCTCCTCTAAAGTATCCACCAGGAAGGATGAGAGGGTGAGTTTTCTGACATCTACAGGACTACATGCTATCAGATTCTTAAGTAAAGACCTTAGATAATTATTATGACAGTAAAATTCCTTTTTGTCTTCCTTTATTTCACAGGATTATACACTCACCATGTATTTCCAGCAGTCTTGGAAAGACAAAAGGCTTTCTTATTCTGGAATCCCATTAAACCTCACCCTGGACAACAGGGTAGCTGACCAACTATGGGTCCCTGATACCTACTTTCTGAATGACAAGAAGTCGTTTGTGCACGGAGTGACAGTGAAAAACCGCATGATCCGACTGCATCCTGACGGAACAGTTCTCTATGGACTCCGGTAAGACCCAGTGCATGTTGCTGCTGTTCTAGCTCTATTGTGAGGGGTGTGGGGGGAGAGAGAAGCAGGTAGATGTTTTGTATACATCATAAACATCTATTAAAGGTGAGACTATCTCTAGTATTATTTGAACTCAGCATGGACAAGAATGGACAAGAATATTTTGCTCTTGATTTCCAAATATTAGCTTATTCTAGTTATATATATATAAGTGATCATATGTATAATTGAACATATATACATATAACTGGATATACTTATATTCAATTGCATGATTTTCTCTGGGTCACCAAGACGGAACCGAAAATGTGTTCTAAGTTTCTGGGATACCTACTGAATTATGAAAAGTAGAAAACAGTGCTTTGAATAAATAGGAAAACATTGTTGTGGCAAGTTTGAGAAAAATCCATGTTTTAATTTTTAAACTATTTTATTCTACGTTTTTCAAATTTAGGTTAATGATTCATATTACATTAAGTTTGCATTTTTATGAAGTATGAGTATAGGTTCTATATTTTCCCAAATGGCTACCCAGTTTTTCTGGTCTCATTTAGTAAAAATATTTTCTATGTCTAAAAATGAGTTTTCAATTTTACCAAATATATCTAAGCTATAACTTATTATAGGATGCATAGAAGTCTTTAAACTTGTATTACCTTTGTGGTTCCCTTTGAAAAGCAGATGATAGGTATGCAGCATATCCACAATAAATGCACTCAGTTTTCTTTTTTTCATATATTTTTATTGTAATTAATAGAAGGGTTACATGATATTTGCCAGATAGATGGTGCATTAATTCCCATACATTCATACCCTTTCACATGTCTTTGGTCCCCATTTCCTCCCCCCCCACCCCCACCCCTCATCTTGTTTTCCCCCTTCCCTATCCAATTTCAAATAACCAAATACAAATATATCCAATATATCAGGTAATGAAGTGAGATACTTAACAATATGAGATAACCAAGGGACAGCAAAAGAGATGAGAGATAACATAGTACCTTAAGAACAATAATTATTCATTATATGGCTTATGTTTCTATATCCTAGAGATATTTTCATTTAGCATCCTACTATATGGCCTTTTGTATCAAGGTTTTGCTCTATTGCAAATCTCTGCTAGGAGAGCCCAAGGTTTCTACTGATTATGACAAATGAGGGAAACCATTGAGCCTAAGTTCCTTTGAGTCTGGCTTACTTCACTTAATATGATTTTTTCTAAGTCTTTCCATTTCCTAACAAATGGGGTGATATCATTCTTCCTGACAGCAGCATAGAAATTCCATTGTGTACAAATACCACATCTTGTTGATCCACTCATCAACTGAGGGGCATCTAGGTTGGTTCCATATCTTTGCTATGGTAAATGCACTCAGTTTTCTTATTGGGGTAATTTTATTTGTTCCCTAAAATCATTTTATGTTACTATGAACACTCAGCTAAAACTCTGCCTAAGTACAAAATTCTACAATTAATATCTATAAGCTCAACAAAATCCCTAAGTAACATGGAAACAAGAACTATATCAGAGATAAAATTTATAATTTTTGCTTGATGGTTGGTCATTTGATTGATAGCTTTGGTCTTCATTTACACAATAAAATGGCATCATCTTTCTTGGAAAAATGATCTTTGAAAATTTTTCACTGGTTCAGTACCCCCACCCTAGCTAAAATCTGATATAAAAATGTCTTGGAAAAATCATGAACTAAAGCAACAGTTCTTTTGACTGATAACGATTACAACAAAACTGTACTAAGAGTAGATTGGTGGTTGATTCATAGTGATGGTTCATGTACTGGAATGAATTGTACTTTTTGCTGTCTATCCAACTTCTGTCAAGTAGTAGCCTACAAAAGTAACTCCACACTCAAGCTTGGTAGCCTAATCAACAATTATATTTGCAAGTCAATTGATTAGTCAAGAAGCTATACAAGGGGCCAGGAGGATTGCTAGTGGTAGAATGCTCGCCTAGCATGCAGTAAGCCCTGACTTAGATTCCTCGGTACCACATACATAGAAAAAGCCAGGAGTGGCTCTGTGGCTCAGGTTGCAGAGCACTAGCCTTGTGCGAAAAAGGATCCAAAAACAATGCCTGGGTCCTGAGTTCAAGCTCCAGGACTGGCAAAAAATTTTTAAAGAAGCCATACAAATTATTTTTCCCGTATATTTTAATTGTAATTAATAGAAGGGTTACATTATATTTACCAGATAGAGGGTGCATTACTTCACATACATTGATACCCTTTCTCATGTCTTGGTCCCCATTTTCCTCTCCCCATTCCCATCTCTCATCTTGTTTCCCCCCCTTCCCTATCCAATTTCAAGTAACCAAATATGCATATATACAATATATCAGATAACAAGGTGAAATACTGTAACAATATGAGATAGCCAAGGGACAGCAAAAGAGATGCGAGATAACATAGTACATTGAGGACAACAATCACTCATTATATGGCTTCATACAAATTATTTTTTAAAGCTTGAAAAAAGAAAATTATATTTTTTGGAAGAATAAAGATCAAATTGTTCATTTTCAAGATTTTACTACAAGAATTTTCCAAAATTGGCAGCTTTTATCAATGCAAATCAAATCAGATAACAAAAGGACATATTAGAGAATCATTAAGATGGAACCCATTTTGCAACTGGAAAACTGAGACACAAAGGGCATAAGACTTTATATTAGATCAGAATGACATAATGAAAAAAACTGGAAATAAATTTAACTATCCTGACTGGAATAGGTGCATTTTTTCCTTCTGCTGTCTTTCAACAACTCCTAATTTGTACAAGACTGCTTGGTCCTCTTGGAAGCCAGACTAGGTCTATGTAAGCTTAGTCTGTGGACCTAGCAGAGCCATCCAAACAGACACAGAAACCATTTTCTGGCATGTGGACCCTGTTTTCTTCTTCTTTTTTAAATGGCACTTCTTCCATAAGAGCCTTATATCAGCTCGGATACATCCCCTTCTTCCTTGCTGTCTTTGTCGTAATGTCTTCCCTTACAAACTTTGGTTTGCTTTTCCCTAGAAACTATGCTGTCTTGGAGAGAGCATAAAATAGAACAGAGAATGCATAGTGTCTGCAGTCAGAGGTATGAGGTTGGGCTTGACTGCTTGGTCTGGAAAAAAATAAAGAATTTGGCTGAGATTTCTTGTTTATCTAGAATACCCCAATTCCCAACCCAAACTCATTATTAGGATCTTTAAAATAATAAATGAGAGAATATATTACAAGCTCTAAATTATATTTTTCTGAATTTTCTCATTGTAACTTTTATAGCCCTATTATTATATACTGAAAAAGAAAACTGCATTCTGAGGGTGGTTCTTTAACTCGCAGGGGATACTTATGATTAGAACATAGATACATTGGATCAATTAAGGAGATGCTCATTGAGGACCTAAAATCTCTAGCCATTTACTATGTTGGTCCTGGTAATAATTCCAGGAACCTGTGCCATTTGTCGTGTAGAAGAGTGGAAAGCAATCGAAACTGGAAATCAGTGACCTTACCAGTTTGCATCACTTAGCCATCTTTTTCTGACTCTAAAGGGAAAAGAATGGACTAGATTAACTCTGATCTGAGCCTAAATTCAATTGTTTCTGTCTTCCTATGCCTTCAAAGCATACTCATCTAAATGCCCCCAATATAACATTTCCTAGTTGTAGAAATTAAAATCTATAACTTCTTCTGGTAAGAGCCTTTTAAAGATTAGCTATCATTTATCATTCCTAAGTATACAGAGTAGAGAAATCCTCATTCTATAGCACGTGATTTGACATCTTTATGGTTTGTACAGTCCCTATTTTAGACAGGAGTAATCAGGAAAATCAAATTGATAGCCATCTTCCTTTCCAGAAGTCCAGCTAATGATCATTGTGAATGAGTCACCCATTACTGAGGACTGTTAAATACTTACAAGATCCATAAGATTTTCCAAATCCCCCGCTCCCCACCAATTCCCTTTGACATGGTATGAACACATAAAACAAAGTCAAATATTTCCTACATCCAAGTTCATTCTGAGGGGCTACAAGTTAATTCATAGAAAATCATAAGTATAGAGCAGACTGTATAGTATCCCAGGGAACTATCAGATTTTTTTTGCCAGTCCTGGGCTTGATTGAGCTTAGGGCCTGAGCACTGTCCTTGGACTTTCTCATGGCTAGAGCTCTACCACTTGAGCCTCAGCACCACCTCCGGCTTTTTTCTATGTATGTGGTAAGGAAGAATTGAACACCAGTCTTCTTGCATGCTAGGTAAGCACTCTACCACTAGGCCAAACTCCAGGCCCAGAACTATCAGATTTTTACAGTCGAGTGATGTTGGTACACTGGCCTGCAGGAACTCTCAAACAGCAGAATGGTGTCAACTGGAGACTGGAACTTCTGGGAAACCACATGCGTGTGCAACAAGGGAAAAAGGTCATTCCTTGTGCCCTTTCCTATTTACGTAGGTACATCTACCATGGCAAAATGCACTTGTCCATGAGAAACCCTGAAACCTCTGGAGTTGTCTCCTTTACGTATGCAGGGCTCTAACTAAAGGACATTATTACTTTGCTGTAAACTATGAGGCAAGCAAGGCTTTCCTTCTAAGAGCTCTCTATCCTGCTATTCCTACTCGGGCTCCATTTCTCAATCGGAAGTGGGGACTCAATGTCACATATCAAAAATCCATAAAATATCCCCTGGTCTTCCCTGCTTCCTTTCCTTTCATTGGAAAGGAGACATGTTCTGTTCTAATGCTAATCTCTTCCTGTGTTTATTTTCTCTTGTTGCGTCTGCCTTTAGTTAGTTCTCCTATACTTCAGTCTTCAATCCTAGCTATCTAGTGACCCTCCATCTTAGTGTTTCTTAACACTGAAGTTTCATGGAAGCTTTGGTTCTCTCGACTTTGTCATGCCTCCCTCCGTCTGTCTCTTTTCCCCATTCCCATCAGTGAGGCCCCGCATATTATGCTGCTTTCTTTTCCTTATTTTTCCCACTTTTTAGGTGGTACTGAACACTGAACTCAGGGCCTTATGTATACTGGACTTACTTTCTCAGCTAGCCCTCTGCCAGTTGAACCACACCTCCAGCACTGTATTTTGGGTTATGATTGGAGACAGAGTCTTGTGAATGTTTCTTCCTGAACTGGCTTTCAACCTCATTCCTCTAAATAGCACCTCCTATGTAGCTAGGATTGCAGGAATGAGCCTATGGCACCCAACTCATTATACTATTTTCTTAAAATGCCTCTGTCCAAAATTACCTCACTGTCTCTCAACTGATCCTCTTGTCTTCTCTAATTAACTTCAGCATGATAATTGACCTTGATTTCAGGGTAGGACCAAGTACAATTTTTGTATTGCTTTTGTTCTCTCTTAGCTGTTTCATTGCTGACTTTTATCTCTAATTTGTACAAGGATAGCAGTTATGGCACACTAAACCATTTTAACAGCCTTAACAAATTAAAAAAATCAAACCACTGAGTGTCAGGGGAAAAAAAGAGATTTGTAATTGTTTACTAGGCATTGCAATCTGGGTACCTTGAAGTTTCTCCTACCGTGACACTTACTTCATATAATTTATTTTCTCCCAAAGCAGATCTTCCTTCAAAGCATCTCGATCCTCATCAGCAGGGACAAGCTATGACTCTCCATCTTGACTCTCCATCTCTTTTGTGTCTGAGATTGACTATCTGACTACAGTTTGCTCTGTCTCATCTGTTTTCACTACTTCTAGACCATGTCTGTCATTAAGTTAACATCGTCAATATCTGTCACTTCTTGGACAGTTTTCCTTCTTCAATTTTCCCCTTTCTTATCACTGCCATCTGTTTTCCCTATAGTTTGCCAGATCATATCATTATCCCCCTCCACACACACAAATAAATATCTCCAAAGCCCCCATCAAATTGAATTCCATCCTCTGTCTGGAATCTAAGACCCTTTACTTATTTCTCAAAATATGGCAACATGGCAAAAGAATTTCAGCCCCCATGTGTCCTAAATATATAGCTTCCCTGAAATTCAAATTAAACCAGACATCCTATAAATTATTGTTTCACATTGATTGAGACCACCTATATTTTCTCTGCAACCCTACAGCCATATTGTCTATCTGCCCCCAAGCATTCTTTTTTTTACTCTTAACACTTTATCCCAACCTACTTCTTTCTCATTTGTGAACTATTTTATTATTATCTTTAAGTAGTTGTACCAAGGAGTTGTCACTTAAAGCAGTTTATGAACAAACTATATCTTGGTCAATATCACCTCTTTTGAGATTCCCACCCATCCTTCCTCTATTTACTGCTTTCCTTACTTTTCTTAATTTTGTAGGACATACATTGGATTCTTGTCTTCATTTTACCCCTCTTCTCCTCTTCATTTGTGCACCCTTTCCCCTTAACCTCCCCATTATGTGGTACTTATTTTATTGAACCCTTACTTTGCCTTTCTAAGGAATTACACTATTTCAGTTCTCCCTTGAGTCTACCATATTTCAGTTAATACATTTTTTGTGGTTCATGGGGCTTGAACTCAGCCTGGGCTCTGTCACCAAGCTCTTCAGCTCAAAGCTACCACACTACTCTTGAGCCAGGCCCCACTTCCCATTTTCTAGAGGTTAACTGAAAATAAGAGTCTCAGGTCCTATTGTGCGCAGGCTGACTTTGAACCTTGATCCTCAGATCTCAGACTCCTGAGTAGCTAGCATTACAGGCATGAGCCACAGCTTGGCAATACATTTTTATATATTCGCATATCACCCAGTGAGTTTACTTACAAGTTTAAAAGCTAAATTGAGCTTCCACAGATAAGGGAAAACATGGATTCTTTGTCTTTCTGGGGCTGATTTACTTCTCTTGGCATAATTTTTCCCATGTCTTTCCAGGGTTCTTTACAAATGGAACAATATTCTTTCTAATGCATGAGTAAAATTCTATTACATATTCTATTGTATATATAGAATAATCTATTATATATACATATACATATGTGTTCTCTTGATCCATTCATCCATTGAGGGGCATCCAGTTTGATTATATACCTTGGATATGGTGAATAGTGTCTGCACTGAGCATGGTCGTGCTGGTGGCTTTACCAAATCCTGGTTTGTAGTCTGTTGGATAAATGCTCAGGAGTAGAATTGTGGGGATATTAAAAAAAACAAAATTTTAAGCCCTCAAAAACCCAGTAACCCAACTAATAAATGTATTAAGAAATTAAAGAGAGTAAACACATAAGAAGAAGAAAAAATGACCAGTAGACACATGAAGGAATGCTCAACACTTCTGACCATAAAGGAAATGAAAATTAAAATAATGTTGAAATTCCATCTTACTCCAGTTAGAATGGCCATCACTGTAGGTGGAAATATAAACTTGTTCAATCAGTCTGAAAAGCAATATGGAGTTTCCTCAAAAACACTGAACACAGAAGTACTCTATGGTCCACTAATTTCTTTTTCTTAAAACCGCTCTCAAACTTCACCTTGTAAAGATTTTCAGTATTCTTAACCATATGAAAGTTCTATTCCCATACCCTACTATATTAAATTTCATGTGCATTCCAAGAATACACCACTCATTTATCCTTCTGTGTATTAGGATTATTTTCTTGTTATGCAAATGAGATTTCATACTTAATGAAAGTTTGAATTATATTCCCTTTCTCTAATCCAATAGTAAACAATGCATATTTATAATTAAATTAATAAGTTCAAGGTACAGTCACCTGACCCACAGTCATTGACAATTAGTTACAACATATCCTATATCTAAATGATGGCTCTTAACGAAAGAGCAATTATTCCTCCAAATGAACAGGTTTATTCTCTCTTATGCAAACACAGTCGAGCTAATTGCTCATAGTAATTGTCTCCAAAGCCTGGTCATGTGTTGGCTTAAAGACTGTGCTTATCTTTTTCTCTAAAAAAATGGCAGGTCTGGGATATTTTAATTCTGCGAAGATATCTAGTGGAGTATTTAATCTACCAAGAGTTACCCTTCCTTTTTTTCCCCTTTTTCTTTTTTGTCCATCTTGGGGCTTGAGCTCTGGGCATTGGCACTATCCCTGAGCTCTTCAGCTCCATGGTAGCGCTCTACCACTTGAGACACAGTGTCACCATTACCCTTCCTTTTGTCTTCCCTTTTTGCCCTTACAGTACTTTGTGTTCTACAATGTTCCTTTTAATCATCTCTTCCCAAGAAGTGAAATGAGGGCTATGCAGATTGTAGGGACTATATTGCTTGGATAGTGGAATAGTTAGCCTGATCCTAGCTCTCATTATGGCTCAGAATAAATGGCTTAGAATGGGTATTTGGACTATTATACATACATTGTGAATATAGCAAAACTACAATGTATATACCATGTCCTTTTGATTGATATTGGTTATATATTCATTAATATTCATCCAATATTATTGATCACAGTTTGAAACTAAACTTTCTTCTTGGACCATGCTCAATGTTCTACGTACAGTGTCATATTTATTCTGTACTACAAAACCATGAGCAAAATCCATGATTTACATTAACAAGCTACAATTCTTTTTTCCTCTTTTCTTATTGTAATTAATAGAGGGGTTACAGTTATATTCGCCAGATAGAAAGAGAATTATTTCACACACATTGATACACCTTCTCATGTTTTGTCCCCATTTCCCTCTCCCCACACCTTCCCCTCATCTTGTTTTCTCCCTTTTCTTTCCTATTTCAAATAAACAAATAAATATATATAAAATACATTAGATTACAAGGCAAGATAGTATAACAATATGAGATAACCAAGAGACAACAAAAGAGAACATGCTTTTGTGTAGAAGGTATCAGTTTACCATCTGATTTGCACTTTGTAAAGAGATTTGGCAAAATCTCCCTAAGTGCTGAGAGCAAGATTTAACCCACATCTACCACTGTAAATCTCTACTCTTAGCTTTTACATAAGATCCCTTAATGTCCTAGTTATCGTTTTCTCTGATGCTCATTTGCAGGAAGAAAGTTGTGCATGATGACTTTATTGCTCCCTATCACAGAAATAGAAACAATACCGAAGACATATAGCATAATTGGCAATAGCTCTTCAAAGAGTGAAAGCCTTTACTAATACACAATGGAATTCTACACTGCCATCAGAAAGAATGACATCACCCCATTCATAAGGAAATGTAAAGATTAGGAAAAAACCATATTAAGTAAAGTAAGCCAGACCCAAAGGAGGATAGGTTCCATGGCATCCCTCATTTGTATTAATTAGTACCCATCTAGGATTCTCCTGGCAGGGGATCACAATAGCTCAAAACCTATGTACAAATGGTCATGCAAGATGAGACTAAACGAAATGAACTCCAGGTTAATAAAACAAAAGGTTTATCTTTGTGATTGTTGTTCTTAATGTACTATGTAAAGTTATGTCTTTTCTCTTTTTTTCCCACTTATGGGTAATCTCATGAGGTTACTGTATCTGAATTTGTATATATACTTACTTGTTTATTTGAAATAAAGATGGGAAGGGGGAAAACAAGATAACAGGAAGGGGTTGGGAAGAAGGAGAGAGGGATAAAAACATGAGACGAGGTATCAAGGTTCAAGAAATAATATGCCCACTATCTGACAAATGTAACTGTAACCCCTTTATACATTATCCTGAAAATAAAATGCAATTTTTTTAAAAAAGTGAAAGCCTTCTAAAACACCCACAACTTTGTGGGGGTCTATTGCTTACCTTAATCAGTACAAATTCCAGTGAGAAACTTTTGAGCTTCAAGTTTCAGCCATGAGTCTAATATTCATTAGAAAACTGTGGCCTGAAGTGCATCTGAACCACTCCCCTGCTGGATTTGTTTTGCTTGGCTCTATTCTGAATTGATTTTCTTGATATTTTTGACAGTGCCTGACTATGGGTTATGTGTGAGAGTAAAATCAATGGCTATACTCATCGAATGTAAAAGAAAAACCGTTTCCCACACCACCTTGGAGGATCCACTTGTCTTGTCTTGGTCTTCATGATCAAGTAAAAGGCTGAGGCAATTATCTTCATAATATAGATCCAAAAACTATTTTTTAAAAACACACACCAGTATTGATTTTAAAGCAGTTTTGTGGTCCTAAATATTTCATATTCTCTGTCTGTATTGATTGAACACCCTGGGGGGGGGGGGCAAAGTTTCTCTCTCCTACAGACTCAGCCTACATAGAGCAGTTACAATTACACCCAGAAGTCCACTGTGGCTTACACGCAGCTCACTGTGAAACATGCTGGAAAGGATATATTGGGGAGTTGATTGCAGAGAATGAATTTGTGGGCTGATACAGTGTTTGCAGAGTACTGGCTGGTATTGACAAATGCTCCGTGTAAAAGAAAGAAATTTGTTATTTCAAGTGAAAAGGAACAAGAGCAGACCATGCATAAAGAATAGGGAACTTGCTGTATTAGGAAAATGCCTGAAGTCTCTCTTCACAGTTTCACTAAAGGCCTTTCTTGCTATTCATCTCACGGTTTAGGCTACTTGTATTTTAGAGTTTCATCAGTCAAGTAGAGACAGCTATTTAAAAGTTTCTCTGGTGAAAGCCTTGCTGTTTTTGCTTAAGGTTTCTTTTGAATGTTCTTTATTCTTCTATGCATATGGAGAAAATATATGACTGAATCTTGCCTCCTAGCACCTTATTTTTTTCTTCATATATTTTTATTATAATTAATAGAAGGGTTACATTATATTCACCAGATAGAAGGTACATTACTTCACAAATATTGATACCCTTTCTCCTGTTTTGGTTCCCAGTTCCCCCCCTTCCCCCGCTCATCTTGATGTCCCCCCCTTCCTATTCTATTTTAAATATCCAATTAAACATATATAAAATATATCGGATAACAAGGTGAAATATTGTAACAATATGAGTTAACAAGAGGTTTCTTATCTGTCTGTCTTTTGTTCTTTCTTTCTTTCTTGCTTGCTTGCTTTCTTGCTTTCTTGCTTTCTTCTTTCTTTCTTCTTGTGGGTCATGGGGCTTGAACTCTGGGCCTGGACACTGACCATGGTCAGCTCAAGGCTACCACCCTACCCTTTGAGTCACATCACCACTTCAAGCATCTTATATTTTTACCAATATGGCATTATGGTGATGTCACATACTTAATGTACAACTGAAATAATTATACAGTTATTAGGCTATCTTGTAACCATGTAATTTGTAGAATTAATCATAATGATTAATTGTCCTTAATAAAATTAAAGTTGAAGAATAAACAACACCAGTGACCAAACATATTTTTAAAAGAACTAAATATCAGCCAGGTATGGTGGCATGTACCTAAAAATACTGTTCCTTACATATATCACTAAGCCTGGAATGTCCTATAACACTGTTAAGTCTAGGACAGTGTATAACAGCCAGACACAAAAGCTTGGAGCAGCATTTTGAAACATCCCATCATCATGGTGGAAAATGGTCATTCACTTCAGACTCAAACAGAAAAGGCACGAAAGCTCTGGAGAAGCACATGTGCCATGGAAATACATTTGAACACATTCTTTAAAGCTAGAGTTTCAGGAAAGTATTGACTTCTTTTTGTTTGTCAATCTGAGTAATTGGATTGGGATTGATGTCATTACAATAAACCCTGTGTTGTTTTGTTCATGTAAAAGTGCCTCCTGACATTTTAACTTGTAAAACACACTTTTGAAAAGAAAAAAAAAACCTTATTACCTTAAATGAGTCTCGTATTTTCTTCCTCTGCCTAGAAACAATGAATGTTGTTTAGCCCAAGAGAATAGTATTATTTCAACACAAAGGGCATTATGTTAAGAAACAGCTCTGTACCTCATGAATCAGTATCTGCTTCTCTGTATCTCCTAGGAAAACATTGGGTTTATCTTTCCCACATCTTCTTCTTTTTAAAATAAAGAGACACATATAGCTCTAGGGATTGAGCCAACCAATGAGAAAACTTCAGTGAGTGAATTGGAGTTGAGAATTGCTACCCATTTTACTTCTAGTTGTAAAGCAGTGGCAAACTCAAACCACAGGGGGAAAAAAACTAATGTGCTGTTTTTAATATACTTTTCAAAGATCCTCAAACTTGTGTGAAGTTGCTTAAGGCAGAGTTATTTTTTTTCCTCCTTGAACATCAAAGTATTAGTGGAGGCAGAAAACTGTATTGTTCTAGGAACAGAACAACTGATTGCTTTGAATATTGCATTTCTGTGACCAAGGTACAATCTTGAGGATGATGTTTGTGGAGGGAATATGTGTTATTTATATGTTCCTATCCTCTCAAACCGAGCAGCCAGCACCAAAACAAAGTATTTTCATCTCTTCCACTTCAAAAATATCTTTTTCTCGAACACAGTAGACAAAGGGGCTTGCCTGCTTGTCAATGTTTTGTAAAAATATTAGAGACATGGAAAAGACAGGCTCAACAGCACCAGAAGGGAAAAGACAACTGAGTGAAAAAAATACAATTAACAAGAAATAATTATTAACTAATGGCACTAAATTGGAGCCACAAGTCACTTGTACATTTAACAACAATAACAGAAATCAAAATTATTTTCAAAGGGTATCTGCTTGATTTGCTCTAGAGGGCCTTAGTCAAAAGAACATCCCTCAACACTTCTGTTAGGCTCTTCTTCTTTCTGAGTTCTGTTCCTGTGCCTTAACTGTACTCTCTTTCTGTTCTATAATGTGGTGCAATCACAGCTTTGCTTTTCCATGACACTATTTCATTACAACAGAGTCCTGCTCAGGACTTCTTAACTTCCAGTCACCCATCAATTATTATCTTTTTTAATTTAAAATTTTTTGTCGATTGTAGGACTTGAACTCTAGGCCCAGGAGCTGTCCCTGAGCTTTTCAGCTTAAGACTATCACCCTATGCCATCACATCAAATCTATATGTTTCTCCCATCTTGCAGTACTCGTAGGCCAGATCTTACAGCATTTACATTTAAGATTTTGCCTATGGATGAAGCCTTCTTCCTTTTTTTAAAATTATCAAATGAATCCTTATTTCTAAGTCTCTAGATGTCCCCATTCTTTTCAAATCAGTAGGAAAAAATGTTTTCCTTATCTTTAACTATCCACAACTCATTTTGAAGACTCAAATCAGAGATCATTTTGTTATTTAAAATTTTTATCACTACTTTGAAACACTTACTATTTTCCATGAATTATATACAATTTGGAAGCTCTTCTAAGACAGGATTTAATTATAACATTTTTTTCCAATAATTTAGTTTCATCCACCCTAAACGAGGATAATCTTTTTTTTTTGGTGGGCCATGGGGCTTGGACTCTGCCGCTGAGCGTTGTCCCTCAGCAATTTCAGCTCAAGGCAACTGCCCTACACCTTGAGCCTCAGCCTCACTTCCAATTTTCCAGTGGTTAACTGGAGATAAGAGTCTCACATGGGCTGAGAGTTTGGCCTAGTAATAGAGTGCTTGCCTAGCATGCACGAAGACCCGGGTTCGATTCCTTGGTACCACATACTTAGAAGAAAAAAAAAAGCCAGAAGTGGTGCTGAGGCTCAAGTGGTAGAGTTCTAGCCTTGAGAAAAATCCAAGGACAGCCCTCAGGCCCTGAGCTTAAGCCCAGGACTGGCAAAAAATAAATAAATAAATAAAAATAAAGAGTCTCACAGACTTTAGTGCCCAGGCTGGCTTTGAACCTTGATCCTCAGATCTCAGCCTCCTGAGTAGCTGGGACTACAGGTATGAGCCACCGCGCACTGCTTTTTGAGAATAGTTTTTCACCCCTTGTCTCTTTTCTCTCTAGAGCATATTCTGTAGTTAGCATATTGTGAATGTGAGTTCTTGCTTATTTTGCACATTAATCTTTCTCTTATCTATCCCCCTGATGATTTTTGCCTTTTTCTACTCAGGTGGGATAGATTTTAAGAAGAAAGTTAAAATGATAATGTGTAAGTGAAATTACTTAATGAAAATGGTTAATTCTAAATGCTGAACGTTCTACCATAGTTTACTAATGCCAACTCATATTGAGAGCTTATTAAAGTTATGCATGTTTTCCTTATAACAGTTTGAAGTATGTTCACCTATGGAATAGAAACACAATATTATAGACAACACCTTTTATATTTTACCAAAGGAGAAGCATATACAGTAGTGTTCCCCCCCCCCAAATCACCAATACATTTTGTTACAAGTCTTATGTAGGAATTTCAGGCCATATACTTAAATATGTAAAGTGACAGCAAATTATTTCTTGATAGTTATTAGGATTGACCAAGTTGAAAACTAATTTTTGAGCAATATCTCTGCTCAAACATATAGCTCAGAATACATTCAGAGCAAACTTTCCTGTAAGTTTCATAAAACAATTTATAAATGCTAGCTCCAGATGAGAGTTAAAAATTCTTTTAGCACAGAAGCTCATGAATGCTTCGTACCACCTCAATGGAACCATTATTAAGAATCTAAACTTGGGGCCGGGAGTTTGGCCTAGTGGTAGAGTGCTTGCCTAGCATGCACGAAGACCCGGGTTCGATTCCTCGGTACCACATACGTAGCAAAAAGCCAGAAGTGGTGCTGTGGCTCAAGTGGTAGAGTGCTAGCCTTGAGAAAATCCAGGTATAGTGTTCAAGCCCTGAGCCCAAGCCCAGGACTGGGAAAAAAAAGAAAAAAAAAAGAATCTAAACTTACTTGTATATATGACATCTATGCTGAGCTCAAAAAGGACATATAATTATATTAACTTATCTAAGTCAGAATAAGCTAAGCAAAAGCCCTGATTTCAAGCCCCAGTACCAACAGGCATACACACACACACACACACACACACACACACACACACACACACACACACACACACACACAACAGAGCTTAGACTTGTTCTGTAATGAATCCAAACAAAAAGACAAAAGATTGAAGTCCAACAAGGGAAGACTTTCAAAGAATATATTGGTTCCACTTGTGCAACACTGAATATATCAGTTGGAAAAAGTTTCTTATAAAAATTTTCTGAATGCAAAGAGTTAAAAAAAGCATATTAAGTGAAGTAAGCCAGGCTCAAAGGAACATAGGCTCAAAGATTTCCCTCATTTGTCATAATCAGTAGAAACCTTGGGCTCTCCTAGCAGAGATTTACAATAGAGCAAAATCTAGATACATAAGGCCATATAGAATGACACTAAATGAAATGACCTCCAGGATATAGAAACAAAAGCCATATAATGAGTGATTGTTGTCCTTGATGTACTATGTTATCTCTCATCTCTTTTGCTGTCCTTGGTTATCTCATATTGTTACAATACTTTACCTTGTTATCTGATATATTATATATATATATATGTATATTTGGTTATTTGAAATCAGATAGGGAAGGGGGGAAAATGAGATGAGGGGCAGGTGTGATGGGAGGGAAATGGGGACCAAGACATGAGAAATGAGAAAGGGTATCAATGTATGTGAAGCAATGCACCTCTATCTGGTGAATATAATGTAACCCTTCTATTAATTACAATAGAAAATATATGGGAAAATTTTCTGCTATAAAACTATGAAAAGTGAAATGCCTTGTCATTTATGTTTCTTTGGAGTTAGATAAATGGGTATAAAGGAGGAATCTTGAGTGTTGGAATCCACTGGACTAGGTACACCCTTCTGGATTGTATGCCCAAAGATCATTTATGGTTCATCTCTCTGAGCCCAAGAAAAATGATAGCCATTTTCAAGTCTTACAGGGGCTCTTGTATGCAACATGAGAATAGTGCTTTCTGTTTGCTTTATTTTGTTTTACTCTTACTCATCTCTCGAAATGTGAGTGAAAGTACCTTGAGTGCTGTAGCTGAGTATAAGGTGTATTAAATAGATTATCAGGTCTCTGGGTTGTTATAGAGATAATGGGGAAAAAAAGCATGGCTATTGGGGGCAAATAATCTTGAACTGAATCTTGAACTGAATTTTGAATCATCTTGCTGTATAACAAATCAGCTATATAAACTTTGACATATGAACCAACTCTCTATTGCCATTCATTTTTATCAATTAAGTATACTTGTTGAAATCATTAAATGATAGAATGACTAAAAACTTTCATCACCTAGTAAACTCTCCATGTATAGTAGCTGTGTCCATTGTTAAAATCTATTCTGTGAGTTGAAATCCTGTCTTTTCAGTATGTTGTTCTATTTCCTGGGCAAGTTCTTCTACTTTGGTGATTAAATGGACAGCCCTTTCATGATTTTATACAATCACTCAGAATACCTTTGATGGTATCACTCCTATACCTGAGAATCTCTCTTGATCTGTTCAAAGTGGACAATGAAGAGGAATTTCATTTTTTTTCTAGGATCTGAGTTTTTTCTTATAATTAGATTAGTGGGGCCAGAGAAGAATGAAAGCATTATTCTGGCTCAGGAAAATCTGTTATTGCTCATTATTTTCAAGTATTAAGTACTTTCATCTTTTATGTCACAGGATAATTCTGCACCAGAGAAACTCTATGTGTCTCAAATATAAAGCCATTTTTATTCAACCCATATAAAAAGGGCAATGAGGAATTCCATTTTTAGAGAAAGATTTTTTCTTAAAAAGTCTTTAAAGATCAACCTACTTCTCTTTTATCTAGAAATACACATGCTGAAGGAGATGCTCAGAGATTTAGTTTCAGCTAAGAGGCTTCAGAAAATTAGTAACCATGAGTGAATATTGCATTCAGCGTTAAACTTAATTAGTGTATAACAAATTGCTTTGTTCCTGGTTGGACTTTTATATTCTGTTTTTATCTTCATTCTTATTGTCAAAAACAAAATTCTACAACTTCATGACTGCAAGAATGGTTGGCTATACTCTCAGACACTTCCTTTATTTTCTGTGGATGTTTTACTAGTTCTTTAAAGAATCATAAAGAGTTGATAATGAGCTAATTAGCCTACACTGTACAAATTGAAGATGATGTACAACAATGCCCATGTCTTCTATAAAAAATAGATGTTTATGGGAAAAAATCAACTCTGTGATATCCCAAGGCTTTTCTCCCCTATAAAGACATATTTAGGAAAATCACTCAAACGTTCATTAATCTGTGCCAGGGTGCCATTTTCTAATGGTGTCATTCCCTTTTTCTAATGGTGTCATTCCCTTTTTCTAACTCTATTAGACAAATAAAGTGGCACTGGGATCCAACAAGTCCATCCTCAGAATCACTGCACATCTGCCAGGACTTTGGGGTCATGTACAAGGATAAGATCATTGATTCAAGTTAAAGTGTTGGAAATTAAGTAGCTATCAAGTCCTCCTCTATTAGTCACAGCCCTTGATAGATACTTGGAGGATAGTAAAGCATTTTCCTTCCACTCCAAATGTAAGAGAAAGTCAAAGGCCCTCACTGATACAGAAAGCCTTTCATAACAGTAACAACACTGCAGGGACAGAACTGACAGAAGGAATGATTCTGTAATATGTCAAACCAACTATTCTATCAGATTAAGCTAGAGATCATTCTAGTGCAACAAGAGGAGCTCTAAGATGAGCACATACCTGCTTATTTCCGTGTGCCTGCTCCCAAGAGTTGGAAGTCATGATTAAGTAGTGATAATCAGAAGTGGAAAGATGTTGCTACATGACACCGACCCAACTGATTGTCTTTGGGCAATATGTTCAAACTTTCTCAATTTTAATTTTATTCTCTGAAAAGTGGAAATTACAAAATTACTGTGTTAAGATTCCAATCCATTGAAACAGAACAGTAAAATAGTATATGTTTGAAATGAGGAAAATATTTCTGATAAAGTGATGTTTCATATTAGAAATAAAAGTATCACAGAGTTCCTACAGCATTAGACAAAATAAAAAGGATGAAAAGCAAAGTCATAATTTGTCCTCATAATACTTCTCTTACTCTTCCTATTCCAATCCAACTCAATTTCTAAAGATTTTGTTATCTGACTGTTTTTAAATTAACTTTGTTTTTGGTTTTACGTATTTTTTGAAATATTAGGAGGACTTTGTGTTAATTGCCAAAAATCTGCAGATTTCATAGGGTTTTTTCATAGTTAAATGCGTTCCTACATTTTATTAGCACAAATTAGCACTGCTGCACAACATGAGAGGTCCATTGTAACATTTCTATATATACATACAAAAATACTTTGATGATGTCCACTCTGTCTGTCTCCTGTAAAAGCTTTACTAATGAGCATAAAATATGACAGAATCAGACTATATTCACTTATTGCAAAAGATAGCAGTACAAGAAGAATAGACAAACCAAAAAAGATACAAGACATATGGAAAATAGAATAAGATGGCCACATAAGCTGAATTGTATCAATAATAAAAACCCATAAAATGTCAATAGTCAATAGTCTAGTGTAAAGACAATGGATACCAAACTGGATAAACAACATCATCCAAATGTGTGTTATGTAAGAAAAACACGCTTTAGATTCAAAGTTATAAATAAGTTCAAAGTAAAAGAATTGAAAAAGATATATTGTGCAAAGGTAAATTCACAGAACTGGTAGTGATCATGGTAGGCAAAATTAATCAAATTCAGAAAGACAAAACATTGCATGTTTTCTTTTTTATGTGGAATCTAGACCTAAAATGTAAAAAAATGAATGCAAAACTGGGACTTTTGCAAAGGGACTTTTGCAAAGGAAGGAGCAAAGAGGAGGGGAGTAGATGAAACAAGAGGATGACATGAGGGTGAATATGATCAAAATACATTATATGCTGCATGGAGTTTTTCCCCTTGCAATTTTCGTTCATTTGAGCTTTCTAATTTGTTTCAAAATGTCATATTATGTTCTATGTAGTTTTGGAAGGAGCTGATAGTTATAGTAGTAATAATAACTATTACTAATCAAAGATATTAACTACTAAACACTGTTGCAATTTAAGACATATATCAGTTCCAAATGAGCACCACTACCTTTTGTAATGGATGAGGAAATGAGACCTCAGATTGGTTAGATAGCTGTTTTTAAAGACACTGTAAAACCACATGAACAGAACAGAACAGAATATGGTTTTGTATTGGAATCTCACGCCATTGCATGGTAATCAATGTTAGTAAAATAATTTATTTTATGCATTGTTAGCTTTCTTTCTGGCTCATTTGATTGCTAAACTGTTGACTAGTATTTTCATTCAGAGCTGTTGAAACTCATATAGGAAGTCTTGGTAAAGTTCTTTTTTACTAGGAATTATTATAACTATTATAACTAGTTTATAAAGCTACTCTAAAATCAGTCATTGCAAATTATTCCAGTCATGCATTAGTATTGGAGTGTCCATTCAATCTTATCCTCTAACTTATAATTCTGAGTTAGACAATTCAAAACTACGCAAATTAGAAATATTTAAGTATAGCCAGGCACAGTGGCTCACACCTGTAATCCTAGATACCTAGAAAGGTGAGATCTGAGGGTCGTGGTTCAAAGCCAGCCTGGGCACCAAAGTTCATAAGAACCTTATCTCCAATTAACCTCTAGAAAAACAGAAATGGCACTGTGGCTCAAAGGCTAGGGTGGTAGCCTTGAGCTGAAGAGCTCAGGGACAGTGCCCAGGCCCAGAATTCAAGCCCCACAACTGACAATAAAAAATTAAATGTTTTAGATCAAAATCTCAATGTTCAATGAACATAATTTTAGGAGACTGTCAAAAAAGTGGCATTTTATTCTCCTCTTTGTAAATATCTAAAAATAAAAAAAAACATTAGAAATGGAAACTACCCAAAGATTATTGTATACTTTTGTTATCACTAGACTCTATTTCACTAGTATACAAAAATTGTGTTAAAATAAGCTTTATTTTTCAGCACCTAAGGAGCAAATATCAAGGATACATTCACTCAGGTTAGATAGATTACAACTGTATGTATTACATTCCTATTCCAAACTTACATACAAAATTATACTAACTTTATCTCTTTGCTCAAGTATTCCAGAGTGACTTTACTATGTTTATAATATAGACTTTCTGCATCTCTAGAATCTAATTGATTTTTTTCAATCTCAGTAGGAATGAGACAATAAAAAAACAAAACTTAAAAAATGGAATCATTCAAACAGAACAAAATTAAAATCAATTAAGGTATTTTTCACTTCCCTGAATATTAGATATTTCTAAATCTGTAGATAAGAGATATTTCATGGATTCCTAAAGACCAAATGCAATTATGCATCATCTGAAAAAGTTAAACCTATTGGTGTAGGCCCTAACTAAGGATTTTGCCTTTATTTAGAAATGTAAATATACTATTGCAACTCCCCAAATAAGAGTCTGACCATTTTAGGATGTCGTGACAGTGAATGGGTAGTGGCAGTCTGGCGTCTGAGCTATGCCCAACGAATAATTAGGAGGATTTGGGTCTAAGTCAAACCCCTGACAAAAGCACAAGACCCTACCTGAAAGAAGTAGCTAAAGCCAAAAGAGCTACAGCAACTACTCGAGACATTGAGTGCCTGCCTAGGAAGAAAAGGGCCCATGGTTCAAACCCAAATACTGCCCATAAAAGGCAGTTACTGGAAATACTGATTCTACTATGTTCTCAGCTATTATATTTTCAAATATTAACTAACATCCATTACCCGTATTTGTGTCTTCCATATATCTGATAGTCTTACATTGGAGCTTCTAGTTCATCTGATTCATGTTTCTTTATCATTTTCTTTTGTGAGAAAGTCATTTGCCCTTAAGAATCACACTCCTGGGGCCAGGAGCTTGGCCTAGTGGTAGAGTGCTTGCCTCGCATGCACAAAGTTCTGGGTTCAATTCCTACATATTACATACACTCAGAAGGCTGGAAGTGGTCGCTGTGACTCAAGTGGTAGAGCTTTAGCCTTGAGAAAGCACAAGGACAGTGCCCAGGCCCAGAGTCCATACCCCAGGACTGGCAAAAAAAATCACATTCTTTTTTTGTGATTTTTTTTTTTTACAATTTCTATCCATTATTACTTTTTGAACTGAATTCTGGACATTTCTGCAACTCCATTAACTTTATATTTTATTAAAAATTACACTTATTTTTTTCAGTTATGTCAAATATGGCACCTGGATCATCATTCAGAGTTTTAATGGCAATAGCCATGTTTTCTAATGGGCTCTTTTGTAACCATCTAAATAATTTTATTTTATTTATGTTTTAGAAACATTTTACTAGCATAGAGTAATTGTATGTGTTTGTATAGCATAACACAATAATTCATTGTCCACATTATATATAATTACCAAATCAAGATAGTTTTTACTTTTCGATACACTTGGAATTACTAATTATACATAACCCAAAGATCATCAAGGTTACAAGAAAATGTCTAGGAATGTGGATGCTGGACAATGATGCTTGTATTCTCTTTCTGGCTCCATCTTCTCTTACTATCATTTTGCTCTTCAAAAGTCAAGGCATCTACATCTTTCAGGTTACGAAGCTGTAATAAGAAAATAATAAAAGTATCTCATGAGGTTATAGAAAAATGAGCAATCTATGTAAAGTATTGAGTATAGGAACTTGTTCATGATTTGTGCTTATGAGTAGCTGCTATTGTCATAATTATTATGATGATGATTGCTATTCCTTCAAGGGTGAGAGATTTCATATTTGTTTTTGCTTGTATTTGCTAAATGTTGCTTAATAGCTCATCTTCCAAATGAGATTTCTCCTGCAGGCATAGTGGGTTGTAATCACTTCACAGTAGGGTAAGCCAGCAAAAGCTTAATGCCAAACTTAGGGGGAGGAAGAATGGCTCTGTACATCTCTTAGTCGGCTTCACTTGGTTCAGGTCTCCAAATTATAACAGAGGATGTTCTAGACATTTCTTTGAGTCTACAGTATGATATTTATTGCATCTCAAGCTAGAACAGCAAGGCAATAAAAAGCAATCATAGAACACAAAGGACATAATTTGAGCTACTCTTTTTGCATGGAATCCTATGAGTAGAGATACTGATAATTTTGCAATCTGCCCCCACACACACAAAAGTGAATGGCAGATACTCAGCTTTGTTAAGAAATCCATCTAAGAAATTTCCATAGCTAGACATAGAGCAAGCCTATAACCCAGAAATTCCACTTCTTGGCATTTACCCAATTGTACAGAAACAAAGACATACTAAAGCCACTAGCACAATGATGTTCATTGCAGCACTATTTACCATAGTGAAGATATGGAACCAACCCAGATGCCCCTCAGTTGATGAATAGATCAACAAGATGTAGTATTTATACACAATGGAATTCTATGCTGCCATAAGAAAGAATGGCATCGCCCCATTTTTAAGGAAATGGAAAGACTTGGAAAAAGTGAAGTAAGCCAGACTCAAAGGAACATAGGCTCAATGGTTTCCCTCATTGTCATAATTAGTATAAACCTTTGACTCTCCTAGCAGATGTTTACAATAGTTCAAAACCTAGATTCATCAGGCCGTATAGGATGAGAATAAATGAAAGGACCTCCAAAATATATAAACAAGAGCCATATAAAGTGTGACTGTTGTCCTTAATGTACTATGTTATTTCTTTATCTTACCTTGTTATCTGCTATATTGTATATATGTTTGTTTATTTGAAATAGGAAAGGGAAGGGGGGAAACAAGATGAGGGGAGGGGGTGCGGAAGGGAAATGGGAACAAAAACATGAGAAGGGATAGCAATGATTGTTAAGAAATGTACCTTGATACAAAAGGCCATATAGTAGGACGCTAAATCAATGGATCTCTAGGATATAGAAACATAAGCCATATAATGGATGATTGTTGTTCTTAAGATACTACGTTATCTCTCATCTCTTTTGCTGTCCCTTGGTTATCTCATACTGTTACAGTATCTCACATTGTTACCTGATATATTGGATATATTTGTATTTGGTTATTTGAAATTGGATAGGGAATGGGGGGAAACAAGATGAGGGTTGGGGGTGGGGGGGAGGGAAATGGGGACCAAGACATGTAAAAGGGTATCAATGTATGGGAATTAATGCACCATCTATCTGGCAAATATCATGTAACCCTTCTATTAATTACAATAAAAATATATGAAAAAAAGAAATGTACCTTCTATCTGGTGAATATAATGTAACCCTTCTCTTAGTTACAATAAAAAAATTTAAGAAAAAAGAAATTTCCACAGCTATCCCAGAAATATCATGAGAAAATTTTGTAGCTATTTCTTTGGGAAGTGGTAACAATCAGTGTTACTATAAATAACTACTAAGGATGGCTTCTAAATTCCAAGGTAACACATTGCAGTATATAATGGACAGTATGTTTCCTGGTTTCCTTCCCCAGAAAAAATATTTATTTGTTTGTTTGTTTCGGTGCTGGTCCTGAGGCTTGAATTCAGGGACTGGTCATTACCCTAAGAATATTTTTGTTCAAGGGTATCTCAACTTCCAGTTTTTGTTTTGCTTTGTTTTGGTTTGTTTTCTTGTTGGTTAAATGGCAACAAGAGTCCCATGGAGTCCCATGTGCTGGCTTTGAACGCCAGTCCTGGATCTCAGCCTTCTGAATAGCTAGGATTACAGGTATGAGCTACCAGCACTGAACTTTATTTTACTTTTGAAAAAAATGTTAGAAAATTATGCACTGTAATCTCATGTTTACATGTTTAGAAATGAAGTTTTTCTTCTTATATTCAAAGCAAACATTACATTGTTGGTTGGAGTGTAAATTCATTCAATCACTCTGGAAAACAGTATGGAGTTTTCTCAAAAGAGCTCCCCTTTGATCCAGCAATCCCACTCCTGGGCATTTACTCAAATGATCACAAACAAAGCCACACTAAAGCTACCAGCACAACCATGTTCATTGCAGAATTACTCACCATCACTAAGAGATGGTACCAACCAGAAAGCCCCTCAGTAGATAAATGGATGAAAAGAATGTGATATTTTTATATATCTGCATTGCCATCAGAAAGAATGGCATCCTTCATAAGGAAATGGAAAGACTTGGAAAAAAGCCAGACCCAAAGAAACATAGGCTCCATTGTTTCCCTCATTTGTGGTAATTAGTATATCCCAGGATAGTCCCAGGAGAGGATCACAATAACCCAATAGCTATGAACATCTGACCATATAAAATGATATTAATCAAAATGAACTCCATGATATGAAAACAAGAGGTTTTCTTGGGTTTGGTTTTGTTTTTCTTTTCTTTTTAAGTGTACCATTTGCATTTATTTCTTTTGTCCTTCTTTTTTCGACTCCTCTGGTTTATTCTCTATGGTCACTGTTTTTGATTTGGGTATCCTTCATTTGGGGGGGGGTCAGTCATAGGGCTTGAACATTGGACTCTGGTCATGAGCACTGTCCCTGAGCTCTTTAGTTCTATCACTTTGAGCCACAGCTCCACTTCCTTTATCTTGTATATAGGTTTATGTGATTTGGGAAAGGTCAGGAGAATCTCAAAAGTTCTGGGACAATGCAGTAGTGATACTCAATAGACACTATGTTGGAAATGAACTTTACAACTTGGGGGAGAGGGGAGTTGGGGGGAGGAAAAGTGGGAGAAAATGAGGGAAGGGCAACACTGTTAGAAAAGAAATGTACGCGTTGCCTTACCTGTGTAACTGTAACCCCTCTGTGCATCACCTTTACAATATTTTTTTAAATCAAAAGATAAAATCTTATTTATTGGCATGGTGAAAGCATTCAATGTAAATTTTGTTTCGAATTTTTCTGTTTCAGGATGGGATTTTGGCCTAATGGTAGAGTGATTGCCTAACATGCATGAAAAACTGGGTTCAATTCCTCAGTACCACATACACAAGAAAAAGGCAGAAGTGGTGCTGTGGCTCAAGTGGTAGAGCTCTAGTCTTGAGAAATCCTAAGGACAGTGCTTAGACCCTGTGTTCAACCCCAGACTGACAAAAATAATTAGTTTTTTCCTTCTTACAATTTTCCTGTTGCCCTTTGTATATAATACATATGTTGGTGTAAAAGTTAAACTTATTTTATTTTTCTATTATTACTTCTATGGTTCAAATCAGAAAAGGGAAGTGACAAATGATTAACACAGGCAAATAATTTGTCCTGACATTTAAAAATAATATTAATTAATTTTTATAAATGAACTAATTTGCTAGTGCTATAATAGAGCAGATTCTAGGATAATATTTTAGATCTACTTGCATACATGTATATGTATTTGTGTGTGTGTGTTCTATTATATGCTAAATGTCTACACATAAGCAATCCAGAATCATAAATTTAAAAGGAATTAGAATTTTTGCTATATCTCAGTGCTTATTGGTATTTTGCTATAATATTTGCTTGCTAATTTATTTAGTTATTTATTTACATATTGCCTACATCTGTGAAAATTATATATTCCCATTACTGACTGTTCTTGTCAATGAACCAACTCTTCTATTACTAGGAGAATCTTGCACTTGCTAAGCAAGCACTCTACCACTGAGCTAGGCACCCACAACCCTGTTTTTTGCTCATGGAATGTGCTACCCTGTCTCTTAAAATTTTTCACCATCTTTAGAAGTCTCCTGGCTGTGTTTGATCACTTCAGTAAATGATTTACTTTGATCTTATTCTTAGAGGAATTCATTCTTTAACACCCACTTTGTCTATAACCCCACCTTATAGTTGCCACATCTTTCATTTGTGGTATGGATTCTAATAGTAATGTTAGACCTGCTCTTAGCATAACCCCAGTAGGTCTGCAAAGGTCAGTCTTGTTCTAATTCAACTGGTTTCCTTTAAGCAGCTTTACTCCACCTCAGTGAGCTAAATCAGATTGCTGAAGCCAATCAAGCTAAGAGGAAAGAATAGATTGAATTTAGCAAAGGTTACTTTAACTTGAATTTGCCCTAACTTGCAAAGCTTACTGATACAAGATGGAATAAGTGTCTACCATTCCCAGCAACCTTCCCTGCACCATCATGTTAACATACTTGACATGTGATCATTTGACCTATCCTTACACAGGGAAGAACTCATGCTACCAGAGAATCTATTTTACACAGGATATTTACTAGGACATCTTGTAGTAACTGGAGAGAAGCCCACTTGGTTGGCACAAAATGCAACATTTTCAATAACATCATTATGTGTTTCACTTTTTATTTCTTCCTAAATCCTGCATCCTTGCTTTTCCTACTCTGAAGCAGATATTCAATTTATTTTTAATTCAACTTCTTTCTATGGTGCCTTAAAGAATTTTGCTTGCATTTGGCATTCAGAAAATATAGTTTTTCGGTTTTCATTTGCCAGGGAGTTATTTTTTATCATTATTCACCTTTGGGCTTTCAGGAAAATGGAGTCTTTGCAACCTAAGCATTAGCTGGTATGCTTCCATTTTGCCTTAGCAATATACTTCAGGAGAATATTCCCAGGTATTATTATGACTATTATAAATGCCTTTTTTCCTTTAAAAAATAGACAATTCTTTTTCCCCCAGGTAAATTTTTAGATGGAATCATGGATGCTAGTTCTTAGGAAATTGTTTGTACTGCCTTCCCACTATGCAGTTAAAGGTCACAATTTATGTGAAATTAGACACCTACAACAATGAATTTAATTTGAGCTTCAGATTCAAAGGTCAGCATCCAAACTTTCTAATAGAAGATGGAGGGATCTTCCGCTGTTCACTCTCCTGTTGTAAAGGTGGTGCAATGCAACAATAAAGAGAATAGTGGATCACACAAAACCACATTCAGATTCTAGTTCCTCCTATCATCTCTGAAACTTTAGATCATCGAACCTTCTAGTGCCTCAATGACATAGAGTCCCTCATGAGATGTTCCTATTGTATGCCATTGTATATAAAGCACCCCAAACTAGGAGCTATGTAGCAAATAACATATATACATTTATATTTACAAAAATGTGTCCTTAAGAGGCAGAAAGAATGATAAAAATAATGGCCTGCTAATTCAGTTCTTAAGCTCTAGGGAAGTATGTTTTAATGCTGGGAGCAACAGGTTGTTACCCACTTTAAAACATGGTTTTTCTGGGCTGGGAGTTTGGCCTAGTGGTAGAGTGCTTGCCTCGCATGCACGAAGACACTGGTTTGATTCCTCAGTAACACACACACACACACACACACGCACGCACACACACACACACACACACACACACACACACACACACACACACACACATATATATATATATATATATATATATATATATATATATATATCCAGAAGTGGTTCTGTGGCTCAAGTGGTAGAGCTCTAGTCTTGAAAAAGCCCAAGGACTGTGCTCAGGTCCTAAGCCCAAGCCCAGGACTGGCAAAAAACTGGTCTTTCTGTCTCATAGAGGAGCACCACGCATAGTTAGGCTATACTTAAGCAAGTGCAAGCAGAAAGAGAAGCTCAAAACTGGTCATAACTGGCCTGCAAGTGTGTGTGTGTGTGTGTGTGTGTGTGTGTGTGTGTGTGTGTGTGTTCCCAGAAGGTTCCCAAAGAGTTTAATTGAATGTGTTCTCAAATATGGTAAGCATCCATATTACAGTAACATTGAGCACAGAACCCAGATGTTTAAGAAATAGAAATTTAATGTGCATTTCCTAAATGTGCTCTCAGTTTTACAAAGTGTTGATTGGGGTCGGGGGGAGAGTGAATCCAAAGTACTACAAAAACAAACCTGAAGGATCAGTCCTGAGCTGTGTTTTGAAATCATTATCCTTAAATAATATTTCAGTCAGAAAATCAACAAGTATATACAGAAATCACCTGGCTGAATACTTAGTATAAGAACCTGGGCATGAAAATCACAGATAGGGGTCAGGAGTTTGGCCTAGTGGTAGAGTGCTTGCTTAGCATGCACGAAGACTCAGGTTCGATTCCTTGGCACCACATACACAGAAATGCCAGAAATGTTGCTATGGTTCTAATGATAGAGTGCCTTGAGGTAAGCCCAAGGACAATGCTCAGGCCCTGAATTCAAGCCCAAGACTGGCAAAAAAAAATCACAGGTAGATTCTGAATTGTAACTTTCAGTTTGTCAAAAATTAGGAATGTTGTTATAAATATTGATTTGTGAGGGAAACTGTCTGAAACATTGAATTGGTCTCAAATATACTGGACAATAATTCCTGTAAATGCAGGTGAACTGATACAGGACAACAAAAGACCTAGATGAAAAATTGCCTATGTACAGTTGAGTCTCAAAAAAAGAAAATTATGCAGAATGATAATCCATTTATTTCCACATAACTAAACTGATGATTATGCATAGACAATAACCATAAACTCAAAAGGAATATCTTACTAATCACAATGACGTCGTCAATTTAAGAGGATATTTACTTATGATATGACATAAAAAGCAGCTTCCTTGCCAGGCATGGAGGCTCACACCTGTAATCCTAGCTACTCAGGAGGCTGAGATCTGAGGACTGTAGTTCTAAGACAGCCCGGGCACTAAAGTTCATGAGACTCCAATTAACCACCAGGAAACCAGGAGTGGCGCTGGAGCTGAAGAGCTCAGGGACAGCACCCATGCCCAGAGTTCAAGCCCCATGACCCACAGAAGAAAAATAGAAAGAAAAAAAGCTGTTTCCTTAGTATCCTTGATTTGACTATTTACCAGGCAGAAGCAGCTTTCTGAGGTTCAAAGCCAAAACTGATTGAGTGAACAGAACGTCATGGCAGTGAGCCCATGAGACCAAGGCTAACACTGGCTTCTTAGTGAGCAGAGAGGAAATGCAGGAAGCCCAGGTACAACCTTCAAAGACCCAGCTTCAGTGACCTAGTTCCCATCAAGGCCCTCCCTCTCAATGCATCCAATACCTTCCATAATCGTACCACAAGCTCAAATATTCAGTCATGAGTCTATGGAGGAGCTGTTCATACTCAGACCACAACAGCACTTATTACCAGAGAAATTCCTTTGGTATGATGGTTGGTTAACTCCTAAGAGATACTAGGAAATCATTAGGTCTGAAAAAAAATACGCTGTCTTTTACCGATTGCTTACTATATATCTGGTACGTGGGGAAAAAAAGCATGAAATATTTTTTTGTGCTCTCACAAAAATCTTTATTAGATAAATTAGTATTTCTATGTTCAGTAACGAAATATAGTGTGGGGCTGGGAGTTAGACCTAGTGGCAGAGCTCTTGCCTAGCATGCAGAAAGACCCAGGTTCGATTCCTCAGTACCACATACACAGAAAAAAAAGAAATACAGTGTGAAGTAATGCACCTTCTATCTGGCGAATATAACTGTAACCCCTCTATTAATTTCAATAAAAATATATGAAAAAGAGTATCCTTCTTGGAATATCTATAACTATTTTAATGTTACTTTGTGATAGATATCACCTTACAAAATGCATTGTAATTTATCTGATGGATTTCTTGCCTACTGTCATTTCCATTTTTCAGAGTCCCATAGAATAATCATCTCTGACTGATGTGCTGAGACTCAGAACATTTAAGTAACAGGCTCAAAGGAAATGGTCATTATTGAATAAAGGACTTAGAAAAAAAAAAGAAATATAGGTCAGAAGGTGGTTGATGGGATCATGTAATCTTTCAAAAAGGGATAATTTTAATTTTTCCTTACCTATTTGAATCACCTTATGTTTTGCTCTTGCTTTATTGCCCTCACTAGGAATTTCAGTACTGTACTGAGGAGAAGTAGAGAGAGTGGATATCCTTGTCTCATTCCTGATTTTAGAGGAAATTTTTAGACTGTCAATAGCAACTTATGTGATCTTTTTTCATATATTTTTATTGTAATTAATAGAAGGGTTACATGGTATTTGCCAGATAGATGGTGCATTAATTCCCATACATTGATACCCTTTCACATGTCTTGGTCCCCATTTCCCTCCCCCCCACCCCCACCTCTCATCTTGTTTTCCCCCCTTCCCTATCCAATTTCAAATGACCAAATACAAATATATCCGATATATCAGGTAACAAAGTGAGATACTGTAACAATATGATATCAAAAGAGACAGCAAAAGAGATGAGAGATAACATAGTACCTTAAGAACAACAATCATTCATTATATGGCTTATGTTTCTATATCCTAGAGATCCTTTCATTTAGCATCCTACTATGTGGCCTTTTGTATCAAGGTTTTGCTCTATTGCAAATCTCTGCTAGGAGAGCCCAAGGTTTCTACTGATTATGACAAATGAGGGAAACCACTGAGCCTAAGTTCCTTTGAGTCTGGCTTACTTCACTTAATATGATCTTTTCTGAATCTTTCCATTTCCTAACAAATGAGGCAATGTCATTCTTTCTGACAGCAGCATAGAATTCCATTGTGTACAAATACCACCTCTTGTTGATCCACTCATCAACTGAGGGACATCTAGGTTGGTTCCATATCTTTGCTATGGTAAATAGTGTTGCAATGAACATCGTTGTGCTGGTGGATTTAGTATGTCCTTGTTTCTGGATGATTGGGTAAATGCCAAGTAGTGGAATTGCTGGGTCATAGGGGAGCTCTATGTTTAGTCTTTGGAGGAACTGCCATACTGCTTTCCATAGTGGTTGAACCAATTTGCACTCCCACCAACCGTGTAGTAGTGATCTCTCCTGGCCATATCCCCTCCAGCATCTGTTGTTATTAGATTTCTTGATCCTGGCCATTCTAACTAGAGTGAGCTGGAATCTTAGAGTTGTTTTGATTTGCATTTCTTTTATGACCAGAGATGTTGAGCGTTTCTTCATGTGTCTATAGGCCATTTTTGTTTCTTCTTCAGAGAAGACTCTCTTTAAGTCTTTTGCCCATCTTTTAATAGGATGGTTGTTGCTTTGGAGATTAGTTTTGGATTGATTCAATTTTTTGAGCTGTTGATATATTTTTAGATATGAGGCCCTTGTCTGTTGTATGGTTGGTGAAGATCTTCTCCCACTCTATAGGCTTCCTAATTAGTTTTCTAGCTATGTCCTTTGTCATACTGAACCTCTGCAGTTTAATGCAGTCCCACTTAACCAGCCTTTCTCTGATTTGTTGTGATTCTTGGTCCTTATTAAGAAAGTTTCGACCTGTGCCAAGGAGGTCTAGTGTATCTCCTATTCCTTCTTAACTTATGTGATCTTAATATTTTTCAGACACATGTAACAACAGCAAAAAGATCAAGATAGTAATCAGGAAAGTAAACCCATTTGTCATAGCCTCAAAAAAATACCTAGGAATTAACCAAAGATGTGAAGGACCTCTAAAGTGAAAATTGTAAAGTTCTGCAAAAAGAAATTAAATTCAAGGAAATGAAAAGACCTTACATGTTCCTGGAGAGGATTTTCTTAATCACTCAACCTTACAAGGTTTGGTGAATAGAACAATGTAAAGATACCTGAAAGATTTTCCTGAACATCTGGAGTTGGAGGCATCACTAGGAAAATGAAATAAAAAAGAAGCACAGATATGTGTCATAATGCACATGTCCTCCAATTTATACAGTAGTGGAAATAATGTCTCTCTCCAACCCCCATTCTCTACTAACACTCATCACCTCTGACTACATTCATCAAACTGATGTTTAATGTTCAGTTGGCTTCGTGAACAAGAGGAGTTTACCTATAGTGTACTGAGTGCTCTATATAATGCATGTAAGCAGATTTATGTATATTATCTCTTCAGTAATCTCTCCCGGAACCCTGATCATTATCAGCACCTGTGTATGCTCCATCTCTGTGCTTTTCAGAAATGTCAGCTCTTTTTTCAAGAAGAGTTGGAAACATCAATTGCCAATGATAAGGCAAGATTACACAAAACGTGATTGATATCCCAATTCAAGGTGTATAATCAAGAAAAAAATATGCTGCTTCTATCTTCTAAATTTGACCCAAAAGAAACATTATTTAATACACAACAGTCAAAATGAGATACGCTGTAGTATTATTTTTGAAAAGGATAACATTAAATTATACTTCTCTTCTGATTTTAGCAGCTTCATTAATTAAAAGATGGTATGTACTTGGGCTCTAGTACACTCATCTCAAGTTCATTAACATATTGCTGTTATTCTTTACATAATGTGTGTCAAGCTGATTAGAACAGGAGATAAAGTCAAATGTAGGACAGAACTAACATTATTTTGTCAGTCAGTCTTATTGACAAGAACCTGAAAACAGCCTGAGTTATGAATTCTAAATACAGAACATATTTCTTAGTGTGTCTGAGGACAATGCAATTATTTATTAATATATATTAATAGGACAAGGGAGCTTCATTATGATTATTCCACATACATTTACAGTTGGCTAAACTCTATTTTTCCTGCCATCCCTTTTAGTTTTAACCTTCCATTTGCCATTTGGGCTATAAAAATACAGAAAACTATCATGTGGAGTTATTTGGTTATTCTTTCTCATCCAAAAAGACATGTTACCAAACTTTTAATTTTTTGTTTTGCTAGTGTAACAAAACAATGAGAATGCTGTGTTCTTATGGTAAGCATTCTTTCCATGTGATAAACCATCATAGTTCAAACACATAAACTAAGGCAAAAAAAAATTAACCAATACTGAGATAATTTAGGAAGTGCTTTCTCAATGAGATATTACCAAGAAGTCCTTCAGAGTTCAGTGGATTTACTTGAAGGGGCAATGTCAGTGAAAACTTGAGCAATAGTTCCTTAACATCAGAGTGCATGCAGTATCTTCAGGAGAGGATTCTCCCCACGGTGAATTCATCCCCAAGGATATAGATCCTTTGAGTAAGAAGAAATGCAGAAACACTGGGACCAGGGCAGAGCCATAACTAGGTTTGGGGATTTAAACAGAGAGGCTCTGAAATTGAAGCTTTATTAGTTTCACAGTGAATGTACAGTCCTCTGGTGGGCCAAGGAGAATCACGTGGATGATACCATCCCATCTAAATATTGCTAAGAATTAAAGTTGTGAACTGTAGCCTTTGTTGTTTGGGACATTTAAGATTTTTATAACAAAATCCATGACAGTGAGCGATTCCATGTTTTTTGAAGTAAGAAATCTGCAAAGAGACTCCCTCCACTGCGATCCTGGAAAGCAAGGATGCAGATCTCAGTATGAGATAGTGAACCCTGGAACTTTCCCCTAAGCAAATGGTTGATCAGACAATAGGTTATCTGTCAGACCAAATACCTCATACAGAATATAAGTGACATCTCAAATGCCAGAATGTGTATTCTGCTATTCTAGCAAGAACTTGCAGGACATCACTGCTTGGTCTGCATCATCACAGGATTCATATTGCAGTCATTCACCCATGGAGGAAGTAGGTCATGCTTGCGATTACAGGCACCAATGTCATAGATAAATCATGGAGACCCATGTGTACTTAGAACAACAAAATCAATGGCAAAAGTAAGAATAGCTCCTTGTAATAATTAGTGCTTACTAGAGAACAAAAATGTCCTGGGAAGAAAAGATATGCATCCAGTTGCTGGGACAAGGTTCAGGTCTTTTGTTAAAATTGTAAGAAAATACATATTCAAATTAATTCCAATCTGGATACTGGTAGGGTTACATGCTGAGCCACCATGCCCAGCTTGTTTTCATTACTCTGATGGGGTAGCTGGGCTGGATATCTTAATGGGATGAGAAAAAAAATTCAGGGCAATCTTATGGGATACCCACATAGAACCATAGAGGGAGGGCACGTTGGGTGCCATCCCTGTATCACACATGAGAATTGTCACCACTAGACGCTTCTGTGTTAATATAGTTCCTAAAAGAAAGGAGTGATGGGTGTTTCCAGGTGCTGAGATCTGAGGATCAAGGTTCAAAGCCAGCTAGAGTACAAAAGGACCTGAGACTCTTATCTCCAATTAACCTCTAGAAAATGGAAAGCGAGGCTTGGCTCAAAGGTACAGAGGTAGCCTTGAGCTGAAGAGCTCAGGGACAGTGCCCAGGCCCAGAGTCCCAGCCCCATGACCCACAAAAAAAAAAAAAGATAATGAAAGCACCAACCCCAAAGAAACTGAGGTAGGACTGGGGGTGGTGGGGAGATAGGATTAAAACCAACCAGTTCAATAACTTCTCTGTACTTTAGACTCTTGCCTCTCTGAAATAATAGCTGTGGAAAACAAAGTCTAAGGGGAAAAAATTGACATTGACCTTGAGGTGTAAAAGAAGTGGAGACACCTGCCTGAAGGGGAGAAATTGTGGTGGTCTTTATGAACTGATTACATGATTCATTATTAATGAATTGCTTCTATAATAAAGTGCACTAACACACAGGGCCTGGGATTTGTGGGTAAATGCTTGGCTTATGTGGGATCTGGTATTCCTGTACCCATCTGAAGACATGTTGTGATTTTACCTGACTGTATTTGAAGATCAAATAATAAGGGGGACCAGGAGTTTGGTCTAGAGGTAGAGTGCTTGCCTAGCATGCACAAAGACCAGGGTTGGATTTCTCAGTACGACATACATAGAAAAAAGCTAGAAGCTTGTTGTGGCTCAAGTGGTAGCGCACTAGCTTTGAGAAAGCCCAAACAGTGCTCAGGCCTGAGTTCAAAGCCTGGGACTGGCAAGAGAAAAAAAAAAGGCAGGGAATACAAGGACAAACAGAAATACAGAAAGTCACAATGGAGACATGGAAACAGGACCTTAGACCATACAAATCTCCAGGAAAAATACTGTGTGGGTACTGATTAGAAAAGAACTTGTCCTTCTCTGTCCTCTCATGGATGACTCCAAGTATATACAACAAGAAAATGAATCTCTTAATCAAACACAATTCCCTTGGCTCAAGTTAATCTGTTGATATAAAACAGTCTCACACACAAATGATATAAGTATATGACTACTCACTATTGTTCCAGATATACCTTTCCTGCATTTTCCTCATGCACCATTTCACATGCACACGAATACACACCTGACACAGGTGAAGAGGCACATGCAGTTTCACTAGCTTGTGAGTGTAAAAATCTTAATAGCAATGAAATCTACTGAATCCCAGGGCTCTACTTCCAGTACTCCTGAGAGAAGATGGAAAGGAAAATTATTCTGGATGAATACAAGACTCTTTTTTTTTTAGAGAATAGTTTTGATGGAGAGATGGCACTAAGACTATTACAGGATGGAGAGAAATGTGGCAGAGGAGATTGCCAATTTCCCAATTTCCTAGGATAAATCCAGCTCAAAGAACTATAATTATGTCACATGTCTAGATCTGCTTTCTGTGGTTTTCATGAAATGTGTGGACACCTGTGATGTCTAAGGTCATTTTTTTCTAGACTTCATGTACTTTAAATTCATTTCATCCAAAGCAAACAAATGAATGTATTTTAATTTTAGTTCACATTTTTAAAGCAATTCAGTTTAAGGTTTATGGCAAATATATATTGTGAAACTCTGCAAAGCACCTTCTAAGGTTAGTTCTGAGGTCATACTCATATTTCGTTCCAACATCTGCTTGTTAAAGTTCTTGTTCAGAGTGATCTAGAGCAGAGGCTGACAGTTTTCTTTTCTTCTCTTTGAGCTTCTTCTGCTATCACCAAATCAGGGAAGAGTAATGGGAACAAAGAAAACTATGTCATCCTCACCACATGTTAAGGAAGTTTTGGTATTTCCGATAATTTTACTGACTCATTTGTAGTTACCTTTTCCTCTCTCTCCTTTCTATCTCCATTCTCTCTCTCTCTCTCTCTCTCTCTCTCTCTCTCTCTCTCTCTCTCTCTCTCTCTCTCTCTCTCTCTCTCTCTCTCTCTCTCTCTCTCTTCTCCCTTCTCAACTAACCTGTGAGTGCCTAAAACGTGCAGTCTAGAACATATTTTCAGAGTTAGCAAAGACCTTGAAGGCACAACTACAAGAGAACCATAGGGATTCCTTTTTTCAGCAAAGCACTTTGCATTTGAACAACAGGACCCAGGTAAGAGTCTTAAAACCATGAATTGACAGGCTTTCAGCTTTCCCATTGCCAAAGTCAGACTTTTTCATGCTTTCATTTGAAAAACTAGTAAAATGTAACAGTAAAAATATATTTTAAATTTGTGGGAGTAAGATAACTAAGGTGACAGTGTTTGGTGCTAGGTTTTATTCAGTTTCTTTTTTTTCAAATTTTTTATTGTGATTAATAGAATGGTTACATTATATTCACCAGATAGAAGGTGCATAACTTCACAAACCCTTTCCCATGACTAGGTCCCCATTTCCCTCCTACCCTCCCCCTGCTTATCTGGATTCCCCCCTCCCATCCAATTTCAATAACGAATTAAGCACATATAAAATTTATCAGATAACAAGGTAAAAAATTGTAACAATATGAGATAACTAAGGGATGGCAAAAGAGATGAGAGATAACATAGTACATTAAGGACAACAGTCACTCATTATATGGCTTTTGTTTCCGTATCCTGGAGGTCCTTACATTGAGTGTCGTACTATTTGGCCTAATGTCTCTAGATTTTGCTCTATTCTAAATCTCTGCTAGGAGAGCCCAAGGTTTCTACTGATTATGACAAATGAGGGAAACCATTGGCCTATGTTCCTTTGAGTCTGGCTTACTTCACTTAATAGGATTTTTTGCTAAGTCTTTCCATTTCCTTACAAATGGGGCGATGTCATTCTTTCTGACAGCAGCATAGAATTCCATTGTGTTGATCCACTCATCAACTGAGGGGCATCTAAGTTGGTTCCATATCTTTGCTATGGTAAATAGTGTTGCAATGAACATCGTTGTGCTGGTGGATTTAGCATGTCCTTGTTTCTGGATGATTGGGTAAATGCCAAGTAGTGGAATTGCTGGGTCATAGGGGAGCTCTATGTTTAGTCTTTGGAGGAACTGCCATACTGCTTTCCATAGTGGTTGAACCAGTTTGCACTCCCACCCACAGTGTAGTAGTGATCCCTCCTGGCCATATCCCCTCCAGCATCTGTTGTTATTAGTTTTCTTGATCCTGGCCATTCTAACTGGAGTGAGCTGGAATCTTAGAGTTGTTTTGATTTGCATTTCTTTTATGACCAGAGATGTTGAGCGTTTCTTCATGTGTCTATAGGCCATTTTTGTTTCTTCTTCAGAGAAGACTCTCTTTAAGTCTTTGGCCCATCTTTTAATGGGATGGTTGTTTCTTTGGAGATTAGTTTTGGAGTGATTCAATTTTTTGAGCTGTTGATATATTTTAGATATGAGGCCTTTGTCCATTGTATGGTTGATGAAGATCTTCTCCCACTCTGTAGGCTTCCTGATTAGTTTTCTAGCTATGTCCTTTGTCATACTGAACCTCTGCAGTTTAATGCAGTCCCACTTATCCAGCCTTTGTCTGATTTGTAGTGTTTCTTGGTCCTTGTTGAGAAAGTTTCTACCTGTGCCAAGGAGGTCTAGTGTATCTCCTATTCCTTCTTTTAAAGTTTTCAGTGTGTCAGCTTTTACCTCGAGGTCTTTGATCCATTTGGAGTTAAATCTAGTGCAGGGTGACAAAGAAGGATCCAACTTTAGTTTCTTTTAAAATCCAAAAGGCCTCTAAATTCTGTCACTATATGTATATATATATATATATATATTGCATACATACAATTGTGTATATTGTCTCCATATTGCATATATATGTATATATTATATATTATTTATATCTAGTAGATATATAGTACATATATATGTATATATCCCTAGTAAAGAGTGCCAAGCTGGGCATGGTGGCTCACGCTTATAATCCTATCTACTCAGGAGGCTGAGATCTGAGGATCCTGGTTCAAAGCCAGCCAAGACACTAAAGTCCATGAGATTCATCTCCAATTAACCACTAGAAAACCAGAAGTGGTGCTGTGGCTCAAGGGGTAGGGTAGTAGCCTTGAGCTGAAGAGCTCAGGGACAACACCCAGGCCCAGTTCAAACCCCACGACCAATCAAAAACAAAAACAACAAGAATGCCAAGAGTAGAGTAGAAATGGAAGCTGAATGACATGTTATCTCAAACATACAGTAATACCACCTTTTCCACCATACAACTAGTATTATTATTCTTTTATCACTGTATTTTTGGATGCTTATTTTTCAGGAATAATGAGGAATTATTTTTGAAAATAAATATAGAACCTAATGTTGGTTTTATGGATTAATACATATAAAGCCTGTGGGTTTTATTCTTTCACTTAATCTTCAAAAAATTGAGGTCTAGATTTTAGTAGTTTTCTTATTTTTACTGAGGAACTCAAAGGACTTAGGTAAATTAATCACAGTGACAAGACATGACCTACTCAGTTAACTCACACTCTAACACATAGTCTAACACAGTGGACCAAACAGTCCATTGTTTTAAACTAACAGGTTTTAAGTTATTGAAGTCTGAGATATATATATATATATATATATATATATATATATATATATATATACTAAATCACATTAGGAAGAGATGTTCTGAATTAAAATCCTGTTTGGCAATCTGTATATAATTTGGTATGAATTGATTTTCTGTCTTTCTAGTAATCTGTTACTCAAGAAAGAAGCTCCTACCAGGAAAGGAAAGAACAAAGGGTTTATAAAGGGCTTATTGGAATTCAGTAGTTTCCACAGGAAAAAGCTGGGCATATTATGACACACCTTGGACATTTAGCTCATTTAGCTCTTCAAAGTCAATGTGTTCATATGAAGCTAACACTTTGCATTGAACTTCAGCTGCTTTATTTTCTTTAAGATGCCAACTTCTTGGCCTTTCTCTTAATAGTATGTGAATCCTGGGTAGGTGGTCTGATTGTAAGATGATGGCACTTCCAGGACTCTTTTGTTTACACTTGCTGTAATGCTCTGCATCATATGCCAGTCACAAAAGCAGATGAGTCAGAATTGATGTCTCTGTTAAAATTGATTTTCTGGACATTATCTGGATTTAGTATCTTTCATTGTTGGTAAGCTATTGACCGACTAGAATTTTAAATGGCTGGATTTATACCTCAAAAAAGGTTTTCAAATGAAAGCATGGATAACTCTGGAGTTTATGCAATGTTAATAATTAAAACATGTGACAAGATGAATGATGGGAAAGGCCCCCACGGAAAGGGTGATGTGGCGTTCTAGTGCTGGCTGCCACTGTCACACTCCCAGGAATTGTGTGAACTTAGTTGTGAGGCTTCTGTTGGTCATGTTTCATATCATGTAGCCATTTCATATCTGTCCCACACAAGGTTGATTCTGAGATGCAGACATGACCTAAGGATTGGAGATCAACTCTTCCATTCATCTCTTGGTTCTAACAATGTCCTATTATTAAGAACTGAGAAGCTGCCTTGAGAGTGAACCCTTTTGTGCTGGCAGATATGACTGCATTATCGCAATTGCTTCCTTCCCTTCAGCTACTCAGGCATCAATGTATCACAGAGATAACCACCACATCTGATTTTTATACCACTTGTCCTTCAATTTAAATATCGGTGAATACTTTATAACTGCCAGATATGTCATTTTTCACTCAATAAAGAAAAGAAAAATTCCAGAGCTATTGTATTAATTCTAATCTCAAATTTCACAAGACAGTGAACTTCAGCATTTCAAGCACCATGTGGTATCTGCCTTCTCACTTTAGCCAGGATACTTCTTCTGTTCTAAAAAGAACAAGAAAGGCAGAAAAAGAAGGAAAGAGGAAAAGAGAGACAGGGTAAAAAAGAGGCAAAGGCAATAAGTTCGTGGCATAGAAAGATCTCAGTCTATAAGTAAAATAAATCCCTTGGTGATTATGATTTTTTTCAGTGAAAACCATGTCTGATGTATGAACAAGTGTCAGTCGCCCAGCACCACAGACAGTCATGTGGGCAGAGGTGGCTGGCATGTCTGTCCTCTTGCCCTTGCAGCCATGAGTGCTTCCTCCCCACCACTGTTATCACTCTCCCAAAGTTTCAGTCTTATTAAAGATAAGAACTGCACTGACTTTTGAAACTAGAATAATTTCTTGTCTGTGTGGAAATATCTCAAAGCCTAAGTTAACTACATTTTTCCATTTCCTAAGTTCTCTGCTTTTTTTTGACTCTCATAACAGGGCTCACTTGGTACACTGTTAAATATACATCTGGAAGGGTGGAATGGTGAACAGAAAATAGAATACCTATCAATATCTAGACCCTGTAACTATTTTTAAATAATGAGTACTCCAGATTTCTGAGCCACTGGATTCCATAGAAAAGCTATTCAAATTATTCAGTCTCACAGCTCATATACTCATTAAGCCAAGAGCTAAAATGAGGGCCAAGGTTGTAAGATATATGAATGAACTACAGTAGAATATATTATAGAAGGATCATTATCCACATTAATTTAAGTGGCAGATGAAAAGTCTCTCAGGAGACCACCAATTTTCAATTTCATATGACGATTTCTCTTTGATTCTGATGTTTATTTAAGGGAATTTTTACATCATAGAATTCGCCCTGCATCATTTTTGCTCTACTGAAGAAGGCTACTGAGCACTATTAAGAAGCTATTAATTTCAACAAGTCCTAAATAGAAACGTAATATTAGAAACATCAAGGCTTTAATTCCATCACTGTAGATTTAACTTTAGATGCCAGCATATTATATACTTAGTTGTAATATATTTATTAAATATTTATTGAGGGCTTACTATGACCTAGATACTGTGTTGGCAGGTTGAGATTAATGGTTATAGTTTTGTCATAGAATTCAGAGTTTAGTGGTAGGAGATTGATAAGTACATAGATTTGATTAACAAAGAAATAAGCACATATGCTTTGGGAAGATTGTAAGGCTACTCCATCCATCTTGTGGATCATAATTCACTCCTGGAAAGAAATGACAAGGAGAAATTAGAAGAAAACATTCAGCTAGAGATAGCCTGTGAAAACTCTTGACATTTGCACAGGTCTATCCCATGTAGAATGCAGACATGTAAGTCCATAGCCGGAGAGAGGAGGTTAACCACTAGTGCCTCTTTGCTTGGCCACTATATTTTTTTTCCGTATGCACAAAATCAATTTACCTTTTCCAAGTTTTCTCCTAGCAATGTTTACAACCATCCATCTTGCTAAGAGCAATTAAGACCCTAGACTTACATACTCCTGTCTTATTAGCACTATAAGAAATTAGCATTCAAACAAATTCAATTAGGATTCAAACAACAGCTTATTGTTTATGTAATTCTGATTACCCAGTTCTAAGGGGGTACAAAAGTCTAAATCAATTTCACTGTGTTAAACTCAAGGTACCAACCTGGTAGTAATTCTGTGGGAGAAGCTAAGGCTCCATATTTTCCAGCTGTTATAGGCTGTCCACATACCCATTGGTCATGCCTTCACCTTTCATTGTTTTTTAATCTTTTGGCTTCCAGTCTGTGCTTGACCTGGTAATGAGTCACCCTGACAATACAGGATACTATTGTCTCCACATCCTAATCATATCTACAAACTCCCTTCCCTGCAAGGTAACATTTGCAGACAGCAGGAATGAGGACCTGGATTCTTGTAGGGGGAGGAATGACACCATTCGGTCTACCATGGACTAAGAGGTAGAAGTCCCACGTGTTCAAGATAGACAAGAAATGAAACTAGAACAGGATCCTCATAATTGCAAAGATGCCTTATCATTTAAATCAGAGAAAATCAAGCTTCTGGAAGTGTGTGTGTGTGTGTGTGTGTGTGTGTGTGTGTGTGTGTGTGTGTGTGTGTCCATCCTGGGGCTTGAACATAGGGCCTAGATGCTACCCCTCAACATTTTTCCTCAAGACTAGCACTCTATTACTGGAACCACAGCTCCACTTCCAACTTTTGGGAAGTTTATTGGTGATAAGAGTTTCATGGACTCCCCTGCCCATGCTAACTTTAAGGTGATCCTTTGATGTCAACCTCTTAAGAATCTAGGATTACAATTACAGGCATAAACCACCACTGTTGCCTAGCTAGCATCAATGATTGTGTGTGTGTGTATGTGTGTGTGTGAATGCACACACACACACACACACACACACACACACCCCTATTCTGGAGCATGAACTCAGGGATTGGGTGGTGTTCCTGAGCTTTTTTGCTCAAATCTAGTACTCTACCACTTGGGCTACAGTTCTACTTCTGGATGTTTTGGAGTTAATAGGAGATAAAAATCTCAGGAGCCTCCTGAGTAGCTGAGATTACAAGATGGAGCCACCAGTGCATGGCTGCATCTGTGATTTTTTATGCCATTATTGTTTTGAACTTTGTGTCATTCTCAGACAGACCTAATTCTTAAAGTAGGCAGAGAGCTGGGAGTACCTGCACATATGGAAAGTGCTTCCACATCCTCAGTTTTTGCTATACAGACAACTCCAGTGCAATGATGAATCATCTACATATTAAGCTGTACATATTTCTGGTATGTGCGTGTTTTTATAAATTTCCTTCATCTTACTGGCTTATTACCTCTGATTTATATATATATATATATATTATTACTACAATTTTTCCAACTCTGTTTCTTAAAAAAATTACATGTAGGTTTTATAGCAGTCTTATAGATGTCTTTAGTTTATGCTATTTTGAAAATAAAGCCCTCATTGGAACTGAAAGTGTGGCTCAAGCAGTAGAGATGCAGTCTTGAGCAAAAGAGCCAAGCAAGAATGAGAGGCTCTGCATTCAAACCTCAGTACTAGCACACACACACACACACACATACATACATACATATACACATATACACATATGCTCACATACACAAATGCATGAATTATATTGGAAAAATATGTTAAGTAAGTCAAGCATAGAAAGACAAAATATTTGTGTTTTCTCTTACTTTGGATGCTAGATTTAACTTTAAACTTCAAGGTAAATAAATTGGGGCTTGTGCAAGTACATATAGATGTATTAAATGAAGTACAGTAAATTCAGGAGAGAACCCAAATAACGTAATTCCTTAGAAAGGCAAAGTCAAAGTTTAACAAAATGAACACTGGGAAGCAGGGACTTGAAAGGGATGGAGTGGAATTAATAGGAAATGGTTTAGACAAATGATGAGAAGAGGAGAGAATACAGCTAAGAATTCAATGTATAGCCTATAAAATTAAAAAGAATGAGGGAAAGGGTGTGTTGAGAGGGATGGATGAGAATGCTGAAAAGTGTAATATTGATCAAGATAAATGACATTCATAAACTGCTTTATTAAATGGAGATTCCTCTGTTAAAGATGCAAAGTATTCATAAAAATAAGAACCAACTATTTTAGAAGGGTCATTACTTTTGGTTGTCTTGTCCCAGAAATCAATAACCTGATACCTTTAATTGTTGGAGTTCATGAAGGTTGATACTGTAACCTTTTTACATGGAGTAAGCTTACTTTGGATTTATTTCCACTGGACAGTATACATTCTACAATGACCTTAGAATAAGAATGAATACTACCTATTCAGAAGCCATTCGTATAGGTGGTACAACTCCTTTGGGCATTTGAAACAGTGTAAGTTATTTCAAGAGGCTGATTTCACAATCTGTAAAATCTTTTAGATTAAATGAATGGCAAATCATGCTTTTCTTTTGTTATCCTCTCTAGGTTTATTTACTGAATGGATCAGAAGTTTAGTGACTAAAAAATAAAGTTCAAAAGAGAATGAGGGTAATTTGTATATTAAACACTAATAAAGATCTTACTATAAGTAAAATAAATAAATAAATAAATAAATGGCTAGTGTGTCTGCAATTGACAGATGGAAGTGGAATGAATATATTAGTCATAAAGAAGAATAAGGTCTTCAAGTTACAAAACAGGAAATAAGTAGGAAAAATAGATTGTGAATAATTATAACCTTTTGAGAAAAAAAGCTAAAAATGTATGCCAGATTATATGAGAATAGTATCTTTTTTAACAGTTCAAAACTAGATATTTCAGAGTAAGTTTTTCAATCACTTTAAACCTCCAATTTATTCAAAGTTCACTACAAGGTTTCAAAAGTGTAAATCTTTTCTTCTATATTTGATACTTACAGAATGCTGTACATAAGAGAAAATATGATCGTTTGGCTTCTTTTTAAGACCAATCATAAAATCATACCCTCTTGTTTTATTCTCCAGAAAGAAAAATACGTTAGAGTAATTGTAGGGAACTCACAGTGACAAAGTAGGTTCTGATTTTCTTCAGCAGTTCAGCCCAGAACTAACCTCAGCAATATTGTTCAAGAACAGCAAAAACCATAGTGAACCTCATTCAGAACAAGGGATCAGTGTTATGCCATGCGCTGCTGTTTTGTTAATATAGACAATTTAATATGATTAAAAACTATGGCCAAATCAAAAGCTACACCAAGAATAAAAAATTATCCAACAAATTTCAATGATAATCAGAGGAATCCTATAGAAAACTAACAATTGATAAAATGGTAAACGTTCCTAATAATTGACTTGTTGGTATTTATATCTTCTTTATTGAGAAAGGTTTATAATCTTTATGATAACCTATGTGATAACCCAAGGCATAATTAGAGAAATCATAGCTAACTAATTGCATTGATGAATTCCTCCACCAGACTATTCCAACCCTAAACTCAAACTTTCACATATGTACTTCAAAAGAATTGAAAACCCAGTCTTAATACTGCCCTGATTTAACAGTGAAGAAAGCTTGCAGATAACTTAAATATCTATCAGCAGGAGAATAGAAAAATAAAACATGATAAAATTATATAACAAAACAATATTCTACTGGCTAACTAAACTATATTTACACTGGTATCAAATAGATGAATAAACACTTTAACTTATAATAAATATGCATACAATACAAAGGCTCATATGAATTTTTTAAGCCTTTCTCAGTAATACCATTGTTTCTATATTATACTTAAGAAATAAAGACATGATAATCACCATTATCAAATGATAATCACCATTTAAAGAAATGAAATGCACACAGAACATTTCAACTATTTCTGCAGCATTGTATGAATAATGTGGAAATTACTATGGGCTTGTAATATTATATTCTGTGATTTCTATGTCTAGTATGTGATCATAATAGTGAACATTATGTTAGTAAGAAACAGTATAGTAACCATAGAAGAACCATGTACTCTATGGCGGCCTGATGTTCTAGTTAATGATACTACTGAGAAGTTACAATCTCCTAAGAAGGAAGGTGAAGAAATAAATTATCCATCATTATGATCTACCAGCTCTATGCTCGAAAGTAGCACATACTCCCAAACACAGTTTTGAACAACCTATTTTTTGGGGGGGTGACAGCACTATGGCCCAAGAATTTCACACATTCTTCTTGGCCACTAATTAGTTTTTTCATATATTTTTATTGTAATTGATAGAAGGGTTACATTATATTCACCAGATAGAAGGTATATTATTTCACAAATATTGATACCCTTTCTCATGTCATGGTCCCCATTTCCCTCCCTCTCCTCCCCCTGCTCATCTTGATTTCCCCCCTTCCCTATCCTATTTCAAATATCCAATTAAGCATATATAAAATATATCAAATAACAAGGTGAAATATTGTAACAATATGAGATAACCAAGGGACAGCAAGAGAGATGAGAGATAACACTGTACATTAAGGATAACAATCACTCACTATATGGCTTTTGTTTCTGTATCCTGGAGGTCTTTACTATATGGCCTTATGTATCTAGATTTTGTTCTATTGTAAATCTCTGATAGGAGAGCCCAAGGTTTCTACTGATTATGACAAATGAGGGAAACCATCGAGCCTATGTTCCTTTGAGTCTGGCTTACTTCACTTAATATGATTTTTTCTAAGTCTTTCCATTTCCTTACAAATGGGGCAATGTCATTCTTTCTGACAGCAGCATAGAATTCCATTGTGTACAAATACCACATCTTGTTGATCCACTCATCAACTGAGGGAAATCTGGGTTGGTTTCATATCTTTGCTCTGGTAAATAGTGCTGCAATGAACATCGTTGTGCTAGTGGATTTAGTATGTCCTTGTTTCTGGATGATTGGGTAAATTTGGCCACTAATTATTATTCTAGATCCTGGAAGAATCTTCTCAATGCCACAAATTCCATATTGATATTCTATAACTAAAACATGATTTATATAATCAAATTATAGGTTTGTGTCTTTTCTAGACTTTAAAAGTTTCTACAACTTCATTAATTAGGAGTGGCTATTTTCTACTCATTTTGAGCTTTGAGTCTTTTTTTCCACTTCATTCTAAAACAAATGGTGTGATATCATGGTGTTATTTGAAAATTACTGTTTCATTTGGGGTGGGGGGTCCCTAGGCCAGGGCACCGTGGTGCTCTACTACTTGAACCACAGCTCCACTTCCAGCTTTTCATGATTAAAGTTAAGAGTCTCATGGACTTTCTTGCCAGAGAGATTTCATTAGCACCCAGGATTATAGACCTGAGCCACCAGGCCCTCCTTCAAAGATTAATGTGTTTCTAAGGAATAAATTCTACTCTATTATTTGGTACAAATGTCATAACCCTTTAAAATGAGGACAAAGGATTCCAGAAATGACCTGGGGCTTCTACCTCTTTGTGGCAAAGGCAAACAAATAGATGTAAGAGATGGGAAATATCTGATTATTGAGATACCACCATCATGATAGCCAGGGCACTATGAGATGCCATCATTATGATAACCCTAGCACTGTGGACTCTTTCTTTCTAAAATACCACAGAAAGAAAATTGAGTCTATAATAAATAGACCTGATGTCAAGACTTGTTCTATGATTAATGAATCACATAATCTCCAGGTGGCTTTTCATAACCTCCCATCCTGTCTAAGAGGGAAAGTAGCATTTCTAGGATGCTCATGTGAATCAAATGAGATAAAATTTGTAAATGTTAGTAAAATGCTTGCAACATTTTGTGTCACTGTGGTGACTATGCTAAAATCTGCTTGTATAGCCAGCCAAGTTGGAGGGGGGGCTGGAATTCAAGCCCCAGTTCTAAGGGAAAAAATAAGAGATGGAAGGGAAAGGAAGGATGGAAAGAAAGAGAAAGGGAGGAAAGGAGATGATAATGGATGAGGGAAAGTGATTTTTGACCAAGAAATATTGTATAGAAACATCAGGACAAAACTTCCTTGAATAACTAACATATTTCTAAAAATAAATTATAGAAAGAACTTACTTGTAGCTCATTTTCATTGTCGACAGTAGTTACATTCCACAAAGTTCCCAAAGACACTGAATTAGCAGATCTAAACTACTCCCAGAAGGAAAGGAGGTAAGTTTCTATGAGTCTATGGGCACATTTTCATAAATGGAAAACAAAACAGCCTTGTTGTATTTGTGGTTCTGTCTAAAGATACCTCATTCAATATCTATTTTTGATTCATTAGCCTTCAGTTACTGTCTTGACGCAGTATTCCTATAACTCATGCCTGAATGAAGCTCCTCTAGTACTTGCATTCTCTCTGCAAAGCAGCTCACAGCCTCCTTGTGTTTAGAGGCCCTAACTAGAACTGGAGCCCTTTGCTTAGGGACCATAGCAAGAAGCTAAATTGCCACAAGCCAAAATCATATTACTAGATATACTGTGAAAAGTACTCCTATTATATTATGAACTTCGTGCTTAACCTCAACATGTATCAGACAATTATAATCTTCCTCACTTCTGTCTCTATGCTTGACCATGAAATCACTGAGCTTGTTTTGGAGGTCAGTAAATTCATAAATATGGAATCTGACAAAGGAAGATGTGCCACTGTGAAATGCTGTAATAATGGTCCCCAGTAAGTCTTCCTTACTTTTTCCTATATCCTTGTGTAGTCTCATCTCACACTGATACTAGTTTTGCCCCCATAAAGTGTTTTAACCAATAAGAGATCAGTAAATGTCTTTCAATCAAGAGTGTGAAGAGCATTTGCATATTAGCCTTTGAATTCTTAAAATTATGCCAAACCATGTGGAGAAACTAGAACTACAACTGGGCTAGAGAGCCAGCATCACAGCCACAAAAATACATAAATGATGTCATCATAAATCATCTAGTCACAAAGCAAGTGACAAAATGATCTAGCCGCCTAACATGGTGTCAAACCAGTCAATTAGAGCACATCCTGCCTCAGACCATCCCAAATTAATGAACCACAGATTGCAGCACATGAAACTGATCACTTTAAGCCAGTAAATATTAGAATAATTTGACATTAGGTAATAAATAATATATGCAGGCTATACATTTGAACATGTATTATTTGATATTGTGTACTTTGAGAAGCTTTGCTGTGTATTTGTCCTAATCTTAAAAAAATCCCTTCTATAGAAATGTTTCTGCAATATTCTTAGTAGCATGAGTGCTCAAGGAAGAAATTAAATGGCATCTTGACATACAGGCTCATTTTAAGTTGTGCGATTTCTAAGGCTTCCCCATAGTCCAGCAAGAATAAGAAATATCCCAGAAGCAATTGCTTAACTATGATATCACTTATCTGGAGTATTCCTGTAGCCATATACCAGTTTTTTAATGTACATATTATATTTTTTACTGTTTTTTGGTGTGGGGGGGAGAATCATGGGGCTTGCATGAACTCTGGAACTAGGCGCTGGCCCTGAGCTCTTCAGCTCAAGGCTACCACCCTACCCCTTGAGCCTCAGCCCCACTTCCTGTTTTCTAGTGGTTAATTGGAGATAAGAGTCTCACGGTTGTTAATGCCTGGGCTGGCTTTGAACCGTGATCCTCAGATCTCAGCCTCCTGAGTAGCTAGGATTATAGGTGTGAGCCACCTCACCCAGCTCTGTTTCTTTGTTTTGTTGTGTATATGAGCAACCCAGAGTGTCACCATGTGTAAACTTTTCTTTTACTTTTCTTTCTCTTTCACACTCCATTTTTATTGTGAGCTATAAGAACTAAACTGGGATGTTTTACCATGGGATTTTCAGTAGTTGTCACACTCAAGTTTTTCACCCATTGTGTTTGCAATAAAAGATAAAGGGGTAGATTCTAATATTTCCTTTCAGAAAAATATAAAAGTTAGGTGGGTAACACACATAATGAAATAAAATATGATGGAAATGAATAAGAGTGTTCTAATGAACTGGTATTTCATGATCTTATTTTCTGTAATAGTTAATATTTTAATTTTGACATTTTTCTTTTATTTTATAATAAGCTCCACAATTATTTATTATACTAAATATTGTTATGCTATAGTATAGTACACTGTTTCTGTAGAGAAAGAGCTATCAAGTAACTTAAGAAACAGGATATTTGAGGGGGAGAATTCAAGATGAGACTTGTAGTCTTTGGAAACTGGGAACCATTTATTTTTAAATCACCATAGTTTGAGATTCTAGTACCATAGTTAGATTCTAGTACCATAGGTTTGTGATTTTTCTCATTTGGAAAACAGATTTTGTATATTTAGACTATCATATTAGGAAGTCATTTATTGAAGTAAAAAATATAGACAATAATTATTTAAGAAATCTTCCAGTAAGATCAAAGAACACCCTAATATATTAAAAACATTATCCTAACTCTTCCTCAGTCTCTCTTACAGTCTCACAACTTCTCTTATTTTCTCTCTCCCTTCTGTAATCACTACCCCAAGTTTTAGGACAATATAAGGTGCGGTTTAATCTTCACTAATGTCTTCAAACATAAACTATTATGTTTCTCATTACCTATAACATAGTATTTTTGAAAGTTAATTCTCATGGCAAGACTTGACAGTATTCAACTATATCTGAGTCTCCATATAGCCATAACATTGAAGAGTTTGAGAAATCACTTTCCTATCATTTTCTGCCTTTCCATGACCAACCATAAAGAATATCCTCCCACTGAACACTCAAGAGAGAATCAAAATTCTCTACTCCTTATGATCCCCAAAGACCTCACCTGGCTTGCTTACTCATCTGCCACTTTCATTTGTCACTTTTACTGACAACAAAAAAAGTCTTTATTCAAATGTATTGCAATAGGAATTGACTCTCTATACAATAGCATGGCGAGATGGAGCTGTAAATATAAGGAAAAGTGAAGTTTTATGGCCAAAGAAAAGAGTGAAGAGATTGATGGCTATTAATAAATTCATCTTCCAAGATGAATGCAGCTAGAAAGGCTGTTTATTGGATCTTCCCATAAAACATTGTTTAAAAATAGCACCATGATTGCCTCTGGAAAGAGCTTCAAGGGAAAAAAAGGGCATTCAAATTTAAATACAGATATATGAAAAACCTATAAGCATTTCAGTAACTTGGGATTATATACCAGTAAGAAAAGAAAATACTCAGTAGTCCTCTGGGAAGTCTTGAAAACTCAATAACTATGATGGCAGAGGAATATACTTTGGGGAAAGCTATCCAAGCACACAATTCTATAGATCAAGTCTACAAAGACATAAATACCAATACCTAACACTGACCTGACTGGTTGATGAGCCTACAATGAGCAATATCCTCCCATAGTTAGGTAAGCACGAATGTCCATTTCACTGGTTAGAAACCTAAGTGTTTAAAATCAGCACCCAGAACACTGTAAATATTCATCCATGGCTTATTGAAAGAATGAACCTCCAGTCACTATTTGGACCATGCAGCCCTATTAAAGCTCTTCCATTCCATTGCATTCCATGTAATTATGCCTTCACTAGGTTTAGAAATCTTTCTCTTTTTTTGCCAGTCCTGTGGCTTGAGCTCAGGGCCTGTGCATTGTCCTTGGGCTTTTTCAAGGCTAGCACTCTACCACTTGAGCCACAGCACCACTTCTGGCTTTTTCTATGTATGTGGGGTGCTGAGGAATCGAACCCGGGTCTTCGTGCATGCTAGGCAAGCACTGTTACCACTAGGCCAAACTCCCAGTCCCTAGAAAAGTTTCTGAATATGTACTGAATGATAGCCAAATGCTTCCCTCATTTCAGAGTCTTTTCAGATAGGTGCTCTCTCAAGACTAAAATTATAAAGGAAAAAATTATTTTTAAAAAACCTTCCAGGTCATGCTACAGTAAAATAATAACTAATAGTAGCACAATAATAAGGTTGGCTAGGAAAATCAGACCTCTGATTTAATTAATTAAATTAATTGAGTAAAAGTTCCTGAGTTCTAATCCTTTGTTCCCTACTAGATCTGAAGTAACACTTGCTAGGCTTCCAAAGAGATTAGAAGATTAATACCAGCTTCCTAGCATTTAAGTTTTTTTCAAAATAATAGTTTATTTTTTTGGAAATTTGATTTTTTAACAAGAGAATGACAGTTGTCAACAAATGGAAATGCCATGTGCTTAACTCAAATCACAATAATTCTTGCTTTAGTCTTTTTTTGGAGTCCTAGTTCTTTTATCTGTAAAAAAAAAAAGAATTTGAGAAGATTATCAACCACATTGCAGCCATCAATGGCTAACAATCTGTGACTCAGTCACTAAGAACTAGAAATATTCTACTCCTATGAAGAAATCACTCACTGTTCTAAATCATTTTAGGGAAACGTCAAAAATGTCAGTGGGAACAGAAGTGAAAATTAGTCTACTCTGTACTATTTTTTATTAACAAAGTAGAAAGTGTTTTCTGGATGATGTAAGCTCTGGAGATAGACAAATATATTGATTTGGGAGATCCGGATTAACTTTTCACATTGATCAAAGAGGTATGCTAAGTTCTATGAGCATGTGATCTGGGCTTTTACCAAGCCTAGAACATAATAGCAGACGCTCATGCCCATTGTGAAAGCCTTTTGTTAGATTTATTTCTAAACACAGGCATGATGAGGAAAATTATAATTACTTATATAATTTTGTTTTTGTGTCCATGTTCAACTCTGTTCGGTTTCCAGTACCATTTTTCCATGGCAACAAATTGATGATGGTCATAATTATAGTTAACCCATTATATTTTTTAAACAGTGGATCCAACAATTTTCAGGCTCTTTCTGTAGAATATGTAATTCTTTGCCATAATTACCTCCAAAGCAGTGGATATTCATTTTTGCAGTCAAAAAACAAGAGGAGGCAAGCTGCAAGTAAGACTTGGAATTTGGGCTTCTCCATGTCATTTAAATTGTTCCTTCTCTCATCTCTCACAATAGCATCAAGAAGGCCTTCCTTGAATACTAGCTCGTGCCTATAAAATTCTAGAAACTGCAGAGGCTGAGATTTAGATTATCACATAAACATAAACATAAAAGTTTGAGAGACCTACTTCTCAATAGAGTTGGCTGCAGTGGCAGATACCTCTTATCCTAGCTGTGATGGGAAGTTTTCTCTGCTTGCCTAGGTAGGATTTAAGAAACTATCTCAAAAATAATCAGCAAGTCACAGGGCTAACGGTGTAGCTCCATGAAAAGAGTGGGGAAAAGCAGGAGTCCTTTGCATAACTTGAAATTAAGTACTGAGTTCAAACTGAAATGCCACAAATTTTAAAAGTTTATTAGGATATAAATCACATTTCATACAGTTCAGCCATTCAAAGTGTTCAAACCTATAGTTGTTAGTACAACCACTGTAGAGTGGTCATGGCTAAAATCAAATTGAGAACATAACTATCACTTTAAAAAAAAAAGAGGAAATGTAATCAATAGTCATCCCTCAATTCTCCCAACCCCATCTACAACCTCCAAGCAATTTCTCACCTACATTTGATTCCTCTATATTTGCCTATTATGGATACATTATTAAATATACTTCCTACCGAACCATAATTGTATTCTCTTTGACTAACTTATTCCAATCTTTCATTCTTCCTAATCATTTGTCTATGATAACTACCATTCTACTTTCAAATTTTATGAGATTGACATTTTTTAGATTTCTTATATGAATGAGATCATGTAGCCTTGATTGTTTTGTTCCTGCTTATTTTATTTAACATAAAATCCTCCAGATACTTGTTGCTCAGATTTAGAATATTTTCCATGCACCCTAGCATCAAACAGGAAAGAAGGAAAGAAGGAAGGAAGGAGTGAAGGAAGGAAGGAAGAAAGAAAGGAAGGAAAAGAGGGAGGCAGGAAAAGAGGGAGGGAGGAAATATCAATTATATTTTATAGTATTTTAATGTTATTATTAAGTGATACATGCAGTATCTTCACTCATACATTTATTACTTATTATAGAACTAAGAGTACACCAGCCAGACAAGAAATTGCCTTTGGCATCATTAATCTAGTCTCTTGAAGAATAAACTTATTTTGCTGCCTTGACTTTTCTTGAAATACTGACTTGGGAATGCCTAATGTTTGTTATGAAATATCAGTGGAAGGATGACAACAAAAGGAAAACTAAATCATGCAAACTTCCCCTGGATTTTACAGGCTACTCCCATGTTGATAATGGAATACTTTGAATGAGACCTATCAAAATGTTCGTTTTGAAAAAACTAATCAACTGGTGAAGCAAATTTCCAGAGCACAATGCAATGTTCCCTGGCTGTGAAATGTGGGAGCAATTCCATCATATAAGGATAACATTGCTTCCCCACATTCAAAGACAAATGTCACATCCCGTTGTCCTCACTTTAGTTTTTTAAATAAACTCAACTTCTACTTCTTTTAGAAATTTTTTAACTTTTTTATGGTTTGTGAGCCTTTATTCTTGGTAAAAATCATTGTCAAAAACTCAAGTTACCCTCACTTTCAAAAAGAAAAAGCTTTCTTTCCTCCACTTAATCCACATCTGAGATCTGAGTATGTGCTGTGATATCCCCACTAGCATACCACGAGCAGTGTACCTTCTCCAGTTCCCCTCTTCTCAACCCATCCTTTAGCCAGCAAACAGCCATCAGGTATCTGGGCACATGCCTCACTGTTTTGCTTGATTCTGAGAACAAGGTGTTGAAAAGTTACAGATGTTGCCCTCTGTGTGTTTACAGGTTCCAAGCATCCTTTCCATTGTTCTCTCTCCATCCACTCCCACCTCCATCCCCCCTGCATCTTCATGAGGAGAAAATTTAGTAGTTGGAATTTCTGTTTCCAATTACTCCCCCAGGATGGACCACTAAATCCAAAAACCTAGAAGTAGAAAAACTTTTTGAGGAAGTGAAAACACTAACCCCCAACACTTAAATAATAGTTCTTTGTGGTGTAGAAAAAAATATGCCTTTTGATACAAAGCTTTCAGTTCCCACCATTATCTGCAAAATCAAACACAAATTTCACAATATATCATGTACCAACCTTAACTATTTGAATATCCTAGGCTACATATTCTTTATTAGTGGATGTATTATTGATATATATGTATGAAGAGTTTTTATTATGGTATGTACAACAGCATGTATAAAATGTTCTTTAATCACATTCAACCCCTCTACATTACTTTTTTTCTTCATATATTTTTATTGTAATTAATGGAAGGGTTACATTATATTCACCAGATAGAAGGTACATTACTTCACAAATATTGATACCCTTTCTCTTGTCATGGTCCCCATTTCCCTCCCCCCTCCCCCTGCTCATCTTGATTTCCCCCCTTCCCTATCCTATTTCAAATAACCAATTAAGCACATATAAAATATATCCGATAACAAGGTGAAAATTGTAACAATATGAGATAAGAGATAACCAAGGGACAGCAAAAGAGATGAAAGATAACATAGTACATTAAAGACTCATTATATGGCTTTTGTTTCTATATCCTGGAAGTCCTTACATTTAGCATCATACTGTATGGCCTTATGTATCTAGATTTTTTTCTATTGTGAATCTCTGCTAGGAGAGCCCAAGGTTTCTACTGATTGTGACAAATGAGGGAAACCATTGAGCCTTTGAGTCTGGCTTACTTCACTTAATATGATTTTTTCTAAGTCTTTCCATTTCCTTACAAATGGGGCAGTATTGTTCTTTCTGACAGCAACATAGAATTCCATTGTGTATAAATACCACATCTTGTTGATCCGCTCATTAACTGAGGGGCATCTGGGTTGGTTCCATATCTTTGCTATGGTAAATAGTGCTGCAATGAACACCATTGTGCTAAGTGGATTTACTATGTCCTTGTTTCTGGACCATTGGGTAAATGCCAAGTAGTGGAATTGCTGGGTCATAGGGGAACTGCCATATCTACATTACTTTTTTAAACATTCTCTCACCTCTCTATATCTTTTAAAGTTTTCATAGGTTTCATTAGATTATTCTCATGACTATGTGTATGTATGTACATTGTATGTATACATACATACATATATTGATATATTGGCATACATTGCCCTCTTTTCCTCCTCCCCTTTTGAGAAACTTCAGATACAGTAGGAACTCTCATGAATACTTCACAACATTTTAAAGTACATATTTACCCATTCTTCCACAATTCCTTGCATGAAATGGATGAAACAAACCACCCCAAAACTTTATTCTCTCATAATGATTCTTTGTCCTTGACTAGCCTTCTTTAAGTAAGAAGCTAGAAATTGGGCAATATAGCTTAGCTGTAGACTGACTGGCATAATATAGTTTCTTAATAGGTCTATTGTCTCGGTGTCTTATAGTTCATTAAAACATATATTTTGTCGAGTTGAATTGCATATTTTTGATTTATAGTCATCCTTTCAATCTCTAGGGAACTTCATTAATCTAAGATTTAATATCATTTATACCTTAAGTAAATCTTATTAAATGTCCAAGATAAAAAAACTATACTAAGCAATTAGTATATGACAGTAAGCAGAATATTTTCTATGCCATCAAATACTTTAGTTTTCTAAGAAAAAAAGTCACTTTAGCAATGAATTACATATCTATAATGTCTAGAATAATAAATTATCCTAAAATGTAGAAGGTCTGTTCTTATGCCCCTTGGTGCACTGAGAAAAGAACAAAGTTAACTTCTGTTGTCAGTAATTATTAATGCCTAAACGAAACTTACAAGGAACGTTTCCCCTGTTTTATCCAAGAATCTAAGGAATTTAATTAGATAGGCCCATTTTCATGTGGAGCTAATTTAAGCTAAGTCCTTTTTGATCCATTTGTCTGGATGTTATTGTGAGAGATATCTTCTCTATCTTTGTCCTCTGGAAAAACCAGGAAAATGAAAGTAAAAAGGGTATGAGTTTATTTTGACAATTCTGGATCCTGGAGTTCCCATGCAGACTTCCAGTGATGGGGATTTGCTTTTTCAGATGTATATTGCTTCTCTGTTTTACATTATTTACTTGATGGATGCCATTATGACTGGAATAATAAATTCTTTGTATAGTTTTGGTTTGCATTTCCTTAATGAAATGATGTATTTGTAATTTTTAAATAATTTTTTAAATTTATACTGAGGCATAAATAAGTAGTTCTACATGCGTCATATGATGAGATAAACCCAATAAGCCTGCCAGGAGAATGTGACATGGAAACAGGCTGGGAGAATGCATTCCTATTCTGGGGAGAACAACACATGTACTTTTACAAACTAAGTTGAATGTTAATTAAGAGGACCAAGTTACCCTAATGAAGGCTTGACAAGACTGTAAGGGCTGACAGCTAATGGAATAGTTAAGTCAAGATTATATTAATAAAATTGCAAGTCTGACTGTCCTCTAAGGCTCTGCTGACTTAAAGGCTTGGTCCCTTTGTCCTAGATCAGTGGATGCCTTGCTTGTGCAGGTTAATCTGAGCCATAAGGCTATCTCTTTTTCTTTCCCTCCTCTCTCTCTCCTCTCTCTCTCTCTCTCTCTCTCTCTCTCTCTCTCTCTCTCTCTCTCTCTCTCTCTCTCTCTCTCTCTCTCTCCTCTCTCTCTCTCTCTGTCTCTCTCTCTCTCTCTGTCTCTCTCTCTCTCTGTCTCTCTCTCTGTCTCTCTCTCTGTCTCTCTCTCTGTCTCTCTCTCTCTCTCTCTCTCTCTCTCTCTCTCTCTCTCTCTCTCTCTCTCTCTCTCTCTCTCTCTCCTCTCTCTCTCCCCTCTCCCCTCTCCCCTCTACCTTTCTCCATTCCTTATTGACAATAGCTCTTCCATCTACATGCTCCTTATCATATCCCATCACCACCTGGTGTCCTCACTAGAGATCAAGCCTATGGAACTACACGATCTTAGACATGGAAGATTTAAATAGACCAAAATCTAAATAAGCTTTGTCTCTCTGCAAATTTTGCTGCCTCCGGTCGTTTACTATACTAACACAAACTCGATTAACAATAACTATATGAGCTACATGAACTATGATTATTCTAGAAAAACTTGGAATAATATTATATCAAGTATAATAGGCTGGTATGCCAGGAGCGTAGCCTGGTGGTAGAGGGCAAAAAAAAAAAGGTTGGGTGTACATACTAAATAAAGAAGTTAAACTCCAGCTGTTTCCCCCTAATATTCAGAAATAGTAGGAAGGAATAGATAATACCAAACAACAGTCCAATCTGTAGCTCTGAAGTAGTTTCTCTAGTACACTTACAGTTTTATTTGCTTTTATCTTATTTATCATGATTTGATTTTTTCAGAAAACAAACATTTATTTGGAATCAACAGAACAATTTATGTCTTCTTTTGCATTATCTACTCATTAATTTTCCCTGAATGGAGCATTGTCAAGCAGATCTTCCCTGATCTGTTTTGTTTTGTTTTGTTTTGTTTTTTAGCTTTTGGATTAAGGTATGGGATACATAAAGCCAACTGTAATAGATGGTAAAACTAATAAGAGAATGCAGATACTGAATATCTTAATATCCCAAAGGATTCCTTCCAGATAGATATCTTACAAAAAATAGCCAGTATTCTCATTCTTATTGGGGATCACTTATTTTTAACATTATATATGTGGTTTTAGATAGTCTTTAATTTTGTGCATCTTTCTTCTTTTGAATCAGTGTGATCTCTCTGTGAGGCATTCATGGTAGCCATTGATCAGTACTTCCTTTTTTATTGCTATCCAATATTCCATTATGTGATTATTACACTATCCATCTACTCTGAGTTGCATCTATGTCTTTGGTAATTACAATAAAGTTACCTTTGTTGAATCATGTATTGGGTGGCTCACGTTTAGGATATGTATGGAAATGAATGGCTCAGGTATCTAATTATTACTAGCTGGATGCTGGTGGTTCATGCCTGTAATCCTGGCACAGAAAAGGCTGAATTATGAAACTCACAATCAGAAACCAGGCAGAGACTCTTATCTCCAATTAATCACCAAAATGCTGGAGTGGAAGAGTAGAAGGGTGGCTCAAGTTGTAAAGCTCAGACATAGCAAAAACCCCAAGTGAGTTCAAGGTCCTGAGTTCAAGCCCCAGTACCCACCCCACCACCACCACTCACACATCTTGATCTATTGCTTTAGGGGGAAATGTGCATTAGGAAGTGAGAGTCTAGCTCACAACAGGATCCTTCTTTTCTTCACTGTCTTCTTCCTCTTCCTTGCTCCAGAATAGTTGAATCTACATATCCTAACAAACACAGGACTTAGCACATTGATTAATCTACAAATTTTAAGCTTCATTTGTTTAGTGTTAATGTCCTTAAGTTTTTCAGTTAAGGAAAGGTAAACTTTTCCAATACCGTCAATCCTTCTACTCAGGGCAAGGTTACCTCAAAGTCAAGGGCAGTGACTGTTTTCCCCTTTCCCAATGGTGCAGAATAGATGCAGCTCTTGCACTCTTGAGTCCTCCTGAGGCAGCTTGGCACTGCCCCTGGCTGTGCTCCTACACTGCCTGCAGATCAGTCTGGCTCATTCTGCACAGCCTCAGGGCTCGCTGTTTGGGCCAAGGCAATCACCTTTGCAGACATCTCCTTTAACTTGTATTCCACTTAATATAATTAGTCATCACACGTGGTAGATTAACCACAGTAGCTCAGCTTCCTTGGATTTGCATGAATGTATCCTCAGTGGGGAGATGGAGAAGCAATTTGCTCAGTCCCCAATCTTGCTAGGCAATCCCCTCACCAGGGCCTGTGGCTCTGTCTGTATAGCATGTTTATAATTATTACCTGGGATGATGATTCCCACTTTGGAAACAGTTACTCAGAGATCATTCATCTCCAGGGTCTAAATCTCTAAAGCTTCTTTCATAAGATCAAGGGGATGAGCGATGAAAATCTATAAAAGTAGGGGAAGGGATCAAATTCTTGACTGATTGTAAACAATGATCAAAGATCTTCTTTTTGCCAAAGAGATCATCAAGATAGTTCTCAGAAGGACAAGAGCTTTGGTATGTTCACATGGATTGTCTCTATAGGCTGTGCAGGCTTATTCTGTTTCTCAAGAGTGGTGTATGTACATCTTATACTGATCTAAGGTGAGAAAAGGGATAGTATCTCTGAAAGTCGCAGCAGATGAGAGCTGGCATGGATAAACAGGGAGGAAAAGCAGGGATATGTGACTCTCCTTTTCCATTTAATTCACAAAGACATTTCTATTGGTCCACAGTGGAAGGGGGATTCCAAAACACCAAGCGCCAGAAGAAAACATATATCTCCTTTCCTGGTATCAGATTCTATGCAGTTAGAAATAATCAAATGTTCCATATCTTACTTTGCTCAGAGTAAAGTGTGCCTAACAATACCAATTTATGGAGATTGGGCTGGATGAGACCTTTCAAGGATACAGCAAGCCATGCAGCACTTACTGGTATTGAAGAATATTCCTTCTTACTGTTTTCCCCTTTCTTTTTCCTTTTTTCTTTTCCTTTTTCTTCTGTGCCAGTACTGGAGGTTGACGTCCAGGCCTCACACTCTCTTTCAGCTTCACTGCTCAAAGCTGGTGCTTTACCTCTTGAGGCATATCTCTACTTTCCTCGCTTCCTCCTCCTGCTGACTGCTCTTCGCCCAGCCTCCAATTCTACACAAGAGAATCACAAATTGCACATACTCCTTTAAAATGGCCCTACGTGACTGAAAAGAGCCACAGTAAATCTAAATACACAGAATGTGGCTTTTCTTTCAATAATGACTCAGCAGTCATTTTCCTTGCAGATCTACTCCAGAATTTGGCAGTCCAGACAACTGTTACATTTCTTCCTGCGAATTTGCCCTGTAGGATACTGTAGTATCCTATATAGTTTTTCAGGTTATTTTTCCAGTTCAGAAAAAAAATTAAAAATCTGTATATGGTGAGTTCTTGAGGTGGATGGCAACAATAGAGCTTTCCTACTGGAAAAATGAAAAAATATTAAGTTATATGTGCTCAGAAGAGAGGTGGTAAAATACTGTATGATAGGAATATGGAAAGGTATTTTTTCCTTCCTGCTTCTTTGCTTCCTGGCTTACACCATATTAGGGGGCTGAACTAAGAATGTGTGAGTGCTGGTTAGTGAGAGGGCTGTGTCGGTATGTTATAAGGCCTTTGAGAACATGAACATGACCATAGGTTAGCAACCTGGCATACGTGAATATGATCTCACCCTAATCCTCCATGTACTCCATATTTCTTTGCTCTTAGAACTTAGATCCACCATCTTTCCTCTGGTTCCTTCCTGAAATTTTGACAGATTCTGCCTTGCCATTTCTTAGAAGCTAAGATCAAATTCTTCTTCCAAAGGACCAGCTCTTCATCCACAGAGGGAAAGCACACGCAACGCTAGGAATTCCTGACCACCTCTGAAGCTCTTTCAACCTATACAAATAAGACCTGTGGAGACACTTGTGAATCATTGTTTCACACAGATCTTATTTTTTACTACTTGAAGGGACAGAATGAATATATCTAGCTACTTAAGAGTTAGGAAGCCAGTGTTTTCTTTGGGAAAGTTCATAGTTTAGTTCATTTATAAAGTGTTTTTCCTGCATTTCAAAGCTAAAATGCAAACATGCACTAAATCCTGATATTGATACAGATAAACATGTATCAAGGGGTCAGTGACCAAACATTTTCAGATACTTTATCATTTTTTCTTTTTCTTTTATTTTATTGTCATGATAATGTAAAGAGGGGATAAAATTACACTCGTCGGATAGTGGGTACATTACTTCTTGAACATTGATACCCCTTCCCATGCTTTTCTCTCAGTTTTTGTCCCCCCCACCCTCCACTTTTCTTTATAAATTCCAGTCAGAAAAGGAGATGTCATTATTCCTCATGTAAAGTAGTCAGTTTTCATTGTTCCCTGGTAAGCATTTTTAGGAACTCTGGATAGAAGTAAAGGATGAGGAAGGGGAAGGGGCAAGATTTATACATTTCCAGGAAGATAGAGTGCCTCCTCCCCCAGGAACAAATTCATAAACTCAATAGTCATCAGTCTGGGTCTGTTGTTTCTTCTGGAGAGAAAATATTATGAAATAATCAAGATAGTGGAAGAATGCTAATAGGCTAACTCTTGTTTTTGATGCCTATGAATTTTTTTCTTTATGATTTATATATATATATTAATTTTATTGTAATTAATAGAAGGGTTACAGTTATATTCACCAGATATAAGGTGCATTACTTCACAAACATTTATACTCCTTTTCATGTTTTTGCCCCATTTCCCTCCCCCACCCCTCATCTTGTTTTCACCCTTCCCTTTCCTATTTCAAATAAACATAAATGTATATACAGTATACCAGATAATAAGATAAGATATTGCAACAATATGATAATAGCCAAGGGACAACCAAAGAGATGAGAAATAACATTAAGAGCAACAATGTCACATTATATAGCTCTTGTTTCCATATCCTGGAAGTCCTTTCATTTAGCATCATCCTATATGGCCTTATATATCTAGGTTTTGCCCTATTGTAAACCTCTGCTAGGAAAAGCCAAAGTTTGTATTGATTATTACAGATGAGGGAAACTATTGAGCCTATGTTCCTTTGGGTCTGGCTTAATAATCACTTAATATGATTTTTTCCCGTCTTTCCATTTCCTTACAAATGCGGTGATGCCATTCTTTCTGATGGCAGCATAGAATTCCATTGTGTATAAATACCACATCTTGTTGATCCACTCATCAACTGAGGGGCAAATGGGTTGGCTCCATATCTTTGCTATTGTAAATAGTGCTACAATGAACATTGTTGTGCTAGTAGTGGCTTTAATATGTCCTTGTTTCTGGCTGATGCCTGTGAAGAATTTTTAAAGAAAACTGCATTGACTATGTCCATAGAGAACTCTACTTGTGAATCCGTGAGTTCTAATTAAATCAGAAAGAAATCCTGTTGTTTGTTTGTTTCCTTTGATATAGGATTTTTTTAGTATGTACGCCTGGTTGGACTGAAACTATGTTGTCTGGGATGACCTTAAATTCATGATTCTGATACCTCAACCTATGGAGTCTGGGATTAGAGGAGTATGCTGCCATACCAATCTTAAGAAATAGAATTTTATGTAAGAAATAATGATTGGCAGTTGAAAATATCTCTGTAATGATCATCCAGAAAGTGACTGAAATCATGTCCTTGGTTTCTTTTAATACCTCTATAAATTCCCTGTCTTTGCCTTTACTATAAACTTTTCATTATGATGAAGACTCTTTATCCTCTAATTACTTTTCTTTAGATTTATGAATTTATCCTCAGCAATAATCAAGCTTTTTTAAATACATTAAGGAATACTATCGCCAACACAATGAATCTTCATTTATTGCAATAACCATATGACTAGATTGGCCCCATTACTTTTGCTTTATGTCCATGAATGAAATTAAGCAATTAAATAAAACATATTTTTATGAAAAGAATCACTAAGGCAATCTCCAAGAAAAACATGCAAAAAATTAATACAAATATTTTAAGGCTCTTTTTAGTACACAATTCTCCATACATAAGGAAAAATGAAAACTGGCCTTGTTTTCCAAAAATATGCCATAATGGGAGTTCTTAAGTAAGATAGCTAATGGACTGGTAATTGTACAGTTTATTGAATATACTGGTACTTATCGCTAATGCAATTCCTTTGAATAACATCTTTTACTTTATTGAGATTTGAGTAGCAAATGAGCTAACATTGCCTAAAAATAAAAATACAGACTATTGTACTGACAATGGAGACATTCTGATTTTAAAAGAGCCATGATACTGAAAGTTAAAAGTGGTTGTTTTGTAAATGTGACGGACTACTTTCTCTTCTGTGTAGAGCACCAGTCAAGTACATTGACACCATTCTTCACTAAAGAAGATGTGAAAAATCTCTGTACTTATTGAGAAATAGCTTAGAGCCCTTCCCTGTGACTCTGAGATCTCTAGTCTTCAACTTATTGAATACTCACCAGTTCTGTACTGTACATGACATGTTTTTTCTTGCTGCAATACGCAGAATGGATGATGTTTGACTCCCACAAAGTAGACAATAATTTCTGCACAATATCTTGCTGAATGGCTATATTGTCTGCCTCTCTTTCCTTTACAAAAGCACACTCCAATACAAGGATCTCATAGGAACATTATGATATGAATTTAAATCCTATCAGTGTATGCAAAAATAAGTCATAAATGAAATGTGCTCTTTTAAGTAGTCTTTGTTCTAACCCTTACATATAATCAGTTTGAACTAACTGATCAAAATTCATTAATCATGACCATAGAAGAGAAACAAGGCTCAACTCTGCCATACCTGTGTGCCATTTTCCTACTAATCTGAACTATACTAATTAGAACTACCCTGGTTTGCGAATAAGTGAATGGTGTTGTGAGTGTTTTATTTTCCTCTCTCTCTTTCACTTGAATTTAAAAGAGAATCCAGGATGGCAAAGAGGAGTCTGTTGCTTTCTCTATATTTCAAAGATAACATAGGTTGAGTACCTGATCTTTAAGGTCAGACATGAGTTCCAGTTATCACATAGCTACTTGCTAAATTTACAGTTCTGAGCAAATTGTACAAACCCTCTGAGCTCCAGGTCTTTTGTCTATTAACTAAGGCCAGTTAAGTAGAGTTTAAATCACTGACTAATATCAGCATAAGGTCTAGTTATTCATCATTGTTTTCTGGCATGTTTCCAAGAGAAATACGATTACATAAAAATTTCTTTCCTTCTCCTGGCAAATGCATCAGCCCTCTGAATAAATATTTCTACAATACTGCATCTGCAAAATGTTATCCTAAGACTTGGGTTTGTTCTTTTCAAATATGTGAGTCATCTGAACAAATAAATAGATTCAGGGAAACTAAAGTTAATTTGTTCTCAACCAATCAACAAATATTTATTGTCCTCTTCCTGGAAGAATTGTAAGTAACAAAGCCAAGTCTGGAGTCTCTGATGTTAGAAGTGAGTCTAGAAGAAAGAACAGAATAGAAATTCCAGGAAGGACCAGCGTGGCCCAACACTGAAAGGCATGATAGTAGATCCCAAGCTCTAATTCTCATCATGGGACTTGTTGAAATAGATTTCTGGGTTTCAACTTCAGAGCTGCTGATGAAACACATTTCATATAAAGCCCGAAATATTTTCTTCCTAACAACTCCTACTACTTGATTTTAATATAGCTGACCTGAAACTACACTTTACACATTCTTTGGGAAAGGATGATGTGTTGGGTTGCTACTGAAGAAGCAATGTATTGAATACAATGTGCCATTGGCCCAAAAGAAGAAAAAAAGAAATTATGGGATAACTGTACATCTACTGAAAAAGAAAATGTGTCTATCGTGGTACAAATTAGTCTGAGGCCATTTAGAAGTATCAGAACCAGAGTAAATGAGTTAAGAAGTGGGAAGTGGGAAGTTTGGTTGACCAGGTAATAGCTGGCATAATAACCATGAAAGCTGGAATAATAGTGGGGGTCAAAGCTATAAGTGTGAGGATGAAGATAGAATAAATAAGAGTTGATGAAATAGTGACAGGACAGAAGAAGCCTTGTCTGAAGGTGCTATTATTCAAGGACTCATTATATAATTAACTATCTGAACTACAGTATTTCTAGTTTCTGCTAAAATTGTTTTAAAGTATTCCATGTATTTATACACATGTTAAAATAGAACAAAGTTAAAAGAAGTTCATAGACTCTACCCAACTACTGGCCACTTAGATAATTTATTTGTCTAACTAGTTTAGAAACAATTGTGTGTGTGTGTGTGTGTGTGTGTGTGTGTGTGTGTGTGTGCATACGCGCGTGTCTACACATTTGTTTTCCATTTGCATTTGGCCAATTGAAGAGACCAGAACTAGGGAAGAGAGGAGTATGTCCAAGTTTTATGCCTTCACTCCACTTCCCTATATATTCTCTTCTACAGGCTATGTCCTCCAGTGAAATTAAATAGATCCTCTGAAAATGGCCTCAAAAACATAACTGTTTCTCATCATTTCTCCAATTATTTCCAAAAATCAATTTCTTCCTCACTTCCTTCTGGTTAGGAGCAGAAATAGTACCTTCATTGTGAGAAGAGGGGCACTGAACAGTCTCAGAAGCTCCTGACAAACTATTTAACATGTTAAAACTATTGATTCAATGAAACCTGGAAATGCTCTCTCTTTGAATTCCGAGTATCCCCTTTTCATTTCCCCTGGAATCCTGACTGCTATAATTACCTGCAAAACATAGGTAAAAGGCAAGGCAGGTAAGAACTTAAAATACCTTGGCTGACACAATGCATTGAGCAACCACATCCTGCTATCTGATGAGGCGACTGAAGGTAGGAGGTGGGAGAGATTGGCAAGGATGTCTTATCAGGTTTGAATGAGCTAGGAAAGGAGCAAAGCCTGACTCTCTAGTTACACAGATTTCTGCAAATCAAGAAAAAGCTAACCATTAAAATGACTAGTGCTAATCCACTCTGGCCTCTTGAACAGTTCACCCTAATTACGAAAGAAAAGAAAACTCTTTACATGTTCCTCAAGCCCTTTTTAGTGACACCAACAGCATGTTAAAAACCAGAGGAGTATAGAGTACTGCCATTAACAAGGTAATAAGTGGCAACCTTTGGGCTTCTCAATTTCACACCTCACTTGAACCCATCCACCAGCAAGACAACCAATTAACATCACAAGGGAGGTAGGGTAGAGACAGGGATATTACTACATAGAGGGAGCCTTCTGAATGGCTCTGAGAAGCTGTTTGAAATAGCAACCTTGAACATAGTGTAGATTTATATTTTTCATGGGTAAAATAGAGTCCCATCACATTGTGAGAAATCACATTGTAGAATGTCTTTTTTTATATTGTGTTTATGTTCACCAGTGAAAAATATAGTTTCTTATAGTTAACACTTTGTTGCTTCAGATGACATACTACAGTGCAAATCTGTCATATATTGCATCTTGAACTTTGAGCATGCATATTTAATGTATTTTAATTACATTGGCTCTCTTCCTTTAACAGCAATCCTGCCAATGGGCTTTTTATGATTTTTAAATATTTTTATTGTGATTAATAGAAGGGTTACATTATATTCACCAGATAGAAGGTGGATAACTTCACAAACATTAACACCCTTTCTCATGAAATGGTCCCCATTTCCCTCCCACCCTCCCCCCGCTTATCTTGATTTCCCCCCCTTCCCTATCCAATTTCAAATAACCAATTAAACACAAATAAAATATATCAGATAACAAGTGAAATATTGTAACAATAAAAGATAATCAAGGGATGGCAAAAGAGATGAGAGATAACATAGTACATTAAGGACAACAGCCACTCATTATACGGCTTTCGTTTCCTTATCCTGAAGGTCCTTACATTTAGTGTCATACTATTTGGCCTTATGTCTCTAGATTTTGTTCTATTGTAAATCTCTGCTAGGAGAGCCCAAGGTTTCTACTGATTAGGACAAATGAGGGAAAGCATTGGGCCTGTGTTCCTTTGAGTCTGGCTTACTTTATTTAATATGATTTTTTCTAAGTCTTTCCATTTCCTTAACAATGGGATGATGTCGTTCTTTCTGACAGCAGCATAGAATTCCATTGTGTACAAATACCACATCTTGTTGATCTACTCATCAACTGAAGGGCATCTTTGCTATGGTAAATGGTGCTGCAATGAACATCGTTGTGCTAGTGGATTTAGCACGTCCTTGTTTCTGGACGGTTGGGTAAATGGCAAGTAGTGGAATTGCTGGGTCATAGGGGAGCTCTATGTTTAGTCTTTTGAGGAACTGCCATACTGCTTTCCATAGTGGTTGAACAAGTTTGCACTCCCACCAACAGTGTAGTAGTGATCCCTCCTGGCCACATCCCCTCCAGCATCTGTTGTTATTAGATTTCTTGATCTTGGCCATTCTAACTGGAGTGAGGTGGAATCTTAGAGTTGTTTTGATTTGCATTTCTTTTATGACCATTTCTTCATGTGTCTATAGGCCATTCTTATTTCTTCTTCCGAAAAGACTCTCTTTAAGTCTTTGGCCCATCTTTTAATGGAATGGTTGTTTCTTTGGAGATCAATTTTGGAGTGATTCAATTTTTTGAGCTACTGATATATTTTAGATATGAGGCATTTGTCCATTGTATGGTTGGTGAAGATCTTCTCCCATTCTGTAGGCTTCCTATTTAATTTACTAGCTATGTCCTTTGCCATACAAAAGCTCTGCAGTTTAATGCAGTCCCACTTATCCAGCCTTTCTTGTGTTTCTTGGTCCTTGTTGAGAAAGTTTCTACCTGTGCCAAGGAGGCCTAGTGTATCTCCTATTCCTTCCTGTAAAGTTTTCCGTGTGTCAGGTTTTACCTCCAGGTCTTTGATCCATTTGGAGTTAATTCTAGTGCAGGGTGACAAAGAAAGATCCAACTTTAGTTTTCTGCGGGTGCTTAACCAGTTCTGCCAGCACAACTTGTTGAAGAGGCTGTCTTTCTTCCATTCTATTTTTTGGCTCCCTTATCAATGATTAGGTGGCCATAGGCCATAGGTCTGTGGTTTAATATCTGGGTCCTCAGTTCTATTCCATTGGTCTTCAGGCCTGTTCTTGTGCCAGTACCAAGCTGTTTTGATCATTATAGCTCTGTAATAGTCTCAAGTTTGGTATTGAAATTCCTCCTGTGCTGTTCTTTCTGCTAAGAAGTGCTTTTGCTATATGGGATCTTTTATTATTCCATATGAAATTTTGGATTGCCTCTTCTATTTCTTAAAAGAATGACATTGGGATATTGATGGGTATTGCGTTGAATTTGTAGATAGCCCTTGGCAAGATTGTCATTTTCACGATGTTGATTCTTCCAATCCAGGAGCATGGGAGGTTTTTCCATTTCCTCAGTTCTGCTTTAATTTCCTTTTTCAGGGTTTTAAAGATCCTTTACATTCTTAGTTGAGATAATTCCTAGGTTCTTTATTTTCTTTGAAGCTATTGCGAAAGGAGTTGCTTTCGTGATTGTTGCCTCGTTCCTCTCACTGTTGGCATAGAAGGAGGCAGTTGATTTTTGAGGGTTAATTTTATACCCTGCTACCTTTCCAAAGTTTTGAATCAGCTTGGGAGTGGAATCTATAGGATTCTTTAAATACAGAATCATGTCATCTGCAAAGAGGGAAAGTTTCACTTCCTCTTTCCCTATTTGGATCCCCTTTATGCTTGCTTCTTGCCTGGCTACGAATTCTAATACTATGTTAAACACCTATTTACAATCATTCTTTTTGTGTTTTCATGACAAAAGAAGCTAATATCTATTCATTGTTGCCTAAATCTAGAATTACAACTGTAATTCCTTTTCCCATTCCTGGTGCTTGAACTTGGGGCCTGAGCACTGTTCTTGGGATTTCTCAGGCTAGAGCTCCACCACTTGAACCATATCACCCACCACTTTCAGCTTTTTCTATGTATGTGGTACTGAGGAATTGAACTCAGGTCTTTGGGCATGCTAGGCAAGCATTCTACCACCAGGCCAAACTTCCAGCCCATAACTGTAATTTTTATTCTGCACTTTTCTAAATGTGTTTATTTTATATGTTTGTATCCTCTGATCACTTAGATTTATATTTAATATTTCCATTAACTTATTTTTAAGTAATTTTATTGTCAAAGTGATGTTCAGAGGAGTTACAGTTACAAGAAATAATGTACGTTGTTACCCTTATTTTTCTCCATTAACTTCTCAGTTTCTTAGCTAACTCAAGGAATCCATACATCTGAAGTTTTTACTGAAAGTGTCACACAATGAAAATGAAACTATAATCAAGAAAATAATATAGTCCTAAAGGTAAGAATTAAAGTTGGGATAATATGAGAATCAAAAGTAGCCTTTGTAAGGAAAATTGTAAAGAGACAGCAAGTCTATGTGGAATACAAATGAAGTTTCAAATTTTAGAAATCATGAGACTATCACTCCACTAGGCAAGACATGATTCCTACTGAAATATTATTCTCAGTGTATTTCATTTAGGTGCACAAAATAACATGAAATTTCTATAAAAGGCACTGTGATAATCATATTCCATGCATAGATGATCAAAAGCAGTTCCTTTACTTTTCCTGGAAAGTGTCTAGTTAAGTTGGAAATGAATGACACGCTAGTGTGTTGTAAAATCTAGATTTCCTGCCTCTAAGCCCAGGGTTGTTTTCACTCTAGTAAATCTCTATTCTAGCAAATTACACAGACACTATTAATAAAACTCTCAGTTCCCATATTCCCCATTCAGCTTGCTTTCTGCTGCTTGGAGCTTTAAACAAGTGAGTCTATTCCAGGTCATGCCCATACACAGTTGATTTATCGGTAGTGCAGCCTTGAATGGGCCTTTCACTGCTGCCATCAATGTGATCAATTCTCGGCCCCACTGCTAAATTGATCACGCAGCAACAGACATCCATCTTTGAGACAGCAACATTTCACAATCCCAGCGTGCCCCTCTCCATTTATTTTCACCCACAGACAAATCTGGCCCTCCCCTGATGCAGGTTTCTTGGACCAGAGAGAATGATTCATGGCTATGCCAGTCTGCTGAATTTCATGATGTGGAGAACCCTCCACATCTGCAGCCATAAACTTGGCAAACGATTGGGAGCAAGGGCAACCATGATAACAGGAAGCAAAGCCAGATCTGGTCTTTTTGCCCCCATAACATCTCTGTGTTTGTGTATTAGTACTAGCAGATGTTTATTACATCTTTTATAGGCGATCTAGCTCTTCGAGTTTTCAGGTATCCTCTCATTCTCCTAAGTATTTTTTTTCTGATGAACTCTCCTACTTAGTCTATGCAATAGCTCACAAAAGTCATGTATTAGCAACAATTTATCATTTGAAAGGTTAAATCGTTTGCTCAGTGTCACAGAAAACATCTTCTGGAGGCAAGCATCAAAACAAGATTTCCCAGTGTCTGGAGCATAGGTTTTGTGAGACAAGCTTCCCCAACAGATAAGTCATAGTACTCCCTCTTCTGGTGATACACGCATCATGGTTTCCAGCTCACACCTCTGCTGCTTAGAGATACAGCTCTAAAGAAGCTGAAAAGCTTCAGGGACAGCTTACATTGAATTATATAGTTAAAGCTCTCTGAACTCCAAGCTTATGCCTCCAATGCTGACCTTTAAGGCCTTCATCATAGCCTGAACAAAGAGGAAACTGTAAGGGTGACAGCAAAGTGAGTTGTCCTATGAAAGACAAGAGGAAAAAGAAGAAATAGAGACAGTATTTGGGAAAAAAAACTTCAGTAAGGGAAATTAAATATGAAATATAACATGTTATATATATGAAGTGTCATGCTAGTAGTAATATTTTCATGAAAACAATATGAATTCCTCAAAAAATTAAAACTAGATACCAAGTACTATCAATTTGTGCCTATAATCCTACCTATTTGAAAGTCTGAGAATAAAAGGATTGAAATTGGAGATTCGCCTGTCAGAAAGCTTTACATGATGCAGTCCATAGCAGGGCCCCATAGCTTATGCTTGTCATCCTCAGCTATAAGGGAGCCTTACGCTGGACAGCTCATAGAAAGTCCAACCATAGAAAGTCCATGAGATTCCATCTCAATGAAGAGGAAAATAGGCAAAGCGACATACAGTTGTCATCCTAGCAACTTGAAGGAGCCTAAAATGTCTTTGGAGACATATCTCAGGTTCCCAGAGCAGAAAATGAGACCCTACCTTACAATTAAACAAGATGGGAGACATGGCTTAGTGGTATGGTACTTGACTAGCAAGTGTAAGGGCCCTGATTTTAAGCCTCAATACAGAAAATGAAAATAGAAATGTCATATGACCTACTAAATATCCAAAGGAAATAAAATCAGTGCACAAAGAAACATCTTCACATTTACATTCATTGCAACAATATTCACAATGGCCAAAAATTAGAAACAACCAAAGTAACCATCTATTAGCAAATGGATTTTTAAAATGTGATACATATACATAATGGAAAATATTCAACCACAAAACTATGCAATAGTTAATTTCTTAGGATCACAGCGAAAGCCAGCCCATGAGACTTTTACCTCCACTTGACCTCCAGAAAACTTGAAGTGGCACTGTGCCTCAAAGTCGTAGAGTGCTAGCCTTGAGAGAAAAAACTTAGAGGCAACACCCAGGACCTGAGTTCAAGCCCCACAAATGACAAAGGAAGAAAGAAAGAAAGAGAAAGAAAGGAAGGAAGGAAGGAAGGAAGGAAGGAAGGAAGGAAGGAAGGAAGGAAGGAAGGAAGGAAGGAAGGAAGGAAGGAAGGAAGGAAGGAAGGAAGGAAGGGAGAAGAAAATCATAAAAGGGAACAAAGCTAAGGAAATAATATTAACTCAGTATATTAATCACTCGATCAATAGAGTTGTTAATAATGAGAGAAAATATATGAAAAGATATCATATATATCAGACTGAAAAAAAAAGTTTCTACATTGAAAGAGGTCTATTCCAGAGCAGTCAACATATACTTGCTACTGTCATTTACCGCATGACGGGAGGAATGCCTTTTTATGCCTGGCTTCCATTTGGCAAATACTTTTGGTTCATATTGATATTGAAACCTGTGCCACCGTTTCCAAAAATCATTGATTTGGGCCTGGGCTTACGCGTACTTCAGGATTTCCTTAAACATGTTTAGGTTGCTTTCTTTCTTATTCATTTGAAATTTGTCGATTTCAGCTAGAAAGAAAAATATGCAAATGTGTTTTAAATATGATGTCTAATTCCAAGAAAAAAATCCAACTCTGTTATAGCAAAGCAGAAATGCAGAAATCCCACCTAAGATGTCTCATGGAAACACAGCTTTCATCAGGCCCTTCTTTATTAACTTGAGGTTTCTAAGGCAAGCATCATTACATTAGTGCAAAACAAGCAATGAACCTTTAAGCAGGAACATTCTAATGTGTTAGTCAAATTTCATTCTAATGCATTAGTCAAATAATCTCTGTTTATTGCATCCAGCATGAGATGGGTCCAGAGGGGCTTGAGGTACCAGTAGAATTTTTCTTTTACAACATCCAATGATTGAAGCCACTTGAAATTATATTGTACTATGGTTAAATGCACTGTATTCTTCCACATTCTTCTCTTTCTTCATTCTAGCTTTTTTATACTTCTTTTGTTTATTACCATTCCTGTCTTTCTCCATGACTTTGTTGTGACAACTTTAGTAGATCTAAGGATCTCTTTTCAAAGCCAGAATAGGTAGGAAAGTCCATTAGACTTTTATCTCCTTCAAAATGCTAGAAGCAGAGCTGTGCCTCAAGTGGTAGAACACTAGCCTTAAACCCAAAAGTGCAGGGACAGTGCCCAAGCCCTCAGTTCAAACCCCAGATTGTGTGTGTATAGTTAGATGATAGATAGAAAAATCAATCTATAGATAGGCACCTGTTGTATATTATATATATGCAATATATGAATTTATTATGCATATATATTATATACATCTATAGTGTAGATGTATTATATATGACATTCATATATTATAGGTTTGTTATATAGTTACCATTTGCTAGAATTGATAAGCAGTTTATATGAATTGGCTCTGTTTAAAATTAAATCCTTATTACTATGAAGCAGGACAAAGGTCCTACCATTCACATATCAGTTTATAAGTGCAGTGCATCTTGATCAATATCACCCATAAATTGACTCTTTAAACCTCAATACAAGTCCATGAGGTGGAGATTAACAACATTCTTATTCTACTGCTGAGACACAAGAGGAATCCCCAAGTTCATTATTACACAATAATGAAGTGCTTTCACTGTTTTAACAAGTCCAAGTCTCTGTGCAGCCAGTCTAAGCCCTCTTAACAAGCCCAAGTTCCAACTTCAGTGACCCACCCCAAGGTGGTTGATCCTGTGCCTGTGATCCAGTTGTTAGCTTTCTGGTTCACCTGTGGATTCTTAGGCCACTTCTGTCTTACCAAGAACCGTGGATGGTAGTTATAGACAACTAAGAGGGGAGTGCTGGATTGGCTGGATCTGAATTTACCCATGTGACCATGGCTGTTTTGGTTTTAGCTGTAGGATGCCTTTTACCTAAATATGCCCTTTGCCTTATAAACTGGTGTTGCAGTCTGTTGCTGCTAAAATGAGGAATAATTCCTGCCTATTAGCAAGTGAGTTTACCTCCAGGGAACCACTGAAAGCCAGTGCACATCAGAAGGGTTCCACAGGAGCCTAAATTAATCTGCAGGAGACTTTCAGAGCTGCAGGCATCATAACTCCTGTATACAGGTCAGCCCAGTAACAATTCTGGCTCTGTTTCTAAAGTGGAAATGATTTTTTGAAAGAGAATTTGCTGTGGCTTTATGTTGTGAGGGGAGATTTTTAAGAAATTAAGAAAATGGAGTGATCAAGGGCTAGAAGACTAGAAAACAGAAGTTTTCTGATTAGTAATGCAAAGCTGGGATCATGTCTTCTTGTATTTGTCAAAGTGGAGAACATAAAATCCTGCTAACCTATTCAGCTAGCTGAAAGGTTTCCATGACAACGGTGGGAACTTGGAACATTCCGTACTCTTGTCTTCAAAAATAACCTTTCAGTATAGGCAAGAGATTGTTAAAAGCACTAACCCATGTCACTTGTGTAGTCCAAGGTATGTACCTGACCATTAGCTAGGCCTCTCACTAGGTTTGGAAAACCTTCAAGTGGTCTGTTTATCCTACAGTACAGGAATAACAAGATCACCAGTCCAGAATAAACTGTATTTACTCTCAGCAGGGTAGAACATTTTTAGTTTGTATTCTCATTAGGGATTTTTTTTCCCAAAAGAGAAAGTTCACTTCTATGCCACGAATTATAGACATGAAGGCTGATCCTTCCTTCCTCATTTTAAAATGAGATTAGAAAATAACATTGTCTTCTAGTTTGGTAGATATTATAGGGAACATTTTTTTAAATAGCCAAGAAACGTGTATACTATCCCTCAACCAAGACAGACTAACCAATGGTAAAATTATTTTGTCTCCGCTTGTAGTGTTTTACTCAAAAAAAGAAAGAAAACTAAAATATTCCTTGAATTTGACCCCATGAATAATCTACTGTCAAAAATAAAATCCCCAAAAGAGAGCAGATGATAGTGCTTCCAAGTCTGTCTTCATAAAGGACCAACCAAAATAATAGCCAAATGAATGGTCAAATGTAGCACATCCTACATTGAGTAGCCTTTTTCTAATGTTTTTATTATTTGTAAGTACTTATACAAAGGAATTGCCATTTAACAAAGCAGTTTATGAATATAGTACTTCTTGATCTCTGTACCCTTTCTACATTTTCACTCACCCCTTCCAGCTCACCCCTTCTCTCACTTTTCTTAATTTTTTTACAGTATGTATTGAATGTGTGTCATTTAACAAAGCAATTTATGTATGGAACTCATCCATTAGAAAGAATGCTATTGTTAATATTGTACCATATTATACCAATGATGTTGTTCCATAAAGAAATGGAAAAATCGGAGGGGGAATTACCTTACATGAAATAAGCCAAACCCAGAGAAACAAAGGTTGCATGGCTTCCTTAATTTGTGGTAGTTAGAATGTACCTATTAATCTATAAGTAAACACACTGAATAGTATGCAAGTAGTTACAAATGAATTAGCTGAAGTATAACAGCTCAAATGGCACAATTCTTTAGAAAGGCTGTCAAATCTCAACAAAACAAGTACTTATGAGAGTGGATGAAGGGGGAAGAAAAGAGGAGAGATAAAAGAATGAAAAGGGGAAACGGGAAATGTAGAGGGAAGAGGCAGGTGTATATGCCACAAAATTAAGAAAAAATAAGGGAGGGGATGAGGAGAAGTGGGGTGAAAATGTTTAGTAGTGACACAGTCCAAGATATATTTGGCATTCTTATTTCTCCAGAAGGTTGTTCTGATTGGTCTGTTGGCTATCATCCAATATGGGGCATTCTTTCTCTGTCTCTCTCCTCCCTTCTGTCTTCTCTCTGTTTTCTCTTCTCTCCTCTCCTCTTCTCTCCCCCTCACTCAATCACTCCTCACCCAGGTAGCACATTTAGCTTCAGGTAACACAAATGGCAGAACCTTCACCAGGGACCCAAGTCTCTGATCGTAGTGCAAAAGTTAGTGTTGAGGTCTCTCTTCCTATGCAAATTTATCTTTTGGTACTCTCAGAGGTATCATCGCTGGAGTTGCAAGGGAACACTGTGAGAGTACAAGCAAGAAAGAAAAAAGGAAAAATAAATAAAAAGTAACCACTAATCTGATGATTCATTGGCTTTTCAGTCTCAAGATGCTCCAGTAAAATAACAAAATATTACTGCCTTCCAAATATTTACCTTGGACTAGTTTGTAAACAATTAGTGAAGATATTAATAGATTTTACTAATATAGCACTATGTACATGTTTATATACATATACATAAAATGTGCACATACATAGATAATTAAATATGTATGTAATGCATACATGAATATATATGTATATATATGCATTCCATACATATTGCAAAGGAGCACAATTTGCTAAATTCTTTAGCCTACCTGGGCATTCATTTGAAGAACTCTCCATATTCTGCAACACATAGAAATGTCATTACATGTTCTGATTCTGTAGAAAGTAAGATCTACAGGGCTTAGAATCACTTATGCTCACTTTGGGCACAGCTCATGTACTCAAACTCCTGTTGCATATTGCTGTATTTAGCAGGAAGAGTCAACATATAGAGCAGCAGCATAACAGTTGCTATATTTATTTACTATTATAATTCTTTATACAAATCATTCTCTTAATATTGAGAACTTCATAGTTCTATCATATTTTTCTGGCTGTCTCTCCTTCCATTCTTTTCCCAAGCACATAATTTTAAAATACTTAATCATTTTATACTATAAGGCTTATTTTTTATTTATTTTCCTCTACATATAAAATGCTCAAGATAACAACTCTGTGGTTTGTGTTCCATTCTGCCCATTATTTGTGGTTTGATGATTATCTCTTAAAATAATTTTACCTGTCAGGTGCCAGTAGCTCACATCTGTAATCCTAACATCAAGAGGATAAGCAGTGAAGATTGCCACTCAAAGCCAGCCTGGATAGGATGGTCCATGAGACTCTTATCCCCAATCAACCAAAAATTAAAATAAAATAAACCAAAAATGGAGCTGTGGCTCAAGTAGTAGAAAATTCTCCTTGAGCCAAAGAGCTCATGAATAGCCCCTATGTTCAAGTCCCAGTACAGGCATACACAGAAAAAAACAATAGTGATTTTATCTTACAGAGGAAGGTAAAGACTGACTCTAAATATGAAATACTTTAAGAATTCCATTATCAAATTTTAAATATTAAATAATAAAAAGTTGGGGCTGGGAGTGCGGCCTAGTGGTAGAGTGCTTGCCTAGCATGCACAAAGCCCTTGGTACCACAATATACAGAAAAAGCCAGAAGTGGTGCTGTGGCCCCAGTGGTAGAGCTCTAACCTTGAGAAAGCCCAAGTACAGTGCTCAGGCCCCCAGGACTTGCAAAACAAAAACAAAATACTAGTACATTTTATTATAATTTTTATTCTACTGCCCTCTATTGTCTAATTTGGACAAAACTTTTCATCTTTCCTGTATGTGTATGCATAAATATTAGCATATTAATAGACTAAATATCTCCTCCTGCCTTAACTTCAATGCAGGAAGCACACAATTGATTATGAGCACATTAGACGATGTGATTCAGTACTGCAGTGAGCTCTAGCTTATTCAGTAATTATCCATAAACTAAATATCCATAATTTATATGACCTACCTACAGATCTTAGGAAAGAAAAAAAAAACCCTTATGCTGGCTTTAAAAGGCCCTAAGAATTTCCTTTTTTTAACATACACATCTATTATTTATGTGCAGTATTCTTGAACATTTCCATCTATCATGTTATGCAGAAGCTTTGCAGAATCAAATCCTCCAGGCAGCTCGTCGTCATCATCTAGGGCACCCTAATCTGCTATATTTATTCATGTTTCAGCCAACACACTAAATAAGAAAGTAGCACAATGACGCAAAGCTACGGATACTCTGCTTTGTTCTTCAGTTTGGAGTCAGGCGACATTTCTTTGGCTAGTTTATTTCCTACCCATCTTTTGTTCAGTGTATGAGGGGAATCTGATTCAGTTCTATACCCGGGAGGTAGCCAGGACCTGAAATCACAATGTGATATATTTGGAGGAAGACTGCTCTATAAAAATAGGGCAAAGGGATAGTTAGAAGTTTGACTCCAGTGCCAGACTACTGAGTCATTGCTTGGGCAGCTCTGGGCTAGTCAGAGGCTGTCCTAAGCTCCAAGATAAATTGGTAAACAAATTATAGAGTCAATTCTGCAAGAAAATTTTAATGTAGAAAAAGAGAGACGGGGAGGGAAATGGGGACAAAAACATGAGAAAGGATATCAATGCTTGTGAAGTGATGCACCTTCTATCTGGTGAATATAATGGAACCCTTCTATTAATTACAATAAAAATTATATGAAAAAGAGAGAGAGAGAGGGAGAAAAAGTCTAACTAAAAATAATCACTACATAAGCTGGGTGATGGTGACTCACATCTGTAATCCTAGCTACTCAAGAAGCTGAGAGCTGAGGCTCTTGGTTCAAAGCCAGCCTGAGCAGGAGTGTCCATGAGACTCTTATCTCAAAGTAACCACCTGAAATCTGGAAGTGGTACTATAGTTCCAAGTGGTAGAGCACTAGCCTTGAGCAAAAGAGCTCAGGGACAGTGCCCAGGCCCTGAGTTCAATCCTCAAGACCGACAAAAAAAAATTACATAAGAAAACATAGATATGGGGGGAAAAAAAGAAAACATAGGTCAGGGCACCTCACCAGCCTTGGGATATTTGCTGCTTATAATTATATTATTGATTATATTATTTCTTACTATGGAAAATTGGATTTCTCTCTCTGAAAACTGTGCACGCATGCTTTCTCTCTCCTCATAGGAACAACAGAGGTGGATTTTCCTCTACCTACCTATTCTTACACACACACACACACACACACACACACACACACACACACACACATTTGAAGATTACATACACTCAGAGAAGCATATATAGAAACACCTTCATATATGCAAATGTTTATGCTTTTATACAAACATTTTCTCTAGACTACATGGATGAAAGATTTCTACTTGACATAGTCTTCTCTTAGGTCTTAATATATAGTCATCTTCCTTTTCTTTCCTTGCTCAACTAAGTACAAGTCCAGATTGTTAGCTTAAATCCAAATGCTATATCTTGCTGGTTTTCTGACCTCTGCCAAGCTTACTTAGCTTCACTAAGCCGAAGTTTCTGCATCTATAAAACTGAAGATCAAAAGCAATATCACTTCACACTGATTTTATACAGACTTTAAACAATTAGGTATATAAAATGTCTAACATACTGCCTCGCATGTTGTTAAGAATTCAATTAATGTTAGCTCCATTTACAATGAGTAATTAAATTATCTTAGTATAATGACCATCTACAGGCTTAAAGCTCAGGATCACTGTCCTCCCCCTGGGATCTTGCTATTACTATGGACCATTTTATTGAACACTTACAATATAGGGGATGTAAAATTGCCTATTGCACAGACAATGCTTTCTCCTACTGCCTGTGGACTGTTAAGTAAGATAGGCTGCCAACTCCTCCCTGTTGTGTGGCCAGGACTCTTCTCTCCACAGGAAAACTAGAACGGTGGACTTCGTCCCCTATTTGCCTTCAAGGGCTAGGATTCTCAGCAACACTACTGCTGGCCCCCTGTGTGCACTCCGGCAACTTTGGAGAACTTTCCTTGGAATGTGCTGCCTTTCAAGTGGCCATTCTCATTCAGCCAAAGGAAACTGCTCTGCATCTAAGAAAAGAGGTCAACTACCAGATGAAGTATATTTTCTTTGAGCTAAAGCCTTTGAAATGTCTAACTATTGCCAAACATGAACCCGGAGAAGCTACACATACTACAACCAAAATGAATTTCCTTGGTGCCTCTACATCTAGTTAAACTCGGTGATACCATGACAGGGGAACAAAGTCCCCCAAGTTTCCGTCTCTTCGTGATTTATCCCAGCCTTAGTCCAGCTACAAATGCAGTACTTCAAATAGTCACCACATTTCTGGGACAGGGAAGAGAAGCAGGGTTCATGACTAATGCCATGAACTCTGGATTCCTGGACTCTCAACTTTCCTGGCTATATAAAGTACTTGAAATAATCAACCTATCAAGAATTAATATTTATGATGGCTTCCAGTTTTGAAGATTTCAAGTCCATGATCCCTTGTTTCTATACTTCAGGTCTGTGGTGTGTCTGAGTGATGCAGGAGTCCAGAATGAACAAAATCTGCTCACCTCATGGCCAGAAAACAAAGAGAAGGAGGAGGGGGCCAGGGTCCTACAATCCTCCTCAAAAGAACAGCCTTAATCACCCAAACACCTTCCACAAAACCTGACCCCTTAAAGATTCTACCACCTTCCAGCCACAGCACCATGGAGACCAAGCTTTTAACACATGGACCTTCGGGAGACATTCAGGTTCTGAATGATAACAGTTCCCATCCTTGGCTGCTTTTGCTAAATGACTTTGAGCAAATTACTCTATTCTCTAAACAGTGGCTTGCTCACTTGCTAAAGTCAATGATGAGGATATTTCTTCCTGCACACGATTATTTGGTCGACTGATAATAAAATCTTGGCATAAGGAAACGAAGAGTAGATGTTAGCTTAGCATCTGCTGCTCTTCAGGGAGGTAGATGGGAGTTAAGTCATGAAAACATAGATTCTATATTTTGTTGTGCCTAGCCTGTCTTATTAGGTTACCAAGATCAGAAAACCACCAGATACTGTGCCCGATGCCAGTCTCTAGTTCTTGTTGTGCAAAATTCCCATTTGCAAGCCTCCTAGAAACTTATAGAATGAAGCCCATAAAAGATTCATGCATACTTGGCAGTTACTTCCTGGTTAACACTTCTCAGGGGATTGATTAAGGAATGTAATTTAAACCAACAGAACCAGTGGTATTTCTGCTGATCCCTCATGTAGCTTTGCTAGTGAACATAAATATACATGGACAGGCTTCAGATATTCTGTGATTCTTACAATTATCAAGTTCAAAGGAAAGCAAACTGATTACCATATGCATGAAACAGAACCAGAAAACTCTGTCCTGTGTCAGCAGTATGAGGAAAGGTATTTCAGAAATATGAATGTCTTCCTGCTTTTTATCGGATGTGTTTCGATGCTTGTGTAGATAATATCATTACCTAATATCATCCCTTCAGGAGCAAACTGAGGGTGTTTGGATTTTGAACAAATGTAAAACTAGCTAACATAGTAATAGGCATACTGAAGCAAGTATATGCTAAGAAATAAAGGAGTTAAAATCCTTTCATTATATTTGATTCTTATTATATAGTCAAGATAGCTATTTTTTCCTAGCGTTACTTAATTGAGCAGCCAAGAGTCTTTCAGTATGACCTGTCACAAGAAGCTCAGTTTTACATATAAAGCTGATGAAATATGGAAATTCTCTGCTTATATGTGGGCTAGAGGCCCTAAATGCTGACTTTCTAAGATCTCTGTCACCCCAGAACTAGCTCCTCAATGACCCAATGTAATCCAAGGACTCTAGAATGTGAAATTTGAATGACACATTGCTCTTTATTATATACTTCTATGTTATTTAATCTTTATGAAAGCCCTGTGATTCGAATTTACTTTTATTCCATACATCAAGAACCACGATTCATGAAAGACATTTTTTCCATGATCACTCAGGTTATAAGTGCTAATCTTTGATCTCAAATTGAAATCTTTCTCTAAAGCTCTGTTTTGGAGCCTTGGCAATACTGTTTTCAGCTGTGTCATTCTGTGGAGCTGTCTCACATGCTGTAACATGATCAACTGCATCTTTGCAGACCAGAAAGCTAATAGCATACCACCCCAATTATGAAGATCAGAGTGTGTCTAGAAAATTACCCAAGGATCTGTGAGGGGAGGGGGGGCATAAGTGGCCTCAGGTTGAAAATTACAGCTCTAAATCCAGCACTCTTTACTTAATGCGCATGGACTCCCAGAAGGAATTATGCTATCCTAGGGATTTTTGAACTTCAATGGAAAAAAATCTACATCTTTATTTTACTAACTTCTGCCAGAAACTTAATACTTATTTCCATAATTAACGTAGGAGTCCAAGCTACATAGTACTGTCAACACTGGTGACATATCCAATTAAAGGCACCCATAAACAATATTTTCCATTTAATTACAGTTATTACTTGTATTTCAAGCTATCACTTGTTCTCTTCACTATTTCAAAATTATGGCAGGTATTTGACCCATTGAATGAGCATGTTTAATGTGTTATGAAAGCATATGTAAAATACTATATTTAAAAAATTTTAAAGCCAATCACGGTGCCTCATTCCTGTAATGCAGAGGATGATGAGTAGGTGAGAGGACCAAAGTTCAAGGGTTATCCAGGTAAAAAGTGAGTAACAACTTATCACAATAAACTATCCAGGCAAGCATGGTTGTATATACCTGTCATCTCAGTTATTGAGCCAGAAGAATAACAGAAATATGTCTCGATGTCAGCTCCCTAACAAAAATGTAAGACTATCTGAAAAATAACTACAGCCAAAAAAGGTGAAGTTATTGGTCAAGTGGTAGAGCATTTACCCAGCAATTGCAATCTCTAAGTTCAAACCCTAGTACAGACAAAAAACAATATTAAATACATTATAATAAATTATTTTAAAAAATTATTTTCCTTCTTAATCTTTTCTTGACATCTGTACCTATCTATTTTTGAGAAGACATTCATAGCTTTGGCTTCAGAGCACAAGAGATCCATGATGCAAGGTGCTTGCGACTGTCTATGCCAATGTCCTGAATCTTGTTACTTTATATTTGGAAACATAGTGGTAAAGTTGTTCAGTGGCTGGAAACCCAGGCTCTGTATTTTACCCATATTCAAATTATTAGGTTTAAGTTCTTCATCTAAAAATTGAGGATATAAATCTATACCTCATGCAGGCTTTTAAAATGTGAAGTATTTAGCATTTTGGAAGCATTTAAGAACCACAGTATTATTGTTGTTGTTGTTATTGTTACTGCTTTGATGTCTTAGAATATGACTTCCATTTCAATAAAATTCTTGCCACAAATACTTCATCAGTAGCAACAGTATCAGCCAAGCATAGAAATCTCTAGCACAATTGCTAAGGAGTATAAAATACTTCTGTTCTATTCTCCTGGCATACTTTACCATTTGCAGTGGATATATGAGAAGTTCATTTCTTAGAAGAGAAATTTGGAAGTGGTCAAAATTCCACTTGTTTCTGAACTCTGTGGGGATAGCAAAAGCACTCGTTTCACAGTTCTATGCTCTTTGGCTGAAAAGGCAATAGAGACAATAACAACAAAAGTGAACTGGGAATTGTTGAACTGGGTGGAGTGGTAAGCCCAGGTTTCTGCCTTTTTGCCAGCCCCCCTCCCAATGCTAATTAAGAGCAGACACCTGCTGATCACACTCTGCTATCCCTGCTCCCTGCTCACTGGAAAGAATTTTTTCTCAAGAGTGATGCCAATGCATGATAAATGCTCACAAAGGCATGACAATTTCAGTTCCAGACCATCTGGCTACTGGATATTTCATCATAGATTTGGAGCCAAGAGCTTCGCCAGTGTCTCTGTTTCTACGGAAACAGAAGCTATAGTGACAATTCGTGACTTAGATGAACAGTCTCACTGCTCATTGAAAATGGCCTCCGGGTCAGCAAACAAAACCTGCAACTTGTGTTCCTGCAGCCAGACTGCTGGATGCTATTTGCTTATCTGCAGCACCGTTGTTCATATCCTTCCTTCCAAGGCACTTGGAAGAACCAAATAGAGATGTCATCTGAGCCTAGATGACTCTTTATCTTACCTTCTTTCATTTGGTAAGGGTGGTTGATAGATGGAAAGATTAATGAGTTGCTCTCGCAATATATATTCAATACAGTGTATATATAAGAGAATATATACTATATTGAGTATATATACATGCAAAGAGAGAGAAAGAGAGAAAGAGAGAGGGAGGGAGGGAGGGAGGGAGAGAGAGAGAAAGAGAGAGAATTTGAACACTAGGTCACCATGTGATCAAATGCTGGCACAATAAAGTCCAATTTCACCAGACTAGTACAAATCCAATGGTGTTAAAACCATCTGTTGATTTATCTATTGATTAATGAGTGTATTGGCCATCGTTTCATCACTGGGAGAGGGAGAAGACGTGTGGTCTCATTTACTGAAAGTTCAGTCCATGTCACCTAGCCTCGTTGCTTGAGTCCATGGTAGTACAGTGTGTATCACATGGGAAGCCAGTTCACTTGTGGCATGCAGGAAGTATTCAAAGATAAGAAAGATCCAGTGTCTCCAAATGCCCGTTAAGAGCACAACGCCAATGACCTAACTGCTGTCTGCTAGGCCCTGCCTCAGAAATGTTCTGCAATATGCCAACAGCACCAAAGTCTGGCTAACACACTTTTAAAACAGTCACCATCCAAACCATATCACTGAGTGAAACTAGTTTAGCCATATGACAAGCAGTTTTTACAAAAGGAGACAGTAAAAGAGACTATGGCGATGTCATCAGTACCTTTTATTATGAAGGCTGGAAGCCCCAGCCAACTTGCTGATGTATTGGGTGGGGGAGGGGGGCTGGGGGAAAGACACTTGGACTGCGCTTAGTGTATACTAATAACCAAAATCTACTCTAAAAGGATTCAGAAGAATTGTGCTTGAACTAAAAAACATTATTCAATTGAGTAGTCATTTGATCCAGATAGAGAGAGATGAACTTTAGCAAGTAATCACCCTTAGCATTATAAATAACAGTAGAAATCAGTCCTAAATGCTTCTTGATTTGAAACAACAGAAAAAGATAAGTAATATCCCTCCGTTGCTATATAGTAGTATTAAACATGAAGCTGATCTAATCTCAAAATCAAATATGGATTGTAGGTCAGTCTACAAGACAGATGACTTGAAGAAAAAGGATAGACAGTTAAATGAAAGACAAAAAGAAAAGATAGACTAATCTAGACCGAAGACTGGACAGCCATTGCCATGAAATACAGTATCTGTTGCTTGAATCAATTCTCTATTACTTTTTAAAAGCAGAAGTCATAAAAGACATGTAGGATATAACTAGATAAAATTTAATAGGGCTAAAATGTGTCTAAAGCTAAGTTGTCTGACTGTAATAATAGCTTTATTATTTTATAAAATATTCTTGTTGTCCTAGGATTAATGTTAAAATATTTAGGAGTCAGGTATCACTATGGCTAAAATTAGTCTCATTTTTTTCCACAAAGGTGATACATATGTGTATGTATACTTTATGCTTTGAAAGAAAGGTAGGTAGGGAGAAAGATAGGAAGCTAGATGGAAGAAGAGAAATAAAATAAAATAATGGGAGAGACAGAGAGAAAGCAGAGTTAAAATGATACAAATTAGTGAATCTAAGAGAGAACAGAGATATGACTCCTTTGTCATATTGAAATCAATGAGCTGCTTTCATATCCTTTGATTTTAAAGGATGCTTGTATTACTTTGACCTCCAAATAGAAATGGTTCTATTAATTACAAATAGTATACAAGTATATTTCATTTATGTACTTGTTACATAATATAAATTTTTGGTATTTTATGCAATATGTAAAGATACATTGAGAGATTAGATAGATACCCAGAATAAAGACAATGAATTTAGTTGGCATAGCACCTCTCATAACTCTCCCCTTTCTCAGCTTTTCTGCTTAATTGCTTTCTATAAGTGTCATCTTAATCATGTCCACATGAGTCCTGCCTCACCACAATCTTCCTCATTTCTGCCATTAACTTTACTGTTGTTTACAGTTACACATGCATTCATTTTCTACGTTATGATAAAAAAATTACCACATCTTTACTGATTTAAAATTGTGTAAGCTTGTTGTCTTATAATTCTGCACAAGAGAAATCTAAAACCAATTTGATGCCAGAATTGTATTTTTTTCTGGAGGTTTCAAGGGAGAGTTGAGTTTCTTCTCTAGTTTCTAAAGACCATCACTGTAACCTGGCTCATGATCTTTCCTTGTATCAGTCTGATATCCACTTTTTTTTTGGTCACTTGCCTCACTTATACAAACTCATCAAATAGAATTGTTTAATTTAGAAATGAGGACAACACCTTAATGTACTATGTTATCTCTCATCTCTTTTGCTATCCCTTGGTTAACTCATATTGTTACAGTATTTCCCCTGGTTATCTCATATATTGTATATATGCATATTTGGTATTTCGATAGGGAAGAGAGGAAAACAAGATGAGGGTTGGGGTTGGGGAGGGAAATGTGGACTAAGACATGAGAAAGGGTATCAATGTATGTGAGGTAATGCATCTTCTATCTGGTGAATATAATGTAATCCTATTAATTACAATAAAAATATATTTAAAAAAGAAATGAGGAAAACAGAAACTCTCTTGAAATTTTCTGATGAATTATCTGAGTCCTTCTCTGAAGTAGTTTTCCAATGCAGTCCTGAAGTGTTGATCAGAAGCAAGCCCAATTATTCTATCAAAGAAGAACAGTTTCTTGGCTAGGGTCTGAATATTAGACATGCAAAGCCATTGACCCTTACCAACAGGGACTAACTTCCATGCACGACAAGTATGGAGAAACATCCTCATTATCTATACAGAAAAGAGAAACCCAAGAGGAAAATCAGGGGACCATCAAATGGAGTTCTTCATAACCCAATTTATGCCCCATAAATTTCAATTTAGAGATACTTTTTCCTATACATTTAATCAATTACAACAATATTCATCCCATAAAATTCATACCAGTCCTCAGCACTCTAAATTGTAGAAATGTCTATGCATTTTATTTTTCCTTCCTCTAAGTGGAAAATTAACCTAAAGTGATTTTCTGGCAATGTTCTTATATTGGGATTCTGCAGGCAGAGCTGACTCTTGATTCATAGCAATTCTTTGAACTTTGTAAGCACAGTAGTGTTCCTTGGTTAAATAAAGGTATTCGCAAACCACCACACTGCTCTCAATCCTATGATAAACAAAAGATCATGGGTTTTAAAAGTGGGTAATAAAAATATAAAACAATGTCATTGCATAAAAGGTGTTAGAACTTAATCTTGGAGAATAGAAAATAGAGTCAGTTCATCCATCCCTGAAATGTTTTTAACACCTGTTTAGAGATTTTCCTCTTCCTACTAAAGTGTGAAAAGTTTTCAACCAGCGGAACTAGCTGAAGATAGCATTTCAGCCTAGATTATAAAATAACAGAAATCTAACTATGAGAAGTTAGTTAAGAGAAACTCAGCACAGTAAACTGGAAATGTGCTCTGCATAAATACCACATTTTCTTGATTCGTTCATCTTCTGAAGAGCATCTGGGTTGGTTTCATATCTTTGCTCTGGTAAATAGTGCTCCAGTGAACATTGTTATGCTAGTGGCTTTAGTATGTTCTTGTTTCTGGACCAATAGGTAAATGCCTAGTAGTGGAATTGCTGGGTCATAGGGGAGCTCTATGTTTAGTCTTTTGAGGAACCGCCATACTGCTTTCCATAGTGGATGAACAAGTTTGCACTCCCACCAACAGTGTAGTAGTGATCCCTCCTGGACACATCTCTGCCAGCACCTGTTGTTATTAGATTTCTTGATCATGGCTATTCTAACTGGAGTGAGGTGGAATCTCAAAGTCGTTTTGATTTGCATTTCTTTTATGGCCAGAGATGTCGAGCATTTCTTCATGTGTCTGTAGTCCATTTTTATTTCTTCTTCAGAGAAGACTCTCTTAAAGTCTTTGGCCCATCTTTTACTGGAGATTAGTTTTGGAGTGATTCAAGCTTTTGAGCTGTTGATATATTTTAGATATGAGGCATTTGTCTGTTGCATGGTTAGTGAAGATCTTCTCCCACTCTGTGGGCTTTCTACTTAGCTTGTCCTTTGCCATACAGAAGCTCTGCAGTTCAATATAATCCTATTTGTCAAAACTTTGTTTAATTTGTTGTGTTTCTGGGTCTTCCTTGAGAAATTTTCGACCTGTGCCAAGGAGACCTAGTGTCTCTCATATTCCTTCCTGTAAAGTTTTCAGGGTATCTGCTTTTACCTCAAGGTCTTTGGAATTATCCAATATTATTTTATTTCACCTACCCCATGACATGAAATTTCTAACAAAGTTTGATTCCTGTGTATGTCTCTCAGTGAGTCTCCATTGCTTGCTACTTTCAGTGCCAAGTCCTCCCTAGACCAGATGTACCAAAACACTTCAGCATCCCTGATATAACAGGTATTTCCTGCACTGAGCTGTCCTAAACTATTGTCTAAACTCCTATCTCTTGAATGTGGCTCTATTCAGGACTAAGGACAAAATATATCAAAACTAGTAACATAACTTCTGATAATCAATTAAAAAAGGACTCACTTTCATGTATAGGGAAACTAGCTCTTGACATTGCTCTACTGTAATGACTGTTGCAAGGATCTGAGAGAGACTTCCAGTCAAACACCAGCAATATATTAAAGTTTTCAGCCTATCAGTATGTGAGGAACTCAGTCCATCCAACAACCATGTGAATAACTTGGGCAACCAATCCTTTCCCAGTTGGAGCCTCAGATTATACCACAATTTCACATAACACCTTGACTAAAGTATTATGAAGGGATTTAAGGCAGAGGCATCTCGGGGTGATTTACTATGCCTCACAGCGTGGATTGCACACAAATGTATGTTAACCTAGATCACAGAAACACTTCTATGTTACAGTTTTGCCATCCACATTGTTATTAGCTCCTTAAAGATACCCTTGGTGGTGGTGGTGGTGGTGGTGGTGGTGGTGGTGGTGGTGGTTCTTTTGCCTGTTCTAGGACTTGAACTTGAGGCCCAAGCATTTTGTGTGCATGCTATCCCTGAGCTTTTTTTGTTCAAGGATAGCATCCTACCACTTGAGCCACAGCTCCCCTTTTCCACTTTCTACTTCTGGCTTTTTAATTTTTTTATTTTTGGTAGTTAATTAGAGATAAGTGTCTCATGAGTTTTCCTGTCCTAGTTGGCTTCAAACTGCAATACTGAAATCTCAGCCTCCTGAGTAGCTACAATTACAGGAGTGAGCCATCAAAGTGCCCATCAAAGATAGAGATTTAAAGTTCTATTTTCCTAGGCTCTAGCAGCCCCCCTGGCTTTGCTGGTGAGGTCATGACTGAAATGTTCTGTCATTTGGAGGACACTTATGGTAGATAGCTCAATTAAAAACTAAGAGTGAAGCCGGGAGTTTAGCCTAGTGCTAGAGTGCTTTCCTAGCATGCACGAAGACCCAGGTTCGATTCCTTGGTACCACATACAAAGAAAAAAGTTGGAAGTGGTGCTGAGGCTTAAGTGGTAGAGCTCTGGCCTTGAGAAAGTCCAAGGACAGTGCATAGGCCCTACGCTCAAGCCCAGGACTGGCAAAAAAAAAAGTAAAAAAGAAAAAAACTAATATCAAACACTCTGAGTCTCAAGGCATTATTTTAAATATTAGGCAGATATTACCTAATACTAATATTATCACACTTTGCCAGAAACTGGACCACAGAAAAGTTAGGAAACTTATCTGAAACAAATAGCTCATGGAATCTGGCTCCATCTTAATTACAAACCCAGCATTCATAAAGCATAAAACAGTATATACATCTTATGTATATCTTACACATGTTCATTACATACAAACTTACTAGTGTAGTGCACTTATAAAAATGATCAATAATGACTGAGAAAAGAAATCAACACATTTCTTGACTGTAATTTTTTTAACTTTGGGAGACAGGCACATCAGTAACAAAGGAATTCTTTGACTCTTCTCTGGGGACTCATTATCATTTGTGATAATGCGAAACACAAGCTATTGGTCCACTGAGACCATTCCAATTCCCCATGTACTGTCTGAATAAAGACTAAGAAGTGGTATATTTTCAAGAGTTTTTATTTCTGTCACTTTTCTCATCACTTTAAACTTATTAATTTAAATGAGACAGGAAAAAATGGTGTGTTATTTCCTTGAAATAAGATCCTACTGACACACAGAAATCTCATTACATCATAGACAAACCTGAAACCATACATTGAAATTGTTGCAGAGGGCATGATATAGGTCTCAGATTATAACAGACGAGATGATTTACATGATCTATGTCTTCTGCTTTCCATTTTAGCATGCATTCTGGGAAATATAATTAAACTCTGAAACAGAATTCCTTTTCTGATTGGTATTTGAGCTCTGCTCACTAAGCAAACTAATCACTCAAATAAAACAGTATTCACTTTAGTTTTAGAAGTTTGGCCTATCAATTAGTAGAGTCACCATCATAATTAAAGGGAAGATGGGGAAGCAGTGAAAACACAGGTACCGTAGAAGACAGTTTTACCATTTGTACTGCCTCAAGAAGGAGAAGGAGAAGGAGAAGGAGGAGAAGAAGAAGAAGAAGAAGAAGAAGAAGAAGAAGGAGGAGGAGGAGGAGGAGGAGGAGGAGGAGGAGGAGGAGGAGGAGGAAGAAGAAGAAGAAGAAGAAGAAGAAGAAGAAGAAGAAGAAGAACGAGAAGAAGAACAAGAACAAGAACAAGAACAAGAAGAACAAGAAGAAGAAGAACAAGAACAAGAACAAGAAGAAGGAGGAGGAGGAGGAGGAGAAGAAGAAGAGGAAGAGGCAAAGCAGCTGTTGCTATTGCATTGGCTGACAAGAATAGCAAGAGGATTTTGATAGGTCATCAGTTATTGATGCTATACATTCCAGGTTAAAAAAGAAAAACTGTGGAGTAGGAAGATGGCACTGAGACAATAGGGATGCTGCCTAGCTCTCTCTCACAAAAAGAGAGAACCAAGGAGTCCCACGAGCCAACTACCTTAAGAAATCCACAACAACAAACTCAAAAAGCAATGGAGAAGGACTCAAACTGGAAAAGAAATCCAGATAAAGCTTACATCCAACTTTCTCAAAGAATTCAGAATGCGAGGACCCCCTCCCCTGCCCCTCACCGACTCTGAGCCGCGAGAAGCAGCGGCGGAGGATGCCAGGCCGGGCAGCCCCGACCGCTGCAGAAACCAGCATAGGACCAGGCCAGCGAGCCGCAGAAGCAGCAGAACCCAGACGCGGAACCAGAACAGCAAGCAGCAGAACCCAGACGCGGAACACAGGCGGCGATGGAGATCCGAGGGGAATGAAAGACTCCTCAACACCCTGCAGCACCCACAGATGAATGCAGAGGCGTGAGTAGCGCAGCGGGTCCCCAAACCCATTGGGAAAGCAGAGCTGGTGCCAAGCAATAGAACTTAACTCAGACCCCTCCACCCCGCCCGAGAAAGACCAGCAGGAGCAGGGGGGCAAGGAATTTAGAATCTTGTCCCTTCCCTCAACAGCCCCTCCCTCAGGCCATTGACTGGAGACTGACAGGCAGGGGCCCCCCTGTCAGCACCAGCACCCCACCAAGGGAGGGGGAGGTGTCACAGCCCCCACCCGCCCAACAGGCTCCTCTCCCAGGCCTCTGACTAGAGTCAAACAGGCAGGCTACGCTAAGACCCAGCCCCCCACCAAGGGAGGCGGGGCTGTCCCAGCTCCCACCCGCCCAACATGTTCCTCTCCCAGGCCACTGGGTCTGGAGAGTGGGGGGCGCTGAGTCCCTGCCTTACAACAGCAGGTGGGGTGTGCGGGAAAATAGGAGCCAGCATCTGTCCCTCAAATCTTGAGCCAGGCATCCTCCAGCTGGGAATCCTGAGCAAGACAGCACCTAGAGGCCCCCCACAGTCACAGACTCTCTGACAAAACAGCAGGGAACTGAAGGGCCGACCAGCAGCCTTCTGAGAATCAGAAGGGCGGGGCTCCGCCACTGGAGCCCTAGTCCTCAGCTGGGCCCCTCCCCTGGGAACATAGAGGACACCTGCTGGCCCTGCTGAGAGCCCCTGGAAACTCCCAAACTCCAGACCCTTGGCCGGGCCCCGCCCCTAGAAGCAGCACAGGAAAACCAACCATCCGCCCAGCACGCAGAGACTGAAGATTGCAGATCCATTCCACGGCCCATGGTGAGGCCACTGGTTGGGCTGAGAGCTAGTCGTACAGCAGCACACAGCCTCTGGGAATAGGCCAGAACACCTGCAAAAACTGCAAACTGACCTAGTCAGCAGAGGAATCAATTTGGCCGAGAACCACAGGTATCACATATTCCCAGAACCACCGGTCCCAATCCAAGTAAAGACCGCTACCTACTGCTACCTACTGACTACAGAGCAAACTACAACAGTTCTCGATGCCAAGGAGAGCAGAAAGACGAATTACGACATACATAAATAATCAAAGTCCCACACAAAGCCCAAAAGGAAACAAGAACGAAGGGACGAGAGAGATGTCACCATCCCAAGAAATGACACCTGAAGAGACACGAAACATGACCCTATGCAAGGAGATGATTGTGGACATGACTAAAGAGATTAAAACAGAATTCCAAAAACAATTCCAAGAACATAAGCAGGAAATCACCAAAGAGCTCCTCGAATTCAAAAGAGAAATGGAAGAAAAGATTACTACCCTCAATGCAGACATGATCAGCTCAGTGTCCACATTTCAAGCAAAAATGGAGGCATTAAGCAGCAGATTGACGGAGATGGAGAATAGAACATCAGAAACGGAAGATAAAACACAACAGCTGGAACAGAGAATCGCCACCTTGGAAAAATCAGTCAGAATCTACCAGAGAGAGCTCAAGAAACTGGCAGATGCAGCAAAGAAGTCTAATCTTCGTATAATAGGGATTGAGGAGGGGGCCAAATTTCAGGACAAAATTATGCAACCTTTATTCACCAAAATCATAGCAGAGAACTTCCCCAACTGCAAAAGGGAAAATACTCACATTATTGAAGGTTTCAGGACTCCAAACAGGCAAGATCCTAGAAGGAATTCATCTAGACATAGCATAGTAAAAACACTAGACCTGAATACCAAGGAATTGATCTTAAATGCTGCAAAAACCAAGAAGGAACTATATTATAATGGGAAGAAAATTCGAATTACAGCAGATCTCTCCATGCAAACCCTAAATGCAAGAAAAGCTTGGAAAAACATCATTCATGTCCTGAAGACCAGCAACTACCAACCCAGACTGATATATCCAGAAAAACTAGCATTTACATTTGAGGGAGAAACAAGAATATTTCACTCCAAAGAGAAGCTTTATGAATAGGTGCACAATAAACCAGCGTTACAAAGAATACTAATTAATTGAGAACAAATTGTAGAACATCAAGAACCCCAATCAAGAAGCAAATATCTATAACTCACTAAACACAAAAGCAGAAAAAAGAGAGAGAAAGAAACTTAGATGAAAAACTAAATAACGACAATGGACACTGACCACTTCTCCATAATCTCCCTAAATGTGAAAGGGCTGAACAATCCAATCAAAAGACACAGAGCAGCAGACTAGATTAAGAAACACCACCCATCCATATGTTGCCTCCAAGAGACCCACCAAAGACAGAAACAAATTCCAAGTGAAAGGATGGAAACGAATTTTCCACTCCAATGCACCATGCAAGAAAGCAGGAGTAGCAATCTTAATCTCCGACAAAATTAACTTCTCAGTGAAATCAATACATAAAGATAGACACGGCCATTATATATGAGTAAAGGGTACAATCCATGCCCATAATATTACAATTATAAACATCTACTCCCCCAACACAGGAGCACCGAAATTTGTCAAACAAACTCTTTCAGAATTACAGAACAAGATAGACACAAACACAATCATAGTGGGAGACCTCAATACACCACTCTCAACAAATGACAGGTCAACTCAACAAAAGTTAAGCAAAAACACCATCGACTTAAATGACACCATAGCCCAGCTGGGCTTAACAGATATACACAGAGTCTTCCACCCAACAGCGAAACTTTTTACATTTTTCTCAGGAGCACGTGGAACACACTCCAAAATAGATCATATAATAGTTCATACAGAAAACTTAAGCAGATACAAGAGGTCTGACATAATCCCATGCATTCTATCAGACCACAGTGGAGTCAGACTAATTCTGAACAAGGCAGTCAAAGTCAAAACCATTCAATCACTTGCAAACTGAACAACAAACTTCTGAATAACTCCTGGGTAACAGATCAGATCAGAAATGAAATTAAAAACTTCCTTGAATGTAATGGCAATCAAGAAACATCACAAAGGAACTTATGGGACACAGCAAAGGCAGTTCTAAGAGGCAAATTTATCACACCAGGAGCGCATATTAAAAAGACAGAAGAAGAGCACATAAATAACCTAAAAAAAAAACTGAAACACCTAGAGGAGCAAGAAAAAGTTAATTCTAAAACAACTAAGAGAACAGAAATAACAAAAATAAAATCAGAAATTTCAGAGATTAAAATAAGATCTACTATACACAAAATTGATAAATCAAAAAGTTGGTTCTTTGAAAGAGTCAACAAAATAGACAGACCCTTGGCAAGATTAATCAAAAAATGGAAAGGGGAGACTCAAATAAACAAGATTAGAGACCCCACAGGAACAATCACAACTGATTCCCAAGAAATTCAGTCCATAATGAATAGGTACTACCAGGGCCTATGTTCAAAGAAACAAGAAAATCTAGTAGAAATGGATGATTTCTTAAATAAATATAGGCTACCCACACTGAACACCAATGAGGTAAACAAATTAAACAGACCAATTTCGTACAACAAAATTGTGGAAGCAATCAGGGAAATGCCAACCAAAAAGAGCCCAGGTCCAGATGGATTCACTGCGGAATTCTACAAGACGTTTAAAGATGAAATAACACCTATACTCTTGAAACTCTTCCAAGAAATAGAAACAGAAGGAGCAATACCAAACTCATTTTATGAAGCTAATATTACTCTCATCTCCAAACCAGGGAAAGACCCAACAAAAAAAGAAAATTACAGACCTATCTCTCTAATGAACACAGATGCAAAACTCCTCAATAAAATATTAGCCAACAGAATCCAGAAACAAATTTAAAAAATCATAGACTATGATCAAGTGGGCTTCATCCCACAAATGCAAGGCTGGTTTAACATTCGCAAATCAATCAATGTAATACATCATATCAATAGAGTTAAGGATAAGAATCATATGATAATTTCTCTGGACACGGAGAAGGCATTTGACAAAATACTACATCCATTCATGTTGAAAGCAATAGAAAAAATAGGAATAAGAGGTACATTCCTCAAAATAGCGAAAGCCATATATGAAAAACCTATAGCCAGTATTATGCTAAATGGTGAAAGACTGGAACCATTTACCTTAAAATCAGGAACTAGACAGGGATGCCCACTCTCTCCACTTCTCTTCAATATAGTGCTGGAACCTTTAGCCACAGCAATAAGGCAAGAAAAGGACATCAAAGGCATCCACATAAGGAAAGAAGAAATTAACTATCCCTATTCCCAGATGACATGATCCTCTACTTGAGTGACCCAACAAACTCCACTCCCAAACTTCTAGAATTAATAAACCACTTTAGCAAAGTGGCAGGATACAAAATCAATCTTCAGAAGTCAGTAGCCTTCTTGTATACCAACAATACACAAACAGAAGGCAAAATCAAGAAAATGAATCCCATTCGCAATAGCCCCCAAAAGAATAAAATACTTAGGAATATACTTAACCAAAGATGTAAAGGAATTATTCAGTGAAAACTATAAAAGCCTAATGAAAGAAATTAAAGAGGACACTAGGAAATGGAAAGACATCCCATGCTCATGGCTAGGGAGAACCAACATAGTGAAAATGGCTATACTGTCAAAATTGATATACAAATTCAATGAAATCCCCATCAAAATCCCAAAGACATTCTTTATGGAAATAGAAGACATAATCCAAAGGTTCATATGGAACAAGAAAAGACCTAGAATAGCCAAAACAATTCTAGGCAAAAAGAGCAATGCTGGTGGTATTACAATTCCAGACTTCAAACTCTACTATAAAGCCAGAATAACAAATACTGCTTGGTATTGGCACAAGAACAGACCAGAAGATCAGTGGAACAGAATAGAAGACCCAGAAATAGAACCACATACCTATAGGCAACTTGTATTTGACAAAGGAGCCAAAGATATATATACAGTGGAACAAACACAGTCTATTCAATTATTGGTGCTGGCAAAACTGGGCAGCCACATGCAGAAAACTAAAAATTGACCCTAGCCTTTCGCCATGCACAAGCATTAACTCAAAGTGGATCAAAGACCTCAACGTCAGACCAGAAACCGTGAAACTGCTACATGATAAAGTAGGAGAGACACTGGAACTCATAGGCACAGGCAAAAGATTCCTGAACAGATTCCCAGGGTCACAACAGATTGGAGAGAGACTCGATAAATGGGAATACCCAAAAAATAAAAAGTTTCTGTACAGATAAAAACATAGTTGCAAAAGTAGAGAGATAGTCAACCAACTGGGAAAAGATATTCACCAACAATACATCTGACAAATGCTTAATATCTAGTATCTACAGGGAACTCAAGAAACTAATCCCCCGAAAACCCAATAAACCATTCACTAAATGGGCAAGGGAACTAAAGAGAGACCTATCAGAAGAAGAGATTAAAATGGCAGAAAAGCATATGAGAAAATGTTCATCATCTATGGTCATAAAGGAAATGCAAATAAAAACAACCCTAAGATACCACCTTACCCCAACAAGAATGGCCAAGATTTTGAACTCAGACAATGACAGTTGCTGGTGGGGTTGTCGAGAAAAAGGACCCCTAATGCACTGCTGGTGGGAATGTAGACTAGTTCAGCCACTCTGGAAAGCAGTGTGGAGGTTTCTTAAAGAACTGAAAATAGGGGACAGAAGATGGCGCCGAGACAATAGGGACGCTGCTTAGCCCACTGTCACAAAAAGAGAGAACCAGGGAGTCCCACGAGCCAATTATCTTAAGAAATCCACAACAACAAGCTTAAAAAGCAACAGAGAAGGACTCAAACCGGAAAAGAAATCCAGATAAAGCTCACATCCAACTTTCTCAAAGAATTCGGAATGCGAGGACCCCTCCCCCACCTCTCTCCGCCGGCTCCAAGCCATGAAAAGCTGCAGCAAGGGAGGGTGCCAGGCAGGGAGCCCAACTGCTGCAGAAACCAGCATAGAACTGGCCAGCGAGCGGCGGAAGCAACAGAACCCAGACGCGGAATCAGAACAGCAAGCAGCAGAACCCAGATGCGGAACACAGGCGGCAGCAGAAACCCTAGGGGAGTAGAAGACTCCCCACCACCGTGGAACACCCGCAGACGGAACGCAGAGGCATGAGTAATACAACACGTCCCAAAACCTATCGGGAAAGCAGAGCAGGTGCCAAGCAATAGAACTTAACTCAGACCCCTCCATCCCGCCCGAGAAAGACTGGAGGGAGCAGGGGGGCAAGGAATTAAGAATCCTGTCCCTTCCCTCAACAGCCCTCTCCCTCAGGCCATTGACTGGAGATTGACAGGCAGGCTACCTAAGACCCAGCATGCCACCAAGGGAGGCGGAGCTGTCCCAACTCCCAAACGCCCAACGGCTTAACTCCCAGCCCTCTGACTGGAGACTGACAAGCAGTCGGACCCTAAGACTCCTCTCCCAGGCCACTGGATCTGGAGAGTGGAGGGCGCTGGGACCCGGCCTTACAACAGCGGGTACTGGGTGCGGGAAAATAGGAGCCAGCACCTGTCCCCCCTCAATTTTTGAGCAGGGCATCCTCCAGCTGGGAATCCTGAGCAAGACAGCACCGAGGGGCCCCCGCACAGTCACAGACTCTCTGACAAAGCAGTGGAAACACAGCAGGGATCTGAAGGGCTGACCAGCAGCCAAGCTCACCTTCTGAGAATCAGAAAGGCAAGGCTCCGCCCTTGGAGCCCACATCCTCAGCTGGGCCCCTCCCCTGGGAACAGAGGGGTCTCCTGCTGGTCCTGCTGAGAGACCCTGGAAACTCTCAATCCCCAGTCCCTTGGCTTGAGGCCCGCCCCTGGAAGCAGCAAAGGAAAACTTCTGCCAAGCACGCTCAGACTGAAGCTCACAGATCCATCCCATGGCCCACTGTGAGGCCACTGGTTGGGCTAAGAGCTAGTCATGCAGCAACACATAAGTTTTATTCTAATACTCTCCAAACTTTGTACTCAAATACGCTACCTACTTACCAACTTAGGTCAGTTATCCTTACGCTATACCTATTCTTCATTACTACAATATTCTTACACTCCTATGTTAATCCTCTTGTACCTCCCCTGACCTCTCTCATTCTATTTTTCTATCTCTGGACCTCTGTTCGTCTTTCAACCCTTATACTCCATGGATCTACACTTGATGGCTGTTGAGCAATACTGTATATCTAGGTGTTTACTTATTCTCTAGGCTCAGAGGGACTTAAAGACAATAGAGATTGGATTGAGAGGCTTATTGTTTGGGGTATAAATCACTTATCAGTGGATGTATTAGACTGGTCTGTAACTGCACAAAAAGAAAGAGTGATAACACCAATCAAAACTTGTGAACATCTACTGTCAGCCAGCTACAGAGGTCTAGGTTGGTTATATCTGAAAAACTATAATCGTGTTTAGTATTAATCTTGCTCCCATTTTCAAATGGACAGAACAAGAAACTCAAGAAAAATGTCAAATCAAGAAACAACATCCCCCACCCAATGTAAACAGACAATGGAACCGTCACTGGCAAACCTAGAGGAGAGTCTTCTAAGTGCTATACAAATGCAATTGATAAACATCATGAATGAAAAATGTGAAAATATAAAGAAAGAGATAAGGGAGGAAGCCATAGCTAAACAAGAAGAAACCATAAACAAGGTGATAAGTGAAAAAGAAGAATCCATAAAGGAGGCCATAATAAAGGTTTTTCAAAGAAATATGGATGAATTCATAGAATCCACAAATAGAAAGGTGACCGAACTCCAGCAAATGTTCAAAGAAAATAAAGCTACTGAGCTAACCACTCAAATGGAAATCAAGGAGCTAAAGAAATCCATACATGATCTAAAAGAAGAGATGCAAGGCATCAAAAATGAGCAATTAGAAGCAAGGGAGATGAAAAATAAAGTAGATAGCTTTGATAGCAGGTTAGACAATGCAGAGGAGAGAATTTCCAGGGCTGAAGATAAGTTAATTATTATAGAGAAAGAACAGAAAATGAGTCAATCCAAATCTAGGAAAAATGAGAGAGCGTTTCAGGAGGTCCAAGATACAATTAGGAAGCCTAATTTAAGGCTAATTGGTATTGAGGAGGGCCTGGAGAAAGAGGTCAATGGTATTGGAAATATACTTCAGGGAATCATCTCAGAGAATTCCCCAAATATCCAGAAGGGCAGGCCCATCCAGATACAAGAATCTTTTAGAACCCCAAACAGACCTGACCAGAAAAGAACATCCCATCGCCACATCGTAATCCGAACTGGATCAATAGAAACGAAAGAAAAGATCCTAAAGGCAGCCAGGGAAAAGGGATCAGTAACCTATAAAGGCAAATCAATCAGAATAACCCCAGATTTCTCAGCAGAGACCATGCAAGCAAGAAGTGACTGGAAGCATATATGTCATGCCCTTAAGTCAAGTAACTACCAACCAAGAATACTGTACCCAGCTAAGCTCTCATTCATAACTGAGGGAACAATAAAAACATTCCATTCCAGGGAAAAGCTGCAACAATATGTCGCAACAAAACCAACACTACAGAGAATTCTCAAAGATGTTCTATACATAGAAAACCAAAATAAATGCAATATAGGGAAAGAAATGGCACCTAAACAGCATACCATCTAAGGACCACAAGAACTGTCAAGACACAGGCCCTAATAAAAGCTTTTAAAAATGGTAGGAACTAATAAATATCTCTCAATCCTAACTCTCAATATCAATGGACTTAACTCTCCAATTAAACGGCATAGGCTGTCTAGTTGGATCAAAAAGCAAGAGCCATCGTTCTGCTGTCTTCAAGAGACACATCTTGCCCAAAAAAATAATCATCTTTTGAAGGTGAGAGGTTGGAATAAACTCTATCAAGCTAACGGCCCCCATAAACAGGCTGGAGTTGCCATCCTCATATCAGATAAAATAGACTTCAAACTAAAATTAGTAAGAAAAGACAAAGAAGTTTACTACATACTACTAAAGGGATCTTTCCTCCAGGAAGACATAACGATCCTAAATATTTACACACCCAATCCCGGAGCTCCAAACTTCATCAAGCAAACTTTACTTACACTGAAACCATACATAGATGGAAATACAGTGATTGTCAGTGACTTTAACACACCACTTTCACCTATGGACAGATCAACAAGGCAAAAACTCAACAGAGAAACCTTAGAACTGAACAACTATATAGAACAACTAGATCTAACAGACATCTGCAGAATATTCCACCCAGCAAGAACACAATATACGTTTTTCTCAGCAGCACACGGAACATTTTCCAAAATAGATCACATCTTAGGCCATAAAACAAACCTGGACAGATTCAGAAACACAGAAATTATTCCATGCACACTCTCAGACCACAAAGGCATCAAACTTGAACTGAACACACACCTCCACCAACGAAAACCCCGTAACTCATGGAGACTGAACAACACATTGTTGAATCACCAATGGGTCATCGAAGAGATCAGAACAGAAATCCAACAGTTTATGAAATTTAACAGTAAGGAGCATACAAAATACCAACTCCTTTGGGACACAGCAAAGGCAGTACTCAGAGGAAAATTTGTAGCACTGAGTGCCTACAACAACAAGTTGGAAAAATTGCAAACCAACAAGTTAATGTCTCACCTTAAGCTCCTGGAAAAAGAGCAACAAACCAACCCTAATCCCAGTAGAAGAAAGCAAATTGTTAAAATCAAAGCAGAATTAAATGACTTGGAATCCAAAAACACTATAGAAAGAATCAACAAAGCAAGGAGTTGGTTCTTTGAAAGAATTAACAAAATTGACAAACCCTTAGAAAATCTTACCAAAAAAATAAGAGAGCATACCGAAATAAACAAAATCGCAGACGAAAATGGTAATATCATGACAGAAATCACCAAGATCCAGAGTATCATGAGGGAATACTTCTCAAACCTTTACGCCAACAAATTTGAGAATCTAGAAGAAATGGATGAATTCCTAGCCAATATTAACATACCCACACTGAACCAAGAAGAACTAACCCAACTCAACAGGCCTATTTCAAGCTCTGAAATAGAAATGGCAATTAGAGACCTTCCACCTAGGAAAAGCCCAGGGCCAGATGGATTCACAGCTGAGTTCTATAAGGTCTTCAAAAGCAGAGCTCACACCAATACTCCTCAAGCTCTTCAACGAAATTGAAAATGAAGGTTCCTTACCAAACTCATTCTATGATGCCAGTATAACCCTCGTCCCCAAACCAGACAGAGATTCATCAAAGAAAGAGAACTATAGACCTATATCTTTGATGAACATCGATGCAAAACTTCTCAACAAAATACTGGCCAACCGTCTACAACAACTCATCAAAAAAATTATACACTATGATCAAACTGGATTCATCACAGGGAGGCAAAGCTGGTTCAACATACGCAAATCAATTAATATAATTCAATACATCAACAGGAGCAAGAACAAAAATCACATGATTGTCTCAATAGATGCGGAAAAGGCATTTGACAAGATCCAACACCTCTTTATGTTAAAAGCTCTGGAGAAACTAGAAATCCATGGGACATTCCTCAATATAATAAAGGCTGTGTAGGAGAAACCCATTGCTAGTATTACACTTAATGGTGAAAATCTAAAGCCATTCCCTCTAAAATCAGGAATGAGACAAGGATGTGCACTCTCTCCATTACTCTTTAACATAGTACTAGAATTCCTAGCCAGTGCAATAAAGCAAGAAGCAAGCATAAAGGGGGTCCAAGTAGGGAAAGAGGAAGTAAAACTATCCCTCTTTGCAGATGACATGATTCTGTATTTATAGACTCTACCCCCAAGCTCCTTGAGCTGATTCAAAACTTTGGAAGGGTAGCAGGCTATAAAATAACCCTCAAAAATCAACTGCCATCCACTATGCCAACAGTGAGAGGAACGAGGCAATAATCAGGAAGGCAACTCCTTTCACAATAGCCTCAAAGAAAATAAAGTACCTAGGAATTAGCTTAACTAAGAATGTAAAGGACCTTTTTGATGAAAACTTTAAAACCCTAAAAAAAGGAAATTAAAGCAGAACTAAGGAAATAGATAAACCTCCCATGCTCCTGGATTGGAAGAATCAACATTGTGAAAATGGCAATCTTACCTAGGGCTATCTACAAATTCAACGCAATACCCATCAATATCCCAATGGCATTCTTTAAAGGAATAGAAGAGGCAATTCAAAATTTCATATGGAATAATAAAAGACCCCGTATAGCAAAAACACTTCTTAGCAGAAAGAACAGCGCTGGAGGAATTTCAATTCCAAACTTTAGACTATTACAGGGCTATAATTATCAAAACAGCTTGGTACTGACACAAGAACAGGCCTGAAGACCAATGGAATAGAACTGAGGACCCAGATATTAAACCACAGACCTATGGCCACCTAATCTTTGATAAGGGAGCCAAAAAAATAGAATGGAAGAAAGACAGCCTCTTCAACAAGTTGTGCTGGCGGAACTGGTTAAGCACCTGCAGAAAACTAAAGTTGGATCCTTCTCTGTCACCCTGCACTAGAATTAACTCCAAATGGATCAAAGACCTCGAGGTAAAAGCTGACACACTGAAAACCTTACAAGAAGGAATAGGAGATACACTAGGCCTCCTTGGCACAGGTAGAAACTTTCTTAATAAGGACCAAGAAACACAACGAATCAGAGAAAGGCTGCATAAGTGGGACTGCATTAAACTGTAGAGCTTTTGTATGGCAAAGGACATAGCTAGTAAATTAATTAGGAAGCCTACAGAGTGGGAGAAGATCTTTACCAACCAAACAACGAACAAAGGCCTCATATCTAAAATATATCAACAGCTCAAAAAATTGAATCATTCCAAAACTAATCTCCAAAGTAACAACCATCCCATTAAAAAATGGGCCAAAGACTTAAAGCGAGTCTTCTCTGAAGAAGAAACGAAAATGGCCTATACATACATGAAGAAATGCTCAACATCTCTGGTCATAAAAGAAATGCAAATCAAAACAACTCTAAGATTCCACCTCACTCCAATTAGAATGGCCAGGATCAGGAAAACGAATAATAACAGATGCTGGAGGGGATGTGGCCAGGAGGGATCACTATTACACTGTTGGTGGGAGTGCAAACTCGTTCAACCACTATGGAAAGCAGTATGGCAGTGCCTCAAAAGGCTAAACATAGAGCTTCCCTATGACCCAGCAATTCCACTACTTGGCATTTAACCAACCATCCAAAATCTAGGGCATACTAAATCCACTAGCACAACAATGTTCATTGCAGCATTATTCACCATAGCAAAGATATGGAACCAACCTAGATGTCCCTCAATTGATGAGTGGATCAACAAGTTGTGGTATTTGTACACAATGGAATTCTATGCTGCTGTCAGAAAGAATGACATCGCCCCATTTGTTAGGAAATGGAAAGACTTAGAAAAAATCATATTAAGTGAAGTAAGCCAGACTCAAAGGAACTTAGGCTCAATGGTTTCCCTCATTTGTCATAACCAGTAGAAATCTTGGGCTCTACTAGCAGAGATCTGCAATAGAGCAAAACCTTGGTATATAAGGCCATGTAGTATGAAGCTAATTGAAAGGACCTCCAGGATACTGAAACAAAAGCCATATAATGAATGCTTGTTGTCCTTAATCTACTATGTTATCTTTCATCTCCTTTGCTGTCTTTTGGCTATCTCATATTGTTACAGTATCTCACTTTGTTATCTGATATATTGAATTTATTTGTATTTGGTTATTTGAAATTTGATAGGGAAGGGGGGAAAACCAAGACGGAGGGTGGGTGGGGGGGGAGGGTGATGGGTACCAAGATATCTGAAAGGGTATCAATGTATATGAATTAATGCACCTTCTATCTGGCAAATATCATGTAACCATTTTATTAATTACAATAAGAAAATTATAAAAAGAAAGAACTGAAAATAGACCTTCCCTATGATCCCGCCATACCACTTCTGGGCATCTATCCTGAATAGCATGACCCAGGATATTATAAAGACACCTGCTCGGCTATGTTCATCTCTGCACTATTCACAATAGCTAGGTGATGGAAACAATCCAGATGCTGTACTGCAGATGAATGGATACAGAAAATGTGGAATTCTACATAGCCAACAGACAAGATAAAATAATGGCATTCTCAAGAAAGTGGATGAATCTAGAGCAAATCATGTTGAGTGAGACAAGTCAAGACCTAAGGAACAAAAGGCGCATAGTATCCCTAATATGCGGCTATTAAATCCACAGAGTACAAGAGGTCTCAATAACTGCATACCCAAAGCTATGGACATTGTAATGGAAATACAAACATAACTATATAGACATAAAAACCTATGACTCTATAGACATAATGTTTTATTTCATAAATTAATGTTTCTATGACATACAAAGCCTTAGCCTAATTGTGATTAAGTTCTAAATACTAAGTCCCAGTGATTTTAAATCGATTCCCTCCTTAAACACTTGATTGTTAAATTTGTCATTTAAAATATGATGTAAACATAAGCCATATAATGAATGATTGTTGTTCTTAAGGTACTATGTTATCTCTCATTACTTTTTCTGTCCCTTGGTTATCTCATATTGTTACAGTATCTCACTTTGTTACCTGATATATTGGATATATTTGTATTTGGTTATTTGAAATTGGATAGGGAAGGGGGGAAAACAAGATGAGGGGTGGGGTGGGGGGAGGGAAATGGGGACCAAGACATGTGAAAGGGTATCAATGTATGGGAATTAATGTACCATCTATCTGGCAAATATCATGTAACCCTTCTATTAATTACAATAAAAAATACATAAAAAAAGAAAGAAAAACTGTGATAAGCAAAGAAGGGCTTGTACTGAGGTTATTTATTGTTTTCATGGCAATAGAAAGTCTGTGCAAACCTGCCCTTCTAGGTCAGAATGATCCAGGTAACTGTGATCTTGTGTCTCATGTTCCCCTAATGCTAAAGAATTTGGTGACCGTATTCTTGTGACATTTGAAATCCCTTCTCAAATCATAACAAGAGACAAAACTATCTAAAAAGTTGACCCTATCAGTTTCTGAATCATTTTCCCCTTGCACTTGGATTTTTAAAAAATTATGAGTATTGCACCACCCAAAGTAGAAAAAGAATAACAAAAGAATATCAGAAGCCTTTGGAGAATGAGATTCTGGCACTTACATTGCACCAGAAGTCAGGAAAGCTAACAAATGGGAGATATAACCTACAGACATAGTGGGCAATGGCTGGAAAGTGTCCTAGAATGGCAGCTCCACAGCACAGATGGGGACAAAAGGGAAACTGCTGTCTAGACAGTGCTAAATAAAACTGAATACGATAGGATTATAGAAAAGCAAAGAACTTTACTCTTAAACAATTTGAGTCCTGAATAAAACAGTCATACACCTGAAAATACTTTATTATTGTTTACTGTCTTCAGGACTGTGGTAATTGTAGGAAAATGTATGGGAAATGTAAGAATTTTGTCCAGTGCTTCCTCTGAGATCAAAATATACAATGGAAAGTGAGTGTATTAATAAATTCCAAGGCTCTTTTTTATTTTTTTGCCCATCCTGGGCCTTGAACTCAGGACCTAATCACTGTCCTTGGGCTTTCTGGAGGCAAGACCTCTACCATTTGAGCCACAATACCACATCTGGCTTTTTCTATGTATGTGGTACCAAGGAATCCAACCCAGGTCTTCATGCATGCTAGGCAAGCACCCTACCACTAGGCCAAACTCCCAGCTCTAGGAGCTTTTTCTAAATGAAGTCTATTGTCTTCATCCATTTTTGTACCACTGTAACAGAATGTCCCAAAGTGGGTAATTTAGAATCAAAAGAAATACATTAGCGGGCCTGGAGTGTGGCCTAGTGGTAAGGTGCTTACCTAGCATGCACAAAGCCTTGACTTTGATTCCTAAGTACCACATATACACACAAGAGCTGGAAGTGGTGCTGTGGCTCAAGTGGTAGAAAGCGGGCCTTAAGAAAGCCCATGAATATTGCCCAGGCCTTGAGTTCAAGACCCAAGATGAGACAAAAAGAAAGAAAGTATATGTAGTCTATATTTGCTATCTGGAAACACACTATTTTTATCCACCCATAGAAGCAAGTGAAAGGCAAGAGGGTATGAAAAAGTGGGGAATGGGGAAGGAAAAGCAAATGCTGGAGACCATCCTTGACCCTGTACTATACTGGTTTAACTCAATCATGAAGGTATAGACAGTCATCTGTTCACCGTGTCTCTTAATGTCTATCTTTTTTTTTTTTGCCAGTCCTAGGCTTGGGCTCAGGGCCTGAGCACTGTCCTTGGACTTTCTCAAGGCTAGAGCTCTACCACTTGAGCTACAGCACTACTTCCAGCTTTTTTCTATGTATATGGTACCGAGGAATCGAACCTGGGTCTTCGTGCATGCTAGGCAAGCACTCTACCACTAGGCCAAACTCCCGGCCCATTAATGTCTATCTTAACATCAAGTCAATTTAAACAGGAATTCATGATGTGTCAAACAAACTATAATATATCCTCTGACATAGTTGTACAAATAGCCTTTTACCTACAACATTTTGTTTCAGACCCTGGAAAACATAATTTCTTATCAGACAACTCTAGATGCATAGCTTTACAAAAATATATATATTTTGAAGACTTAAGGAGAATTTTTAAAAGCAAAGGTTACCTGCAAAAAAGAAACATAGACAACTACTTTAGGAATTGCAAAAAATAACAGGGTGCTGGTGGATCATGCCTATAATCCTAGATACTCAGGATGCTGAGATCTGTGGATGGTGGTTCAAAGTCAGTCTGGGCATCAAAGTCCAAGAGACTTTCATCTCCAATTAACTTCCAGAAAAACATAAATATTTTAACTAGCAGAGTGCTTCTAAACACACAAAATAGCATCCTTTACCAATACATTCTTTAACATCTTTTATAAATGACAAAATAAATACACATTAACATGCACCAGAGCACAAAAATAAGAAGCAAAACGTATACATTTTTAGTATGCTGAGTAATTAATATTTAAGAATTATATTTTACTTAGAAAGTTTCTAGGCATGCAAATATCTATTAATTAAATCAGTTTGTTATCAGTTCTACATTTTATGCTAAATATATGAAAACTGTCTTGAAGTTGGTAATTGCTGTCAGTGTAATTATCCACATTGCTTGAATACAAATTTATGTTTTTCATTATCTTAAATATCATACAGTATTTAAGTTAGCATATTTGGTCTGTAAGCTTGTGTATGTTTAGAGAAATCATAGAATAATTTGGGTGCTTGCATTATATGAAACACTGATAAATCAGAAAAGAAATGTCTAATTTTACATTAAATTAATTTTTAATTAGTATCATCTATAAACATTTATCTAAATTAGGAAAGGACAGATTTTTAAAATATTTCTATGTTAGCTTCTACAAAATTATTTTGGTGAAGTAAAGAGGGATTAAGATGTTAAAAAGTTTTATATATTTCTGAGAATTTCATAACTTTCCATTTATATTAGCATTTATTTATCTAAATATACCAGTGAAGACAGTGTTCTTTTATACTAAAAGGCTGTGCAACAAATTTAGTAATATAATGATATTAAAGACCTTTCTAAAATTACAGATTTTAAAGACATTTATAAGCTTATAAATTTAGCTACACTTTTACCACAGGTCAAGAATTGACATAAAAACCCAGATAACATATAGCTGCTTTTTATTCCACTAATATATAATTTTTAACTGTTTTGCACTCAAATATGGGCAAAACAAAAAGTCTCTTGCCTCTTACCCAACAAGATACTCAATTCTACCACACAGTCCCTTATCCTGTTTACATAAATCATTAAGTGATCATAAAACCAAATAATCTTAGCTATCACCAGTAGTAGCAACTAATTTACTAGCAATTAGCAAACCAAAAACATACAAAACAATAATGAGAAAATGGTGGAAGGCAGGTGCAGGTGACTCACACCTGTAATCCTAACTACTCCTTAGGCTGAGATCTGAGAATTGTGGTTCAAAGTCAGCCTGGCACGAAAGACCGTGAGACTCTTTTTCATATATTTTTTATTGTAATTAATAGAAGGGTTACATTATATTCTCCAGATAAAAGGTACATTAATTCACATACATTGATACCCTTTCTCATGTCTTGGTCCCCATTTCCCTCCCCCCACCCCCACCCTCATCTTGTTTTCCCCCCTTCCCTATCCAATTTCAAATAACCAAATACAAACATATCCAATATATCAGGTAACAAAGTGAGATACTGTAACAATATGAGATAACCAAGGGACAGCAAAAGAGATGAGAGGTAACATAGTACATTAAGGACAACAATCACTCATTATATGGCTTTTGTTTCTATATCCTAGAGGTCCTTTGATTTAGCATCATATTATATGGCCTTATGTATCTAGGTATTGCTCTATTGCAAATTTCTGCTAGGAGAGCCCAAGGTTTCTATTGATTATGACAAATGAGGGAAACCATTGACCCTAAGTTCCTTTGAGTCTGGCTTATTTCTCTTAATATGATCTTTTCTAAGTCTTTCCATTTCCTAACAAATGGGGCAATGTCATTCTTTCTGACAGCAGCATAGAATTCCATTGTGTACAAATACCACCTCTTGTTGATCCACTCATCAACTGAGGGACATCTAGGTTGGTTCCATATCTTTGCTATGGTGAATAGTGCTGCAATGAACATTGTTGTGCTAGTGGATTTAGTATCTCCTTGTTTCTGGACAATTGGGTAAATGCCAACTAGTGGAATTGCTGGGTCATAGGGAAGCTCTATGTTTAGTCTTTGGAGGAACTGCCATACTGCTTTCCATAGTGGTTGAACGAGTTTGCACTCCCACCAACAATGTACTAGTGATCCCTCTTGGCCACATCCCCTCCAGCATCTGTTGTTATTAGTTTTCTTGATCCTGGCCATTCTAACTGGAGTGAGGTGGAATCTTAGAGTTGTTTTGATTTGCATTTCTTTTATGACCAGAGATGTTGAGCATTTCCTCATGTGTCTATAGGCCATTTTTGTTTCTTCTTCAGAGAAGACTCTCTTTAAGTCTTTGGCCCATCTTTTAATGGGATGGTTGTTTCTTTGGAGATTAGTTTTGGAGTGATTCAATTTTTTGAGCTGTTGATATATTTTAGATATGAGGCCTTTGTCCATTGTAGGGTATTGAAGATCTTCTCCCATTCTGTAGGCTTCCTAATTAATTTACTAGCCATATCCTTTGTTGTACAAAAGCTCTGCACTTTAATGCAGTCCCACTTATGCAGCCTTTCTCTGATTTGTTGTGTTTCTTGGTCCTTATTAAGAAAGTTTCGACCTGTGCCAAGGAGGCCTAGTGTATCTCCTATTCCTTCTTGTAAAGTTTTCAGTGTGTTGGCTTTTACCTCGAGGTCTTTGATCCATTTGGAGTTAATTCTAGTGCAGGGTGACAGAGAAGGATCCAACTTTATTTTTCTGCAGTTGCTTAACCAGTTCTGCCAGCACCACTTGATGAAGAGGCTGTCTAAAAGACCATGAGACTTTTATCTCCAATTAACCACCAGAAAACTGAAAGTGGAGCTGTGGCTCAAATGGTAGAATACTTACTACCCTTGAGCTGAAAAGCTCAGGGACAGCTCCTAGGCCGAGTTCAAGCCCCACAACTGACAATAAAAAGGAAGAAACGAAGGAAGGAAGGAATGAAAGAAGGAAGGAAGAAAACGGTGGTAAAGATGGAAATAGATTCAGGACAGGTATAACGCACCTCTGTCTGAACCTAATTTTCTTACAAGATATGCATTTTGGACAACGTAATTTATATAGCACTATTAAGTAAACCCGTTTTATATTGTGGAAGATTATATACAAAAATGCAACAACAAAATCATTTTCAAATGATAGTTACATCATAATATGAAATAACTTTGGGCTACAATTTATTTCAGTTATCTGGTTAACTAATAAGAAAAGTCAATTGTTTTTTTTCTTTTTATTCAATTTTATTGTCAGGGATTTATAAAGAGAGGTTACAGTTACATCTATAAGGTAGTGAGTACATTTCTTACTGGACATTTGTTGCCCCTTCTGTGTTTTTCTCCCATTTTCCGTCTCCCCACCCCCCAAGTTGTCGAGTTCATTTCCATCATATTTTCTTGTGTAAATCACTGTTGCCTTGGTTCACCTTTGACCTTTGTCTCATTATTTTCTTATTCCCCTTCCCTTCCCTAATTCAAACCAACAGAAAAGTTATCAATTGTTACATTGAGTTGAGCTCAAAGGAAAAAAATCCAAGACATAATGAAAGGACAGCATACTGAACAGGATGAACAAACAGTTGTGAACTGGCCAACATGCATAAGACAATATATAAACTTGCAAGTGAAATTTTACAGTCAAGAACCAATTATATTACTATCATTTTCTATTGTGCACAGAATTAGAAAAGGCTGAAATACAATGAACAGTAATTTTGGCTACTAGCCAAAATATCTAGAAATCTCTGGGAATCATTTCAAAATCTTTCACCCTTATAAGTTATGTAAGCCAGACTGAAAGGAACTTAGGCTCAATGATTTCCCTCATTTGTCATAATCAGTAGAAACCTTGGGCTTGCCTAGCAGAGATTTACAATAGAGCAAAACCTAGATGCCTAAGGCCATATAGTATGACGCTAAATGAAAGGACCTCCAGGATAAGGAAACAAAAGCCATATAATGAGTGATTGTTGTCTGTAATGTACTATGTTATCTCTCATCTCTTTTGCTGTCCCTTGGTTATCTCATATTGTTACAGTATCTCATTTTGTTACCTGATATATTGGATATATTTGTATTTGGTTATTTGAAATTGGATAGGGAAGGGGGAAAACAAGATGAGGGGTGGGGGTTCGGGGAGGGAAATGGGGATCAAGACATGTGAAAGGGTATCAATGTATATGAATTAATGCACCTTCTATCTGGCAAATATCATGTAACTCTTTTATTAATTACAATAAAAATATATGAAAAAAATCTTTCACCCTTATACAGTGAGTAGTCTTTTTCCAAATTATATAAAAAGAAATTACAAAGACAAGTAAGGTGCTTATATACTTAGGTCCATACTTTTGCAAGAGATGAAAAGTAAAGTTAGAAACACCAAATTCACAGTCAAGATTTGTTTCCCTCCTCTGATCATATGATTTCCCTTCTGAGCCAAAATACTGTTCAATTAAATGGAGTGCCAAGAAGGTTTGAGGAGGTAGCATGTACCCAGAGAACAGCCCCATCCCTTCTGATTATTTATTTCTAGCCACAGTATTAAATATGACATTTAAGTTTCATTATTAAATCTACATATTTATTTGTAGAAAATTTGAAAGTATATTTTGGAAAGTGACTCAACAGGGAGACATCATTTGTAGTTTCTTCTATCAGGAAAAAAAGTAAGTAAGGGATAAGTACTGCCAATTTTCAAATGCTTTATTTACCATAAGATGAGTGATCATTAATATCTGATTATAAATATTCATGTGATAAACAGCATGCAAGCATTTTACATATCCAATATTCAGCTCTTTGATGAATTAGTAGTATTTAAGCCACTTCACTCTTAAACCATCACACACCTAAATCCTAACATAACCTAGATATGTTAAGCTACTCAGATGGATCTACATGTGCTTCTAGAGGCTTCCTTGCTCTGTAAATTATCTGGAATTATCTGTTTATCTGGAATTATCTGGAATTATTGTTTGTTTAGTCAGTGCACATAAGATGATTTTCAGTGGGAAATTTATTCAGTTTGACGAATATGGATCATTAACGTCAATGTTCTGGCATAAGTTATTAATGAAGACATCACCCTGGTCTCTTTCTGTCTTCTTTGCTGAAGTAATGATTTCAATATATCTTTAAGTTCCATATGAATTTTATTAATTTGTACATCATTTCTGGTCTGCACGCTGGGCTGCCTCCTGGTGAATGACTCCTTAGAATGTCACTTTCCTCGCCCATCTATTTAAGCAGCAGTCATGCCAGACACAAGCAAACCAACAAGTAGAGGTATTATTGCTGATCGTGATGAGAAATGGGAGGAAAGACATCCATTTCAAACACGGGGCCACACATTTCCTCACTGACAGGACTCAATTCAGAAAAGTCAAATCAGGGCCTACTACCAAATGTCACTTTGGTGAGAAGTCAATCTAAAGGAGAGATAAAACTTGCTTTTCATATTTTTTAATGGAAATTCTTTGATGGGAGACAAGAAGGTGGCTATATCCAGTTCAAAATGGGGGCATACACTGAACAGGCATATCTCCAAAGAAAGCACAACTGGCCAGAAATGAAATGCAAATAATAGTAACTTAAAACTTGCTGGGGTGTGGTGCTAGTGGGTGAGGGAAAGGAGGCAAATAGAGCAAAATACTTTACCTGTATGCATGAAAATGGAGCAAAGATAACTTGAGATGGGTTTGGAGAGAGATGAGGGGAGAGGAAAGAAAAAAGAGGATGGGATCATGATCAGAATGTACTGATTACATAGATGACTTGTCAAAATGAAACCTTCCTGTGTTACTATTTGATGCTAATTAAGATATGGGGAAATTTTTTTCTTATTTTCTGTTTTTATTTGCACACCATATTTTTCATTCATTCTGACCAAACTTCTGTCTCCAAGACTTACAATTTTTTTTATAGAAAATGATGGCAGGTCCCAGGAGTTTGGCCTAGTGGTAGAGTGCTTGCCTAGCATGAATGAAGCCTTGGGTTTAATTTCTTGGTACTATATACACAGAAAAGGCACAAGTGGTGCTGTGGCTCAAGTTGAAGAGTGCTAACTTTGAGGAAAAAGCCCAAGGACAGTGCTCAGGCCCTGAGTTCAAGCCATAGGACTGGCAAAAAAAACTCTAGGTCCGTTCCTCTTGTTTTCTGGTTTGTTAGTTTTAATTTTGATTAATCCCGATAATTGACTAGAGAGAATAAGTATGATGATTTGTAAGTAGTCCTAACTTTTTTTCTCCTCTTCCAGGCAATTTTAAGTATCTTAGAAATGAATGCATGATGTTCTGTATACAGATACATGGATATAAGGCATAATTTTGGAAAAATATAAATTTGTCTTGAACTCAGCCAGATTCCTGTGGTAAAGCATGCATGGTTCTAGCTTGATCCTAGGCACATATCTGCTAAGTTCTCATCCATCCCCACCTTCCAAACTGACTTAGGAACTGCACTTCATATTGACAAAGCGGTTAGTGAATCATTCTTGCCCAACAGATAGGAATAATAAAGATCCATTTACACGACATTTGGTATGTAGCTAATTATCTGAAAATGACTGGCTGAGATTATCCTGAGAGTTATTAACATTCAGCACCAAGTATACAAATCAGAGGGAGAAAATAATGCAAAAGTCTAGAATGAAAAATATTTTACAAAGTGAATTATGTGAGATAAAGGTCTGGTTTTATTCTTCTGCTCATAGATATTCAGTTTGCCCAGCAACATTAATTGAAGAGATTATGCTTTTACCAATGTATATACTTGGACCTATTTCAAAAATGAATAGACAATACATGTGTGTTAAATTCTGGGTTTTCTCTTCTGTTCTATTGCTTAATGAGTCTATTTTTAGGATAATAGGATGCTGTTTTATTGCTGTCACTCTGTAGTAGATTTTGTCAAGCCAGCAGTCTGGTCTTCTGGGCAGTGGTAGCTCCCTCTAGCACGAGCTGGCTGGCTTAAGTTGAAGAAGATTCAGATGAAGGAGTTTTGCCTGCCTTGTGCATAACTGTAGTATAGTCTCATTTTCAAAGTCTGTGTGCCATAAGACCCCACCAGTTAGTTCATGATATCCTGAATGTGCAGCATGGTTTTTTTTTCTTTTTCTTTTTTTGTTTTCTGAGCTTGAACTCAGAACCTGTCCTTGGGGTTTCCCAAGGCTAGTGCTCTACCACTTTTACCACAGCATCACTTCTGGCTTTTTCTGTGTATGTAGTACTGAGGAATCAAACCCAAGGTTTCATCCATGCTAGGCAAGCACTCTACACAAGGCTGTACTCCTGGCCCCACAGTAGAATATTTTTAACCACTGGTTTTAAAGTTGGCTAGATTATCAGATTCCTGCAGGTATTCTTTTTTTATTAATAATTTTTATTTCAATGTATAGAGGGGTTACAGTTACATTCATCAGACAGAAGGTGCATTACTTCTCATACATTGATATATCCCTTCTTATGTTTTTGTCCCCATTTCCCTCCCCTACCCCTACCCCTCATTTTTCCCTCCTATTTCAAATAAACAAGAAAACATCTATATATTATACCAGGTAACAAAGTGGGATACTGTAACACTGAGATTAACCAAAGGGCAGCACAAGAGAAGAAACACATAATACATAAAAAGTAACAATCACATATAATTAACCTCTTGTTTCCATGTCCTGGAGGTCCATTAATTTGACCTCATTCTATATGGTCTTATGAATCTAGGGTTTAAGCTATTGCAATCCTCTGCTAGGAGAGTTCTAGATATGTACTAATTATTACAGATGAGGAAAACCTTTGAGCCTATGTTCCTTTGGATCTGACTTACTTCATTTAAGATGATTTTTTCCAAGTCTTTTCATTTCCTTATAAATGGGGTGATGTCATTCTTTCTGACAGCAGCATAGAATTCCATTGTGTATAAATACCACGTCTTGTGGATCCACTCATCAACTGAGGAGCATCTGGGTTGGTTCCATATCTTCACTATGGTAAATAGTGCTGCAATGAACATCGTTGTGCTAGTGGCTTTATTTTGTCCTTGTTTCTGGATGAATGGGTAAATGCCCAGTAGTGGAATTGCTGGGTCATAGGGGAATTCTACATTTAGTCTTTTGAGGAACTGCCATACTGCTTTCCATAGTGGTTGAATGAGTTTATACTCCCACCAACAGTGTAGTAGTGATCCCTCCTGGCCACATCCCTGCCAGCATCTGCTATTGGATTTCTTAATCATGGCCATTCTAACTGGAGTGAGGTGGAATCTCAGAGTTGTTTTTATTTGCATTTCTTTTATGGCCAGAGATGTCGAGCATTTCTTCATATGTCTATAGGCTATTCTTATTTCTTCTTCAGAGAAGTCTTTCTCTTTAAGTCTTTGGCCCATCTTTTAATGGGATGGTTGTGTCTTTGGAGATTTGCTTTGGAGAGATTCATATTTTTAGCTGTAGATATATTTTTAGATATGAGGGCAATGCCTATTGTATGGTTAGTGAAGATCTCCCAGTCTCTGGGCTTTCTATTTAACTTGCTAATTATGTCCGTTTTGGCAGATATTCTTTCACTTTTATATTCATTATTGGAAAGCTAAAGATACCCCTAATTACTGTTAACTAAATAAGTGCTAAAAAATGGTAAGGCCAATCCTTACTTTTTCATAAAACTTGTTTTACTTTCTGTGAGAGAAATTTTACTGGAAATCTGCTAGGCTCATTTGATCTATAATCACTGTAAAGAATTGGTTCTTCAGTTCAGCACATCTGAATTTGTATCCCAATATCACCATTTATACATTATATAAACCTGGAAGTATTTCTATTCCACATTATATATCTTTTTCCTTATTTTGAAAGCATGATTAAAATGGTATGAGTGTAATAAAATCATAGTAAATAATAAATTAAACATATTAATAGTCACATATAATAATCAAAACAAATCCCAATCACAACCTCCCTAAAATATCTATATCCTAATCCTCTGGACCTGAAAATATATTTCTTTATATAACAAAGATAGATTTTGCAGATATGATTAGGAATTTCAAGAAGAGAAGACTATTTCAGAGTCTCTGAGTGGGCTTCATGAAATCACACTGGGCATAACATAAACTAAACTCTCCTCAGTTTCTTTAGATGAGATAGATATAGATAAATAGATACATAGATATATCCAGAGATATATCTACCTATCTATCTATATATATATATATCATATATTAAGTATGTAGTGTTAGGCCACCCAGATCTTAGGACATTCTTCAAACACACTTCACTAAGGGATACTGATATCAGCCTAAGAATAAACCATTCCTCACCAGTCTTTGGGAAGACAACAGGACTTTTTTTCTCTCCTTCTATACAAATCTTGTAAAGTTGTACAACTACAGAAGATGTTATACACAGTTCAGGTTTCAGATTGGAAAGCTCTTCCCTTTCAAATTGAAAGTTATGCCAAATAAATGACATAATTTGTCCAGTTATTTTAGTTGTCATTTTTATTTGTAAGTGTAATTTTTCCAAGTCTACATAAATGCACACATACATATGTGTCCCTGAATTTCAAGCTACTCATGAGCCAGAACTTCCTGCACTACTTTGTCAGCAATGAGAATCATGTAACCCTCATTCATTTAATATAATGATTGTAATCCCCGTGACTTTTAAGGTCAGTGACCATACAGTATGAACCTTAACTAATGACACTAGAGCAACATCATTTCTGCTCATTCCAAAGTATCATGGGACCACAGTTCTAACTAATAGCCCATTATATTGTTCTGACCTAACCTTCAAATGTCAATAAATTGAATTATAATATAAGCTGTTCTAAATGTCTTTGAAAGAGCAGATGAATGCTACGCTGTCACAAATCCACCTCTGGGAGATCTATCTTTAGAAATGCAGTTAATTCTTTTCTGTTGCTGGTTCTCCCTCATACCTAAATTTACTACCTGCCACACAGAGAATGAATGCTTTGAATGGGAAGAGTTAGAAATGGAATTTTTTAATTGATCTGGAAGTCCTCAAGTTATATAGTTTCCTAATCTTTGACACCTTAATTCCTGGACTTTGCTACTATGAGTTTGCTTTAGCCAATACAAGTACATTTCCAGGTGGATGTGTTAATTAACTGTAGCAATAATTAACCACAGCTAGCCCATCAGCCTAAGCAGGAAAGATGAAGCAAATGCAAGGAGTAATCATTCTTACAGATGTTCCTTGTTGTGGCTCACCCAGAGGATAAAAGAGCCAAAAACAACTCTTTTCATTGAGGAATTTTTATTGAGCAGTTAGTATCCCACGAAGAACTCAAGCTCTCAGCTTACTTAACCGTAAGCATTACAAAATCTAGAAATACTAGATTCAATTCATCAGAGTCCTCCTCTCTGCTGCACAGATTTCTCTAGGCTGAGACATGACTTAGTATCTGCTAAGGGGCTAAGACTGCTTGTTTAGGGAGTGCCTGGTTGGTCTTTGAGGACTGAAACTATTTCCATGACTCTCCAACAATTCTTACTAAATAATTTGGGAAATTTCTTTTGCACCTAATCCAAATTAGGCTAATAAAATCCTCATGGAGATTTAAAATTTGAAACATAGATCACAAGATTCCAGGCCATCCCAGAAAAAAGTCAAGCTACTCACAGTCCAAGTTGCTGCCCTTGATGAATATATCACAGTGATTTTTCAATCAGTATCAAAATAAGATTTGGGAGCAAAAGACATAAACTGACTCAAGCGTTGAGCCCTGAAAAACATTTGGGTCTTAGTCAAGCCTTCACATGACAAAACTGTATGTCATGTCCCATGATAGTAATCATATGTCTTATTAAGGGCTGCTGGTTGAATAGATTGATCATAACAGATGGCAACAGTAAACTCAGTCATTTTATTTTACATCTTGGGTTCTTTGATTACTCACAACTGTGGAGTCCATATACCTGAGGCATCAATTAATTAACAAGCCAAATGAGATATGCAGACCAGTCAGACACAAATACTGTTTTCAGTATTCCTGAAGCTCTTCCTTGGTTTTACTAATGTTTGATTTCTAGCTGGTTTAGAATTCAAATGAGAAGACCATTTTTCAGGTGGTAAAAACTAAGCTCTAGGGATTTTATTATTGTGCTAGTTGGTTTGGGTAGATAGTGGTGTAAAATTCCTTAATCTTTGAAATGTTATCAATGTATGTATGAAACAAGAAAAATGAAAATACTGTAATACAGTTTACATTTTTGCTTTTGTCACTAGAATCATGTTGAATTTATGTGATCACTGGCTTTGTTTTATTTGAGAAAGCTAATTTCATTTTTATACTTAACATTACTTACAACTTCACCACAAACATCTTACAGTTTATATGCTACCTACTGTAATATCTGAACAAGTCCAGAATATCATCATTTTCTCAGTTTTATGCAACTTTCAATTCAAAATATACTTGATTAAAAAAGGAAATCTCCACTAAGCATTTTCTGTAAATTTCAAGATAATCTTTTGTTAACATTTCTAAAGTTCTTGCTTATCAGTTGTTGGTGCAAAATTAATTTGAGAAAATACTAGTATCATTAACAAAGACAAGCTATTGAAATAAAAATATTAAATAAATAAAACGTATAATTATTTTGAGCTATAATAGAATCATGTACCTGTAATATATCCTGCAACACATTTTAATTCATGAAAGATCGCCTGAAAATTAACTTCATATTGGGTAGCCTATGATATTTGAGACACCAAGTAAAGCTTCCCTTTTATCTATCATTAAGCATCACTAGAGACCAACCAGCAATGACAGCTTTTGAATATTTTGCATTCATTCTAGAAGTGATCTCTTGGCCTAAGTCTTGAGGTCATTGTTGTCATTTTTTTTTTCTCTAACTCAGGGCAGCTCATTCTTGGTCATCTTAAATTATATAACCAAGTTATTGATTAGAGTTTTCTCAACAATATACTAAAAGAAGAAAATACAAAAAAAAAATCTCAAAATATAAGAAAGCACAAAAGGGGCTGAGAGTTTGGCCTAGTGGTAGAGTGCTTGCCTAGCATGCACAAAGACCTGGGTTCAATTCCTCGATACCACATATGTAGCAAAAAGCCAGAAGTGGTGCTGTGGCTCAACTGGTAGAGCCCTAGCCTTGAGAAAAAAATCCAGGGACAGTGCTCAAGCCCTGAGCCCAAGCCCAGGACTGGCAAAAAAAAAAAGCACAAAGACAATAATACTCCTCATAAATAATCCCTGCTTTCACATTTTTGTCAAATATTAGCAAGATCTGATTTTCATTTTTTCTATTTAGAGTTGATATATTGAGGTTTCATAGATTTTACATATAGGATTTCAGTATCTAAGATTTCATTTTATGAACGATATCTATAAAACACCAATGTATCCACGCACCACTGACATTTTAGAACAGTCTCATGGGGATGTCATGTGTTATACAGTGTGTTAATAGCATTTCTGACCTGCACTAATACAATTTCAGCACCTAAGCCTCCCTCCAACATAACAATCAAAAAGTTTCCTGGGGCTGGCAGTGTGTCTCAAAACATTGAGCATCTGCTTATCAAGCATGAAGCCCGGAGTTCAAATCCCAGTAAAACATTTTCAGTGACTGCTTACATGATACATACATAAAATAAACAAAAACATGCATATAAATAATGTATTGCAGTATATTTATAAAATTATCATCTGAAAATCTAAAAAGGTAGAAACAGCACAAATACTCCCTGAACATTAAGAAAATGAACTACAATATTGCCATATAATTGAGTATACTACAACAGTTTTCTAAACAGGGTGCCTTCTTAAAAAATAATAAGCAAAATGTACAACAGCATGTATTTTAGCTACTGTGGAAGCCTTTCCTTCCTAAAAATAGATAGCTATACTTCTGTTTTCATAGATATTCAAATAAATATTATCAATCTAGATCTTTTCAAGACATTATTATTTCAAAAGAATAGAATATTACCATTTAATTTAAGGTACTTTTTAAATTTATAAGCATGAATTTTATGTACTCTCAGATTCCACAGGTCGGGAAATCAACCCACATGTGAGAAACTGTAAGGGTAATGAATGCCTAGGATATGTAAAGTCACACTTCTAGAGTTTAGCATAGACACATAAGCTCAGTTGGAGCAAGACAGATAGCAGACATGGTAAAACTGACTCCAGAACAGTGGGTTTTCTTTTCCAGTTTCATACTCTACAGTGCTATCTCCAGGTTCCAGAAATTAATCTAAGAAATCTCTGCATCTACTGTAACTATATGCTTTTCATTTTTTTATCATGGTGTATCACAGCACAGACTTTTGTACTTGACCTGTCTTTTATTGGCATTTGTTTCTTTTAGCTTGCACTGTGCTGGATACCCATTGTGTATGCATTCTTAACATTCTGTGAATTAATATTAATTGGTCACAGCAAGTGATTCTTTTAATGAGCTATTTAATTCAGGCTTTTAGTAAGTTATTTCAGATTTTCATATCTGTATTTACTGAGGATATTGGCCTACAGACTCCTTTTTTCTTGCCATCATCTGATTTTAGACTCAGGGTGATACTGGCTTTAAAAATATTCGGGGGGCCAGGAGTTTGGCCTAATGGTAAAGAGCTTGCCTAACATGCATAAAGACCCAGGTTCGATTCTTCTCTATCACATAAATAGAAAAAAGGCAGAAGTGGCGCTGTGGCTCAAGTGGTAGAACGCCATCCCTGAGAAAGCCCAAGGACAGCGCTCAAGCCCTGAGCGCAACAGGACTGGCCACAAAAAAAGTTTTGGAAAGTTCTAATTTTGAGGAAAGTTTAAAAACAGTTATCACTGTTTTTTTCTTTGATGCTTGGGAGGATTTACCATAAAGCTATCTGTCTGGGTTTTTCATTGTTGAAAAGTTTTGATTGCAGATCTAATCTCTTTGTTGTTGATATTTTCAGGCCTTCTATTTTTCTTGAAATAGTCTTGGTTGGCTGTATATTTCTAGAGCTTTATTCATCTAGGTTACACAACTTGTTACCTTTAAGCACTTATGCTTTATTTCTGCCATCTGATAAACATAACTAGGATTTTACCTCTCCTGTGACACCTTTTTCTCTCTCACCCTGTCAGGATCACAACTACAGCTGCGTGTATGATGGACCTTCGAAGATACCCACTGGATGAGCAAAATTGCACCCTGGAAATTGAAAGCTGTGAGTGATCTACACTGGGAAATGGGAATGAAGACGCTGGCTTGGTCCAACTAAATTTCACCCTTTGCTGCATCAATAGTTACTGCAGTATTTTTAGCTACATTGCCTGCTAACATTTAAGGGACTTAATACTTTCCCTTATGTTATTTGCACAATATCATTTTCATTAAATGACCCTTTGGACAACTAAAAGTCCATTTGCTTTAGTTAAACCATTTGTAAGTTCATGCCTTCCTTTTCTTGGAATTTCTCAAAAAGTCTTCCAATATATAAGCTACATTAATAAGAGTAAAGTTCTTTAATATGAAAAGATACCTGAAGAATATCACCTATTGACCTGAAGAATTGTAAACTGTCCAAACAAAATCTGAGGCAGAAGCTGTGTGCATGATATGTCTTTACCCATAAAGAGAGACAGATGATAAATGAGACATCGTTGAGCTTGTGCCTTGGGCCAAAGACTTAATGTTTTTTATGTCTAAGTAACTGATTTTGGTTTGGCCTCTGGAGCTGTTTCTCACTGATTGTTTGCTTAACAATGTGAGAATTTTAAACACTAAGGTTTAGACTGATTGACTATCATGGTATTGTTGTTTCTTCTTCATAAACCTCAAGGTATTTGAATTTCTAAATAGTGAACACAAGAAGATCATTCCTTGGTTTTGAGAAATGCAGAAATATGAAGCAGTTAATTTCAGAACCTAAAGCAGTTTAATCCATATCATTTCTGTGTCACTTAATACAATGTGAGAATGTTACTAATATGCTCCCTAAGCCTAAGAATCAAGAAGGTAAAGGAAAAGTGGGAAAATATTTAAGTAAGTCTACATTTTTTCTACCTTGTTGTTAAGCACTAGCAGTGATTTTCTAGTTTTGTTGGAGATGGACATAGAAATTAAGATGTTTCTATAGAGATAACGTTAGATTTGGATACAGTGATGGTTCTATTACCATTATGATAAACAAGAAAATTCATGAGCTATTCTTTAATACTCTAGTTTTCGATTTCACCATGTGAGGAAGTTGGTAAGCATTAAATATGACAGTATTAATGGGACTTTGGGGTTAAAATATAAAGATGACAAAATTTGAGCCATAATTCAATCATTAATTAATGATTTGAGATGTTCTATAAATTAAGGAAAGCCTTCACTCAGAAAGCAGTTGTTACTTTTGAATTAGTATAAAAAGAGAGAAGTCATGAATTGCTCATCTGTATGAGTTATCTTTGATCCTTGACTCTTCTCCATTGACTTTGTGATTGTTGTTTTAAATCTTTACTTCTGGATAGAATTAGGACCTAACATCCATTCATATCCCAAGGCCTTACAACATTCATCATTTTTTACTTAGAGGAACAATAAGTTTTGAGAACTACCAGAAATGATTATTATAAATTGTAACTGATAAAATTACTATCAATTTCTCACCAAATGCCTATTTTTCTTATAATGCATGCTGAGATTTCTTACTATATAGATTGATACTTTTCCTTAAGTTGACAAATTTTGTTCACATTAGAAAGTAAGTGATTTTTTAAGTTCACTTCTAATAGCATGAAGATTTTGTAGGACAGGAATTAAGGAAGAATAGACAGCCAAATGGTTCAACATAACCATAAAATATAGGTTCATACAACAGACAAGTAGTCTAGGCATATAAGAATCATTGAGAAAATCAGTAAGATTCAGTCAAGTGTCTAATCCAAGGGGAAGCATGGTGACTGGCTCACTAAAAATTAGCTAAAATGCAAGAATACAGACAAATATAAGCCACCATGAAAGTGATTCTCAGAAGATTACAGTCCCTAAAAGTACTTACATAAACAAAAGGAAAAAAAACTATGCCTAAAAGAATTTGTGTCATGAGAAATACATGAAAGCAATAACCTAGGGAAAACATGTAACAGGTCCCTTCCACTTGCCAACTGAGAGAAATGAATTACCATTTGAGAGATGAGACATCTGAGGTTCAGGAAAATAAAATTATTTACTCAGGACCAGAGGGAGAGGATCGTGCTATAGCATGGATTCAAACCCATGCATTGACTCCCCATCACAGAATTCTGACCTCAGCAAGTGAGGGAGTGAGGAGAGTAGAAAGTAGATCTGAATAGTGGGGTGCCACCATTTGAGTGCCCTCTGTCGAACAAAGACTAGTCTTTGTTTGGACTAGTTGTAGAGTGCTTACCTAGCATGCTCAAAGACCAGGGTTCAATTCCTCGGTACCACATACATAGTAAGAAGCCAGAAGTGGTACTGTGTCTCAAGAGGTGGAGCTCTAGCTTTGAGAAAACCCAAGGACAGTCCTGAAACCCTGAGCTAAGGATTGGCAAAAAAAAAAAAAACCTAAGATTAGTCTGTGTTTCTCATATTTAACCCTGCTAAATGTCAGATCTGAGCTCAAAGCTGAAGCAGAACCTAGCTCTTAAGACAACGGTCAAACTTTTAAAGTTGTGGGGAAATGGTGAAAACCAAATAGGCCTTTATTCCATTGTGGAAAGAAGGAAGGGAGGGGATATGATTATTTGTTTATTTGAAATAGAAAAGAGAAGGGGGGAAACAAGATGAGGGGAGGTGTTGGGGGAGGGAAATGGGGACAAAAACAGGAGAAGGGGTATCAATGTGTGTGAAGTAACGTGCCTTCTATCTGGCAAATATAACTAACCCTTCTGTTAATTATAATAAAATAGAAAGAAGGAAGGGATGGAGGGAGAAAGGAAGGAAGGAGGAGAGGCTCAGCTGATAGTATGACTTTAACATTTTACTTAAAATGCATACCTACTTAATATTGGATAAACCAACGCAAAGGGATCGTAAATCTTAACATAATTCAAATGACAATGTGACATGTACCAATAATGCTGACTGATGGAGAATTCATCCTAACTATATAATATGGTACTAATTATCAAGAAATATTGTGTCAGGTATTCATCCGTGTTTTAACTATTAATAAGGAAATGTGGCACTGTGAGACCGTTCTGTCTGAATTTGCCCTGTATCCAGGTTTCATCAGAGCTTTAAAGTGATTGTAAATGTGAGTCTCTAAAGCCAGCTTGGAAATGAGAATGATAGGCATCCCATCAATGTAACAACCACCAATCCTTTTCTGTGGCCAATGGAATGGAAATCTTGTCTACCTTACAAAATGCACTAGTTTTTAGGTTCCTCCCATCCAAGACAGAAAATGGTTTCCTTTGAGACAAATTAAAGATATTTTGTGTATCTTTAATGTCAGCTAATCAAGGAAAATTGGAGAGGCCATAAAGGCTTGCTAAATTGAAATTTTACTTGAACTTGGAGCAGATTAATAGCTTCATAGCCCTTGGATACCATAAAATGAGTTAATAGCATATAGGAAAATCAATCAAGGGGTTTAGTATAAAGAGATTTGGAATTTGAAATCGATAAAAACAATCATATAAAGGTTTGATGGGCCACAAGCCTTATGAGGTTTGCTCAGGGTTTAGGATAACAATGATGGAGAAAGCAGGAGTTGTGAAACATTTACCCTAATTTCATCCTGTTGCTTTCAGCAAATGGTGTCACCTCTCACTGCTCTCAAAAATGTAGACACCATTTCAGGTCTGAAATCTCTGTGTTCTCACCACAGTCTTCTAAGCTTCCTTACTCTACACCGTTCTAGGTGAATTGTTATATTTCAGACAAAATTGTGCACCACTTCTTTTACAGCCTCTCCTTGCCCACTTCACTTAGGATTCCATCTCTTTCTATTTTCTCTGGGAATTATGTCAGTCTACACATACCTTACCCTTGATCTCTCAATTCACAATCTTGCCTTTTCCACTAATTTTTTTGTCACAGTCTCTATGGCTAAAACTCACTTTAAGTTACTTCCACCTTATCCCATATCTCACTTAAGATTTTTCTTAATATTTCTTTTTCTAAAGCTACTTGAAAGAATAGTAAATGTCTTTTACCTATTGTTTCAAATTTCTCTCAGGACATTGCAATCAAGTGTGTGGCAATCTACAACCACCTCACTAAAATGGTTGTCAGAAGTTACAATCTTTTCCATCCCGTTCTTTGGTCCTATGATCCTCAAGTTTTTATCTCAGAATCTCTTCTGAGCTCCAGATGGATGAACATAGCACTCCACTTAGCTTATCCATTTGGGTATGTTAAGTTATTTCAAATTTAATTTGCACAAAGCTGAACTACATTTTTCCCTCCTCAATGGTTTTCTTTCCCAGCCTCCGTAACCTCGTATCCAACTAGAATTTTAGGATTACCTCTTCACATTTCCCTGACATGCACTTCTCTCATTCAATCTATTGTCAAGAGCTATTCATTCTACCTACAAAACATATTCGTTTTCCGTTCCAAGTCTTAATTCCACAGTGTCTTTCCTTTTTAAATTATTTTAAGTAGTTGTACAAAGAAGTAGCTATTTATCAAAGTAAAGTTTATGAACACAATGCATCAACATTCTCACTCATCTCTCCCTTATCTACTCCTTCCCTCACTCTCCTAACCCACAAACTCTTTAGTAAGATTAAAGCTTATCCCATCAGTATTGTGCAAAGGATTGTTTACCTTCTTATCTGACTGCAGTTTCTTATAGTCATGTGGCTTTCATTCACCACATTCCAGCCTCATCTCTAACTGGCATCCAGAGTGGTCTTTGGAACACATAAATTTAATCCTATTGATGCTTTTTTTTTTACCAATATTTAAAGACTATCTATACTTCTTTTTTAAAGATCTTTATTTTTAATGGTTGTACAAGGGCATTGCAATGCCCATGTACATGGCCAGTAAATCTTTTATTTTATTTTATTTTTATTATCTAGGTAATATATAGAGGGGTTACAGTTACATTCACTAGATAGTGGGTGCACTACTTCTCATACATTGATACTTCTTCTCATGTTTTTGTCCCCGTTTCCCTCCCTCCACCCCTCAATCATCTTGTTTTCCCCCCTTCCCTTTCCTATTTCAAATAAACAAAGGTGTACCAATATACGAGGTAACCAAGTCAGATACAGTAACAATACGATATTAATCAAAGGGCGACAAAGGAGAAGAGAAATAACATAGTACATTAAGAACAACAATCACTCAAGATAAAGTTCTTGTTTCCATATCCTGGAGGTCCTTTCATTTAGCATCATCCTATATGGCCTTATGTATCTAGGTTTTGCCCTATTGTAAACCTCTGCTAGGAGAATCCAAGGTTTGCATTAATTATTACAAATGAGGGAAACGATTAAGCCTATGTTCCTTTGGGTCTGGCTTAATAATCACTTAATCTGATTTTTTCCAAGTCTTTCCATTTCCTTACAAATGGGACGATGGCATTCTTTCTGGTGGCAGCATAGAATTCCATTGTGTATAAATACCACATCTTGTTGAACCAATCATCAGCTGAGGGGCATCTGGGTTGGTTCCATATCTTAGCTATGGTAAGTAGTGCTGCAATGAATACAGTGCTAGTGGCTTTAGTAAATCTTGACCAGAGATTCCTTTTCCATCCTCTCCTCTTTCTCCCTTATCCCTTCCCCTAGAGTCCCATCACATTTCCCACTTTTTTTTTTCCTATTTCTTAATTTGGCTTTCACGCTCCTGTGTGATCTGGCCTCCTCCACTTTCTCTAATCTCGCACGTAGCCCCATTATTAGTACAGCCTCATTCCATACTGCTCATTTCTTCATTTCATGCAGGCTTTCTAAGAGCTTTCTCTTAGGTCACAATCCTCACCAATTTGTTCCTTCTGGTGAATTACTTTGCCTTTTATAGTTCTCTGGGCTTTTCTCTACTTATCTTCATCTTCCCTGTCATATCAGTAAAAAGAGTCCCTCAGAATTCAATCTAATTAGAAAACTTGACTGTTCTTCAAAATGCTTTGTAGTTTTCTGTTTTTCTGAGCTAACACTTTGTGTCCCCCCCCACAAATTCTTACAGTGAAACTTGATCATTACTGTGATTGCATGAGAAAGCTGAGATGTTGAAAGAGGCCCTCACATATGGAATGCCTAGCCTTATAAAAGAAATCCCAGAGAGTTGATTTGCCCCCTTCTATGGTAAAGGGACACAACCAGAAGGCCTCTCCATGAACACAAAGTATTCCCTTGCCAGATGCTAGAATCTGCCAGGGCCTTGGCCTTAGATATATCAGACCACAGAATGGTGGGAAGTAGATTTCTCTTGTTTATAAGCTACCAGCCTATGGTATTTTGTTTCTAAAACAACAACAAAAAAAGAGTAGCCTAGCTACTTCTGTAGCACTTTGTAGCCCATGTTTGTTTCCATATTTATTGTTTTTCTACCTGTAGGGAAGGATTCATTATTTGATTCATTGCCCAGTAGCTAAAATCTAGCCTAGAAATGTTAAATATTCAGCATACCCTTACTAAGAGTGAAGATATATTAAATTCTTTAGCCCTAAACCTTTCAGAGGCCTTTGAATTTTAGAACATAGGCTTCATTTTAACTTTCAGATGATATTTAATGCACAGATGTCTCATTGTTTAAAAAAAGTCTTTCATTTGTACAATTTCATATTCCTGTTTTAAGACTATTTCATAAACTCATGATTGTAAATATGTCAACCAAGAGCAAGATAGAGGGAAATTTGGTCTTTTATTACTTTATGAATTTTGGTAGGCTGATAAATATCCTAGAACAGCATGATGTTTTTGCCTTGTCCTAAATCACTAATGACTTTGGTGCCTACAACTTGAGGGAAAACCAAGTTATTAACCATAACTAGTTATTTTCATAATAGTGTTTTGTTTACAAAGTAATTTTGCAACTTGTAAAGAAGGCATTGTCCTAATAGATTAAATTTAACCCACTCAGTCTATCTCTTAGACCCACTATGTTGCCATTTTTGCTAATTGGAATGCCTTCATGACATCATACAGAATTTCAAACATGAGTCATGTTGAATTATTTCCAACATAAAATTGTTTTCTTCTCTGCAAAAATAATAGGTGCTAAAAATCTGCCTAACTATGGGAAAATATAATGTTTGAGGAATTCAAATATTCTCTTATGTTTGTAATATGTTTTAATAATGAACTTATTTCTGGAAATGAAATAAAATATAAATATAATGCCCAAATATGAATGAAACACAGCTAAGAAAAGACCACCTTTCCTAACTGTATGCAGTTTTTAAAGCTACAATAATTTTATGCATAGGAGGAAGACAAAAGTTCCTAGGGAGGAAAAAACTAATGGCACAAGAATCGTTTTTGAATATTTTAAATGCTATGATAAAAAATGAAAACTTACATTCAGGAATGTTCAGTGTATTCAGATTCTCTAGAAAAATGAACCCAATGGAAATAGAGACAGAGAACCACAAAGAGATGGGCTAAGGCAGGTATAAATTGATATTTTTAGGAAAAAGAGCTGGTCTTGGGACTTGAATTCACTGCCTGGCCACTTTTCCTGAGCTTCTTTGTGCTCAAGACTAGTGCTCTACCACTTGAGTCACAGCACTACTTCTGACTTTTCCTAAGTAGTTCATTAGAGATAAGAGTCTCACACAAACTTTTCTGCCCAGGCTGGCTTCAAACCATGATCCTCAGATCTTTGCCTCTTGAATAGCTAGGATCATAGGTGTGAGCCATCAGTGCCTCCCTTAAATAAAATATATTATGAAAAATTAAGTAGCTAAAAAGACCCCAGAACCTCAAAATGAATCAGCAAGCTGGAGAGCTAAAGGTAAATCTCAGTGTCAATATGAAGTCTTAAGAATCAAGAGAGTTGATGGTGCAGCTCCTATCAAAAGCCAGCAGACAAGAGACCCAATGTTTAAACTCAAGTCCAAAGTCAGGGGAAAATAAAGCCCAAGTGTTAGTCTGAAGGTAAACAGGAGACTTCCCTCTTAGTTGAAGGAAGGTGGTTTGGTATCTGCCTTCTACATCTTTTCAGATCTTCAATAAGTTAAATGAGGTCTAGCCACATTGCAGAAGCAATATGTGTTTACTTATTTAAATCTCACAGCAACATCCGGGATAATGGTTGACTACCTATCTTGGGTATTTCCTAACCCTCTTAAGTTGATGAATAAAATTAGGCATCCCTCACAGAGACTTTGATTTCTTTCGATTCATTCCAATTCAGTTAGGTGGTGTTTTGTTTTGTTTTCTGGGTTGGTAGGGAAGCAAAACTAAGGTTTAAACTCAAGGCTTTTCACTTGTTCAGTTGGTATAGCTAATGTTCTACCATTTGAGCCATGCCTCCTGTCTGATTTTTTGCTGGCCATTTTGGGACCTTCAGACTTTAATTCATGGTCTGGCTTCATACTAGCCACTCTCTAGATCTCAGCCTCCTGAGTATCTAGGATTATAGAGATGAGCCACCGAGGCCTAGTTAGCATGCCTTCAGTGCTGATTCTTTGTAGTTCTGTGTGATATTGCGCAGCTAATACAACAGCAAACAGACAGATGGTGAGCAAAAGATTTCTGTAACAGGAAAACAGATAAAATTTAAGAAAAACAGTCTCAAATGAGCATCAGTACCTATTCATGAAATAAATCTTGTTAAAGAAAGAACTTCTTTTCCCATGGGGACACTGCCACTAATTAGAAATGAATACCTACTAGCAATGTAAAAGCTATTCTTCAGTGAGAGGACAGTTTCATTCCATTAATCAAATTCTCTTCAGTCCTCAAATCTAGACCTTTTGGAGTTTATCCATCATTGTATTAATTTATGTGAGTGCCTAAAATATTAGTACTAAAGTGATTCTTATTGGCAAAGAGAAGTTGGATACAGAAAAAAAGAAGTTATGAATGCATGAACACATAAATACTCTCAAGATAAAGTATGAAAAATAGGACAATTACAAGCAAAAAGCCTTTGAACCATTCTTACTTTACTGCTGCCTGCCAAATCATTAATTCTGATCTGAAATAATTTAAAAATAGCATCTACAACAGGCAGCATACATTCTATTCATGGTTGCTAAACACCAAAAATAACAGAAGCAAATTGAACTTCATGAATGATTCATAGTTTCCTTTGCTTTATGTCCCCATTGTCAGGGAAATTAGCAGCATTGGCTATCTTCTTAGATAAATTTGATTTTATCATATTCAGTAGACTACTTAATGAAAATGAATATTTCAAATTTATGCTCATAGAAATGTTAATGAATTTTAGTGCCTGTAGCTTTTTTGATGAGCAGGGGTGTGGGAGTAGGAAGGGAATATTTTCTGAATTAATTAATTCATTTCCTCAGCCTGTGTCTTTGAAACTGAAAAAGCAGTTTCCTTCTCTCTCTCTCTCTCTCCCTCTCTCTCTCTCTCTCTCTCTCTCTCTCTCTCTCTCTCTCTCTCTCTCTCTCTCTCTTTGATCTTTTACAAGTTATAAAAAAATCAGTGGGGGAAATGGAGTTCCTTTTGTGCAAATTAGTTTTACAATGAACTGGACTATAAAGTTAGCTTCATAGTGGCTCACTTCTATCCTATAAATAGTTTCTTTTTTCTGTGTATAAGAAAAGATACCTCTGATTCCAAGATTTAGATTTATGCACATCTTTTTTTCTATTGGTAATAGGAAAAATGATGATTTTGCTACTAACTTTCGAAATAAGAAGAACTATGAAATAGACCTCATTGTTTTATCTTAAAGTTTCAGGGATTAATGCTTAAAGACACATTTTATAGTGAAACTGGTCATATTATTGAAAGCCTTTGCTAAACTGAGGACTTTGATCACTTGGGATCCAAACTAGAAAATAATAATAGTTGCTTAAGTAACAATGATAGATACACAAATATCTGTTCGATTCTCATCCTAAAGTATAAATCAGAATATCAAATTAGTAATTTGCCTGAAATCATGAAAGAATAGTAGTTTGAATAGACAATCTTATTTGTAAACTCTTTTTATAGGGTTACTATTTCATAAATCAGGTAATAATACTATAAGTTCCTTAGAAAACCACTTCTTATATTAAATCCCCTTTCTCTAGGTTATCCACTGTACATGAGTTTTATTATTTTTAGCAGTACTCTAGGCAAAAAAAGAACACACCAGAAAACAAAGGAAGTTTCCATTTATTCTCCTCTTTACTGAATCTGTCCAAGTCCAGTTCTTCAGTTAATTTTTGTTTCCTGACATTCATGCCAGATAAGGCGGATAATGGCTTATTTTAACAATAGCCCTTATTTTACAAGATTATTTCTATTAATATTACAAATCACACAATGGCCAGAAATCTTTCTTCTATATGGCCCAAATTACCAGGGTACTGGGTTTAGTTAATACAATCATCCTATAGTTTCTAAATTCACATTCAAAATTGGGATATCTGATCATCTTTAACCTTAGAAATGGACAGATAGTTGTGAGGGCTCTTGATTCAGATTTTCCTGTCAACCACATCTATTCAGGATCATGGGACCATCTATAAAAGTTCATTTTTACTGAGATGCCAATATTTGTTGCTTTACTCGTATCTGTAAGACCAAACAGATTTTCTCAAAAGTATTGGGGCCATGATCTTGTCATGGAACAGTAACATAAGAATTTGTGGAAGGTAGGTTCTGGCATGAGCATTTTAAGCTTCCCAAGAAACCTCAATAGCCAAGTTTCATGGTCTGCTTGAAGGCGCTTAAGTTTTGATTTTCTGCTCCTTTCTTAAAAACAAAAACTTCTAGTAGACCTAGTTCTCTAAATGGGAAGCAAAATAGAACTATAAAAACAAGAGAAGAAAGCACAGCAAAGAACAGAAAATAAGCATAATTTTAAAAGAAAAGAATCATTGAGATAATAAAAGGAAAATTTTAAATCATTCTTTATCCCTCCTAATAGATACCTCTGAATTGTTTCTTAAAAAACACATGTTGGAATCAAAACAACTCTAAGATTCTACCTCACTCCAGTTAGAATGGCCAGGATCAAGAAAACTAACAACAGATGCTGGAGGGGATGTGGCCAGGAGGGATCACTACTACACTGTTGGTAGGAGTACAAACTCATTCAACCATTATGGAAAGCAGTATGGCAGTTCCTCAAAAGACTAAATATAGAGCTCCCCTATAACCCAGCAATTCCACTACTTGGCATTTACCCAATCATCCAGAAACAAGGACATACTAAATCCACCAGCACAACAATGTTCATTGCAGCACTATTTACCATAGCAAAGATATGGAACCAACCCAGATGTCCCTCAGTTGATGAGTGGATCAACAAGATGTGGTATTTGCACAAAATGGAATTCTATGCTGCTGTCAGAAGGAACGATATCGCCTATTTGTTAGGAAATGGAAAGACTTAGAAAAAAATCATATAAGTGAAGTAAGCCAGCCTCAAAAGAACATAGACTCAATGGTTTGCCTCATTTGTCATAATCAGTAGAAACCTTGAGCTCTCCTAGCAAAGATTTACAATAGAACAAAACCTAGATACGTCAGTCTATATAGGATGAGGCTAAATGAAAGGACCTCCAGGATAAGGAAACAAAAGCCATATAATGAATGATTGTTGTCCTTAATGTACTATGTTATCTCTCATCTCTTTTGCTGTCCCTTGGTTATCTCATATTGTTACAGTATTTTACCTTGTTATCTGATATATTGTATATATGTTTATCTGGTTATTTGAAAAAGCTAGGGAAGGGGGGAAAACAAGATGAGGGGCAGGGTGGGGGGAGAAAAATGGAGACCAAAACACGAGAAAGGGTATCAATGTTTGTGAAGTAATGTGCCTTCTAATCTGGTGAATATAATGTAACCTTTCTATTAATTACAATAAAAAAGTATATGAAAAAAGCACATGCTGGGCCATCAGTGTAGCCTAGTGGTAGAGTGCATGCCTAGCATAAACAAAGCCCTGGGTTCAATTCCTTGGTACCACACAGGAAGTCAGAAGTGGTGTTGCGGCTCAAGAGATAGAGTACTAGCCTTGAGAATGCTCAAGGACAATGCCCAGGCACTGAGTTCAAGCCCCAGGACTGGAAAAAAATACATGCTATGAAATAGACAGCTGATAAACGAAAGGACCTCCAGGATATAGAAACAAAAACCATATATTGAGTGATTGTTGTTTTTATTGTACTATGCTATCTCTCATCTCTTTTCCTGTCCCTTGGTTATCTTATATTGTTATAGTATTTCACCTTGTTATCTGATATATTGTATATATGCATATTTAGTTATTTGAAATCAGATAGGGAAGGGGAGAAAACAAGATGAGGGGCGGGGGTGGGGGGAGAGAAATGGAGACCAAGACATGAGAAAGGATATCAATGTATGTGAAGTAATGTACCTTCTATCTGGGGAATATAATGTAACACTTCTATTAATTACAATAAAAATACATGGAAAAAAAAGAAATAGACAGCTGAGCCCTACCACACAATGGCTTCTTGTGATTTAACTAGATAATCATGTATATATAATTAAAGTCAGGTTATTCAAAGATGCTACTGTATTTTAAAAGCAGGTACATGTTAAGCAGGCAAGCAGGCAGATAGATAAAGAGAGAGAAAAAAAGAGAAGATTTATGGGTGTGATGTATAGATTAATATGCTATGTTACTATAAATGCTATCATGAGATTAATTCATATAATGAATGGTGTTCTGGGAAGAAAGTAGTAGCTATTTAGGAGAGAGATATTTGCTTCATTATTGACATTATCACCTCAAATGCTAGTTACAAGTTACATTTGAACAAATAAGTGACAACAGATTTTACAGAAACAGAGTATCAAACTGAGACCGGGGACACTTTTTCTTTCAAACTCCCAATATAATATAAGGCCAACTTCTGCATTAATCTTTCATCCCTCACACTGTGTTTGACAGGTCCGGACAATTCACATTCAATTATGTAGAAAGATAGACTTCTCCCAGAGATCCTTCTGATGAATACACTGATTCCATCTTCAATGTATTCCTGGTACCTATAATCTATAGACCTACAATTCAGACCACAAAATGCACTAACTGGAGCGAAAGGTTGCTGGCTTCGAAACCAAAGCAGAAACCTGTCAGTAGCCTCATTGCTCCTTGCAGGTCTGTGAATGCACACTCTGTCTCAGTTAGTCTGACGGATGCCTGAGAGATTATCTTCATCACAAAGTGATGTTCATGCTGATATCATTACTCCATAGTAAGAATCAAACAAATGAAAAAACAAACAAATAAACAATATACCTCGCCTGTGTGCTCTCACCTGTTCCTTAATCTTCTTTCCAAGACTTTTTACTCCCAACTGGGGCTTACATAATTAGCCCAAAGTCTTTGTCACACTGGTTGCCCAGCATTTAATTCTAGAGATTCTGAGTTTTAAATGAGCTGAGACAGAAAAGTCATTTGGGGTGACCCGAATAACATGCAAACACTGAAATCTGATCAGCTCAGGTTTTGTTATGAGAAGAATGGGCTTCTTACTTTCACATTTGAGGATGATCCCCAGAAACGTAGCATGCCACTACTCTTTATAAGGCCACACTAAAGATAATATTTGAATGGATAATTTATACAAAGAAAGGACATAATTTTTATAAGAAGAATACTCTGCTTTATTTTTCTTTATGTCCAAAAACTAAGGGTGTGTGCGTGTGTGTGTGCATGTGTGAACAAATTGGGTTATATTTCAGCTTTCTGGAGGTCTGGTATTTCCTGAGTCATTTATTTTAACCATTCTTGATGTGAATCTTTCTCAAGAGAGAGTTCTAAGATGATTCATCCTCTTTTGATGACTCAGGGTCATAACTGTAAACATTCCTCATGGTGTGTTAAAGCTCTCGCTTTGTAGGAAGAAAAGCAGATGAAAGAGAATTGTACTCATACCCATTGTTACCTTAAGATCTACATTTTCTAAGTATCTTCCTGGTTGGAGAGCACGGGAGTGATGAAAGTGTCTTTGTGCGTAATTAATGTTTCTGGAGGAAAACCTTCTACCTCCACCTCTGGTTAATTGGGTGTTAGTTTCACAGCTCAAGATGCAGGTGATTTTTTTTTCTTACATATATTTTTTATTGTAATTAATAGAAGGATTACATTATAGTTGCCAGATAGAAGGTGCATTAATTCTCATACATTGATACCCTTTCACATGTCTTGGTCCCCATTTCCTTCCCCCCCCCCACCTCTCATCTTGTTTTCCCCATTCCCTATCCAATTTCAAATAACCAAATACAAACATATCAAATATATCAGATAACAAAGTGAGACACTGTAACAATATGAAATAACCAAGGGACAGCAAAAGAGATGAGAGATAACATAGTACATTAAGGACAGCAAACACTCATTATATGGCTTTTGTTTCTATATCCTAGGGGTCCTTTCATTTAGCATCATACTATATGGCCTTAAGTATCTAGGTTCTGCTCTATTACAAATCTCTGCTAGGAGAGCCCAAGGTTTCAACTGATTATGGCAAATGAGGGAAACCATTGAGCCTAAGTTCCTTTGAGTCTGGCTTACTTCACTTAATATGATTTTTTCTAACTCTTTCCATTTCCTAACAAATGGGGCGATGTCGTTCTTTCTGACAGCAGCATAGAATTCCATTGTGTACAAATACCACATCTTGTTGATCCACTCATCAACTGAGGGACATCTAGGTTGGTTCCATATCTTTGCTATGGTGAATAGTGCTGCAATGAACATTGTTGTGCTAGTGGATTTAGTATGCCCTAGATTCTGGATGGTTGGGTAAATGCCAAGTAGTGGAATTGCTGGGTCATAGGGGAGTTCTATGTTTAGCCTTTTGAGGCACTGCCACACTGCTTTCCATAGTGGTTGAAGGAGTTTGCACTCCCACCAACTGATCCCTCCTGGCCACATCCCCTCCAGCATCTGTTACTATTCGTTTTCCTGATCCTGGCTATTTTAACTGGAGTTGAAGTAGAATCTTAGAGTTGTTTTGATTTGCATTTCTTTTATGGCCAGAGATGTCCAGCATTTCTTCACGTGTCCATAGGCCATTTTTGTTTCTTCTTCAGAGAAGACTCTCTTTAAGTCTTTGGCCCATCTTTAATGGGATGGTTGTTACTTTGGAGATTAGTTTTGGAGTGATTCAATTTTTTGAGCTGTTGATATATTTTAGATATAAGGCCTTTGTCCGTTGTATGGTTGGTGAAGATCTTCTCCCATTCTGTAGGCTTCCTAATTAATTTACTAGCTATGTCCTTTGCCATACAGAAGCTCTGCAGTTTAATGCAGTCCCACTTATCCAGCCTTTCTCTGATTTGTTGTGATTCTTGGTCCTTATTAAGAAAGTTTCGACCTGTGCCAAGGAGGCCTAGTGTATCTCCTATTCCTTCTGGTAAAGTTTTCAGTGTGTGAGTTTTTCCTCAAGGTCTTTGATCCGTTTGGAGTTAATTCTAGTGCAGGGTGACAGAGAAGGATCCAACTTTAGTTTTCAATGCAGGTGATTTTTGTGGTGCATTTTGTCCCAGAGTCCCTAATTGTGCTCTCTCTCCCTCCCTCTCTCTCCCCCTCTCTCTTTCTCCCTCTCTCTCTCCCTTTCTCTCTTTCTTTCTCCCTCTCTCTCTCCCTCTCTCTCTCCCTCTCTCTTTCTCCCTCTCTCTCTCCCTTTCTCTCTTTCTTTCTCCCTCTCTCTCTCCCTCTCTCTCTCCCTCTCTCTTTCTCCCTCTCTCTCTCTCTCTCTCTCTCTCTCTCTCTCTCTCTCTCTCTCTCTCTCTCTCTCTCTCTCTGATCTGTCAGATTCAGAGCCTCAGCAGCCATTCACATATGAGTGTCCACCCCCTCATCACTTTCCATAGGCCCTCAGGGGTCACCGGCATCTCCATCGCTGCCTACTTAACTGTGTTCTGAGACCTTCTGTATGCACACCTCTATTCTTACCATGATTGCAGGGTTTATCTCTTGCCTTTGGAATTTGTACAAGCAGAAACTGCCCAAGCTGTATCTTATTGTAAAATGAAGATAATTTGCATAGTAATTCTCTGACTTGGACTGGATGTATTTGGAAGCCCTTCCCCCCTCCTCCAAGAAATACAGAGTGAAACATGCCTGGTTGTTTCTGATTATTTCTTCCACCTTTTAATCTTGCAGCATAATGAAAAAAAAAGAAAGAAAGCCTGACTCATCTAAATTTTCAGTTCTCGATCATTCTTTTTTTATTTGATTTTATTGTCAGGATAATATACGGAGGGGTTATAGTTACATACATGAGGTCGTGAGTACATTTCTTCTTGAGCACTGTTACCCACTCCCATGTTATTCTCCCATTTCCCTCCCCCCACAACCCCCTCCAATCATTCTTTATAGTTAGAAAAATGCTAAATTTTCTTCCTAGATTCCATGAAATTTGAAAGTGTTCTTCTAGCAATCTGACATCATAACTCTGCTTAAAATTTCATTCTGAAGAAAATCTAATGCATGCAAAATGTTTTTGTGGGCCATGGTGCTTGTACTCGGCCTGGACACTGTCCCTGAGCTCTTCAGTTCAAGGCTACTGCCCTATCCCTGAGCCTGGTCGCTGTTCCTGAGCTTTTCAGGTCAAGGCTACCACCGTGGTCCTTCCCATTTTCTAGAGGCTAATTAGAAATAAAAGTCTCAGGTTCTTTTGTGTTGGGCTGGCTTTGAACTTGATCCTCAGATCTCAGCCTCCTGAGTAGCTAGGATTACAGGCGTGAGGCACCTCACCTGGCTGCATATGAAATATTTTTTAAATCTATCTTTTGTTTCATTCAAAGTGGAGTAGTAACAATAATGATATTAGAGGAATATTAATATGAAGAATATGAATAGAAGTGAACAATAATCCTTAGTGAAGACTGAAAAAAAGACATATTGAGATAAGATGCCTCAGATATCACATTCATGTGTCAAAATTTAAACTATGATAAAGATAATTGAAGGTATATCAAGGTGAATTGTATGCAGAATGCACTTGAGGTATGAACACACAGGTTTATCAATGGCTCGATGAACTAGGTACCAGCTCTGAGATATGCATCACTCTAGCTGAATTCACCTGTGATCAACTTTTAATGCAAGTTCTGTTGTGGGGATTACATACATTATAAGATACCTTTGTCTGTCAAACTTTGGAAATTGATACAGGTCAAAACTGTACTAGCTTTTCCCCTTTATTCCTTCCTTTCTTTTCATTTTTTCTTTTGTCCTTTCTTTATTTTTCCTTATCTTTATTGGCAATTTGAACAAAATGCTTCGTGACACTTAAGCATGTATCACCATTTGAGCCACAACTCTAGCCCTCATATCAGTTTCTAACATTTTAAATTTGTGTAGGCATTAAGGAGATAATAGGTTAAGAATGGAAAGCCTGAGTCCAGAGTTCATAGGAGAGTTCAAATCTGTACATGCAAATTCAAAAGTCATAGATATATTTAGAATCCATAAATCTCTATTACTACCCCAAGGTAATTACTATAATTTCAGAAGTCTTACTGCTAGGCTTGATCAATGTTCAATATTGGAAAGAGAAAAAAGTAGTATAATTGATACATATAAATGACTTTGGAACTCACTTGATCTGAATTCACTTTATCATGATTATTTCCATTTCACCAGTGAAGAAATTATAACACAGTGGCATTATTTCATTTGCCACTGTTTCTTCCTAGTAAGTAGTTGAGTCAAATCAACAAAAGAGACTAGAAAGGAGTGATAAATGAAGTTGTGGGAATTCTTGAAGAAAAAGTGTTAACAAAGGTAAAAAAAAAAATGTTTTGGAAAAAGAAGCAGATGCACCTCACCTACCAAATTAGATAAGATTACTGCCAAACGGATTAGCAGACTGGGGAGCTGAGAGTGAAATTGTAAGTGGAATGGATGCACAAAGAGAAATTGAGAAGAGGAACTAGAAACATCAAATTATAAAGTCCTTCAGTGAATTTTTTTGTTCCAGGAAAAAGGAAAATTGAGCAACAGAAATAGTGTACAGAAAAATATTTGTTTCCTCCTTTGAAAAATGGAAACAATAAAAGCATGTTTGTATCCTGGTGTAAGTAATCCAGTGGCGAAAGGAAAAAGTTGATGATACAGAGATTATGCGAATGGAGCAGAGAAGATGTAGTGGCGAGCCTATCATGAGAAGAGCTCACAGCATTCTCCTAGAGTAGCAAGAGATAAGAAGCCTTATGGTTCTAAGTAAATAAATATGATGATAGGTTCCTGAAGAAACTTCTGTTTTTGTTCTATGTTTTACTAAAGCAAAAATCAAGGTTATTTTTTTATGGCCGGTCCTGGAGCTCAAACTCAAGGTCTGAGCACTGTCTTTGGGCTTTCTCAAGGGTAGAGCTTTACCACTTGAGCCATAACACCACCTCTGGCTTTCTCTATGTACGTGGTACTGAGGAATCAAAAGCCAGGTCTTCATGCATGCTAGGCAAGTACTCTACCACTAAGACAAACTCCCAGCCCAAATCAAGGTTATTCTATCATGAATCAAGGAAGAAAGGTAAAGGAGGAAATATGATGGTTTGAGGGGGAAAAAATTCCAATTAGTCATCTAGGAAACCAGGAGTAGGCTGAAAATAAGTGTAACCAATTCGTGTGTATCTCTTTTTCCTATACCTTGTTTATTTAGATGGCAACAGATTCAGAAAATATAAAATGTTGTATTTATTCAGACTGGGAAGGCTGGACATATACAGAAAGACACATACAATCTAGCAAAGCTTACAATGCATAGCCATTCGATTTAAGCTAATCCAGGAAAGAAATTATTCTTGTGAGGAAGATGAGAAACAGGCCAAAAGTAATCAAATTTATAATCATCATCATAGAGAAATGATTATTTGAGTCAAAATACTATAGACAATTAGCTAGAAAATGGGATGGTGGTTAGGGACTAATGTGTATGAAATTTATATTATGGAGGTGATGCAATTATAGGCCAGAGTAAGGATTAGAAATGAGATGAGCTGCTGATGTAAAAATGGAATCATTGAAATTAATCAAAGCCTGTAAAGTCTTCTGTGTATATAAAAAGTAATCTAGTATATTTGGATTCATAAAGATGAGAATAAGAGGGTGAAACTGAGGCCAAACAGGCAAATGAAGGAGACTTACCCTTGGCCTGGCAGACCACAATAGCAATCAAATGAAATGCAATCAAAATGTAGAGAATTTTAAAAGAAAAGTCTAAAGGGCAAGAGTCACATTTTCACTTCCTGCAAGTGTTGGGGTATAGGAGTAAAAGTAGTGAGTGCTTGAGAAGGTAGTTTTGCAGGAAAATAATGTGATAAGAGCAAGAGGTGAGAATCAGAGCATTGAGGAGGGAGGAAGATTTGCTTATGATGACCTTTGGGTTTTTTTGGGCAGACGAAGTAGAGGAGTGGAATCAAGATAGCCTGAGAGCCAGAGACAAAACAGATGGATTATCTTCATGGTTTCTCATCAGAAGAATAGATACAGAGACTTAAACCATGCTTGGTTACTCAGAAGTAGCATCCTAGGCATCAGTGAAGGAAAAGGCAGTCCGCTATTTACTCCCATTTGATGCCAAAAAACAACAGCTACTACACTTGCAAGGGCTCCATTTCTTCAGCTGTCATACTTGTCATCACTCCACATGTTGCCACATGCGCTATCAATATCGCCGTCACTTTCCCCTCCTCAGTTCTCACCATTTTTTTCGTGTATTTCTTGGCTTGCACCTAAAAGACTGCTCTTTCTAAATATATCACCAGCCAATCAAAGCCCCCTTCTCCTTTGCTCTTGACTTGGCTGATGACGGCGTGCTGGGAGTATCTACTTGTCACTTTCTTCTGGTTCTGCTGGTCTATTTCTGGGTTCCCAAAGGTTTCAGATTTTTCATCCTACAAGTGTGTTAAGCACATAGCACTCGTGGTGCTGTCAGTACTTCTGAGACAACAAGATGACTACAGCCTGGGCTGCCAACGACTACATGCCTAAAGTACCCTTTTTAAAAATGTACCAAGGCCATTCTCAAGAGTTTTGGAGAATTAGAAATTAGACCTGACAGCAACTGGAGAAATGTTGTACTGATATTTGAAGTTCACATTAAATTCCTCTGCACTATGTTAGTCAGATTCACAGTCAAGTGACTCAATTCCCTTTAGATTAACTTGAAACCACTCTAAAAGAAGTTGGGATGCATTTATCTCCCTACCATTGGCAGCTCAGTGGTAGGAGTATTTTTCCAAAACAGACTAATATCAGCATGATTTCATGCATTCCATGAGGCGCCATGCAAATGGTTGTTGTGTCTGCTTGACAGATATGGAAATGACAAGATAAAAGAACTAATCCCATGGTTCCTCTTCCGAGGAGATTATTTATTAACTATGACCTCCATTCAAAATTAGATACATTCTCATTTCATTTCATTTCCTCAAGGAAGAGAGTAGAAAGAATCCATTCTTCAGCGCATTTTCAAAAAAATTTCCATGAGGGCTAGGAGTATGGCTTAGTGATAGAGTGTCTGCCTAGCATGTATGAAACCCTGGGTTTTCGATTCCTCAGTACCACATACATACAAAAAGCCAGAAGTGGTACTGTGGCTCAAGTAGTAGAGTAGTGCTCCTTGAGAAAGCTCAAGGAGTGCTTAGGCCATGAGTTGAATGGCAGGACTAGCAAAAAAAATTCATGAATTAAACAATTCAGTCTCTACCTAATAGTTTGGAGAATATCCCAAAATGGAGCTTAACAATATTATTAATATAATTGTTAGCATTGTTGTTATTATTGATGATTCCAAGACACCAAACTTGATTCATTCACCAAATTGCTAGCCTTTATTATGTAGTACAAAATGTTCTAGTCAAAATAAAGTCCCTCTGCAAAGGTATATTGCAATCTATTCTGAGAGGGAGAATATAAAATAATAAAAGAGTGGCTGGGAGCATGGCTTACTGGTACAGTGCTTTCCTTGCATGCATGAAGCCCTGGGTTTGATTCCTCAGCACCACATAAAGAGAAAAAGCCAGAAATAGTGCTGTGGCTCAAGTGGTAGAGTGCTAGCCTTGAGCAAAATGAAGCTCAGGGATCATGCCCAAGCCCTGAGTTCAAGCCCCTGATTGAAGTAGAATCCAAAAGTGATAAAGAAAAGTTGTATAGACCAATCAAGAATTAAATGTGGTGTGTGACTATGCACAAATAAACAGACACAGTGCTTTACACAGATTATTGTTTTTATTTGGCCTATTATGAACAAGAGTCTAGAGTATCACAGGTGTACTTATTATATATGACTAGTATCATACTATATTTCTCTCCATGTTGAATCATATATATATATATATGAACATGGCCTTATAACGTTTTGATGAAGCTAAAGAATTCCTATTTCATAATATCTTTTACTGTACCTTCTTATGTATTTAGTTATATGAGAATTTACTGACTATAGTATTTGTTACAATAACATACCATATAGATTTGCCATATTGGTTCTTTTTATGTGTGTCTGATTATCCTGGAGCTTGAACACCAGACCTGGGGACTGTCCCTGAGGTTTTTGGTTTTGTTTTGTTTTTTTCTCAAGACTAGCACTCTACCACACTGAGCCACAATCCCACTTCCAGTTTTCAGGTGGTTAATTGGAGGTAAGAGTCTCAGACTTTTCTGCCTGGGCTACCTTCCGACCATGATCCACAGATCTCAGCTTTCTAGATAGCTAGGATTATAGCTATTGATGCTTTCTTTTTTCTTGTTCTTTTCTTTTCTTTCTTTCTTTCTTTTTTGATGGTGGTTAACTGTAAAAAAGAGTCTCATGAACTTTCCTACCTGGGCTCTCTTTGAATCTCAGTCTTCTTATCTTACTCTCCTAAGTAGCTAAGAGTACAGGTGTAGGCCACTGGCACCTGGATTCCACGTAGATGCTTATGAGAATATCTCAGAACTTGATGGGATAGAGAAGATAGAAAGAGAACAGTGAGAGGCTCAGCAACATTGAGGTCAAATCATACATCTGTTTACTTGGAAGCAGACCTATGTAGAAGGCTGATTTTAAAACTCAGGAGGGGCCAGGTATGGTGGTTCATGCCTGTAATCCTAGCTACTCAGGAGGCTGAGATCTGGTTCAAAGCCAGCCCCAGCACTAAAGTCCATGAAACTCTTGTCTCCAATTAACCATCAGAAAACCAGAAGGGGCACTTTGGCTTAAGGGGTAGAGTGGTAGCCTTGAGCTGAAGAGCTCAGGGACAACGCCCAGGTCCAGAGTTCAAGTACCACAACCAACAACAACAAAAAAAAAACCTCAGGGGGACTAGGAGCATAACCTTACTGATAGAGTGCTCACCTGGCATGCACGAAGCCCTGGGTTCGATTCTTTGGTACAACATATACAGAAAAAACCGGAAATGGTGTTGTGGCTCAAGTGGCAGAGTGCTAGCCTTGAGCAAGGACAGTGCCAAGGCCCTGAGTTCAAGCCCTAGGTCAGGCAAAAAAAAAAACCCTCAGAAGGTACATGGCATATGCTATGTTAGCTGGCTTTAGAGAACATAGGAAAAACATTGAGACTATTCTCTAACAAAATCTACTTATAAAGGCATAAACAACTAAAGAAGAGCATAGTCACAAAAGAATTACTAAAAAATATTTGATAAGCAGTTGATTCATTGAAGGAATAAAGGTAGAATGGATACTAAATCTCCATCTCATTCTACAAAAGACACCAGTTATCTCTCACACACAAAAAATGCAAAAAGATGAGCATCAAGTATTGTAATGAGACCTATGAACAGAGAAATAATAAAGCTAAACCTTTTACTGAGGGTGCATATTACAACTAAAAGAAATGAACTTCCAATTTATCTCTGAAGCAAAAGAAACACATTCCATTGTTAACATTCAAATTGTCCATAAAACAAAATCCTAAGTTGCCATTTAAGCTTTTTTTCTAGTGAGGTATAGTTTTTCTTTCTCCAGCAGGTTCTCAGAAAGAAGTGTCTAGGCTTCATGGAACTATTTCCTAGATAGTCCATCAATATGATCTACAACCATAACAAAGTTCAATTCTGTAAAAGAAATTCCATGGGATCAAAACATGATGTCATTGGGAGCCCCCAATAACCAATTGTCTTTATTGAAAGATACAATTCAGGACCTTCAGTTACTCGGTGCTCCATTATTTTATCCTAAACACTGTTGATGACAATTTAGAAAACCAGGTGATGGACAGTGTGGGTATTTGGTAAAAGCCATGGTAAGACTAGTCAGTGTGTCATGCCGATTATGGCTGCTCCACTAGCTTGGGTAACCAAACAAGCAGAGAAGACTAGCATTAAGGGCATGCCTGAAAATGTACATGCCAAAATGAGTCATGTTTAAAATCTTGATACAAGCTGATTAACAAGGTCAAGCATCACACATACACACACAGGCTCTGGGTCAAGCCTGGTGAAAGAGATTAGAAAGGTTAGCCATGGTTTCCTATACATGCATCTTGAACTTGGAAGCAGGAAGCAAAATTTTTAGACATATATATGTATATGTATATATATATATGCGTGCACACACACACACATCACTGCATTAGAAAACAAAGAGAAAAGACAGAACATAAGTGCTTTGGGTGGGTCACCATTTAGAATTTAAAGTGCAGTCACCAAATCTAAACACAATTCAGCTTGACCCATTTTTATGGAAATATGGCCAGTAAGAAGCTCTTTAATTTAATATGACAGCACTGGTTTGATAGGATTTCAGGCCAATGAATTCAGTAAGTGGATTTGTTTTGATGACCTTTGCTAATTTGTTGAATGCCATGAAAATCCCCTGCCGACTTTATAACAGTTCCAAAGCTAAAAATAATGACCTCACTGAGGGTTCTGTCAGCTGTTCTGATTCAGAGGATGGCCAAGAATGACTGATGGACTTGGTTTCAAAACAAGCCTGTCACTTCTGTGTATCAGAAAACGGTGCCTGTACTCAGGAGGGCCAGAAAGAGGAGTGAAATAGTTATCTTACTATGAGCAAAAAATATATATAATTATATTGTTGTTTGCTTATAAACTAACTCTATGTCTTGTATTGTGATTCACATTCAGCATGTATTTCACACGAAGTGAAAAGTATTATCAGCCATTAGGAATGATATCAGACTCAGAAAATGTTACATAACTTGCTCAAAGGTACATGGTTAGTGAAGGCCAAACACCCTGAACCCATGACTGTGACTCAAAAGTTAATGTCATTAACCTCTACATCATATACATTCTCAGTTGTACAGGATGTTGTAGATTCTATTGCTAACGCGCTTTCATTGCTCCTGTCAAGCACAACAAAAAAACTTGATACCAAAAGTAAGCAGTGCAGAGCCCATTCTTGTTAATAAAGAATGAAGCTGTTCTGAAATGCTTAACTTCAAAATTACAATTTTTAAGTAAATAATTGTTTTAAAGCTATTTTGTAAGGATATAAAGTACAATAGAATTTCTGGAGTACAGATTAAACTATTTGCACAAAAAAATAAAAGAATGAAGCTGTCTGTCCCTCAACACAACCAGCTCACTGATGTCCAGAGCTTGCTCGCAATCAGTCATACAGTACATTATAATATATGAAGAAACTCTACAATTTACCTATTCACCCATTAAAAGACATCTTGGTTGCTTCCATGTTTGTATTATGAATACAGTTAATATTCATAATCATGTTTCTGGGTTGATATAAGTTTTCAATTCATTTAAACAAATACCAAGGAGTGTGATTATTAGATCATATAATAATAGTATATTTAGTTCTTAAACCTCAAACTGTCTTCCAAAATGGTTATATCCTTTTGTATTGCCATCAATAATAAATGAGATTTTCTGTTTCTCCGTGGCCTTGCTAGCATTTGTAGTTGTCAGTGTTTGGGCTACCATCCATTTTCATAAGGATATAGCACTATCTCCTGACTTCTTAATTAGAAACTCCCCATCATTATATGATGTTAAGCAGCCTTGGTCATGCCTACTTTTCTTTCTGTCTTCCTTCATGAAGTGACTACCAAAATCTGCTCATTTTTATAGTAAGTTGTTTATTTCCCCATTTTTTAGTATAACTGTATTGAGCCCTTAGTGCTCACAATTACTGGGAGTTTCTGAAGCTTCATGATGAACACTGGGTGCTTTACTTTTCCTCATTAGCTTACCTTTTCCCCAGCATAGCTTTTCTCTTGTCCACTAGTATTATCCTGGAACAAGAGAACTTTTCCTTAAGTGTCCAGAATTCCGTAAATAAGTTGATTTTTATTTTTTTCTTCTACTGCACTTTTCCAGTTCATCATATATATCTGCTCAGAGAGAAAAGGTGAAGTTTTTCGGAAGTAAAAATATTAAAACTAATGAGAGGGGCTGGGAGTTTGGCCTAGTGGTAGAGTGCTTGCCTAGCATACCCGAGGACCCGGATTCAACTCTTCAATTCCTCGGTACCACATACATAGAAAAAACCCAGAAGTGGTGCTGAGGCTCAAGTGGTAGAGCTCTAGCCTTGAGAAAGTTCAAGGACAGTGCTCAGGCCCTGAGCTCAAGCCCAGGACTGGCAAAAATAAAACTTAATTAATTAATTTTAAAAATACAAATAATGAGAAATGAGGAAAACATTGTTTAACTTTGCACTGACTAAAACAGAGAAATAGTGTCTTCTAAAGACATCCTAAGCAGAACAATAAATTGTTTTCTATAGCATTTACTTTCTCTATCTGTGGCTACAACTATTACAGTAACATTTCTGTTCCCCAAACTCCATCCAATAGGCCTAATTACTGTTTTCCTAATGTATAGGAATTGTCAGCCCCATTAGAGCAAATCCATCAAGGGTCCCAAGGGAGCAGTAATTCCTCTGCTGTGCACTTGAATGGGTCTAGTCATTTGATTCATCAACTATGTGAGTCACAAAATGGACTTCTCTGAGACACTACTGAGTAGACGTTAAATTTGGGCTTTGGGTTTTTTTTTCAGACCACAGAACACCAACCATTTCTAGTCATGCCACCTTGAACAAGTCATGTTGCCTTTTCAAACCCGTGCTTCTTTGTAAAATAATACACATCTCATGGGCTAGCTGTGAGGATTAAAGGCTCATAAATCTACTAGAAGAGGGCCTGATACCTAATAAGCATGTAAAGAAAATGGCTATTACTGCAGCACATATTATACTGCTTGACACTTAATAGTTGTTAAATGAATGGATGAATGAATGAATTGACTGAATGAACACTTCCTTTGAACAAGGAAACTAAATTTATTAAAGTCTGGCTCCCTAACTGATGTGTAAACTCCATGAGAAAGTAAAGAAGTCCTGTCTGTATTTCCTATCTATATCCTTGGGACCAGCACAGTACTTAGCACATGGCAGAAACTAACAACTGACTGAACAAATTTATCAGCAAACAAATAACAGATATATGTATATATTTTTTTGCCAATCCTGGGCCTTGAGCTCAGAGCCTGAGCACTGTACTTGGGCTTTCTCAAAGCCCACTCAAGCCACAGCACCACATCTGGCTTTTTTCTACGTATGTGATACCAAGGAATCGAACCCAGGCCTTCATGCATGCTAGGCAAGCACTCAACCACTAGGCCAAACTCCCTGACCCAAATAACAGATATATTCTGTGCATATTAGTTTTCAAGATTAAAAAAAAGTATTTCCAGGAAACATGAATATATACACTTAGGAATATCAATTGACTAATATAAAAGCATCTCCTGGTGTTCAAATCTTGATCAATAAACCTAGTTTTCCAAAAAACATATTTGGGAAGAGATTTCTGTGCTTACCATATGCATCCAGATCCCCTTTTTTGTGGTCTTCTTCAACTAGCTGCATTTATACCAAGTACAAAAGGAGAATGATAGGGATGCTAATTTTAGGGGTTGAAAGAATATGCTATAATTAAGATAGCCCTACCGTTTCTTGTGAGATGAGTATTCTAGTTCAGTTTGGCAAGGAAGAGCAAGTCATTGACCTTACTTAATTTAAAAAAAATTTTTTGAAGATGTCAATCTACTTTTTGTGTTGTTGGGTATTTTTTAGAAATTTTTCTCTTATCCAAAAAGTTTCCATTACGTAATGTCCATTAATAATGCTAACCAGGGAAAAAAACACACCCAAAATAATTGACATTTACTTGTTTTTCTGTGGATAAAGATCTAAAAATATCAGATAAAAATGTTGTTTCATTGATCTTTTTGGTGGCCCTGAATGCCAAGAATTGATTGCAGTAGGCCCTATTTTTCCTATTCTCATATTACATGGCATATGTTATGTCCAATTCTCACAAACATCCTTTTAGGGTCAGGCATTGATTGCTATTTTTATTTTACAAGTGGAGAGGCCAAGACCCAAGTTATGAAAGAAATCTGCCTGTGGGCAATATGACTCTAACCTGAAAACCAGAATACAAACCCTGTTCTGTCTGATTCCAAAGTTCATGCTTTCCAATATATCTGCTTCTTGCAATAAGATACTGGCCAAGGAGTCATAATAAAATACCTTCACAGGCAACAAAATAATGTTAGGTCCCTTTAACACTCACAAATATGCTAGGGAGGGTAGAGTAAAAGCCTGTGATGATTTATTATTATGTGCAACCGTGATTGGAACCAAAACAGGAAAATGACTGGTTTTTAAAAAAAAATTGAAAAATAAATCCCACAAGTAAAAATAAAAATTCCTATGGCTAGTGGTCAATTGATCTTAAGTGTCCATAGATACATCTGGTGCATATTGACCAGTTTTTGAACACCCAGGATTTCTATATCCTATAGCTCTACTCTCTTTTAAGGTACAGTCTGTCTTGCATTATCAAAACTGAAAGGACTTGACACTGTCTTTCCCAGTACCTCTTATAACTGAATGTGAGACAGACCTAGGTTGCAACCATGAAGCACACTCACTGCAGATGCCAAATGGAAGTCCGTGGTGTAAAGAAGAAACAAGTCATAGGAATCCATTGTGACAATGGTAGCCGCTGCAGCAGCTGCTCATGTGGATTTGGCAGGCTTGTCTTGTCCCCAGTTTCAGAGGATGAGTGATCAAGTGAGACAGAGAAATGCATTGACATCTCCATCTGACCAGGTCCTTGACATCCATGATGGTGATGGTTCCTGCCTATGTTGTTTCAGAGACTCATCTCTGGTGCTCTCAGTGGCACTGTGAACTATCCAACATCCTTCCAGGAAATTCTTTCTATGTAACTAGCCTTCGTCAATTTCTATTGCCCCCAGGAAAACATCTAACTGAAGTCGTAGCATATACCTAACAACATAACCATTAGCATGTTTTGAGAGCATATGAAGGGACACAATTAGATCCCATGAGTTACAAACGGTTTTATTTCTGAAATCCTTATTCAGTTAGTGAGGTTTATGAAAATAATGCTGAATTTCCATTTTGTAAACAAGAAAACGAGATCCTGAGCAATTAAGTGGCTGACACAAATTCGTGTTGCTAAAAAGTAAAAGGCTGAGACTGAACTCAGCAATGCCACTGTGAATTTTAATTGTGATGCAGAGGTTGTTGGCATTCATATATTTTAGAATATATTCATTATAGAATATAATCCAGAGAAACAGAACTAATGAGCTGTAGATGATAAATGACAGACAGACAGAGATCATTTTTAGGGAACTGCTTTATTTAACTATAAAGTATAGTAGGCTACAGGCAGGCAACTTAGCAGGCCAGAGACCCAGGGAAATGCTAATATTACAACTCAAATACAAAGACAGCATATATATCTGTGTTCCTGTATATATCTATGTCCAAATTTCTTCTCCCCACAGAAGCATTGATCATATCACATTAGAATTCATACCTACAAACTTTTAAACTTAACTGATTCTGTAAAGATCCAATATTCATGTATGGTTATCTCCTGAGGTTAGGACTCCAATATGTGAAGGCTACCCAAAATGCTGGCCATGTTAACAAATTCGGATACAAAAACAATGCAAATGTAACCAAAAACATCCAGTGGAAATGTAATCTCAAGGATATTTTCTGAGCTTGGGTGAAGATAAACTTGTAGCTTGCTTCACGTCACCTTCAATTTTTCAAAGAGGAGACTTTCCCACAACCACCCTAAAAATGGTACTCATTCTATTATTGGCAACCAAGGTTTCCTGTAGCCTCATTGAAATACCTCAGGAACAGTGATGACCAAGGACAGAAATCTCAGCTTCTTACCCACAAGTGGCATGAAAATAATGAGTTGCATTACAATTTCTCATGATGGAGTTAAATGAATTCTCAAAATATTCTTCTTCTGCCAGGGACTGATAGCTTTAGGCTGTAATGACACAGCTTCTGCAAAGATTTCAAATCTCAAGAAGTGCAGCCAGCCCCGTGAGGTCAGAAGTGCCCTCCTTTGGAGTCGGTCTTTAATAGGAACATTAGAGATTTATGTTTTTTCCAATCTGGAGATTTATTAGGCAGTAGTTGCAAATAAAGGTAGTGTTGAGAAAGATGCCTTAACTCTTCTGCCATTTATTTAATAGCAGTAAAACCCTCTCTGGCATTTGTAGAGAGATTTGTACTTTCCAAAGTGCTTGCGCATACATTATTTCATTTAGCCTTAAATCATCCTTGATTAGACTAAAAGTTAAATCAGCTTTCCAAAGTGCTTAACCATCTTAAAAGGTACTTTTTGCACCCAAAAAAAGAAAGAAAATTTAAAAAAAAAGAAAGAAAATTGACCAAAGCTAGGAAATTACTCTGAGAGCATTCTATAAAATCAAATCATGGTGAATATACATATAGATAAATAAATAGTGTAGCTACAGTGACACACATATGGATTTGTGGCAATTATACAAAGATATTCAGTCCTTCTCTGTTCATTTTTAACACCTTTTTTGCAGGGCTCTTTCTGATCTAATTTCAGTGTATTAAAATTTTCACCAAAAAAAATATATGCCTTTATTCTTGTTAATACACATTCCCTGTAAAGCAAAACTGAGGTGTTTTTGGTGATCAAAAGATTCTAATGTGAAAATCTAGCCACAGTAAGATAGGACCTAAATATTGTCAAATAGTACATAAAACAGATGGTAATTTCCTTTTAAAGCAAAGAGTAATCTGTGTGTCTTGCGCATCAAGACATGAAGTAGAAATTAATTTCTATTTCAGATCACTCCAGGAGCCTGTTACATTGACCAACATTAAAAGGGGAATCATTTAATTGGACCAAATATAATTACATAGTGTACAACAAAGTCATCAGCTGTTTCTTCTCTGCAGGAAAACTTCCTTTTAAGAAAATGATGAGACCCAGTAGAGTCTTGAAGATCTGTTTGCTATTCTGCCAGAGAAATCTGTAGCTATGGAAATATCTGTGATGTGGAATAATGAAGAATCTTTTTTTGCTGAAATCATAGGAATACACAGAATAGAAAGATTTTTTTAGGATTTAAAAAATGCAGAAATAACATTATTAACATGATTTAAAAAATTGATTGCAGGAGTGTTACAAGGTAGGGTTGTTGGTTTTTTTTTTCCATATCTGGGTTTATAGAACCAAAATAGAATCCCCTCCCACTATATCTACAGAAATAATTTCATATTACAAAATAGAAAGCACTACCTCTTTTGATAATGTGCCTCTAATCCTGAGCATTAGTAATGGAATTCAGTAATGTGTTTATGGAAGGAGAAGACTGATAAAACCTTTTTTTTTTTCAAATATACCTTCTCTGTGGGTCTGGTTATACAGTTCTATGAAGAAAATCATAATGCTTTAACAATCCTGCAAATGGCATTCTTCCTATTTTGGCAAAGAAAGCCTACCATCACCACCCATTGTAATGATACATTGACTTTAGGTTCTTTTGCAGATTCTTTTGAATCTAAATTTGAACACCTATGGGCTACTCTTTAAAGACTGTATAAGTGATCACATGCAAAGTAAATGGAGCATTGAGTCAGCAATCCATCGAATTGTGATTTAAAAGTTACATCTCAGGAGGCTGAGACACTTATGGCCAATGGAAAGGCCCAAAATGTTGATGTAGATGATGCAAGCACAAAGAGGCTCAGGCCTTGAGTGAAAGCCCCACCACCATCACCTATGACAACAACGACAACAAAAAATCATTTTCACTTGACACTCCCCAATAATTCAAGCTGTGGCCAAATAGGATATAATAATAATTCTGAATTTTCATCGAGGACTACCGTGCACTGTTCTAAAATGTTTGAATATATTCATTCATTTACTTTCCACACAGCCCTCTGAAAATAAATACTATCATTATTTCCACTTTGTAAATGAAATGATGAAACATAAATGTTAAATAATTTGACGAATACCAAACTGCTAATGAATGCTGGAGTCGAAATTCAAACCCATTCAAGAATGAATCAGGTAACCACCATGTGATGTCGCCTCTGGAAAAATGATGCCACAGAGACGTGGGCCAGGCACAGTGACACACACTTGTTATCTTGCCACTTGGGAGCCTGAGCAGGAAGATCAGGTTCCCATTTTTATACTATTGATGTGATCCTCACACAAAATTATAATACATGGATATTTTTCAAAGAAGCATGTGGTTTATAATTATATGTACCTGGTTCTGGGTGTCAAAAACAAATTGATAATGATTTTGATCTCAGAGAAGAAGCCCTCTCAGCTAGAAGGGCTAGCTAGAGAGCAAAGCAAGGGAAGTAATAGTCCAGTATTGTCTGTCGCTGAGGAAGTAAAAGGAAAAAAAGTTCCTTTCATTACCTAAGGCATAGTTGTGTTTTTTTGTTGTTCTCAGGCATTAAATATCTGAACTTGTTTCTATTAAGTGCTTATTAAGCATTTCCCACAAAGAAATAGACCTACGCCCCGCCCTGCTGACTCCAGGGGAGGCCCCATCGACAACCCAGCAGACCCCTACTCAGAGCACCAGAGGTGATGCGTGTCCTTGTGAGATATAAACAATACATAAACAGAACATCACAAAAATTATTCACCTTGACAGGAGCAAAAGGCATGAGGATTAATCATGGCTGACTTCCCAGAATGTCGAATCAGGACAGAAGAAAATTCTGTCTCCTTAGCTGGAGATCTCAGCCACGATGCTGAGATCAAGGGAGAAGAGAGAGCAGCCTACATCTCATACCGTGACGCATTGATCTGATCATCAGGGAAAGAAATGACCTAAAATTACTCAGTATAAAGCTTCATGCTTTAGAAAATCAACAGAACAACCACTGGACTTTCAGCAATGGAGGAAAGACAAAGAAGAGGAAAACATTGCCAAGATGCCTTCCCTGAGGTCAAAATTTGGGGAGGATTATCTTTCAATGAACTGGGAAGTCCCTGAGGGGATTATAAAGGCATGGAAGGAAATAAACCTTCCAATGTCGAAGTACTTTATATATTTTCTTCTAAGCTTCTTTCCTCTTCAAATCACAACAGCAAATTATAAAATAAAGGGAAAAAAAAGGAAATGAAGACAAAGGAACAAGAAAATTGAGAAGTCAGAGAGGAATGTTAAATTAATCAAAGCATAAAATGACTTTTTTATGCTTCACAGATAGAAACACAATAAAGCAGTTTTGGCCCTCAAATGAAATTTTCTATTAAAAAAGTAAGACCTGAGAAATCAAAGAAAAGAAAGAAAAAAAAGGAGTGAGATTAAGACAAACAATAAATAAATGCTAAAAGATAAATGATTAAAGATAAAACAAATATAATTTTTTTTGCTAGTCCTGGGGCTTGAACTCAGGGCCTGAGCACTGTCCGTAGGCTTTCCTCAAGGCTAGCACTCTACCACTTGAGCCATGTACCTGGTACTGAGGAATCGAACCCGGGTCTTTGTGCCTGCTAAGCAAGCACCCTACCACTAGGCCAAAATTCTGGCCCCCAACATAATTTTTTAAACAAGGGAAGAACTAGTGAGATAAAATGCTAAGACTATAAAAATTAGAAGGGTAAAAGGTAAAAGCTAAAACAAGAAAACCCAAGTTAAAAGCAGTACTTAGCAGAACTGCACATAATATTCTTTTAGATTCTCTAAAGTTAATTTCCTGCTTAAGACAGAACAAAAAATTAAGAAAGTAAAACTAAGGAAATAATATGACTTCTAAAAAAAACACAGCAGAGAAAGCTAAAGTAGAAATAAGAAAACTTAAGTAAGCAACATACTCTATGGCAATTTTTAAAAAGTCTAAAATAATAGTAAGATACTGATTTGTGCCACAGAGTATCCTCAGTGTAACAGATAAACAAAAGCAACAGGACAAAGAGAACCTAGTGAAATGCACCATGGAAAACCATTCCTCCACCTTTTCAAGCCCTACCTGGAGGTACCTCTGGGCTAAATATATGTATACATATATACACACACATATAAACATATATGCATATATATATACATAGATATACATGTATACATACATATAGATATACATTTATATGTACATATGATTTTCAGTAAGAGATACAAAAAGAAACCTCAGCCCCTTAGGTATAATAATCTCTAGGGGCAAGTTTGCAAACAATAAGACTTTTTAAATTTGTCCTTCCATCCTTTTAACATCTTCCTACCTATCATTTGTTCATTCTTTGACAATTGGCTTGAATTAGTTGAATTTGGCCACTTTCAGAATGATTTTTTAACTTGAAAGAAAGCTCACTGGGGAGAGATTGTTTCTTCTAGTCCCAGAGTTTAATGAGTGGCAACATTCTATGCAAATGTCTTCCATTTCTTTGTTGTTGTTGTTATAGAGGTGATGTAGAGAGACTGCTGTTTCATGAGTTAGGTATTGAGTACATTTCTTTTGGGACAGTCACCCTTTCCTCTCTTCTCATGGCTTTTTTCTTCTTGTCCCAGCCCACAATTGTGTAGCTCACTTTCAACACAGTATATACTAAGTACCACTTGTCCCTCCATTTCTGTGTCTCCTCTACCCTCTTATTTCCATTTCTTAAAAATATTTTTAAAAAATCACGCCTTTGTGTTCCTCTCCTAAGAATGTCCTCCTTTGGGCTTACTGTGTATGAATGCCTAGAGTCCTGTATAATTTATCATGTATTTTAGATCTAGCTTTCATATTTGACAGAAAACATGCACCATTGGTCTCTCTTAGCTTGTCTTACCTCACTTAAGATGATTTGTTCTAGGTCCATCCATTTTCCAGCAAATGACATGACATTTTCCCCTATGGCTGTATAAAATTCTATTGTGTGTAAGAACTACCTTTTTTGACTCACTCATGTATTGTAAGGTTATAGGGCTTCTTTTATTTCATATCCACCTTATCCTCCACTCTCCTCCACTCTCCATTCCACTCTGTTATTAGGGAAAATGAACCATATGGGATTTCTTTCATTTCTGTTTGGGGGGCAGGGAGGGAGGGCTGTGATCAGACATGGGGCTTGACTTCAGGGCCTATGCTTTTTTCACTCAAAGCTAGCACTCTACCACTTTGAGCCATAGGTGCCCCCTTGGTTTTCTGGTGGTTAACTGGGATAAGAGTCTCATGGACTTTCCTTCCCAGGTTGGTTTTGAACCACAGTCCTCAGATCTCAGTCCCCTAAATAGCTAGGATTACAAGTGCCAGCCATCAGCTCCTGGCTCTCATGGGATTTCTTATCCCTCTCTATTTTAATGCTTTATCAGTGGGGGTCCTGGATGAACTGTCAAAGAATGAAAGGAAAGTGCACTCAAGGTATTTCCCCCTACAGTCCCCTCGCTCACATGGATTAATTCCATCCTTCTGTCTAGCAGGCCCCTGCCTGCTGGCCTTATCCTTCAGCTTCTCCTTCTGGATTCCGGGCATAGGTAATCTGAGTTTTCCTCTTGATCTTTTGGACCTGTGGTGGTTGGTAATCCCCTCCCTAGATGTTCCTGGCCCAAAGAAGCTCAGCTGCCCCTCTGTACCTGGTTGGTTTCTCTTAGTCCTGCCCTTTGATTAATTCAATTTGCTTACACAGAGAGTACCATCTGTTTTCTGCTAGGACACTGATTGGCACCGTATGTCACCAGCATTCTCCACCCTAACATTCAGTGTCCCTTTATTACTCTGGGTTCTCATAGATTCCCATTTGATGCAGCTTTGAGATCCAAAATGCTATTAGTTTATCTAAAAGATGTCTGATTTCCTCCTTCATCCACCCAAATGTACCTGGGCACAGAATAATTTTTTATAATGCCTGAATCTCTTCCTTATAGATTACAGGTGAATCCCCATCAACCAACCTCAGCCAGTACATGTATATAGTCTTTCACCCAGGGAGTAGAGTGCCTCTTAATGGCTCTGAAATTACAATATAATCACAAATTACTTCAAACAACATCTTAACTAGTATTCCATCCTCCAGTTTTGTGCTCTATCTATCTAATCTAAGCACAGATTAATTTTTCCACAACGACCTTTCATTATGCTACCCACTGGTTTTATAAAGCTTCAATTGCTTTTCATTGTCCATGGGATAAATTCAACCATCTAAGATCCTGGCTCCAAACTGAGTCTCCAATTTAGTCCAGCACAGAAGGGCCTTACATGTATTAGAATAGCACAAGGTAGAGGAGAGGAAAACAAGTCAACAATTCCTTTGCTTTCCAAAACAATTTCCCCTTATTTCAATCTGTTTTTCTAACTCTATGCTGCTTGGAATCCTTATTCTGAGTTTTATAGAAGCAGTTAGTCGATAGTAAATGTGAGGCCCTGGGTTCAACAGCAGTAAAATAAGAAAAGAAAATAGAAGCTAATCTCAGCAGTGATGTTATTTAAGTTGGTCTCTATTAGGAACATAGAACTTTATTATTTTGAGAAATATTAAAATATGTCCTCAGTCTTAGTACAAAGTGAATATAACCAGTTAGCTTAGAAAGGAAGAGGAGGGAGAAAGGATTGAGAAACAGGTTATGATTTTGGACTGCTACAGAATGATGATCTTGGGATAAAATAAAAATTCAGGGGCCGGAGTTTGGCCTAGTGGTATAGTGCTTGACTAGCATGCACAAATAGCCAGGTTCGATTCCTCAGTACCACATACATAGAAAAAAGCTAGAAATGGTGCTGAGGCTCAAGTGGTAGAGCTCTAGCCTTGGGAAACTCCAAGGACAGTGCTTAGACCCTAAGCCCAAGCCCAAGACTGGCAAAAAAAATTAAATAAATAAATAAAAATTCAGAGCCAGGTGCCAGTGGCTCACATCTCTAATCCTAGGTACTAAGGAGGCGGAAATCTGAGGATCGCACTTCAAAGCCAGCCAGGACATGAAAGTCCGTGAGACTCATCTCCAATTAACCACCAGAAAACTGAAAGTGGCACTGTGGCTCAATGTGACAGATCACCAGCCTTAAGCTGAAGAACTCAGGGACAGCATCCAAGCCCAGAGTTCAAGACCCATGACCAGCCTAAAAAAATGTCACTTTTCCTAGCCTCCATTTCCCTTTCCCTAAAGTGAAGAGTTAAGCTTTTATTCACCAAATCATCATTTGATCTCTAAACCACACTGAAAAGAATTGTTTTCACTATCCTTCCTTCCTATGTGTACACACACACACACACACACACACACACACACACACACACACATCACCACAAAATAGCTTTAAATTCTTCAGTTAAGTTGGTCTTCCCTAGAACTGAAGGGATAGCAGTTTACAGCAATAAATATTAGGCCAATAGAAAAAAAACTCTATCCAGATTCTCACCTAACATTTTAAAAATCACTTCAAACTCAGTCTTCTCCAACTTAACACTAGACCTCATGACTTCCTCCAGCAAACCTCATCTGGTCTTAGACCAAGAATAATATGAATGATTTGCATGGGAAAGAGACTGTGGATTCTAAGTGAAGCAAACAGCATTTCTGACTTCAAGTTGCATCACTGCTTAGGACATGCATTGAATGCTTCATGTACCAGTTGTTGCAGCAGCTACAGAAAGTGAATGCAAAAGAATCTGGAAGCACAAGAAAGAAGAGATCACAAATAGCTTTGTAGGCCAGAAAAATAGACACAATGACAAGACTCTCATGCTAATAGGCTTTCTTCTAAAAATGGTTAAGTTCTAAGATTCAGGGGCAAGACTACTGAAAACAACTATGCAAATTTATCATCACATCATTTGTAATATCCAGTGGATGTGCAGTTTTATATCTCTAAAAGGATATGCATTATGGCCCAGTCTTCTTCTTTGTCTTTTTTTCAAATTTTTTTTATTGTGATTAATAGAAGGGTTACATTATATTCACCAGATAGAAGATGCATAACTACACAAACATTGATACCCTTTCTCATGACATGGTCCCCATTTCCTTCCCACCCTCTCCCTGCTTATCTGGATTTTCCCTCTTCCCTATCCAATTTCAAATAACCAATTAAGCACATATAAAATATATCCGATAACAAGGTGAAAAACTGTAACAATATGAGATAACCAAGGGATGGCAAAAGAGATGAGAGATAACATAGTACATTAAGGACAACAGTCACTCATTATATGGCTTTTTGTTTCTATATCCTAGAGGTCCTTTCATTTAGCGTCATACTATATGGCCTTATGTATCTAGGTTTTGCTCTGCTAGGAGAGCCCAAGGTTTCTACTGATTATGACAAATGAGGGAGACTATTGGGCCTATGCTCCTTTGAGTCTGGCTTACTTCACTTAATATTTTTTTCTAAGTCTTTCCATTTCCTTACAAATGGGGCAATGTCATTCTTTCTGACAGCAGCATAGAATTCCATTGTGTATAAATACCACATCTTGTTGATCCACTCATCAACTGAGGGACATCTGGGTTGGTTCCATATCTTTGCTATGGTAAATAGTGCTGCAATGAACATCATTGTGCTAGTGGATTTAGTATGCCCTTGTTTCTGGATGATGGCCCAGTCTTCTTGATCTTTTTTTTCTTTTTGTTTTGCCAGTCCTGGGCTTGAACTCAGGGCCTGAGCACTGTCCTTGGACTTTCTAAAAGCTAGAGCTCTACCACTTGAGGCTCAGCACCACTTCTGGCTTTTTTCTATGTGTGTGGTACCGAGGAATCTAACCCAGGTCTTCATGCAAGCTAGACAAGCACTCTATCACTAGGCCAAACTCCCAGCTCTCTTCTTGATCTTAGGGACATTCTAGAACACCAATTAACTGTTCCAGGAAACAAAATTTTTGAATTACCGCTATAGGTAATGAGGGAATCATTAAAAAGATTTCAAGCTGGGAGTGACATTGTCCAATTTGTACTTTAAATAAGCAATCTAGTGGATGTGTGTAGAAGATAAATTTGAAAGGATCAAAATTTGAGTAGTTAGTGAGTTCATTTAGGAGGTTGTGAAAGCAATCCAGGAAAGCAATCACAAATAGAAACAAAATTACAGAGACAGGAAAACTAGAAATCTGAAATATTCTGTATTGGATGATGTAGATATATTAGTAGGGGAATAAGGTCCTGCTTTAGCCACAAATGTAAGAAAAAACTCAGTAACTTTCACAAGTGTTTATCCAACTTGTATTACACATCTCTTCTTTTTTTTTGTGGTTGGTAGGGCCTGGGAGCTGTCTCTGAGCTCTTCACCTCAAGGCTACCACCCTAACCTAAGCCAAGCCCCACTTCCATTTTCTAGAGGTTAATAAGAGTTTCAAGTCCTTTTTGTGCGCAGGCTGGCTTTAAACCTTGATCCTCAGATCTCAGCCTCCTGAATAACCAGTATTACAGGCGTGAGCCACGGTACCCAGCTCTTCAGATTCATTCTAAAGGCCCAGCTCATTAAGATCTTGTCATCTTGTCCTCAAGTCCAGGAGATTCTTATCTCCAATTAACCACCAGAAAACTGAAAGTGGTGCTGTGGCACCAAGGGTAAGACGGTAGTCTTGATCTGAAAAGCTCAGGGACAATGCACCAGCCCAAAGTTCAAGTCCCAGGACTGACAAAAAAATAATAAATAAAAATAAAATAAAATAAAAATATTGTCATCCTAAAGCAGCCCCATTGGGGAAAGAGAAATTGTGAATCACTGCAACAGGACAAGGGAGCTTGGATGCAAACCTTGGCTTGGGTCTGACAAAAACCTCCAATGAGGGTTCAGCCTACTCACCAGAGATTGTGCCTCGGGGGATTTGATGGGGTCTTCCATGTGGAAGAAAACCAAACACTAATAATAAATAACTTTTATTTTGGACATTTTAAGTTTGTATGCACCAGGTAAATTTTCATTAAAAAATGACAAGGTAGACTGTTGAAAATGTGAAGTCTACACCTCAAAGGGGAATTCCATCCTGGATACAGATTTAAGAATCAACCTTAGTGGTTAAAATCATGACAAGAAGTCTATCCAAGAGAAATAAGCTGTTTCCTAAGGAGTATCAAAAGCTGTTATAATTTAGAAAAAAAAGTCAAGAAGGGGAGAGGAAATGCACAGAATCAGACAACAAAAGAACACAGATATGTTCTTTCTTTTTAAGTATGAAAAGATGTGTTTCCAAGAGAAAGTGATCAGAAAAAAAAAAACAACCAAGGAGCCCAGTTGATTTGGCAGTGGGACTACCACCAGAGATCTCAGCAAGGAGTTCATGGGAGATGTGACACCAGGCCTGGCTTGAACACAGGATGAAAAGTGAGAGGAGGAGAAGAAGTAGAAGGCCAAAACAGACTAAAATTTTATTCCCCACCTTTATCCTCAGCCCCACTGACTGAGATCTTTTCCAATTCCATAGCCCTCTCCCAATGCACAGCTGCAACCAGGATCCCTCTGAAATCCTCAGCTGGCTTGTCTCTGGTGTTTCAGAGCTTTAGTGGAGAATGCTGCTTATTCTCCCATCTCTAAGAGGCTTGCTTCTACTAAGACCCCAGAACATTTCAAAACTGGTAGTTGATTAGACTGAGATATAGAAACATACTGTATATGTTTGTGATACCATGTGATACTTCAATACATGTATACTTTGTGTAATGTTTAAGTGAGGCAACCTGTTACATATGTCTATCTTGATAAGCATTTGGCATTTCTGTGGTAAGAGCATTCAAACTCATTTAGATTTCTGAGTACATTGTTAGAATTATTTGTAATAATGACTACAATAACACATCAGGACTTATTTCTCTCATCTAACTGTAATTTCATACCCATTTATTGAGTTCCTTTCTTCCTCTTGCCCACTGCACTCTCCAAGGCTTCTGAATGCAATCATTCTATTCTCTACATCTATGAAAGCCACCATTTCCATTGTATATATGAATGTGATCACGCAGTGCCTCCCTTTCTATGCCTGCTTTATTTGACTTAACATAATGGTGTCCACTTCTATTCAGATTGCCAAAAATAACACACTTTTTTCTTGTTTTACCTGAATAGTTTTCCATTTTGTACATACAACATTTTCTTTATTCATCCATCAGTTGATGGACACAGAATGTTTCCATTCCCTAGCTATTGTGCACAGGGCTACAGTAAACAAAAGGGTTGTATGTACTGTTTTCCTCTGAACATGCACTCCATGAAAGGATTCTGGATCATGTTCTAATTCCATCTTCAGTTTGTTTTAGAAACCTTCCTATTATTTTCACAGTGACTATACTACTTTATATGACCACCATCCATAAACAAATACTTTTGCTCTATATCCTTCCTAATACTTGTTCATTTTCTTTTTTTAATAATAGTCATTCTTATTGGAGTACAGTAATATCTTATTGTGATTTTCATTTTTATTTCCCTGATGAATAATGATGTTAAGCATCTCTTTTATTTAATACATTGGTCATTTGGATGTCTTCCTCTCGAAAATGTCTAATTAGGTCAATTGCCTGTTTTAATAGGGTTATTTGTCCTTTTGTTATTAAGATTTCTTAAGGTCCTTATATAAAAATGTTTGCCATCTCAGACCCATTAGAGCCTATCTAACATCACATTCTCACTCCAAAACCCATCTAGAATGGACAGAGACAAACAGAGGCCTTCCCAAATTCACATATGACTGTGCTTTCCTTCCTACTTCTTTTCCTCCTTTTTTTTCTGTCCTGAATGTCTTTAGCTAGTGTATAAATTGGGGAAATTTGGATGGAACATTAACATATGTGGACATCTTTCTATCTTTACTTCAGGTCCATAGCTTTTTCTGAAGAAGAAAGAGCAAAGCATTTGCCACGTTTGCTTTTCAGGTTCTCCAGTGGTTCATCTTCTCCATAACCCAGTCCCAGCCATCTGTGACCATAATCCTACTGGCTAAGCCATGAGGTAGCTGAGATAAACCACTTACATTATAATAAAGAAGTCCTTTTGGTGATTTTATTACAAAACCAGTTTTTCATCTTCCCTTCCTAAAAGCTCTGTTCTCTTATAACAAACACAAATGTAACTATGCACTGCTGATCACAACACCAACGCAAATAGTTTGAACATGAATGATCCTGCCATCCATATCACTCAACAGCTGTGGATGAGGAATTCTCAACATTTGCACTATTGCTGTGTTGAGCAAGATAATTCTTTCTTATATATCACTGTCCTGTCTATTTTCGAAATCATGAAAAATCTAACATCAGACTCCCAACAACCCCTAACCTCAACCAGCTAGACCCCTCCCTACATTGTGGCAACTGGAAAACGGACATTGTTAAATGTCTCCTGCCATTTATAGCCCACGAAGTTTAGAACCAGTGCTGTAAACCCAGGCAGAAGAAACATATCATGCTTGTGCAATGCTTCTAGGTGTTTTGATGATGGATTGCTTCTGCGAAGCACTGTGCAGCTGTAACTTTGCAAAATGACCTTTTTTATCTTCCCTGTGAGTCAGGTAGCACAGATTATTGGCCCCGTTTCCACAGATAGAATCTTGGAAGCATCCAGCCTCCCCAATCAGGTCATGAAAGGCCGCACTTGCACTTTCCCCAGCTGAAAAGGGAACACTGTAATCACCGCTTCTCGTGCCAGGCCTAAGACTGGGCAATAACCATCAAGAAATTCCCTTCCCTAAGTGCTAGCCCTAAATGGTTCTGCACCAGAAAGCTTTACAGATTAACTTATATTTCTCTGTCTTCCTATTATTTCATGGGCATCAAAAATAAAGCCTTCAACATAAATAAAATGGCAGGCTGCCACATGTTTCATCAAGGTAACCGCCAAATTACATGGAGTGAAAATCAATCCCAGCAAAACCAACAATAAACAGATACTGATTTTTTGTCATGCCCAAACACAGTGCAATGTTAAAAACACAGATATTAATATGCCCCAACATACGCATCATCATAAACTCTGTGACACCAATCTAGCATTCAGAAAGGAATGCAAATAAGCCATAGATACAAGCAATAGTCCACATCCAGCACCACAGCTTTCTAGTCACTTGGGTTTCTCAAACCAAGAAATTATACAAGAATGCATCATGTTTGAAGTGCTCTCAGATATGAGAGGCTATGCACCCTGATTCTCGGGCAATTTGAATAATACAGGTTATTTGGAGAAACTGAGAATTGACAAAGAAAGATTATGTTGCTAGAGATTGTGTCTACCTATTTTAGATATAAAAGATAAGTATTCTTCTACTATTGTAAATAGAGATAGTAAATCTGAAAAATGAGGGCTGAAACTCTGACAAGGCATACTAATCACAGTTGTTTTAGTACTGTTTAGTTTAATTTTGAAATAAAATCTTGAGAGTTAGTAACCCAAAGTTAAAACTCTCTCTCTCTCTACATATATATATATATATATATATATATATTATCCATCTAAAATGAATAAAATCTACTAGCTGGATTCTCTGCCTATGAATCTCAAAAGCCTTGAGTGCCCCCTACAGATCATTCAAATAATATTCACAGTTTTGTTGTTTACTTTTCCAAAATACAGTCAAGCAAGCAATTTTTAGAACGTAAAAATAATTTTTTTTGCCAGTCCTGGGTTTGAGCTTAGTGACTGAGCCCTGTCCTTGGACTTTCTCAAAGCTAGAGCTCTACCACTTGAGCCTCAGCACCACTCCCAGCTTTTTTCGATGCATGTGGTACCGAGGAATCGAACTGGGGTCTTCGGGCATACTAGGCAAGCACTCTACCACTAGGCCAAACTCCCAGCCCCGTAAAAATAATTTATTGAAGCTTTACTTTTTTTAACCAGTACACATCCATAACATAAAAATCTTAAAACTAAAAAAATCAACCATCTTCTTAGCATCCATCAATTACTAATATCAGTAATTCCCATGTGTCTTCTTAATTATGTACACACATTTTTTATTATATTTGTTTCCTTTTTTCTCTTACTGTGTTTAGCATGAGTGATTTTTTTATTGGTTGTTATGTTTGTTCAGATTTTAATGAGTTTCTAAAATGTGTTTCATTGGGAAATCACTACATTTTATTATCAGAATTTCTCAGTGAAAATGAATCTCTGATTCATAAATTAATGGACCTTAAGGACATGGAAATAAGAGCTTAATTATGAGTGAATGTTGTTCTTAATATACTATTTGTTCTCTTCTCTTGTGCTGCCTTTGTTTAATCTCATATTGTTATAGTATCTGATTTTGTTACCTGTTATATTATATATATATGTTTATTTGTTTATTTGAAATAGGAGGGGGAAAAGATTAGGGGGAGGGGATGAGGGGAGTGAAATGGGGACAAAAACATGAGAATGTGGTACCAATGTGTGAGAAATAATACACCTTCTATCTGACAAATATAACTGTAATCCCTCTATACATTAAAATAAAATAAAATGAAAAAACTCAATAAAAAATAAAATGGAAAAAAAATAAAACTCAATGACTATTTCAGGGTGGGCTCAAAAACAATAAAAACAGCATGTTAGAATTCTTTTTTTTTGTAATTAGTAAAAGGGTTACATGATATTGGCCAGATAGAAGGTGCATTAATTCATATACATGTTAGAACTCTTTATGATAAAAAATACCATGGACATGTTATAAATATTTCCTGCATTTAGGATAAAAGATTATAATTTTTAAAATAACTTTGATAATTTGGATTATTTCCTAAATTATCAATCTAAGATTTCGGGTCCCAAATACACATTGCATTGTTTAGTTAGTTGTAGAATTGCCTAGATTATGATTTTTTTTTGTTCATGGTCTCATTTGTCCTAAGATGTAAGTTATATTTTAGAAAGTAAAGGTGTATATGACATTTTAGTGTTTGAACAAATTAGAGGTGACTCCTCCTTAAACTAGCTCTGATTTTGTTTGATATTCTTTCCAATAAAGCAATGATGCCCAACTCTAACAACTTCAAATACATCAAGCATTCTTAAGTAACAATCTAAATCATAATTTTATACCCTTAAGAATGTTGTTGTTGTTGTTGTAGTTTTGCCAGTCCTATGCCTTGAACTCGATGCCTAGGCACTGTCCTTGAGCTTTCTTAAGGCTAGAGGTCTACCATATGAGTCACAATACCATTTCCAGCTCTTTTCTATGTATGTAGTACCAAGAAATAGAACTCGGGTCTTCATGCATACTAAGCAAGCACTCTACCACTAGGCCAAACTCCCGGCCCCAGCCCTTAAGAATGTTTGATATTGACACACTTAGGTTCTCTGAGTAAAGGACTGGTTCGTTCTCACACATACAGCTAAATGTGACCAATCAACATTTTGGAGAATACTGCTTTAAAGGCCTTTGTGTAGAACCAAATGCTGTTGCCAAGTAGAGAGGGACTTTACAAAGAGCAGAAATTAGTATGCAAGATGTTATACAATCCCAGTAACTCTTTGACCTCATTTAAAGGGAAAGCTTTCTTCATCTCATGAATGCAGTATTTTTTAGGATGATAATAAAAGTTTAGTAAAAAAGAAATATGATGGGAGGGAAATGGGGACCAAGACATGAGAAAGGGTATCAATGTTTGTGAAGTAATGCACCTTCTATCTGGTGAATATAATGTAACCCTTCTATTAATTACAATGAAAAATATATAGAAAAATTTTAAAAAAGAAAAGAAATATGGCACCAGGTACTGGTGGCTCACATCTATAATCCTACTACTGGAGGAGATTGAGCTCTGAGGATCTTGGATCTAAGCCAGCACATCCATGAGCCTCTTATCTCTAATTAAATCACAAACAATACCTGAAATGGAGCTGTGGCTCAAGTGGTAAAGGGCTAGCTTGAACAAAAGAAATTCAATGACAGTGCCCAGGCCCTGAGTTCAGGCCCCAGGACCAGCAGGAATGAAGGAAAGGAGGAAGAAGGGGAAAGGAAGGGGAAAGGGAAGGGAAGGGAAGGGAAGGGAAGGGAAGGGAAGGGAAGGGAGGAAGGAAGGAAGGAAGGAAGGAAGGAAGGAAGGAAGGAAGGAAGGAAGGAAGGAAGGAAGGAAGGAAGGAAGGAAAGAAGGAAGGAAGAAGGGGAAAGGAAGGGGAAAGGGAAGGGAAGGGAAGGGAAGGGAGGAAGGGAGGAAGGAAGGAAGGAAGGAAGGAAGGAAGGAAGGAAGGAAGGAAGGAAGGAAGGAAGGAAGGAAAGAAGGAAGGAAGGAAGGAAGGAAGGAAGGAAGGAAGGAAGGAAGGAAGGAAGGAAGGAAGGAAGGAAGGGAGGGAGATGGCAGAGAGAGTTCAAGACAGAGACGTACCATAGAAAACAGCACTTCAGCCCATATTAGCCATCTTGCAAAATAACAAGTACTATATAATACTTTAAGTAAAATAATTACATTTTAAATGAATATAAAATAATAATTTACTTAATACAGTGGATGAAATATTTAGTTAAAATGCTGTCCAAACTGTGAGCATATTGCAAGGACTATCTGCTTTATTTGCTTTCAATATTATGAAATCCATCTTTTTCAAAAGGTGGTACCCAGATCTTACAAAAATTAATAACAAGAGCTCATAGTCACAACTTTTTTCCATCTTTCATCGAAGTACTTCTTCAAAGAAACAAATACAAAGAGTTGGGTAGTGATTTACAAACTAACAAGGTTTTAAGACTACAAAGGAAAATTTGACTAGAGATACTACTTCATGGGCCGGGAGTTTGGCCTAGTGGTAGAGTGCTTGCCTAGCATGCACGAAGGCTGGAGTTTGATTCCTCGGTACCACATACATAGAAGCCATTCTGTGGCTCAAGGGGTAGAGCATTGGCCTTGAAGAAAGTCCAAGGACAGTGCTCAGGCCCTGAGCTCAAGCCATGGACTGGCAAAGAAGGAAAAATATGACCCACATAAATTAATGCAATGTAACTCTATTGGGTATATTAAGGGAAGCTGGGCATTGTAAAGGTGAAGGGATTGTATTATTGTGAGTCTATTGTTATTAGCATAGCATTTGGGCATTGGTATGGAAAGAGTGATACAGACAATTGCATTGTTCCAGTTAAATTCTGCAGATATATAGATTGGTGAGGCAGTGCAGGCAGGACTTTAGCCACAGACAGAGAATCCAGAATCTATGGAAACAGTTCGATTTATCTAAACACAAGTCAAAGGGACTTTAATATCTTATTTGATAGGACAAGAAAATGAGAAAATCAAGAAAATATGATAGGAATAATTGAACAGTCTGGATGATAAGATTAAATTAGGCAAATATTAAGTGGATAAATGATGGTGTCATCTAACATAGTGTTGCCTAAATTTTTTGGTTTCTTTTTGATTTCAGAAAGAAGGAAAATATCAGTGGAGTGTTACAGGGCTCTCTCCTGGTCTCTGACTTTCCACACTTGTCTCAAGCAAGGGAATTGTGATAAAAATTTTAAAAGACATGTTTTTTTTTATTTGCAGATAACATGAGACTAAAAGGATGAGCTCCAAGGTCCAAGCCAATAACTCAATACACTAAAACTATGTGTCAAATTGAATTCATTTTTGTGATGGGTCATGGGGCTTGAACTCAGCCTGGGGACTGTCCCTGAACTCTTCAACTCAAGACTACCGCCCTAAGCCTTAAGCCAAACCCCATTTCCCATTCTCTAGAGGTTCATTGGAGATAAGAGTCTCAAGGCCTTTTATCCCAGTCTGGCTTTGAACATTGATCCTCAGATCTCACCCTCCTAAGTAGCTAGGATTACAGGCATGAACCACAGTGCCCAGCGAATTAACTTTTAATAGGAATTGTAATAGAACCGATTCTTCAGTTCAAAGAGGGAAGGGGGAAAACAAACTACCTTATTAAAAAAGCTAATTGAATTTGTGCTGCTCTTTTAGAAAACAACTAAGAAAAGTTGTAATCTTTACTAGTCAATCACACCAAGAAGAGCATGGGTTGGACAGGAGTTGGATAGAAGGGAGCCCGATTAGCATGGGGCAAGAAAGAAAAAGGTAGAATAGGGTGAGACAAAGTAGCAGTCCCACATAAGGCAGCTGAGTAAACCAAAGTGTAACCTGTCACATTCAATCCAAGCAGACAGACAACTTCATCTAGAGAAATCACTGATGGGAATTAGCCTCTGGGGATGGCTGCATGGGCCACAGAGTTCAGAGGTCTGCAGATGGCAACAAGAATTTCATCGGTGGGAATAGTTAGGGGCAGCTGGATATATTATGAATGAAGAAGATTGAGAGTAGAACTCAGTCATTGTACTAGAGACTCACTGGTGACCAGGGTCTAGCCAAATCATTTAAGAATCTATCGAAACACTCAAAGAAGTCAACAAATCATAGAGTGAACTACACAACTTAGGGGCAGAGACAGGAGAAAGGCACTTGGAGAAAGTGAGAATGAAAATGTACATAAGGAAATGTACCCATTACCTACCTGACTCTTGTCATTGTATTCCTACTGTATATCACCTTCACAATGACAATAAAGTAAATTAACTTTTTAAAAAAATTCTACATGCGGGTCTCCTTGACACAGGTCGAAACTTTCTTAATAAGGACCAAGAATCACAACAAATCAGAGAAAGGCTGGATAAGTGGGACTGCATTAAACTGCGGAGCTTTTGTATGGCAAAGGACATAGCTAGTAAATTAATTAGGAAGCCTACAGAATGGGAGAAGATCTTCACCAACCATACAACGGACAAAGGCCTCATATCTAAAATATATCAACAACTCAAAAAATTGAATCGCTCCAAAACTAATCTCCAAAGAAACAACCATCCCATTAAAAGATGGGTCAAAGACTTAAAGAGAGTCTTCTCTGAACATGAAACAAAAATGGCCTATAGACACATGAAGAAATGATCGACATCTCTGGCCATAAAAGAAATGCAAATCAAAACAACTCTAAGATTCCACCTCACTCCAGTTAGAAATGATCAGGATCAAGAAATCTAATAACAACAGATGCTGGAGGGGAGGTGGCCAAGAGAGATCACTACTACACTGTTGGTGGGAGTGCAAACTCCTTCAACCACTATGGAAAGCAGTATGGCAGTTCCTCAAAAGACTAAACATAGAGCTCCCCTATGACCCAGCAATTCCACTACTTGGCATTTACCCAATCATCCAGAAACAAAGACATACTAAATCCACCAGCACAACAATGTTCATTGCAGCACTATTTACCATAGCAAAGATATGGAACCAACCCAGATGTCCCTCAGTTGATGAGTGGATCAACAAGATGTGGTATTTGTACACAATGGAATTCTATGCTGCTGTCAGGAAGAATGACATCGCCCCTTTGTTAGGAAATGGAAAGACTTAGAAAAAATCATATTAAGAGAAATAAGCCAGACTCAAAGGAACTTAGGGTCAATGGTTTCCCTCATTTGTCATAATCAGTAGAAACCTTGGGCTCTCATAGCAGAGATTTACAATAGAACAAAATCTAGATACATAAGGCCATATAGTATGACGCTACATGAAAGGACCTCCAGGATATAGAAACAAAAGCCATATAATGAGTGACTGTTGTCCTTAATGTACTGTTATCTCTCATCTCTTTTGCTGTCCCTTGGTTATCTCATATTGTTACAGTATCTCACTTTGTTACCTGATATATTGGATATATTTGTATTTGGTTATTTGAAATTGGATAGGGAAGGGGGGAAAACAAGATGAGGGACGGGGAAGGAGGGGAGGAAAATGGGGACCAAGACATGAGAAAGGGTATCAATGTATGTGAATTAATGTGCCTTCTCTCTGGCGAATATAATGTAACCCTTCTATTAATTACAATAAAAATATATAAGAAAGAAAGAAAGAAAAATTAAAACAAAACAAAGACAAGCAATTATTTCCTGCCAGGCACTTGTAGCCTACACCTGTAATCTTAGCTACTAAGGAGACTGAAATTTCATGATTATAGTTCAAAGCCAATAAAGGAAGACAAATCTATGAGACTCTTATCTTCAGTTAACCAGCAAAAAAGCTGCAAGTAGAGATGCGATTCAAGTAGTAGAACACCAGCCTTGATCAAAAAAGCCAAGCAAGAGCCCTTAGCTGAAGTTCCAGTACCAACACAAAACATTAATTAATTAAAACCCTCACTTTACGTAGCATTAACCTAGTGTTAAGTATTTATGTACTCTAGTGATAATTTAAAGTATACAAGAGGAGCATGTAAGTTGTATACAAATATAATACCTTTTATGTAAGGGGCTTGGCCATCCAGGGAATTCTCCCTGATTTGGGAGAAATCAATATCCTAACTCTTAAGGGATGAATTGTTTAGCTCAATAGCAGCAAAGTATTAAAGACAATGTTTACTTTAAAAAATAATTCTACATGCTACAAGCTCCTCATGAGTCTTAAGTTGTCCTATGTCCAAAATACAAAAAGAAGATGACTGATTATATGGTAATGAATATGTTAATAATATGTTAATTACTCACCTTCAATTTAATAACTTTTAGTGAGATGCAAATTCCATTTAGCATGAAACAGAATAAAACTTATTACATTCACTCTGATGTCTTGGTTAAATATCGTAGTCTAGTATGGTAAACATGAACAGACAGGACACTTTAAACCACCAGTTAGGAAAAGGTTTAAGACTCGTGGGCTGGGAATGTGACTTAGTAGTAGATTACTTGCCTAGTATGCATGAAAGAAGTTCAAATACAGTACCCAGGTACTGAGTTCAAGCCCCAAGACTGACAAATATAGCATCTCTGATACTAAAATCCCAAATCTGGGAACATGACACAATTGTCAAATCTAGATGCCAGTTAATTCTGTCCTTTTTTCCATCAGGAGTGACTCAATAACCAGGGTCAGCCTTGACATATATCTGCACAAAAGTCAGTGAAGCCAGATAATTCAAAGAGAAGTAGGAAGAAAAGAAGCAAGGGAAATATAGCTGCCTCTCAGTTTGAGACCCTATACTTTAAGTGGCGTAAAAGCAAACTGGAAACCATTAAGCCAAAAATAGTTTCAAATTCTGGAAAAGACTAGACCTTGAAGAAAAAGATGGAAAGGAAGTATGAAAGGCCCTCAAATATGAGTGGTGCTATTATTCAGAAGAGTACTGGGTTTGTTTTCTGAAAGTATAAAGGCTTGTCACTTTTTAGATAATGGATGTTCTCCAAGAAGATGAGTCTTCTGCGTATTGTAAGGACATATTTCTAACAATCAGCAAAAAAAAAATCTAACTCGAGTTCATCAAGGAAATAGCAAGGTGGCCATTCCAAGGAACTGTCCTAACATCAGACAGGACTCAAAAGATGATGGGGTTATGCAGATATTTGTGTTTAACTATGAGAGGTTTCTTTTGCTTTTAAAATATGACTCCATGGTTTATTTACTACTCCTTAGGCTACCTTAAAACTACAGAGAGAGGTAAGAAAGAATCTAAAGCAGCCTTCACAACTCAATAGCAGCAAAGTATTAAAGACAATGTTTACTTTAAAAAATTGTAGGAGATCTCAAGAAACTGAAATATTCTGGCACAATTCACCTTTTTATCTAAATTTTATTACAAAGGTGATGTTGAGGAGTACAATTGCATAACGTGATTTGCTTTCAAAGCACCTCCTGAGATGCATAATTACATGTCTGAATAACTGGGGTATAAAGGATCTTCATAGCTACTAGAGCAGAGCTATTGATAAATTCTAGATATTTCTATCCTTATGTGGGAAGACAAAAAGGAATTATGGGTAGAAGATGATGTTTATCTTATAGATCATTTGCTAACTACAGTTGAAATGTCAGGACATTATAGCCAAGCACCAATGGCTCATGGAGGTAATCTTGGCTACTCAGGAGGCTAAGATTTAATCATCATGGTTTGAAGCAAGTCCAGGATGGAAAGTCCATGAGATTTTTATCTCCAACAAAAACTACCCAGCCACTTAGAAAAAAGAGCTAGAAGCAGAGCTTTGGCTCAAGTTGCAGGGACAGCTCCCAAGGCTCTGAATTCAAGCCCTAGCATAGCTAAATAAATAGATACTGTAAGGACATTTCACTTGGGGACAGATCAGAACTGATATAAATAGGGAGGGTGTTATATGTGGACCAGCTACTCATTCAGAATTTCTTGCTTATAATAGCTAAAAGAGAGAGGAATTATCAGGCTAGAACTCTGTATTTCTTTAGGATTAGATCTGTTTACATCTCATTCCTCTTTTCAAGCAATTCATTTGCCAAAGGGATACTGTTGTGGTTTAGCTGTGTTATATTTTTTGTCTGGTTATTTACTAATAACAGATATTGCAAATAAAACATTTTGTGACTAGAAATGTTGTTGGCTCACAATTCTGAGGTTTGGAAAGTACCAGATCAAAATGACAACTAGTGCTTGTTTCATTTCCCTTGGGCAGGGAGGCTATGAAACAGAGAACAAGACAATGAGAGGAAACCAAATTCTCCTTCCTTATATAAAGAACCCACCTCACTATAAAAAGTATTATTCCATTCATGATGGTGAAGAATTATGAAGTGAATAGCTCTTAGAGTTTCTGCATCCCAAGACTTCTTTTGAGAATCACTTTCCTATCTAATGATCATGGTATGCAAAGCATAACAGCCTGAATCATTGCTTAATGTTGTCAAAGAAGAGCACAGTATAAGTATCTGCCTAAGTCAAACAAGACCCACACAATGAAACTTAGTATGTTGTTGTAACTTCTCCACAAAAAGAACTATATGTTTCAGCCTGTTCATGGACCAAAAGTTTAAAATCTCTGTCCTCCAAAATACATCTAACTACCATATTTGACTATTCTCCCAACTTTATTTAAGCACAATAGGGAGAAAATTTAATTTCCAGAATAGAAAAATGTATCCAAAATAAAGAATTTCAAACAGAAAAGAAGAACAATGATATCTAGATACTTCTATATTTTACTAGCTCCATGAATCTTCATCTGTTGACATCAGCTTAATTTTATCTGTACTTTCTGTACCACTAAGAAGTCCCCGGAGGCTGAGAGGAAATTTTAAGAGGTTCTGTGTAGTTATTGTTGCTAGGAAACATCACTGGTATCTGAGTGCTCAGGCTTTGAGACACTGCGTGAAGTCACCAGTTCATAAAGGAAAACCTTTGGTAAATAGGTTGTTGAGGTGTGAGTAAATTGATGTTCTTGCTCTGTGGCAAAATGTTCTTGAGGAACCTTTGAATAATAGACTATTTGGAGGCCTCTTTCCTTTGCTTTGGATCCAGCTGCCATGATTGCTCCCATGAGAACTCAACTGTCTCCCTGAAATAGAATGAGCATTCTGCCCCCCTCTAAAATAATCATCTGTAATTATCTCAGTGCCTTGAGCACCATGCACAATGGATTGCAGTTAAACAAAGGGCGAGTGAGCTTGGAAATAGCCATCCAGACCACTGACTTCATGAACTGTTAACTGCAGTGGTCTCTTCCACAGGACATGTGTTCCAATTCCCTCAGATATAGTACCAAAGCTTATCCTTTCCTATGTATACACACCTAGGAAAAGGCTTAATTTTTAAATTAGGCTCAGTAAGAGGTTAGCAATCATAAGGAATAATAAAATAGAATAATGATGACAGATTGCAAAAAACGAACTTGGAAATGTGGTCTTTTTTTTCATTTCCTTTCAAAAAGAATGACATGAGCACAAAGCATTGCAATAGCTCAAGAGGTAGTGGAAGAATTAGCTTGGTGCCTAAGTGACTGATGGGAGGCTAGCAAATACACCAGAGCGCTGATGGGCTGGACCAATTGATGAATACGGGGCAAAGAAATGTGTACATGCAATATAGATGTATGAATTATTGGCTTGTTTCAGTGATGTCTTATTTAATATTTTGAGACCCCAGCTCACTAGGTCGCAGACACTGCAGAGGGGAAACCCGGTAAAATATGTATTGATTGGTTTTATTCCAGCTTGGTTCTTGTGTACAACACAGCAGTGCTCAGCTAATTGAGCTATGCATTTACTTCTTTCTCTCATCGCACCCCCAAAATGCAGACTGTCAGTGACTCCCTCAACTCTAACTGGTGTTTACATATTTCCTCTCTAAATTGCTACAATTAGAAAATGAGCTACAGGTTATAATCTAACACCTAGTTATGTTAGTTAGTCTAAATTGTACAAGAAGTTTTTCTGTTCATCAACATACAGATCATCCATCTATAGTCATCTACCTTTTGGCTTGTATGTACCTATCAGATGTTGTCAGCAATGTTAACCTATCTCTCAGCGATCAAGGACCTTTCCCCTCAAATTTGACATAAATCCTCCATATTCTACTTAGTCTTGTGTGACTGTGCTAAGTCCACAGGCAAATAAGAGGTTTTCACAGCTTCTCATTTAACAGTGGTAATATCTAACCATAGATATTTTCTATTTCTGTATCTACTCTTGGGTCATTATTGTATGGATTATTAGACCAAAAAAAGAGGGAGAGTTGTCAGATCTAAAAGGAGGTGGTTTAAAAAGATACAACATATTCTCAAATAACATTACACCAAAAGTTGAACTTACACGGTGAATAAAAAGTGGTTCGGAGTTCCTAACTTTAGAGACAAGAATTCTTAAACTATTTTGGAAGAATTAGAACTATTTAAAACAACAAAGTGGAGATATCTTTGTTTCCAAGAAAGGGGAAGGGAGGAATGGAAGGAAAAGGGAGCGAAAGAGAGAAAAAGAGCGAGGGAAAGAAGGAGGAAGGAAAGAAACAGCTTAAATTGTCTTATATTCTTACAGTGACACATTTGGGGAAACTTTTGTCAGTTGGCATTCCACCGCACCATTTTAAACATTTTTTTTTAAATCTTCTGAAAAGATGTTACTGCTTTAATCAAAAGTAGGTCAAAATAATGTCTACTACAAAGAGCTCATAAGGTTACCTTTAAAACTTGGAAGCATCACTAATTCTAGTGGCAAAAAAAAGATGTATTCCTTTTTTTGAGTTACATAGAAAAAAAGAAAATGAAAAGCTCTTCTTGTCTCTAAGTGGAAAAAAAGAGAAAAAGAGGAACTTGAATACATCTTATCTTATTTTTAGATATTTTAAATATATCCCTTCTTGTTGTGCAAGCTCTCTTTTGCATGACCATTGCCTAGCAAGGCCATGGAAGCCAAGAACAGAGGAGAGAAAGGGAGTAGTTGGTGACAGAGGGCCTCCATTATGGAAGCAGAGTATAGAGCCTTCTGCTCCACAATAGTCCATATGCGCCTTGAATTAACTGGATCTCATGCTCATAAATATGAAGGTACCAGCCGGGATATGATGGTATACACCTATAATTCCAGCTACTCAGGAGGCAGAGGCAGGCCACTGCCTGGTTGAAAGCTGACACAAACTTAACAAGGCCCTATTTCAAAAATAACCCAACAGAAGAACTAGGGCTGAAGCTCAAATGTAGAATCCCTCCCTATCTTTTCCTAAAATTTCTGGGTTCGATTCCCAGTACCACAAAAGAAATAAATGTATGCATACATAAATAAATAGATGAGAGATAGATACACAGACAAATAGGTAATCAGAGCATCACTAACAATTTACATAAGGTCCAAATTTTAACCAGTATTCTAGCTATAAAATTATTAGCTAAATCAAAGACTAAGAATAGAAGATTGTTTTTCTAAAAGAAATGTGTATTTTAAAATATTTTTATTTAACTGATTTGTACAAATTTGGTTTCTCAATATACTCCAAGCAAGTATTCCTTCTATTCCCTTTTAATAAGGGTCCGATTGTTATTACTTGTTTTTTTTTCTTCCTTCCTTCCTTCCTTCCTTCCTTCCTTCCTTCTTTTCTTTCTTTCTTTTGGAGGGGAGAGGTCCTGGGGCTTGAACTCAGGGCCTGTGTGCTATCATTGAGCTTTTTTCATTTTTTTATTATTAAGTACACACATCTAAAATCTATGACCAGACCCTTGGAGTCTAGCCAACTCTCACTTCAAAAGAAGGCCTATTGTTACAATAGCACAAAATCTAGGTACATAAGGTCATATAGGATGAGACTAAATGAAAGGATCTCTAGGATATGGAAACAAGAGCTTTATCTTGTGTGATTGTTGTTCTTAATGTACTATGTTATTTTCTTCTCTTTTGTTGCCCTGTGGTTAATCTCATATTGTTACTGTATCTGACTTTGTTACCTGGTATATTGTATATATGTTTATTTGTTTATTTGAAATAGGAAAGGGAAGGAGGGGAAACAAGATGATTGTGGGGGAGGGAAATGGGGACAAAAACATGAGAAGGGGTATCCATGTGTGAGAAGTAATGCACCTACTATGAGGCAAATGTAACTGTAACCCCTGTACATTACCCCGACAATAAAAAATTAAATAAAGAAGGCCCATTAGTACACACACACACACACACACACACACACACACACACACACACACACACTGATCCAGAGTTCTATCTGCCAAAGCCAGATGCATTGTGGTCCCGATCCATCAGAAATAGCAATCCCTAGGTCATCTAATATAAAGCAATGCTACCTTTTGGATAGCAACTCAGTAGGTAGCAATGGTACCCACTATTTGATAGGATGCTCCCCTCTGATTCCCATCCTGTCTTCAGAAAGAATTTCTAGCCAGGCTTTGTGCCTGGGAGGCAGAGATGAGATAGATGAAATTTGAGGCCAATCAAAGCCAAAAAATTTTGTGAGACCCATCTCAACCACAAACTGGGTATTGCCATGTGCTTGCCATCTCAGCTATAGCATAAAGCATATTACAGGAGAATCACAACCCAGACAGGCCTAGGAATTAGTAGATGACCCTATCAAAGAAATAACTAAAGCAAGAAGGGCTGAGGGTGTGGCTCCAGCGATAGAAACCTGCATAACCTGTGAAAGACTTTGGGTTTTCCCCAATACTGCAAAGAAAATAATTGAGGGAAGACTTTCTAGGCTCTTATGTCATGAAGCTGTTTTTTCTTTACTTCAGATGGTTATACCACGGATGACATTGAGTTTTACTGGAATGGAGGAGAGGGAGCAGTAACAGGAGTTAATAAAATCGAACTTCCTCAGTTTTCAATTGTTGATTACAAGATGGTGTCCAAGAAGGTAGAGTTTACAACAGGTGAGGATGTTTCTTCCAGAACAAACAGGGAGGGTGGTGGAAAGAAGATGATGGGTTCTAATCAAATGATGATGCAATATTTTTAATTTCTCCTTTTCTTTCCTTTTTTTTTTTTTTTGAATTCAGGGGCCTATCCACGGCTGTCACTGAGTTTTCGTCTAAAGAGAAACATTGGCTACTTCATTCTGCAAACCTACATGCCTTCTACCCTGATTACAATTCTGTCCTGGGTTTCTTTTTGGATCAACTATGATGCATCTGCAGCCAGAGTCGCACTAGGTAATGCATGTCTGGCACACCAGAGTGAGGAAAGTATTCCTCCTTCAAACACGCCAGCATTAGTAATCATGGGCAAGAAGTATCTTAGAGTAAGCCAACCAATTACATTACAGATGAATGCTTATGTATGAAATAGCTAAATATAAGCATAAAGATGTTTATGATAAATGTATTACAATGCAATATCTCAGCATTTAGAAAAGATAGCATTTATGGGATATATATTTTTCTATTATGGAATTAATTTGTGAGATGTGTTCTGAAAATTTTCTTACACTAATTTCAACAAAATTTCAGATGAATTTCATTTCCTTCCTTTTTTCAATGGAAAATATGTATTTTTAATAGAAAGAAAATGATTTGGAGAAAACCAACCAAACCTGGTGGCTGTGAACAAGCTATGTCAAATGTTGGAAACTACTTTCCTTTGAATATTAACTAAAGTTAAAAAAAATCAAGCTGGGTCTCCTTTAAGTGGAGTTTATTTTATTCAACAAGGCATAGACAATTCAGCTATATTAATGATATGGAATCAAAATTCAGAATTAATCTTGCCATGGTTGAGTAATTGCTGAAAGCTACAAGGCTGTGGCTGAGACTCTAAATAATTCCTGGGAAAGTTAGAATATGTAAAGTGTGTCTGATAAATCTAGGCATGTACAAATATGCCTCATTACTTGATTGACAGACCCCAGTGATCACTATCTGGAACTTATACACACACACACACACACACACACACACACACACACATACACACTTGTTCCTTGCTAAGAGAACATATTACATTCTCTTCTCTTTTCTGAGATTACTGCACTGGATTAAAGGATCAATGTATCTTTTCACACTTACACAAATTATCTTCTCTGCCGTACTGGTTGAGTATATAAGACTCTCAAAGCCAAAGGCTTACATCCTCTTCTCAGTCTTTGAATAGTCTAAGACTGAAGAAAACAAGTAAGTAGTTACCACATGTATCTACACGTATTACTTAATGGGAATGTAACCATGTGTCTTATGGTTAGTGGAAAACAGAATCACTGGATGATATCTGATTCAAAGCAGAGAACACTAAAAAGCAAATTCATGAATTGTGATTCACTTTGTACTTTGTCTATCCTCAAGGCAAATACTGTTTGGATTGAAGAGACTAGAAATATAAACACATAGTGATGCCTAACATAATCTTCAGAGTGCAAACCAGAGATAATTTTAACAAATGCAGGTCAAAGGATATTCATTTACTAACCCATTTTGCTCAAAAATTTAAACCAAAGGTGAAAAAAGCAGAAATACAAAGATAAATTGTAAATCAGTTATTGATTTTTTAAGTATATTTAACTAGATTGTTTATAAAGATGAAGTTTAAAGCTTTCTTCTGAGAAACAAATAAAACCTCTCCTACTTGCACATTTGAATAAATTACTTAACATTTGAGTCCATTATTTAACTTTTGCAAGGTAGTCCCTGATTTTCTAATATATCTAGTTTTCAAAATGTTGCATAGCCACATTAGGGAACCCCTGCTTTGAGAATAATGTGATGGGCCTTTTTACTTTGCTGCCTTCCATTCCTTTTGCCTGGTTTGTCCTTACTCTCCATTTCACACCTTCCATTTTTATTTTTAAGAGCTTACATCCAATTTCAGATAGTACCTTCTCTGCTTATTTGAATGTTGTTGGTTAGTGTCCTCTTGATGTATGCCCGTTAGCTGGGTGACCTACAGCCAAATAGCTAATCTGAGAATTTCTTGTTTGCAAAAGAAGAGGGAAAAACATTTTGCCTATCATCCTTAGGCTATGATGATAGCCATAGAAAATACTGTATACCTCTACGTGTTTAAAACTGTAAAATGCTACATGAGAGTGTGATATTGTTGTTGAAGCACACACCATCTATGCAAGATTCCAAATTCTTTTCTCACTTCTGAATTTTTCCTAAGTATTATTTCATCATTGCCCCCATCAGCACAAAATATTCATTAATCAGCTTCACAGACACCATATTATTAACAATTATTAACAACTCTTAACCATGGCATACTCAACTGTTTAACAAACCTAAAGTCAAGTTCTGAATAAAAATTTTCCTGGTAGCCAGAAACTATCTTGTTCCAGGCTCTGTGGTCAAGAAGGTAGAGGTAGCTATGCCCTGGTTCCTCATGCAAGTAATCCAAGCTACTCAGGAGGCCTGGAGGCCAAGATCTGAAGAACAAGGTAGCCCAGGCAGAGAAGTCTGTGAGACTCTAATCTCCAGTTGACTATCATTCAGCCAGAAGTGGACGTATGGCTAAAGCAGTAGAGTGCCAGCCCTGAGTGAAAAGGCCAAGGCCAAGTGAGAGCATAAAGCCCTGAGTTCAAGCAGCAGTACTGGAATGAGAGAGAGAGAGAGAAAGAGAGAGAGAGAGAGAATGTTTTATAAGCCAATGCATCAAGATCTAGAAAACACAAACATCAGTTATTTCATTAAAAATCACAATATTTCCTATATATTGTTCCTTTGGATGATATCATAGTACAAATAATGCATTTTTTATACTGCACTTGAACTCATGAGCTAGGGGTAGCGTTGCCTCATTGCTGAAACTGGCCCTCCGCTGTGAATGAGGTAAAGGCTGCAGTGGGGATTCGTATCCCAAGAACAGATTTAAGAGGAGCATGATTGAGATGCTGAGAGAAGAAAGGAGAAAGATATGGCCACATAACAGAATGAGGGACACTGGATAGTAGGCTTCCGACAGGATTCTAATCTGACCTTTCATCTATTCTTCCGATTCCTTCGTGCATGTTTTAATGTGGTTACCCGCCCCCACAGCTGCCCCTTCTATTTTGTGCTTTATTGATAGGCCATGGAGAGTGCTTATTGGTGTGTTTTTTAAAACAGATGCCTTTTGTCCAGCAGTTTATCGTGTTCCTGTGGCAACACTAGGGGAGAGGCATTGGTTCCCCCACTCACCATCACTTTGTCTTTCTGTTCACAGGGATCACCACAGTACTGACCATGACAACCATCAGTACTCACCTCAGGGAGACCCTGCCAAAGATCCCTTACGTCAAAGCGATCGATATTTACCTGATGGGTTGCTTTGTGTTCGTGTTCTTGGCTCTGCTGGAATATGCCTTTGTAAATTATATCTTCTTCGGAAAGGGCCCTCAGAAAAAGGGAGCTGGCAAGCAAGACCAGAGCGCTAATGAGAAGAACAAACTGGAGATGAATAAAGTCCAGGTGAGGTATTAAATAGTCTTTGTACTATTTTTCTTAAACTTATCTCACAGTAGAAAAAAGAAACTTCTAAAATAGTCCTTTATTATTATTCAGACCCAATCAACTCTCTATTTTACATATCTGGGACATGTAAAAATGTAACAAAATGACATAGACTCTTGAAAGCTCTCTGTGAGTTTCCTGGTTGTGCTGTTGCATAACAGTTAAGTAAAATACAAGTGATAGAAAAACCAAATGAAGATTGCACGTGACTTCTGCCTTATCTTTGTAACTTTCTGGGAACTAATAATATTTTCACAATAAACTATTTAAGTAAACTCAATAGGAAGAAACTGATACAATATATGAAAAGTTTCAGAAAATAATTCAAACTACTTTAAAAGAAAACCATGGAGGTCTGGGAGTATGGCCTAGTGGCAGAATGTTCACCTAGCATGCACGGAGCCCTGGGTTTGATTCCTTGGTACCACATACACAGAAAAAAAAAGCCAGAAATGTTGCTGTAGCTCATGTAGTATATAGCTCTAGCCTTGAGAAAGCTCAAAAACAGTGCCCAGGCCCTAAGTTCAAGCCCTAGGACTAACAAAAGAAAAGAAAAAGAAAGAAGACTGTGCAGATCACAGATCACAGATTGAAAAATTCATGAGCTGTATCTGGAGCACTGGGTATGAAATGGTTGTTCCAATCTTTGCCATGAATTCCATTCCTATGGAGATGCCTTGCTGACGTTCTTGGACTCCATTTCTGTTTGCTCTCCCTGTTCCTTATTCTTGTGGGATCCTACACTGTTCTATGGTAAGCTTTGCATTGTCCTGATCATTTGTTAACTTGTATAATTATGTTTTTAGTATCCATCTCTCACTTAAGAGTAGTTTCGCATGAATAAGTCATAGAGTCTACTCTGTTTACTGTGCTTTCTTCAATAGCTAAAGCAGGGAAATGACCCAAACAGCACTTGTCAAATAAATAAATAAATGCCAGATAAGTTTTTCTACTAAAGATTTTTAGAGAACACAGAAGGTATTGATTATACCATCATAATGTTTTATAAGTAATCATAAGTAATAAAAAAGGACTTACACTTCACTTCAACTTCTGCCTCAGGATCTCTTACTCTTCCTAACTGGTGTGTGTTTGTGTCTCCGTGTCTCTGCATCTGTGTGTGGGGGGGAGGTGGTATATGCACACATGTATGTGTCATGAAGGATCATACTCAGGGCCTCATGCTACAGTAGTACTGTACCATTTAGGCATCTATATTGATCTTTAATGCTTTTTTAAGTAAGCTTTATAGCAACTTCTGGTATTCTTTCTGAATCCGTGTCACAAACTAATTAAATATAACAATTGAAAGAAATAGTATAGCTAAGATTATTTTAACTCCTTCATATTTAGATGAAATAATAATCATGTTGCCATGCAACTGGTAATCATTCAGGAGATACTTAGGATTAGCAGGTGCTAACTTCCTTATCTTTCTAAAACCAGGGTTCAGAGAGACAATGCATTGATGACAAATTTCATCTGTTTAGCATATCACCTCCAGCAGTAACATTAAGAATGCAAACTATGTGGTATTTTTAAAATGTCACCCTGTGGCTGAAATCTAAACCATGAAAGCTATTGGATTTTTCTTCTTTATATAATGATTGAATGTTTTTTGTCCTTTCAGAAAAAAAAATAAATCAAAATGACCTATGTTTTCTGGTCCTGGAGAATTCTAATTTGAGAAATCTCCAGGATTTCCCTTGGAATCCAGGAGCTTTCAGTAGAATTGTTCATCATTACAAATTACTTTTGATAGCCTCTGCTGGGCAGGCAGGTCAAGGGATATCCATACTAAAGCTTCAGAAGTACAGTCTTGTATTGATTTATAGTTCCACCAGCTGCATGGAAGCATTTTTTATAGGGGTACAGATGCTGAAGCCAGACATTAAGAGAGTTGCAATCTCCAAGGTGATAAAGACTGTAGATTCATGAATCCCTCAAGCATCATTTGAAACTAGGGGAGGCATTTAGAGTTTTGAAAGATAGATTTCACAGCACAAGACTCTAGATAGGCTACCTCTGAGTTACTTTTAAACTAAACTTGAACTTTTTTTTTCCATTGTGTATCGTAGTGACAGTGCCTGCCATCTGCAAATGAATACAATGGATGCATTGGTGCCCAGGGAATACTCAAAGTCACTCTGAGTCACGACAGACACTGTGGGGAATCTGGGGAAAATTCAGGCCAAATGCAGACTGCAGCCCCAATGGTCTAGTTAAAAAACTGAATTGGGCTCTTCCCTTCCATTCCTATTCTCTGTGCTTTGTCATCCAAACTAAAATCCTAGGGTTGCTTGTGGAAGACGCAGACAGATAGGTCCTTAGTCCAAATAAAGAAACTAAATATGTATGTCCTGACAAGTTTCCTGGTTGATTTTCCTGTACACTAATGTGTGAGAACCAAGGCTCTGAAAATTCTAAGCACTGGAACTACCCAGGTTTCCTTTGTCATTGGAACCCAACTGTAGCTCAGAGAGAGAGGGCTAGAAGTTTGGGTTTCAGAGTTTTTTTACACTGCAGAGATATACTGAGTCTCTCCTAAGAGTACCTTAGGCTCGGCCCTGGAATAACAGTGAGAATATAGAGTAATGACAACAAGAAGGTACCTGTTCTGGAATGTAGATTCCAGCCAAGGTGACAAAAATGCATACCCAACAGAATAGTGGGAAAAATATTGAGAACCTAGCCAGATGACAGTAAGGAAGGATGTTTTAAGAAAGAGGCCCAGCAGAGGAGAAATACACTGATGACATAAAAGCATGAAAGATCTGCCAAAAATAATTAATACATCTTTAAAGTTTAAAACAAAAGTCAGATTCAGGCTTAGTGGTTTCTGCCTGTAATCCCAGGACTCAAGAAGCTGATCACAAAGTTGAGGTCAGTCTGGGACACATCTCATCTCCAAAACTCATCATCATTATCATCATCATCATCATCATCATTATCATTGTCATCATCATCATCACAATGATAACAAAAAGATAAAATGGTCAGTGTGGCTGGGCAGAAAACTTAAGGGCAGTCATGACACTTCGGGGCAAAGGTTCCCAGCAGAGTTAACTCATATAGTATTTATGGATTAGGATGAGAAATTTGCATTGATTCTATGACTAGAACAGAGAAGATATTACCTGCTTTTTATATTGTTTAAATGATCACTATGGCTACTCTACAGAGAAAAGGCCCTGGACAACATTCCTAGAAAAATGACCAACCGTGAGGAAATATGCGATCATGGAACAAAATGGTCAGAATGTGAAGGTGCTTAAGAGTGAAGTCACTGGGCTTACTAATATAAGAATAGGAGAAATGGAGGGAGAAAAAAACAATCCAGGAGAACTTCTGAGTAATATGCTAGAAAATTGCCACTTTCATCATTGTATCATTATCTTTTTTCCTATTTCCAGAAAAACATATAATATACATTTGCTTATAGTTAGGTACATTTGTATTTAGCCATCTCTTCCTTCTCAAAACTAATTTTTAAAATTTCACTTAGATATATTGTATATATGTTTATTTGGTTATTTGAAATAGGATAGGGAAGGGGGGAAAACAAGATGAGGGGCAGGGGTGAGGGAAGGGAAATGGGGACCAAGACATGAGAAAGGGTATCAATGGTTGTGAAGTAATGTACCTTCTATCTGATGAATATAATGTAACCCTTCTATTAATTACAATAAAAATATATGTAAACATTTTTAAGAAAATTCACTTAGGCCATTAGTCATGGGAAGTGCAAGGTATGTGCAACTCATGTGCTGAGCCTCCTCACCAGATCCACCCCAGCTTCAACCCCCTAAAAAGAGGTTTCAGGAATTCCAAGCTAAGAGATCAGGGTTGGGCAGGTGTGACCAGTGTAGATGACTGGCAGTGACAGTGAGAATGTGGCGCTTTCCACATCAGAGGAAGGAACAGGGATGCTGTGACCATTAAAGCTCTCTGCTCTCTACAGGGAAGGCAACCACTAACACTGGACAGCTTCACCAAACGAACTGGGGTCTCCAAGGACCTCACATCAACTCATTCTGCAGCCAGCATCCATTCCCTTGGCTTCCTGCTTATGCTTCTGAAACACTCTGAAAGATATGAATCTGTTTAAATTGGCTAGCAAGAAAGAAATAACCTACTGATTGCAAAGTAGATTGAGCCCAGAGGTATTCCCCAGCAACGCTTTAAAACTGCCACTGAAAACAAGATTATATTTTATTTCAATTACGCTGAAATGAGTTTCTGCTATATTTATATATTGAAAATACACAGAACAGTTAAACTCAGAGCGTGGCAACATTTTTTTTTCAACCTAAGGCTCTCTTTGGGGATGTTGGTGGGAAAGATAAAGAAGAAAGAGAGAAGTGGGGTGCGGTGGCTCACACCTGTAATCTTAGATACTCAGGAGGCTGAGATTTGAGGATCGGGGTTCAAAGCCAGGCCAGGCACAAAAGGACCTGAGACTCTTATCTCTAGAAAATGGGAAGTGGGGCTTGGCTCAAGGGTAGGGCGGTAGCCTTGAACTGAAGAGCTCAGGGACAGCGCCCGGGCCAAGTTCAAGCCCCGTGTCCCATAAAAAGAAGAAGAAAGGGGAGGAGGAGGAGGGAGAGGAGGAGGAGGAGGAGGAGGAAGAGGAGGAAGTGGAAGAGCAGGAGGAGGAGGAGGAAGAGGAGGGAGAGGAGGAGGAGGAGGGAGAGTGAGAGAGGGGCTGGGGAGTGTTAATGGGAGGTAAGAGGGAAAGCGAAGCAGAAACCAAGCTAGAAAATAAATTTGTTCATTTACTTGGGATTATTATTGGGGTAATAAATATAACCATCACATCAGTATTTCCTGAATTCTAATCTTTTATTTTTATGTCAGTTGTACCTGTGCTAGAACTCATGGCCTAATGCTTGCTAGGAAGTTGGCGCTCTGTTTCTTAAGACATTCTCAGCCCTTTTTCATTTTAATTATTTATTGAATAAGGTCATGCACTTATACCTGGACCAACTTTGTCCCCCTATTTCTTTGTGGGGAAACAATGGCTGGGAGGATAAGTGCATGCCACCATATACAGTTTGATAGTTTGTTACTGATTTCTGAGATAGGATCTTGCAAACAGTTTACCTGAACTGGCTTTGAATCCAGATACTCCTAATCTCTGCGTCCTGGGTGAGTAAAATTACAGGCAGAAGCCCGCTCACCCAGCATAATTTTTAAATCAGTTTTAGAACCGCCACCATGGTTTTTGTCATGCCCTTTGTATCAGTTAGAGCTGTCCAGGGAAATAGAACCAATGCACATTCAAAGAAATTCATTTTAAGGAATCATCTCACAAATTGTCAACTCTGGAAAGACTAAAAATCTCAGGCAGAGAAAATAGTAAGAGTCATAAGTCCAACATTTGCAAGTCATGCTGGAAACTCAGACATGTATTCCTATTAACAATTTGAGGCCAGCTGGGTGCCAGTGGCTCACATTTACAATTCTAGCTACTCAGCAGGCTGAGATCTGAAGACCACTGTTCAAAGTCAGCCAAGTCAGGAAAGTCCACGAGACTCTCATCTTCAATAAACTACTCAAAAAAAAAGCTGGAAGAGGTGTGGTGGCGCAAGTGGTAGAATGCCAGCCTTGAGCACAAAGAGGACAGTGCTAGGACTGACAAAAAAAAAAAAAAAGAGGCAGAATTTCTTTTGATTCAGCAATTGTCAGTTTCTGCTGTTAAACAAAAAAATATCACCTTAATGGCCAGCTTCCATGCCCTTCTGACAGGAAGATGATAGAAAAACTCCGCATCACCAGAAAGGAGACCTGAGGGTCACAAGTTACAAACTTTCCAAAGTTTGTTGGAAAGAGTATTAATAACCTGAATCTGACATGGGTCACCTATTTTGACTTTGATTTAATATCAGTGTGATCAGGAAGAAAGCTTCAGTGTTTGTATAGGAGAATACAGTTGCTTGGATTTTATTGACTGAGACCTTTCAGTTTCTTTGATGAGAAAAAAGAATGTCCTATTATATGAAGAAGGTCTTAGCTTTTCATCAATCTGGAGCATGGTGGACATTCTATATTTACTAACTCAAACAAGGAAATAAGTGAATTAATAACATATTAAATGTGTGTCCATATGCTGCCTACAATTAGCTTTTTTGGCACAGAAACTATGCCAGTCTACTAAGGGGGAAAATGCAGGGGAAGAATTGTCAAATCTGGATTGAAGGCATGGCTCAGGTGGTAGAGCACCAGCCAATGAGTAGAAACAAGTATCAGATTGCAAGTTTAAGCTCTGGTCTCTGACAAAAAAAAAATTATCAAGCCCTTGGAGTTGCAAATCTAAAATCACATTCTCTGCCCCTTTTATTTACTATCTGAAACATACATTTGGGTCATCTTCTGAAGTAGAAGGCAGAAGGTTTATTTGTTGCTTATTTGTTGGTCTTCCTGCAGCCTTAATAATGGCCGTTTTGTTCTGTATATTTAGATTCAATGTGGGCTCTAAACTTAATCAGTTATGTTGGTTTGGGGAATGTAGTTCATATAATGTGGTCCACTCCCTCCCTCCCCCTCCTAACCACTGGAAAGGATGAAAAACTAGTCAGTGTGAGTAGACACCTTTGGAGAATTTGTACAAATTAATAAACTTCTTGATGCCTCAAGGTTACCCAAAACATCATAATAAAATGTGCCTTGCTTGTCATGACTTCTGTTTAATCAGAAGCATTTCCATGCTTCACTGGCTGACTAAATTCCAGCAACTGTTTATTTAGAGATCCCTCATCATGGAACTTCATGATGCATATAATATAGATCAAGGGATTCAGCTTTACAAGTTTGGTTTTGATTTTATGAATGTTGTATCCTCCACTTGGAATAGTCCCCATAATCAAAGCCTGCCAGACTGGAAAGAACTCCTCCAGGTTACACAGGGAAAACAATCCATTTATACACAGGGACAAGGAGATGCAGGACCAACAAAGGTCAATCCTCACTACTTAATAACAAAACTGGAATAGGAACACTTTCTTACTCCCAAACCTGCCACATCCCCATCCTTCCAGACTTAACACCAGCCCCATCTCTCCATGTCGCCTCCTGCCACCTCCTATTCCTCCTCACTTGTATGAATCCTTTACTTCGTCTACACTGCGCCATTTAGCATTTGGTGAAAAACTATTACATTATCACTGCCCAAATTATATTTCAATTATGGAACTCCAAGAAGATAGTTATCTCATAATAACAGAAGGCTATGGTTTCTGTTCGTTGTTACTCTGCAGTGCCTAGAGAAACCATGCGTTCTACTCTCTATCTTCTGAAATGCCCTGCCCTCCCTCCATGAGTTCTGCACTTTGTTCCTTAACAGCCTCGGTCATGCCCACTTTGCCCCGAACTCTATAACCACCAATTTACATTCTGTGGTGTGAACACACACACACACACACACACACACACACACACACACACACACGTACCATAGACCATGATCTGCATCCAGCTCATCATCAGTGACCATTTTCCAGCTTCAGGCTTCAAGGGAACATCAGCACACCCTTCTAGCTCATTCCCCTAGCACACAGAGCTTCCATGTGCTACATTTCCAGTGTGGAAGTGTTTGAGCTCCTCACTTCCTCTAACCACACCAGCTTTGATCAACTCTCTTCTCTATCATCACCTGGGACATTTTCAGCTCCGTTGACACCCTATTCTCTTGTGTGAGCTAATATCTCATTTCTTTTCTTTCATTATTAGGTTTGTTTTCTTTTTAACATTTTTCTATCAACCGTGGGGCTTGAACTCAAAGTCTGGGTACTGTCTTTGGGCTTTTTTGCTCAATGCTAGCACTCTACCATTCTGTTTCTTGCCCTCTCACCACCCCGTAGTTAATTGGAGATGAGTCTCATGTATTTTCCTGCCCAGTCTGGCTTTGAATCATGATCCTCAAATTTCAGCCTCCTGAGTAGCTAAGATTATAGGCATGAGCCAGCAGCACCCAGCTTCATTTCTTCTTACTTTGAACTACAAAGTTTTAGAAAAGTGTGCAAACTTCCTTTACCTCCTTGACTCCAGTCAAGACAATTCGATCTTTAATTCTTCAAAATCTAGGTTCTGCTTCAGCCCTTATTCTAAGACCATAAATCTCTTCCTGAGAAAGTCTTCAGTCCTCTTCTTTTACTCTCTTCTCTTTGTTCTCTCTGAAACAACATTGACTCTCCTCTTATGGAGACTCCGCCTTCCTCAAGTTCCTATAAGTGTTTTCTCTTATCTTTGTGTCATTCTTTGTTTTCTTTACATGTGCTTCCAGCCAGGAATTGCTGAGATTAATCTCATTTGAATGAAAACAATACTATAAGTCAGGCACTGTAATATTTATGCTACCTTTCTAGACAGTTGCCTATACTGCTTTAGGAAAACAGACTTCAAATTCGTGTGCATTTATGAGCCTATAACTTCCTGGAAAAATTAGCATATCAACTTAAAACAACAAAGCATATCAACTTAGAATAAGGCCACATTGTACACCAAAACAAGCTCATATGTCATGTTGTTCCAGAAATGTGTACGAGTGCACAGAATAGGACATAGTCAAGAGCCCTGGAATCCGTGTCACTGTTTGGCAAGAAGCAAGTGAACCAGGGTGAAGGGACAGAGATTCAAGTATTGTCTTTGACCCATTGATCCTATTTCCAGCAGTGCATTCTGAAGAATATCCAATTATGCATATACACAATCTCACTTAAAAGATGTTCTTCCAGAATTGCTTGTAAATCTATAGAAGAACGTAAAACAAATCTTAACATCTTACAATAGATTAATTCAATGATGGCTCAACCATGTAAGCTACTAACACCTAATGTTGAAAGAAGAGTATCTGATAGCACACCAAGATGAGTAGGCTATATTAATAACTGAAAAAAATCTTTGTGGAGTGAAATGTATAGGCATATCTGTGTTTGTAAATATGCATGCTCAGAAAAGCACTGGCAGGCTAGCACGATACTAACAACTGCCTCTGAAAGTGTGCTATGAATGTTCACTTTTTTTTTCTTTCATTCTCAAAGTTTCCCTATACCAGTGACATAACAGGAAGAAATGTCACAACACATACACACACACACACACACACACACACACACACACACACAGAGGCAAGTTTTGTGAGTGGAGACATAGAGCAGCTAGACACATAAGATGATTCAGGGAGGATGATAGATAACTAGATGACAGAGGATGACAGATGAACAATAATCGATGCTGGTGGATGGATGGTCGATAACAGAGAGCAGTACATAGGCAGAGCCACAAAGGGAGAAACAGACGATGGACAGACAGAGACGCATAACCTCCACATCCAGGAGGCCGCTGGAGGCAGGCATCTGTGGAGAAGGCCTGCCTGCTGCGGTGGGGAGCCGGGAAGGGGCTGGCCAGGGTCTCAGCCTGTCCTCTCTGCCCCCAGGTGGACGCCCACGGCAACATCCTCCTCAGCACCCTGGAGCTGCGGAACGAGACGAGCGGCTCGGAAGTGCTCACGGGCGTGAGCGACCCCAAGGCCACCATGTACTCGTACGACAGCGCCAGCATCCAGTACCGCAGGCCGCTGAGCAGCCGGGAGGGCTACGGGCGCGCGCTGGACCGGCGCGGGGCCCCGGGCAAGGGCCGCATCCGCCGCCGCGCGTCCCAGCTGCGGGTCAAAATCCCCGACCTGACCGACGTGAACTCCATCGACAAGTGGTCCCGAATGTTCTTCCCCATCACTTTTTCCCTTTTCAACGTGGTCTACTGGCTGTACTACGTCCACTAAGATCTGCCCCCATGGTTTTGGTTCAGACTCCTTTCTCTCCTCTTGTTTCTTTTAAACCGCCCCCCCCCCCAGCAGGTCCCCCCAACAGCGACACTGCTGTGCTGGTCCAGGTAAGAGATTCAGCCATCCAATTGGTTTTGAAGTCTTGCATAGCAATTGTATTATGACACCATGTTTACTTCAAAAAAAAAAAAAAGAAGAAAAGAAAAAGAAACTATTTTTTCCCCAGTCTACTGTGGTCCAGGTTATCAGCTCTTTCAGAGCTCTGTTAATTGCCATGTTTACAAACAAACCCCAAAAGAGGTTAGATAGATCTTTAGCTGTCTCCCCTAGTTGCCCTGGGATTTTATTGACTTGTTTTCTAAAAAAAAAAAAAAAAAAAGGAAATGAAGACTTCCTTGTCCTTTAGTATTAACTTCCTGGGGTAATCTGTAACAATCTCATGCTGGGGTGGGGGGGGGGAATACCACCCACAATTTCCAAAATCTCAGAAGACAACACAAAGCCATTGAAAAGTTACAGCTTTCCAGGAAGCTGTAACAAAACAAAAGAAAAGAAAACAACAACAAAGCCTGGAAAAGAAAAGGAAATCTCCCTCCACTCTTAAATCTCCCCACCACCTCCCCACCAGTCCCTGTAGACTCTCCTGAGATCAGCAAATGCTAGGCCATCCAGGTTACAACAAACTCAGCCTGCCAACTTCACCTACCTTCAGAGGGAATAACCTTACAAAGGCTTCTTTGGTTTCTTAGCAAATGTTTAACGTTAGAGTCTGGTCTGGTCAGCCACTGAGATCATTTCTTTCTTACTATCCACTTTCTCATGAGAACCCTTTAACACACTCCAGGGCCTCAGCTTTTAAAGCTATGCCATGCCATCACATTGCCATGGTTCTTCCTCCAGAGAAATGGTAACAAAGAGTGGGGCAGGGTGGTGAGGGATTTCAAGGCTAGATGGAACAATTTTCGTCTGAGAAACACAATTCCCTTTCCATGAGGAAGGCAAGACTTATGTGCTATGAAAAGGGTGCCTGCGCAGTAATCTGAACTGCCAAATCTTAAAATCAACTAGTATATACTTCTTAGCCTTCCAGAAAACAGTATCTGTTTGAGACAAGCAGCTCACACAAGACTCCGATGGTACTCAATGGCTATGCTCTCTGAGCTTCGCCTTGCAAAGTAGAGAAGAAATGATTCAGGAAATGATCTGCACTCAACCACGTTGATAGCCCTCTCCTCCAAAGCTAGATTTCCATGTTAAGAACACATGCTGAAGTAGCAAAAACATAGATTAGAAACAACAATGGTGAAAGCACTGAGCCTTCAAACATGCACCAATCCCAGCCAACACAGATCCCTATCTACCCTCATCCCTCATCAATCACTACCCTTACTTCTCTGCCTTATTTCTCAAAAAAAAAAAAGTTATTCTAGGGTATGGTTCTCATGACTATCAGTCACACAACCCAGTTCTAACCATGTCCAATCAGCTACAGTGAAGATCCTTCTCATTTTCCATCACTATGATTATTTTTTTTCACTTAGAGTCTGTAAAAATTCCATATGTGAATTGTTTTAGGTTGAGTGTGGCCTTAAATTAACCAACCAGTGACAGAGGTAGATTGTCACCTGACCCCCCCAGTGGGAAATACACACTAAAGTAGAACTAGCTGTCTCCTTAAAGCCATAAAGAAGATCTATGTTTAGAATGGCCGAAAGTGCTGGAAATTATAGTCCCAACTGGAAAGATAGGGTTGAGTTTCTACTCAAAGATCCAAGGGAGAGGTTAATGAGGTAATAATCTTTGAAGAAACAAGAGGGAATGGGAGCCAGCAAATAGATGAATAGGTGTGACTTCACATGGCATATATCAAAATTCACCTGGAAAAAAATGATCTCAATGGTTTTATTAGGGATTGGTAGGATTGTGGGGACCCAATTTTTGTTTACATTTTCAATCCTATGAGCACAGTCCCTTGGTCAAGGTACCAGACGCCTACCACCACCACCACCACCACCACCCACATCCTGAGGGAATTAGATCATCTATTTGAAACTCCCTCAGTCCCTTGCAAAGTGTGATGCTTTGTCATTGTAAAATGCCCAAACAGAGCATGTGTTGCCATGTGAGTGATTGTTAAGGTTGTTATTCCCGGTGACCACTCTGAAACAACAATGCAGTCGTTCATTTTAAATACAGGAAGTGAAATTAGGGGCTGATGTCAAGTAGAAATGAATCATTCTGATGTGAACACTTTAGAAAGCTTTTAAGGATGCAATGCTAAAAAGCAAAAAGGAAGTATCTGTAATCCATGTTCATTCACAAAATAATGTCTCCCTAATTATCTGTTTAGATTATTCTTCTTGGGGGGGGGAAGCTGAGGTAATGCATATTTTCATTATGACTTTAAAAAATCTGAAAGCATTTTCTTGCTATAATTTTAGATGTAAAGCACCTTTATGGTGGTGGGGAGGATAAAATGAACTCTTGCATCTTAACCTTTGTAAAATATAACATTATTAAATCTGAATCTATCCATTAGGCACAAATGTTTATCACCATCACAGCAGTCCAGGCATCTGAGCCACTATGATGCAAATCCTACCAAATCTCTCTGGGTTGGAAGGCATTGGCAGCCAGAAGAATTGAGACACTGTCTGTCATGCCTGGGGGTAACGGTATCTGTCCCTTTTCCCTTCTTTTGGATACTTACCAAACATCCTTTCTTACTGGTCCCCATCCCAGCTAAATGCCCCCATAATAGGCTGAACAGTCCATCAATGGGGAAAACAAACCCTCTGGCTGTACGCCTTGTCTTGACCAAAATGATATATATAAATCGTAAAAGTTCTAAAACACTCCTAAGTGCCCCCTTTCTTTAAAGATTCAGATTATTACGTTATCCAAGGGTTATTTAACTACTATTGGGTTATTTCCTTTTTGCCATAAAAATAGCTGCAAATCCTGACGTGGCATCTGAGTCTGAGAAATGCACAGACACATTCTCTTAATGCCATAGTCATGCCCAGAAAACCTGATGTTTGGTTCATCTGTGTTGACTTAACTTGTGTAGACCCAGCAGAAATCCCATGTGTGACCTGATCACTCATTTCCGTCTGCTCATTCTTCCTTGGCTTAAATCATCAGGGGTGGCATGCATTGTCATTACCAGCTTTGTGAGGCAAAGACCCACATGAAGACTTACTTCCGCTTGACTTAACCAGGATTATTGTCTCTATCCTCTCCATTACTAAATAGAAACCACAGCTTCTTGTTGGTACTTCTGCTGACTGATTCTTATTATTATTATTGAGCATTGAAGTCAAGGAAGGATCTAGAAAAGACCAACAGAAGTACATGTGGTACAGAAAATAAACTTTGCTTGAATGGACCAAGAATAGATTTTCTTTAAAAAATGTGTGTGTGTGTGTGTGTGTGTGTGTGTGTGTGTGTGTGTGCGTGTGCGTGTGTACAATCCATAGAAATGTTGATTTGATTCCATCTTTCTAAAATCACTATTTTTACAAATATTCATTTAGGAAAGAGCTCGATCAAAATTTGTGTAGTGAGGGCAAAAAGGATATATGTGCAATGCTTCTAGAAGGGAATGATTTCCAAGATCAAACGGTATCTTACCAAAGTGTGACATGCAGTTTTTTATTTTCTCAATGAAGTGTAACCATAAATCCCAGGACGGAGGAAAAAGGAATGACCACGCATTCTCTCATGTTGGTTCAATCAACATTTATTGTGATACAGAAAACAAGAAGAAAAATAAAAGTACCTGTTTTCTGAAAGTAAGCCGATAACACAAAGATAGATTTGTTAAAGGGATGTAGACAATTATGTAAACTTCCTTGTAAATTCTGTACATAGTTCATTGAACTGTTCTCTGTGGCGTGGTGGTCCTCAACTTTGAGTGAATGTTTGAAAAACCTGAGCTTTGTAAATAATGTAAGCTTATAAAGCCTTTGCTTTTATTCATGAAGTGAAATGACTAGTGATTTGGGCCCAAACCAGAATTTTTGCAGCCCTTGCTCTTTCTCTGCTGTTTTGTGTGTACAGTTATGTAAATCTGCTGTAAGCCATAGCCAGGTGTCTGTGATCGCGGCCTCATGCCCTTAGCCCACTGAATGGGCAGCAGCCACAGAGAAGGCTGCAAGTCTTTGGGGCCCAGAAACAGTGCACCAGCAGAAACAGGAACTGGGGCAAGCTGCCCCTGAACTGTGTCATGATCATAGATGTGTTATTATCAGTCACTTGTGGCTACTCATATCTTTTAATACTGAATTACCCATGCTGCTGAGAGGGTCAGGAATGGAAGAGATTCTCAAAATCCATAGATGATGGAAAGCTTCATTTGAACCAATAGCTTTAGCTCCTACCTACCTTCTCTTCCACCATTTCCTTAAACTTCTAATAAGAATGAACATGAATAGGAAGAGTGGGTTTGATCACTGTAGCCAAATAGGAAGGAGCAAGGAAGAAATAGTTAAGTGGCCTTGATACACTAACTAGCTGCTTCATTCCCCCAAAGACCCCGAGATTACTGTGTTATTACTGTTTAAAGGTAAAGAGAAACGGTGGTATGAGTTGAAAGTTAAAACAAAGATTTTCCAACTAAGGGTAGGATTGTGTGTGATATGTACTAAGCTACGCTTACAAGTCTGACAATTAAGTATTCTCAAATATATTTTCCCCAAGAATAAGTGTTCAGATTGGTGGGATTTGATGCCATAAAGATGTGTTTCCATGCAAACTGGCAGTCCCAGAGCAGGTGGTTGAATGTAGAGGAATTCAGAATATACCAGCAATAGGACAGATTGGTTTCTTAAAAATGTGTTAGCTGGGCCGGGAGTTTGGCCTAGTGGTTAAAGTGCTTGCCTCGCATGCCCGAAGACCTAGGTTCGATTCCTTAGGACCACATGCATAGAAAAAAGCTGGAAGTGGTGCTGAAGCTCAAGTGGTACTGAAGCTCAAGTGGTAGAACTCTAGATATTTGGATCCCAAAATGTGTCCACCAGAACCCACCATTAATTAAGAAAAACACCAGGTTTGAACAGTCAAGTAGGACGAGAGTACAAGGTGTTTACTTTCTCAAAGTTTCTTTCAGAAAGCTTAGAGAGAAAATGTAACCACTGGCTGCCACAGTTCCACAAGACAGCCTCTAAAAAAGTTCTTTTTAACGTAAATCTGAAAATATTGTTTTCTGGAAGAATAAAAATGCAGAGTTTTGTGCTTTTGTAATAAGAATATCTTATTCAACTAGAAGAAGTTTCCCCCCCCCCCTGTATTTTTTCATGTGATACAAATCGCTGGTAGATCTGAGTGCTCATCACCATTGCTCGTTGCCTGAGCTCTGGCACATCCTGGACTAATTTCATTAGAAATTTAACGTGGAGAAATTACGTACATTTCTGAGCCCGCTGGAAAAGAAACTCGTTCTCCTGAACAATTCTACCTGCACTTTCTGTTCTGTAGACAATCAAAACATTAATCAGTAAGAGAAGCCAAATAACATTCCTCATTTGCCTTAGGTATACAGGGTAACAGATTCATTCCTTTACAAGAGTTCCAGGTGGTGAAAAGATTAACAAAAGTGAGTCCATGTGGCACCTGGCTCTTGCTTCTACTAGGGTTTCCCTTCAAAAGAAACAAGAAGACATTGCCCAATATATTTTTATATGTGAAAATGATCAAGATATATTATATGTTTGCATTTAGTGAGTTGGGGCTTTTTGTAAAAATAGATCTATTGTATCTCTCATGCTAATCTAATGAATGGATGCCTTCCTCCCACACCTCTTCTTTCTCTTTTCCAAACATTATAAGCTATCTTTCTTGTAAACTGCTGAATGTTCCAACTTCTTTAGATATCCTTCACTTAATTCACAGATCAGTGAACTTTCTTAATTTTTTCAATTCTTACACATATTGCCTTTAACAGCCCTAAGGAGGCAAGGTAATCAGACCAGCTTCTGAACTGCCTTGTGTTATTTTTACTATCTGTTATTCTGTTCCTTATGTAAAGAGTACATGTTTACATTAAACCCTTTTATCTACCTACTTATTTCAAACCACATTGTCAATAAACATAATGAGCTGCCACCTGTGGAACTTTACATTATCTATATCAGAAGTTGATGGCAAGGTCATGTTTTGACATTATAATAGCATAACTTCTTTTTTTCCTTCATATGGAATAGCATAACTTCTAACTGTACTATTTCTGCATCCAACTTGTCTGTCCATGCCCTCCTTTAAGTCCTGAATGTACATCATTTTAAAATGTATTATTATCCTCTTCCCCCCCCCACACCAGAAGGTCTTCTCATTCAATCACTGGTTTCAAACTATCCTTTTGGAAATCAGCTCACTTCATCCTTTCTGTTTCCTGTTACAGATTCTACATCTTTTTGCTTATTTTTATTTTTATTGTCTTTAGTTTTGTAAAGGTGTTTTGAACTCAACACGTCTGTGTATGACACATATTAGCCAGTGTCACCCATGATCCCTCACAGGCCTTCTATTCAGTTGGTCATTAAACAGATTATAATCAAACTGTCTGAAATATAGTGAATGCTTGAAGAGACTTGGGTTGAACATCACTTGTGTTGTTTCTGCCACTGGAAAGGTGTTTGGTTCTGGACATGGCACCACAGGATTTCCAAGTTCTTTTCTATAACAAAATGTGAAAGGTAATCTTAGGTTCATTTATTTTTTTTCATTTTATTTTTTATTATTGAGGTAGTGCATAAAGGAGTTACAATTACATGAGCTAGATAGTAGGTGCAAGAGAGGTCCATTTATATGGGAGATTCACAGAATGACACAGGAACACCGTGGCCTATACTAATGTAGTCCACAAATTTAATAATAATGTTTACAGCCTATCTTTGAGAGGAAGCCATCTGGTGTCAAGTGAACTCAGCTTAATGTTTGCTCATATTTCCCAAATATATTTTGAATAGACACAGTTATGCAAGCAATTAGCAAACTTTCTTTTACTATTTTTATTATTGTTCTGTCCTGTATGCCTTTAAGAGCATTGTCAAGATAGTCTCAGATAACGCTTATCAATGTGATCTAGTCTCTTTTTAAATGTCTGGAAGATACAGATGCCCTTAAACTTTCTCTGTAATTAGTGAAGGACAAGCCAGGAAACCCTATCTCATGGATTGAAAAGCCAATGTATAGGTACCATCTGAGCTTCAGTGCTGCCACTGTGCCCTCCCTAGTCCTGAATTCCACTGTTGTCTGTGTCTTCCTTCAAGGTGGAATCACAGGTACTGTCAACATCTCAGTCAAGCTTCTCATCTAGTCTGAAAAGACTCTGAGTCTCTAGAACCCCTATTATTCACTCTCCTTGCCCTATGCCTACCTCCTCCCACCCTCTCTCCACCAATTAAATCTGCCAAATATTATAGGTACAGCCAAGGCAAAAATGAAAGTTACTTACTATCTAGCTATTCGTATTCCTCAGACATGTCTCCTTCCCATTCATCTTGAACATAGTCCCAGAATGGTTTCTGCATAGATAGATGTTCATACTTATTCTCTGTCTGTCTGTCTGTCTGTCTGTCTGTCTGTCTGTCTGTCTCTCTCTCTCTCATTCTCTCTCTCTCTCTCTCTCTCCCTCCCTCCCTCCCTCCCTCCCTCCCTCCCTCCCTCCCTCCCTCCTCTCTCTCTCTCTCTCTCTCTCTCTCTCTCTCTCTCTCTCTCTCTCTCTCTCTCTCTCTCATTAATGATACCTTCCAACTCCAATCTTTCACGATTCTTCTGAGAGCCTTCTGACCACTCCAAATTGTAAGGATGGTTGTAGAAATTCTTCCCTTCTAAGTAAGACAGTTTATGACAAAGATAGCCTCTTTGTACATTTAGCTTAGTATTTAGCTACTGCTTCTCAAGCATCCTACAGAGACTGCATTCCAACCTTCCCAGGTGAAGATGCATGCATTGCTCTTCTTAAAGCAGTGAGTTGATTGCTTTTTCAAGGTTACCATCCTTTTAACCTAGAATTGAATTCACACTCAATAATATCATCTGGAATACAGTAGAGTCGAGTGTCTTTCAATCTAATCAATTTGCAACTAATATTTATATTCTATATATCAACCAAAATTCACTCAGGTACAAGTAACAAAAGATACAACCAAAAGGCACTTTTACAATCAAAATGATGTGATGTTATATGACAATGAGCTCAGAAGTAAAGTGAAATGTGGATTGGTTATTTCAGTAGTGCAAAGATGATGTCATCAAGCACCCAGTCTCTTCTACAACCATTCTTATCTCCACCACTATGATTATAAAAAGGCCATATACCCCCCTTCACATATGCTCATAAGAGGCCAGCACAAACATGAGCTCTGCCTTGAATATCCTTGTAAGGTCAAGGAAATCATGCCTCAACTTGCCCCAAGCAGCCTACTACACTTTGTCCTATTGGTCAGAGTCCAATTACGTATCTATTTGTCAGTGAGAAACTGGAATTCTGAATTGGCTTGCAATACTGACTACCAGAACTTCCCAATACCAAACAACAACAACAATAAAAATAACAAAAGGAAAGAATGACTTTCAGAGTAGACATCCATGACTCACACATCAGTTTCAGATGTTGAAAAACAGATTCCCACACATAATGATCTGAGCTTCACTACAACACTGTGGATGATGATGGCAATACCAATATTAAGAAATAGAGGCTCAAATAGGGTAATGAATGCCCCAATATTTGACAGTTTTGGGGGTAGTATTCACTCTCAGTTTCTCTCAGATCCAGAAGCTAAGCTTTCCTTCCTTTCCTACAGTGTAGATTTAATTCTTTTTACTTTTAAGCCTGATCCCAGGTTCAAGTAGTCTAAAGAAAGATGGTGAGATAGGAGAAAGAAGACACTCCCTGTTCTCAGCCAACCAAAACTGTATAGTTTGGGTTTTTGGTTTTTCCTTCTCCTGCACCCTCCTCTACTCCCACCTAAGTTTTTCCATTATTCTCTTGAGAAAATATAGGCAGAAAGCTTGCACCACAGAATAGCCTTCACTGTGCCCAAGTTCACATCACTGTTAGGAGACCATATGATCCAGTTTGTTTAGAACAATCCCTGAGTGTAATTATTAACAGAACCCAAATGTCCACTTGCATAACAAAAATTATATGGACATTATATGATTATGGAGTTTTTGCAATCCAGTAGTTCTCAATTCAGATCAGAAAGCTTAATGTTAACACACTGTAGAAAGTGACTTAGCTCCTTCTGCTTATTCAGTGCCACTAACCCGTCTCTTGGCCATCCTCATGCTCACTGTACTTCTTGTTCTCCTTTATCAGCTTCAATGAAAGCTCATCCTCCCTCATCACTACCTCTCTCCTAACAGCTGCACATCACCCCAAAGTGTTCTTAGTATTCTGTCTGAAGTTTCACATTCTATTTCTACTTCAGAGATTCTTTCTCCTTGCCCCATCCTAACAATGGCTTATGGATGAGGCCACTAGCATCTATCATTCCCTCAAATCTATCATTCCCTCTATTCTTGTAGCCACTTTGTCCAGTTACAAAAAATGTCATTTTTATAAATATTCTCCCTCCCTAAGTAAAGGGCTGTCCATGGTTAAGGGCTTTACAGGCCAATCTAATGACTTCCCATAGTAAGTTCGGCAATAGAGAACCACATTTGCAAACAGGGAATTACAAGGAATAACTTGTTGGATAGATAACTTCCAGTGTCCCATGAATGATTTTTGTCCAGAGATGTAAGCCTGCAACCTCCAAATAAATTAAAAATGAAGTCAGAAGTACAGTTTAATCTCTGTGACATCATGCAAAAGGGACATTGAGATTTTCTCCCATGCATGTTCAATGTGCACTGCAAGTTGAATCCTCATAGTATAACCATTAGAGTCTACCTGTTCTAGCAACTGAATTTTCCATCTTACTTACTACTGATTTTCCTACAGGAAAAAAAAAGAGTCATTTTTCTTTTCACTTTTCCCTTTGTTCATGCTTGCCTTATTAAAAGGCTTTGGTATCTAGGTTCTATGAGATGTTCATTCTTAAAGTTGGAGCTACTTATTTGCATAAACATATAATTTGTAAACCTTAGCTCAGAGTGACAATGATTATTATTGGATAGCATGCTTTTTTGCATTCATTCCTCAAATACATAGAAATGGAGGGTATCAACTCAATGTTGATATGTTTCCTGCATCTTTTGAAAGATTCGTGGGATAAACCTTAAAAATATTTTTTACCAGAGCCTTACTCCATCATTCTAACTCACTGTTGTGTCAAGGAAAACAAAGTTATGCATCCAAGCGACCTTTAATATTTGGAACATCCACCACTTTCCTAAGAAGGGAATACTTAGGGTTCTATTTATTAGAATTTATTAAATATGTTGCTCAATTCTGTATTTTAAAAAAGAGCTAATAACCTTTTTGATTAAAAACTATTTGAGGCTGGGAGTGTACCTAGTGGTAAAATGCTTGCCTAGAATGCACAAAGCCCTGGGTTCAATTCCTCAGTACCATATACACAATAAAAGCTGGAAGTGACGCTATGGCTCAAGTGGTAGAGTATTAGCCTTGAAAAAGCCCAAGGGCAGAGCCCAGGACCCGAGTTCAAGCCCCAGCACTGGCAAAAAAAAAAGAAAGCTACTATTTTATAACATTACCAGGTCAAGATTGACAGAGGTATTTGGAAATTCTCAATAATATATTTACAAGAACCAAAAATTCTTTAGCATTTTAAAATAATTTTTCATTTTTAACCACCAGACACTATTTTGTGCCATTGTGGTGGAAGGCTAGTATAATACAATGTAACTAAAAAAGCTTAGGTGGAAATGAAAATTGGAGAGTTTAATATTCTTTAAAATATGATTAAGATTTTTTGAGAGAAAAGTAACTGTGTTGAGTCTGATTTCCTTGTATACTTTCCCAATTGTCTGTCATCTCTAAATAATTAATACACTCTTGACTTTACCAAACGAGTTTGAACACTAGACCTTCACACAGTGATTCAAGAGATTCAGGAAAACAAGACTTGTTAGGCTAAATAGGAAAGTGCCACATTCTGCCAGCAATGGAACACTTCTTTGGCTACCACTTCACCTAAAACCCAACAAGATTTTTTAAAAAATCAGCCAAACCAGTCACCTACTACTTTAATTCACAGTATCCTATACTGAACAATTATGGCTTTCAAAAGCAGGTGCTACTGGGAACACAGAAAGAAACCCCTATCTTCTGTTGCCTCTCAAAATCCGTTATGCTAAACTCACCAAATATGTCAAAGGATGTTAAATGTGTCTCCCATGTGTTTTCTTAAGTCTCCAATAATCAATTTTGCTATCGACCTTCCTACCAAATGTTATTCAGCTCATTCATATCCTGTTATTACACAGTTCTTGTAAATAAATGCCTATAGCTCTTTATTTTTCAGACACAGAACTTCTTTCCTGGCAAAGGAACATAAAGGATACTTTAATGCTCTTCTGCTCTTTTGTCATAAGCATTTTCTTTCTTTCATAACCAAGTACTATTTTTGTATACTTACCTGACCAATAAAGAAGCTACCTGGCAAGAAAAGAGTATACTTTCTGGAAGTGTAGATTTTTTTTAATGAAATTAGACAGGTTTTAACAAATGCCAAGAAAGCAAGGGTCAGACTCCTTACTTTTATAATTCAAGTTTTCTATTTTGTATCACTATATGCTGCATTTTCTGATTGGAACTGCTGTCCTGTCTAATGGTAGTTGTGCTTTTCCAGTCGCTTTTTACATCTGAAACCAAACTTTTCACAGAATATATTTGTCCCCTTTCTGTTAGGGGTTTCATTAAAATATCCTATCCATTTCATTAATATTTAATGTGTCTAATGTATATGACATTATGCCTTCATTACATCAAATGCTATCTGTGGACAAATATCCATGAAGCCTGCCCACTGTGATTTATACAAATGAACAAAGGTATAGATTCCCCTGTAAGCAGTGAATTAGTGGATAAGGATCTATTCAGTGGCCTCTGATTCCTGACCCTTTTCCCTTTCATGGCCTTTTTTTCTTTTCTATTCCTAATCATTCATTGATGAATTGTATATTCCTGTAAAATACAAAAATCTGTCTACATGCAATCAGGTAAGGACACAAGAGATGCTTGTGCTCTCAATTTCAGGACTCATACATACCCTCAGTCATAGGACTGTCGCTCACTCTCTATTTTTGTTTATAGTGTGGCTTTGCTATTAAAAAATACGTATTTGTTTGCTTTGGTACTACTGATTTTAAATGTTGTGACAAAAGTAAAACTGACAACACATTTGAAAGGCTGGTGTCAAAACTCATCAGCTGTAACTGATAAAAGTAATTGTGTAGCTTTGGAAATGTAGTTTATTGCTGTAAATATGTACAATTTATGTTAGCTTATTTCAAAAACACAAATAAAATTTTTTAATTACAAATGCTTATATATAGAAAGCTTACTTTGTGCTGTTTGAAAACATGTGACATTTCATGCATACCTTTTCCTAATCCTTTAAAATGTTCAGCATTCTGGGAGGACTTTTATTATAAAACGTAGTATAAAACTTAATCCCTATTTATAGAAGAAATTATTTTCAGGATTATACAATAATTCAAAGGAAAAATATGCAAGCACTTTTTCGGGAGCTTGTTTCTCTACCACTTTTTTTTTTAAATTAAGAAACACACTTGGGTGCTGGTGGCTCATGCCTGTAATCCTAGCTACTTAGGAGGCTGAGATCTAAGGATTGTGGTTTGAAGGCAGTCCCAGCAGATAAGCCCATGAGATTCCTATTTCCAATTTTAAAAAGCATGAAGTGGCACTGTGGCTTCACTGGTAGAATGCGAGCCTTGTGTAAAAGTTCAGGCACAGCACCCAAACCCTGAGTTCCAGGAATGGCAAAAATAAAATTAAGAAACACACTTTCAAACATTTGACAGGGCAGGGAGTTTGGCCTAGTGGTAGCATGCTTGCCTAGCATGCACAAAACCCTGGGTTCGATTGCTTAGTACCATATACACAGAAAAAGCCAGAAGTGGTGCTATGCTCAAGTGCTAGGGCACTAGCCTTGAGAAAGCTCAAGGACAGAACTCAGGCATTGAGTTCAAGCCCGCCCCAGAACTGGCAAAAAAAAAAAAAGTTTTTCTTTAACAAATGAATTGTTTACAATATAAAAAAATAAGGAAATGAAGTCTCCTTGTATTTAAAAAAAAAAGATGCCTAAAACAAACTTAATGACATCCATTTAAAAGGAATTTAAATTTCTCTTAAAATCTCCACTGTACATATAAATATTAGAGTTGGCCTGTTTGTCAGTCTTCCTCATTTGAGCCCTCCAACTTCCCTTCAGAAAGAATGTGTTGACAATAAAATGAACATATGAAGTGTGAAGAGTTCATTGATCCATTACTTGTTGGTTATTACAACAGAGTTGCAATAGAAGTCCAAATTTCAGCCCAGACACTAACTTAACTTGCTAACAAAATAACGGAATCACCTCCTCTGGAGCTGAGCCTTGTCCTGCAGACTGCTTTTGAAGCATTTCATATTGGTAAATATTTCCATATCAGATTTAAATTAGAAAAGAAACAAATATACATGCAATGTATCTAGGATTTGTTACATAAGAAACCTAACATATGTGGTAAACATCGAAGATTGCCATAAACAAAGAAAAATAAAGTGTTGGGGCAGGGAGTTTGCTTGTCTAGCATGCACAAAAATCTAGGTTCGATTCCTCAGTACTGCATACATAAAAAAGCCAGAGTGGTACTGTGGCTCAAGTCGTAGAGCACTAGCCTTGAGAAAAGCCCTGAGTTCAGTCCCCAGGACTGGCAAAAAAGAAAAAGAAAAATAATAGAGGCCGGGAGTTTGGCCTAGTGGTAGAGTGCTTGCTTAGTATGCACGAAGACCTGGGTTTGATTCCTCAGTACCACATACATAGAAAAAAAGCCAGATGTGGTGCTGTGGCTCAAGTGGTAGAGCTCTAGCCTTGAGAAAGTCCAAGGACAGTGCTCAGGCCCTGAGCTCAAGCCCAGGACTAGCAAAAAAAAAAAAAAAAAAATCTTGACTAATTGAGCAAGCAGTTAAGAATAATCGTGACTAAGCCTCTAGTCCTAGCTAGTCAGGAGTTTGAAATCAGAGGATCAAAGCCAGACCAACAAGGAAGCCTGTGAAACTCTAACTTCATAAGTCAAAGGGCAAAAAAATAGCCAGAGCAAAGCTGTGACCTAGATGGCAAAGCACCAGCTCTGAGAAAAAAACAAAAACTAAGGCCCTGCAATACCAGAGACAGACACTAGAGGGAACAAGAGATTTTGAACTTGTGATAAATCCCTCTTAAGGAGGAACTTCCATGAGATAACACAAAGTAGGTATGATGATCAAAAAAAATACATAGTAGGTGTGATTATAAATATAGGTGTACTGAACATAAGTACAGTTAAATATATAAATCAAACACTGACAAAAACGAAAAGAGAAAGGGCAACCCAATATTGATAGATTTCAGCACTACCACATTCAATAATGGATATAACATGCATGTGAACACTCCCATAGGCCAAACAAACACTAACCTTATACACATGACAATGTACATGTAAATATAACAAACTCTTAGAACACTTACGCTCCTCACCAACACCTGGAACATTCTCCAGGACAGATCGCATGTTAGGTCATGAAAGAAGCCTTATCAAAGTTACGAAGACTACATCCATCACAAGTATCTCTTCAGATCACAATGGAAAGAAACAAGAAATCAATGGCATAGCTAAATTGGAAAAATTCATCGATACGTAAAAATTAAACAAGATGCTCTTTGACAAATAAATTTAAAAAGTCAAGAGAGAAATTAGAAAATATCTTAGTGATAAAGCAAATATCACAATAACTGAAGTTTGTAGCAGTAAACGTTAATTTTGTTTTTTGTCAGTCGTGGGGCTTGAACGCTGGACATGGGCTCTGTCATTGTGTTCTTCAGCTCAAGGCTAGTGCTCTGCTACTTTGAGCCACAACACCACTTCCAGTTTTAGGATGGGTAACTGGAAATCTTCAGATCTCCACCCCCTGAGTAGCTAGGTGGCATGAGCCACCAGCACTTGGCCATACTTACAATTTTTAAAGATCTCAAAATAAGCAACCTTTAAAAATAGTAGAAAAAAAAAACTAAGCCAAAGTTGACAAAAGAAATAGTAAAAATACGCCAGGCGCAGTGGCTCATGCCTGTAATCCTAGCTAATCAAGCAGCTGAATCTGAGGATCGTGGTTCAAAGCCAGTCCAGGCACTAAAAAGTCCATGAGACTCTTATCTCCAATTAATCACCAGAAAACTGGAAATGGCACTATGTCTCTAGGGGTAGGGCAGTAGCCTTGAGCTGAAGAGCTCAGAGACAATACCCAAGTCTCATACTGACCCCCCAAAAAAAAGTAAAATTGGAAGTGAAATAGAAAATTAAATATATATATGCATATGTATATATATAATGGTCAGGTGCCGGTGGTTCACACCTATAATCCTAGCTACTCAGGAGCCTGAGACCTGAGGATCAAGGTTCAAAGCCAGCCTGGACATGAAAGTCTCTGAGACTCTTATCTCCAATTAACCACCAGAAAACCGGAAGTAGCGCTGTGGTTCAAATGGTAGAGTACTAGCCTTGAGCTGAAGAGCTAAGGGACAGCACCCAGACCCATAGTTCAAGCCCCACAACTGACCCACAAAAAAAAAGAAAGAAAAGAAAAAGAAAAAGAAATTGGGCAACAGCTCAGAGCAGAAACTTCGCTGAAGTATACAGATACAAAGATGTTAGATGTTCATCATTAGTCACTAATGAGTGTAAAACCAGTGTGAATTACTACTACACATTAGAACAGTGGAAATCAGAAAGACCAGTTTGGTAAGCTGGAATAAAAATTCTCATCTTGTAGTAAGAATACAACATGATAAAAATCACTGCAGATTTGACAGTTTCTTGAGAAGATAAACATTAAACATTAACCTATCATGACCCCAATATTTCATTCTAAAGTACTTCAAGTGAGTGAATGCTCAATTCTGTACATTCAGTGTATTGTAATAGCCAAACACTTGAAACAACCAAAATATCAATAGGTTAAACTGTAGCTTAACACTATTACAGAATACTTCTCAAAAATAAAAAGGAATAAATTCTTAATATATTATTAAAACCCAAAAGGACCTTGAAAGATGCCAAACGTTTTTTGTTTTGTTTTGAACTGGTGGAGCACATGCTCAACATGCAGAAGACATAGGTTCAAATCCCCACCATCAACAGAATAAAACAATGAAAAAAGAAATCCAGGCACTGATGGTTCATGCCTGTAATCCCAGCAACACAGGAGGCTGAGATCTGAGGATCACGGTTCAAAGCCAGCCCAGGAAGGAAAGTTCATGAGACTCTTATCTCCAATTAATCACCAGAAAATCTGAAGTGGTGCTGTAGCTCAAGTGGTAGAGCACTAGCCTTGAGCTAAAGAGCTCAGGGACAGTGCCCAGGCCCAGTTCAAGCCTCATGACCAAAAAAAGAAAAAAGAAATACTTTTGGGAAGAGACTGTGGAAGGTTATAAATAGGGAGAGAGAGGGGAGAGCACGGAGGACAGAGGCTACAAAGGAGCAGGAGAAGTTTCAGAACTTTTGGTGGTGATATTTCCACAAGCATCTGTTCAACAAAACTTACCTTTTTTTTTTTGCCAGTGTGGGGACTTGAACTCAGGGCCTAAGCACTGTACCTGGGCTTTTTCAAGGCTAGAGCTCTACCACTTGAGTCATAGCACTACTTTCCAGTTTTTTCTATGTGTATGGTACCTAGGAATTGAGCCCAGGTCTTAGTACATGCTAGGCAGGCACTCTATCACTAGGCCAAACTCCCGGCCTATACATCAAAACTCTGTAAAAAAGTTAAGTATGCCAACTAGATTCTACTACAGCTACTGAATGATGCAAGAACAAGGGATGTCTCCTGTTCAGATTCAGCATAAAAGACTGCAACTGAGACTAGGTTTCTAGATCAATGCAACTGAAAGGACTGATCTGCAAAGTGTTACTGGTCTATTAGGATCCAAGGAATTTATATAAGAATCAACAGCCACACTAAGTGTGCTGCTTACTTCAGTTGCCAAAGCTTTTCATGACCAAAATCTCATGATGAAATGTGTACACTGAAAAACATTCTGGCTTGAGCTCCTTTTCCAATTTCCAACTTGTATCTTAAAAAAAAATCAATCATAAATCATGACATTTTTATTTGTTCAAGATGTTTACTTTTACTGTTAGCTGAGGTTAAAAATGGTTTTTCAATGAATCTGTTAACATCCAAAAGCGTAAGATTCAATATTAAGAATTAACAACAAAGATGGTCCTGCAAAGTCCTACTTGACATTTGTGTAATAATATACACACTATACACACTGTACAATGGCATCTATCTTTACATCAAGAATAGCCTCCCAATCAAACATAGAGCTGGCAGAGGGAACAATGTCATTTTTATTTTCCCATTTCACACAAATTCATAAATTTTTCTTGTTAATGTCTCACAGTTCTTCTCTACAAAAGTTTACATTTTATAATCTTTTCTTGGAATATGAGAAAGATATAGAATCTCCTGAGTTATATATATAGCTTATACCTCCTTTAAAAAAGTTACATTTTTAAATATCACAAATTAATTATATATAATAGGTATCTTTGCTATTCACATATATAAGCAATATGCAAATATATTTGTGCTTTCTATGTATACATTACTTTAGGACCTATAGCTTTCAATTAGACCATTTCTCTACAAAGATTTCCCACGCATTTAATAAACAGGGATAAAACAATCATTAAGAAAATATAAATTGTTACTATGCATATTTTTGCATTTCCTATCAAGCATGTAATTTCCTTTTCTTCAGAGACAGATGACAGACTTTTCTTTGTTGAATCAGCACTGCTGCTCTTTCAGCCTGGGAAAACAGTCAACCACAGTAGGGTCTTTGAACAGTCTTCACTCTGCTTTATCTTGGGTGGCAGAAACATCTGAGCATATTGGTATTCATAATTTCCAGCTATTTCAACTGCATTACCACCTTAAAATACAAATTAGAGGAAGACAGATATGAGACTTTACCAAAATGATGATGCTAAATTAAATGCTTAAATAAAAACTTTGAAGGAAATTGAATAACAAGCACATTAAGAGCTGGCAATTCACATAATGAGCCCCACCCAAAGGGAAGCCAGGCTCGGCTATGTGGCATTCAGACCAACCATCAAGGCATCAAAATATGTGAGTGAGTAAGCCAGGTGTGGTGGCTCACACCTATAATCCTAGCTACTCAGGATGCTGAGATCTGAGGATCAAGGTTCAAAGCCAGCGCAAGCATTAAAGTCCATGAGACTCTTATCTCCAAATAACCACCAGAAAACCAGAAGTGGTACTGTGGCTCAAGGGGTAGGGCAGTAGCCTTAAGCTAAAGAGCTCAGGGACAACACCCAGGCCCAGAGTTCAAGCCCCACAACTCACAAAAAGGGGTGAGTGACTTTAGGGTATGGGAAGACTGACAGCGGCCAGGGAGATGGTTAAGGATATCTGAAACAGTCACTGAGAACTTGATTACTGACAAAATGCTAAACGAACATCTAAAAGATACAGACTTTTTTTTTCAGGTCATGGGGCATGAACTTAGGGCCTGGGTGCTGTCCCTGAGCTCTCTTGCTCAAGGCTAGCTCTTTACCACTTTGACCCACTTCACTCGTAGGTTTTGAGTCGTTAATTGGAGATGAGTCCCACGAGGACTTTTCTGCCCAGGCTTTGAACCACAATCCTCAAATCTCAACCTCCTAAGCAGCTATGATTACAAGTATAAGCCATGGGCATCTGGCTAAAATAATTTTTCCTTCACCTTCACAGTAACAATTTTTACTGCTTAAAAATTATTTTTCAAATTTACTAAACACTAGGAGTGTGTTTACTGTTATTTACCTACTGCCTTGAACTGAGAAGGTTTTAAATATTCATCAGTTCTATCTTGTCTCACTCTAATTGTGCTGCAACTAAAGTCATATTCTTTTGCCTATATTTAGAATATTGTCCTATTTGTCCAAACTTTCACTAAACTGTCCATTCAGAAAGACACTCTTTTTTTCAGAATCAGAATTTTATTTTTAAATCAGAAAAACTATTTAGAATTTATTCATTTCATGACCATATATACATAAATATATATATATATTTTTTTTTTTTTTGGTCGGTTGTTGGGTTTGAACTGTGGGCCTGGACGTTGTCCCTGAGCTCTTCAACTCAAGGCTACTACCCTACCTTGAGCCACAGTGCCACTTCCTGTATTCGGGTGGTTAACTGGAGATAAGAATCTCAAGGACTCTAGTGCCCAAACTGGCTTTGAACTGAGCTCCTCAGATCTCAGCCTCCTGAGTAGCTAGGATTACAGGCAAGAGACACCGCTTGGCAGGAGAGCTTTCACTCATCGACTCGTGCTCTACCAAGTGAGCATGCCTCCAACCCTTATTTTTAGTATTAATAAGCACTGAAATAAGATAGAAGTTAGAATACAATGATTATTCTTCTGAAAATGACTACCTGATAAATTATGTGCCAAACCAAATAACTGAACAATAGACATTAAAATTCAATATCTAAAACAAAGTATTTTCAGGGGCCTGATATAAAGTATCAGAGAAATTAAAACATTAGAAGGGCATTTATAGGCCTTTTCTTTTCTTTTTTTTTTTTTTTTAGGCTTTTCTTTCTTATCCTGAGGTATTAAGATTTAAACATTAAGACTATATAGTAAAATGAACACAAATACCTTATTAGCTGCTTCCAAGGAAGTGATTAGATTTTGGAGTTCTTCTTTACTCATTTCAACAGAATACGGTCTTACTTCACCATTTTCTTTAACATCTAGATGAAGGCTTAAAAGTGGCATTTGTAAAGTAGCAATCTTGTCACTAGAAAGTGCAAGCTGTTTGAAATTTCAAAAATAGTACTTAGTAAATAAAACACACTGCATTAATTATGTATTGAAGATTAGTAACAGTGCATTTCTTTAAAAAGTAATGTTTCCCTGGACTGGGAGTTTGGCCTAGTGGTAGAGTGCTTGCCTAACATGCACAAAGACCCAGGTTTGATTCCTCGGTACCACATACTTAGAAAAAAGCCAGAAGTGGTATTTACTGTGGCTCAAGTGGTAGAGCTCTAGCCTTGAGAAAACTCAATGACAGTGTTCATCCACTGAGCCCAAGCCCAGGACTGGCAAAAAAAAAAAAAAAAAAGCTAATGTTTCCCTGTCAAACACTGAGAAGAGCAAAAAAAATAAAAGTGTCAAAACAACACATATTAAAACGATAGAAAAAGAAAGGGAAGTGAATACAAAAGAGAAAGTATATAGAAAAAAGGAACAGTCAGCAGTTTCATGGAAGAAGCAAACATCGAGCATCGAGATCTCAGTCTGTCCAGCTACAGAAGACACTCTTTTAAGAAGAATTTTTTTTAAAACCATAAAAACTCTGGAAATTACTGAACAGGTCAAGGCATTAAGAAACTGAATTCTTCAGGAACGTTAAAGATAGTTTGGGTATAAACTGACTGAGAGCCAGGCGCTGGTGGCTCATGCCTATAATCCTAGCTACTGCAGAGGCTGAGATCTGAGGACTGCAGTTCAAAGCCAGCCCATGCAACTCTTATCTCCAATTAACCACTAGAAAATTGGACGTGGCGCTGTGGCTCAAGTGGTAGGGTGGCAGCCTTGAGCTGAAGAGCTCAGGGGCAGTGCCCAAGTTCAAGTCCCATGACTGACAAAAAAAGAAAAAAAAAACAAGATGACCAAGACTAAAAATATTGGTGAACTCTCAGAAATTGACATTATCAACTAAACTATTAATGAATATATTATCAAGATACCATCTTCAAATTAAAAAAAAAAAAAAGAGCCTACCCCATTTCTTAACTCTGTCTCCAAAGAACAGAGAACTGAAAGAATCTAATATTTACAGGACTGACACTTTTTTTTTTTTGGCCAGTCCTGGGGCTTGAACTCAGGGCCTGCACATAGTCCATGGGCTGTCCTTGAGCTTTCTCAAGGCTATATCACTCTACCACTTGAGCCACAGCACCACTTCCAATTTTTCCTGTGTATGTGGTATTGAGGAATTGAACCTATGTCTTCATGCAAGGCAAGCACTCTACCACTAGGTCAAACTCCCAGCCCTGACACTTTTTTTTGTTAAGTAAAGCTCTGTAATTTCCCTGAAAATGACAAAGGAGAGACGATGTTTCCCACAATCTAACCCTACAATCTGTGTTTAAAGTGTTACTCCTTAAAAACCACTTGTGTTACAGTAGAGACATATTCCGTAACAACCGAAGGATCTCCCGGGGGCACTACAGAACCAAATCCTCCCCCTATCTCCTCATCCTGTCAACCCAAAACAGGCCTCATAATGTCTTCTGCTTTGAGAATACTGCTTCCACACTGGTATATTTTATGGATGATTCTCTGCAGTATTTCTATTAAGTGCTTTCTCAACCTATGCTTCCACTAAGGGGTATATTCAAGAATTAATTCAAGAAGGGCTTAAAACCACAGCTGTTAAGTTCTTCCTTAGGTTGCATTCAAACCCATGTAACTGTAAATTATATATTTTAACTCTTGTCTTAAGTCTCTGAAGTCATTCAACAAACATCTGTTTTCCTATCCAAGTAAGTTCAAACACAACAATCATATTTCTACTAGACGTTATCTTTTCCAGGGACATGGTCTCATTTGTTTCAATGAAATTTTGTGACTATGTATCTTCAGTTTCTCAGCCATAACTCAAAAGAATATCACATTAAAAATGAAATTAAATAAAAGAGTATCTAGGGCCTAGAGGGTGTCCTAGTGGTAGTGTTCAACTAGCATGCACAAAACCCTGGGTTCAATTCCTTGGTACCACATACACACCCAAAAGCGGGAAGTGGTGCTGTGGCTCAAGTGGTAGTGTACTAGCCTTGAGAAAGTCAAGGACAGTGCCCAGGCCCTGAGTTTGTCAAGCCCCAGGATTACCCTCACCTCCCCCACCCCAAAAGAGTATCTATTAGAAGTATGCCTTGCATGAGTCATTAGATTTCTACCAACAAAAACAAAGGCAATAAATATCACTTATGCTATACTTTGACAAACAAAAAAATTAAATATTTCTCACAGATGACAGTGTCTTGAGCTTCAGATATTAGCCTTCTGCAGTAATCATGAGCCATTAACACCCAACATTAAAAAATTATTTTATGCTTTTGTTGTATCATACATTTAGTACATCTCTAGTTCTGTGTCACCTTTGCTTTGGTAAGCATAATATTCATAAACAGGTTAAAGAAGAACTGGCCAACACCAGACCTAGAGACAATGGCTAACAGAAATTCATCTGTCTTCAGGTGGTTATTTATCCAGTTATAAACCCATATAATTGCTCTTTCCCCAACTTTCCTCCACTTAATCCACAAAGATTACATGAGGCACTGTTAGCCAAAATGTGAAGTATTTTTTTCCTAATCTTCTGGCCTACATACTTATTAAAGGATGAAAAGCTAGAGAAAAGTTGCTCTTGTTTACCCTAAGAGTCACGACTCTCTTTTAAAACTGCTGCTTTAATAACACATTTTTTCCTCATATAGATAATACCTCATTTAGCAATCTTGAGAAAGCTAGGAACTCTAGAAAGCTCTAGCCAAAGATGCTTGTTAAATACACACTTTACCACCATTTATGATTTACAGGCCTAGTTAAATTTATTATCAATGCCATGCTTTTATACATGGTTTGATGATTTCCATTTTCTTATGTCCAAATTAATGAAAAGCATGCCATTTAAATGATCTCTGATATTTCTCTGGAATAATGCATATTCAAAATAGCAGAAATCTTAGGTATGTATTATAAAAAATACTTTATATACGATACAGAAACATACACACTTATAAACAGGTTCTCACCTTTAACTGCCAATCAAAATCTTGTAGCTGAGCAGATGAAATATCAACTATTTCTCCTAACAGAGCCTGCTTGATTTCATCTTTCCTACTTTTCAAGCATTTCACGATAGCTTCTTGATGAAATGAATTTGACTGATTCAATTGTTGGAGTACCTTTAAAAATAAGTGGTTAGAAAAATCATCTTGCTTAAAATACAAAAGTTAATTCCACTCACCTTTCACACATCTTTAAAATGATAGTCAAAAAAAGAGAGGAGTGGGGTTGGCTGACGTCATATGAATGTGAACACACCTGGAGTCTTCTAGTTACACAATGTTGCTCTTAAGGCCACAAGTATAGAAACAGAGAAACAGAGAAAAGAGGCCAAAGGCCATTCAACAGAACCATATGACAACCATAACTCATGACTACATTCCATAAAAATATATAAAAGAAAATGCAGCAGATGTAGAAAGAGAAATAGGTTAAGTCCATGTTCATCATTAGAGATCATAATACAATTCTCAATAATGGACAGTAGCAGACAAAAACAGGAAGTTGTAGAAGAAATTAAAAGCGCTATCTACTTTCCCTATAGGAAATACTCTCTACGTCAAATACATATTCTGTATGTCTATGGCATATTCTATATGTACCTGTAGGATACATACTGGGTTTTTAAATGTGCATGAAAGATTCATCAAAATACGCAAAGGGGCCAGGAGTTTGGCCTAGTGGTAGAGTATTTGCCTAGCATGCATGAAGACCCTGGTTCAATTCCTCGGTAGCACATACATAAAAAAAAAGGCAGGAGTGGTGCTGTGGCTGAGGCAGTAGAGATCTAGCCTTGAGAAAATCCAAGGATAATGCTCAGGCCCTGAGGTCAAGCCCTAGAACTGGCAAAAAAAAAAAAGTGCATATGTTGAGCTATGTAGCAAACCACAAAGGACTGAACAATACTGCTCATATTTTTGACTACTGTGAATTAAATCAGAAAAAATGTCCAAATTATTTGAAAAATCAAGCGACTCAAAACTAAATAAAAAAGAAAAACAATGTTATCTAAATTCTTTCGGAGAACAGATAAAGAAGAATAAACAAACTTCTAAAATCCACCCTTGAAAGATAGAATGATGAAGACATCATAGAAAAGAAAAACCACAGACTAAGATCACTTGATTACAGATGCAACTATCTTAGACTAAATATTGATGTATCCAACTAAGAGACATATAAGAAAGCTAATACCACATGAAGTAAGATTTATTCTGATAACACAAGCCTTGTTTAAAAATTAAAACCTGGCTAGGCACTGGTGGTCCATGCCTGTAATCCTTAGCTACTCAAGAGGCTGAAATCTGAGGATCGAAGTTCACAGCCAGCCCAGACACGAATGGTCACTAAAGTCTATGAGACTCTTTTCTCCAATTAACTACCAGAAAACACTAATGGTGCTATGGCTCAAAGTAATTGTGCATTAGCCTTGAGTGAACAGCTCAGGGATAGCGCTCAGGTGTGGAGTTCAAGCCCCACACCAACAACAACAAGAACAAAAAAATCTTTTTTTTTTATCAGCTGTGGGACTTGAACTCGGGGCCTAGGGGTTGTCCTTGAGCTCTTCAGCTCAAGGCTACCCTACCTCTTGAGCCACAGTGACACTTCTGGTTTTTTGGTTAATTGGAGATAAGAGTCTCATGGACTTTAGTGCCTGGGCTGGCTTTGAACAGCGATCCTCAGATCTCTGCCTTCTGAGCAGCTAGGATTATAGGCATGAGCCACCGTACCTGGCAAAAAGGTCATTTTAACAAAGAGGAAAACTAGTTCAAGAAAAAAATTAATGAAACTCAATACCCACCATTTGCCTAACACACAGCACGTATTTTTATGGTTTTTTTTTCTTCTTCTAGTCCTTGAGCTTGAACCCAGGGCCTGGGTACTGTCCTTGGGTTTTTCCTCAAGACTTACACTCTACCATTTGAGCAACATCACGACTTCCGGCTTTTTTTTTTCTGTGTATATAGTATCAAGGAATCAAACCCAGGCTTTGTGTGCATACTAGGCAAGTACCCTACCACTAGGCCATGCTCCTGGCCCCAATTTGTTTGTTCATTTGTTTTTACAAACATTTAATCACTTGGACTTGATAAACTATAAAGAACTCTAAACATCCACACAGTGAGACTACAGGAGGATATCCTTAGGAGAGGCTCACAAAGGCTCAATAGCTATGTACATATGATCATACAAAATTATATTTATTGTGCTGGGAGTTTGGCCTAGTGGTAGAGTGCTTGCCTAGCATGCATGAAGACCCAGGTTAGATTCCTCAGTACCACATACATAGAAAAAGCCGGAAGTGGTGCTTAGGCTCAAGTGGTAGAAGGCGCTAGTCTTGAGAAAGTCCAAGGACAATGCTCAGTCAGACCCTGAGCACAAGACCAGGACTGGCACCAAAAAAAAAAAAAAATTATATTTATTGAAATGAGCTCCAAGAAATAGAAACAAACAAGAGGGTTTTTAAAAAATATTCTGATCTTTGTTTTTTTATCTTCTCCTTTGTCACTGTCATTGTTTTCTACACCTTTTGTCTTGTATGGAAGTGTATCTATTTTGGGGAGGGTACAGAAATGGTGGGTGAATAAATATAGTACTTGACACTATGTTGAAAATAAACTAAATAACTTGAAGGGCAGTGGGTCAGGAGGGAAAACTGGGAGAAATGAGGGAAGAAGAAAAACTAATCAGAAAGAAATGTACTCATTACCTGACTTATGTAACTGTAACCCCTCTGTACATCACCTTTACAATAAAAATAAAATAAAATAAAATGTTAACAAATGTTTAATCATGGTAATGGGAACATAGATATTAGTTAGATAACTAAAGGTACCAGTTATATAGGAATATTATTTATATAACTAACACCAATTAGTTATATAACTTCTTATATGTTTTAAATGTTTTACAATTAAAGGAGTCACCAGGCACCTGTGACTCATGCGTATAATCCAACCCAGGAAGTGGAAATCTGTGGATGGAGGTTCAAAGCCAGTCTGAGAAGAAAAGTCTACATAATCTCCCAACTAGTCAACAACAACAATAAAAAGCCAGAAATGGAACTGTGGCTTGAATGGAAGTACACGAGCAAGGGAGAGGGTAGGAGGGGAGGAGAGGTGGGTAACTAAGGACAACACCCAGCCCCAAGTTGAAGCCCTAGAATGAGAACAAAAAAAATAAAATAAAATAACAGGAAAAAAATAATCTCACAGTAACATTTTCCACTCACAATTACAAGATTTTAGTCACTAAGTAATATATGCATATAACTTCCTAATGATGATCATGTCCTTTGTACTGAAGAATAACTAAAATCTAACTTTAAAAAAATCTAGTTATTATTAATTATTCGGTATATATATTTGGAGTGAATTTACCTCTTCATCAGATAAACTTTTACCAACAATAACTTTGAAAAACTTGGTAACATCTTCTAAAACAAGCGTCCATTCTGCTGCATTCCAAACACCGTGATAATCCTGGTAAAGCGGGTAAGTTCGGCCACAGATGCCATCAATTATTTTGTGAAGAAACTAGAGAGAAAAGTCATAAGCGCACTTGTAAGAAAATTTATACAACAGAGGTAGCTTTTCTGTAACAAATATTCTAAGACGCTCCTGTTATCTGCATTCATACAGAAAAAATTTTAAGATTCTAGTTATTAATAACTAGAGCTCCTCAAAAATACCACATTTTCAGGTAACATGGCAACCTCCAGAAACTAAAGTAACTTCAAATGTACAACTGTTTTGTTCCAACATCTCCACAAGGAAGATGGTTTCAATTCAGGATCCCTGGCATCATATCTACATAATAACCCAACAGAAAATCTGACTTCTATATCAGTCTTTAACTGTAACTCTGTAAAATTCATTTTACATTGCCTCCATTTTCTTCCCACAAATAGGCTTTTTATTTGTCATTATTAAAACTCTGAATTTTAAACAGATTCTTGGACTGGTGGTTCGTATCCATCAGCTCACTTGGCTTTAGCACTGGTCTCGTCCCCAGTGGCTTTTCCACAGCTACCACCTTCACTAAGAAGCTCCAGGAGTCTTCCCAATCAACCCTCTGGTCTGTCACTTTTTGTCCATGAGCACATTTTGCCTTGGGTGAGATCCATGCCATGGAAGTTGGTCAGGCGGCGCTTGCCCTGAACATCCTCAGTAATTAGCTTTGCAACTTCATCACTCTGCAGATCAGCAAGGCTCACTACAACACCTGACCCTTGAGAGCATCAGATGGGATTTTGGTTCCTTGAGTCCTCGTGACTACGTTTTCCCAATATTTCTGACATTGAACATGGCTGGGGTTTTCACATCATACCAATCTTAGAAAATGGATCAGCCACTTTCTTCTAGGCTCCTTTTTTGCCACCTTTTGTAAGGTGTTTGCTCTTGCCGACCGCCATGGTGCTGGCCAGAGAGCCAAAAGCTGCATTGCCTCCATTTTACCTTCCTATTTCCTTGCTTTTGCTCCCCTCCAAGAAAGTTCTCAGTTTTGCTCTCTTCCTCTTCTACAATTCCTTTGCTCTACCTTACCTTCCAGTTTCTCCTTAATGTTTCCTCAATGTACAATGAGAATCCCCTGCAACATTGTATGAGTTACATGAGCACATGAGTAAGTCATTTGTCAGTTTGTCACATTTGTATAAAATATTTAAACATTCCTATTCTTTTTCTTTAATCAGGGAAATGCTAAATTCATTAAAGGAAAAAAAGCACAAAAGGAAAACAGAAACACCTAGACCCTTAACCATTTCAATCTATGGCAAATAACCTAGAGGACAGACAGGCAAGTATGTAGTAGAATGCCTAGTTTGGAGACAATAAAATATTTATACATATTTCCCAGAGGAAATCAGAGTAAAAATAAACCAAAAAAAAAAGTCTGCTTACTGAAGATTTTTTTGAAATAGGAAACAAATCTATATAATTCCCTCAAAAATCAGTACATCTTTTGAAAGATAAATCAGACTGTCATACTGACTTCAAGTAATCAGATATTATGTGCCCATACTTGATAGAAATAAAGGATATTTTCACCAATCCTCCATATTAGCTGAAAACATATTATTCGTACCAGTACTCCTATGATGCAAACCTCCAACAGATATTTGAACCCTACTACAACAGAATCATTCTAGATTTGGACTCATTTCACTATCTTTCCATGAGCTATGTGTATATCCAAATAACGAGGAAATAACATTTTAATGCCAAGTCTTCCAACTCTAATCCCCTTGGCATCATATCCCACTCCATTTTAAGCAATCACTCTTTCCCTGACACCATACATATGACTTCCACTTCCATGAGCCATCGATAGATGACTCATTTTAAATACACTGAAACTTTTCTACATACATTCTATCATATCCCTTATCCTCTAATACTAACGCAAAAAGTAGAACTCAAAAAAAATTGATAAGGCTGGGAGTTTGGCCTAGTGTGCTTGCCTAGCATGTACAAAGACCTGGGTTCAGTTCCTCCATACTGCATACATAGAAAAATGCTGGAAGTGGTACTGTAGCTCAAGTGATAGAGCACTAGCCTTGAGAAAGCCCAAGGACAGTGGTCAGGCCCGGAGCTCAAGCCCCTGGCAAAACAAAACAAAAAATGCTGTCTTTTCTGAAACTTTTATTCATTCATAGATGTGAATGCTTTATTGCATTTATTTTACAAGGTAATGGGAATGTATAACAAAAAAACTATCATTCATGAACTCCTAAGAAATAGACACCATACAGATGTTCAATACAGATCTATGAAGTACTGGGATTGTTCCCACTACTAAAATTAAATTGGACCCTAACATAATAGAACTGTAGTCTATCAGTGAAAGGCAAACATTAGTAAATGAAATATAGACTTTAATCTGTTTTACAAGAAGCAACTTATCCGGATACTTCCATTATTTTTCCATATATTTACCAACAATTTGAGAGGTAAAAGAAAAGTGAGAACAAGGAACCTGTCTTCAGTTTACATTCAAAAGACCATGTGGACCTAAACTTTTGAGGACACTCAAAATGTGAACAGTAAAAGAGGTCAGAGGGGAACTGGCTCTACTGGTAGAACACCAGCTATAAGTGAAGCAAGAGCATAACTGAGTTCAAGACCTAGCACAGACAATAAGTACTTAGTAAATGACTTTATATGACAGAGATTACTCTTTTAAAAAAGGACTTGGGATGTTGCTAAGTGATAAACTGTTTGTCCAACATACCCAAGGTCCTAGGTTCAAGCCCTAACACCATCCATCCATCCATAGATACATACATACACACATACACACACATAAGACAAAGGTGTGGTGGTGTTGTCCTTTATTTGTGGCTAAGGAGGCAGAGGTGAGACGACCCAGGCTCTCTGGAACTAAAGCTTGAGGCCTCATCTCATCTGAAAAATAAATTAAAAAGCAAAACACCTAGAGAGTGTTCCAAGCAATAGAGCGCGCGCACACACACACACACCTGTGACCTCCACCCTGGGCACCGCTGACCAAGTCCATTTCCTGCCGTCCTCGACCTAGGCCGCCAGGGGCTCCCCAGAAGCTCGCGGTGCGCGGGGCGCCCAGAGGCTTCCTGGAGGTTCAGGTTCGAGGACGCTGCGGCTCTGGACCCCACGCCGCGCGCTCGCGGGCTCGGCGACGCCTCTCCCAGGAACCCGCACGCCGGCAGGGGGACCGCCCGCCTCGGCCGCCAGGCCCCGCCCGGCCGCCGACGGGACGTCCCCGCAGCTCCTATTCCTTCACCCCGTGCAAGGGATTTCCCCGCCCGGGCTGCCCCCCACCAACCCGCCCGCGGTCCCTCACCTGCAAGCCCCGCTCCGCAGGTAGCTTCTGCAGCCGCGACAAGGCCGTCCCGTCTTCCGGCTCCATCCTGCGCGACGTCTCGGCCAGGGTCACGTGATGAGATGGGCGTCTCCACCCCCGGCCAGCCTGGCCCACGTGACTCTGGTGGGCGGAGCTTACGGGAGGGATTGCCGAAGCCCTAGTGCGCTTGCGCAGAGAGGCAGCGCTGCTGCTTCTTATAAGGCGATGCTTTTCAGTTGGGTGGGATGTTTTCTACACACCCTCCTTTTTACTGCCTTCTCTGTGAAGACAGCTTTATAAATCTCTGAAGGCAGTTTGTGGCTTTGGGGTTCTACTGAACTTTCTCCACTCTTTTTCCTTTTTTTTTTTGTGCCAGTCCTGGGGCTTGAACTCAGGGCCTGAACACTGTCCTTGAACTTTAAGGCTAGAGCTTTACCACTTGAGCCACAGCACCACTTCCTGCTTTTTTTCCCCTATGTATGTGGTACCGAAGAATTGAACCCGGGTCTTCGTGCATGGTAGGCAAGCACTGTAATGGGCCAAACTCCTGGCCCCTATTGTAAGACTCTTTATATAAATTATTCTAATAGGAATAGAAGGTACAGTTTTCATCCTCATGTACAAACACGAATATGATCTGAGAAATCATAAAATTTGTCAGATGGAGCACATAAATATATGCAGAAATCCCAGAAAATGCAAACATTTAGATAAACGTTGAAAAATATCTAATTATGTCCTAAGTAGTGCACAGGATGCACTTAAACAAGTGCTATTCCATCTTGAGCCAGGGTGCCACTTTTGGGATTTTTGAGTGATTAATTGGATATAAGGGTCTCATGGGGACTTTCTGAGATCCTCAGATATCAGCCTCCTGGGTAATTAGTATTACAGGTATGAGCCACCGGCACCCAACTGATCCCTTCTATTTTTAAAATAGCTTTATCATTTGCCCATCATGTAATCCAGCAATTTAAAGTCCAGTTTGGTACAGCTTACTAAGCATATACAGAAGAGAAACCATGTCAAACAGTTCAGCTTAAAAATACTACTCCTCCCCCCACCCCATGGCTCATAAGTGTTCTTTGTAGTTTTCTAGATCAGTTAAATTCCCAAAGCAAAAGCAAAATATGAACAAGTATCATACATTGTCAAAAGTTCAAAAGAGGAGGACTTCACTATCAGAGGTCAGAGTGTCAGAGACCTTTAGGTAGAAAAAGCAGGATTCAGAATATAGTTTAAATATTCATAGATAGAAATGGATGAGCATAAAGATATATTTGGAAAGGCTCACACAAACTGAAAACACAATATCAAGGGGCAGGAATTTGGCCTAGTGGTAGAGTGCTTGCAAGCATGCATGAAGACTCAGGTTTGATTCCTCAGTATCACATACATGGGCCAGGGTTCTAGCCTTGAAAAAACCCAAGGACATTGCTCAGCCCTTGAGATCTTGTGAATGAAGGTTCAAAGCCAACCCACCCAGAAAAATCTGAGAGAATTCATCTCCCAAATAACCATCAAAAAGGAAGACTGGAAATGTGGCTCAACTGATAGAATACTAGCCTTGAGCAGTCAAGTGTAGCAAACACAATTCCTAGCACCAACAAAAACAAGCAAAAATCAGTACAAAAAAAGTTTTTTGTTGTTGGTGGTATTCATGGGGCTTGAAATCTGAACCTGGGTGCTGTCCCTGAGTTGTCTCCAGCTCAAAGCTAGTGCTCTACCACTGGAGCCACAGTACCACTTCAAAAAATAATAGTTTAAATATATATCATCAAATAAGTAGATGTATAGATAAAAAATAATTCAAAGCCAAATTAATATAAAATATTCGGAGGAATAATCAGATTCAGAATGAAGAATGCAATTTCCAAGATAGCCTTTCTGTTGACATTGTTGCTAAATTATAGAGCTGAACAGGAAGAAACAAGAACTGGGTGCGGTAATTATAGTGTTAGAAGCCAAACTAACCTTGGAAGGCATCTAATCCAACGTCTTCTTAGGGAATTGAAGCTCTCCAAAGATAAAATCACCAGAGGTCAAGGCTAATCACTGACTGTAACATCAACATGGAAAATTCTGCCAGCAGACTGGCTTTTAGCTTGAATTCCTGCATTAACTCTTTCTTGGGTCTCTACATGCTAGCCTACTGTGAATATTTTGTATATCAGCCTTAAGAGTGCGAGCCAATTTCTCTCCTTCTCTTTTCTCTCCCTCCTTCTCTCCCCTCCCCCACCTCTGTTTCTCCATGCTTCCCTTTCTCGGGAGAACCTTAACTAATAGCACACCCACTATTAAGCTGAGGAAAGGATGGAATAGTATTAATATTTTTGAAATTTCACTGTGTTCCTATCCATGGTTATTGTGACTTTCTATTGCAATACTACTTACTGCCATGAATACACATATTGATAATGGACCTGCTTGATCATCCAAATCTCTCAAGAAAAAGATTTGACATTTCACCTAGTAGATGGCAGGGATGTCACTACATTCTACAGGGATACTTACATCACACTCAATGAACAAAATATTACCTAAATGAAAAAATATTACCTAAATGATCAAAATATGCCTCTTCCTTTCACTGCTTGTCAAAAATCATTTATCATACCAAGAATCTATCAGTTTATATTCCAGAAGTATAATCCAGGTCAGGGTCATGCGAATAGTTCAAGACCCTCACTACCCCCTTTCCTGTAAAGCAGTAATCCTCCTAAAGAAGACTGAACAACCCAATTGCTGGCAGAACTCTCTCCCTCCCTCCCTCCCTCCCTCCCTCCCTCCCTCCCTCCCTCCCTCTCTCCCTCTTCCTCCTTCCCTCCTTCCCTCTCTCTCTCTCTCTTCTCTCTCTCTCTCCCTCTCTCTCTCTCTCTCTTCTTAGCATAATAGGGACGTTTGACCTTGCACAAACTGTTGCTTGCATCCCCTCTTTTCCACATTCACTTTCAGTTCTTTGTTTTATGTCTTTTGTCCCTTACTTTTACACAGTACAGTCTAAACTACCCATTGCTTTGAGATTGGCATGTTATAGCACAGGTCTGACCACAATTTTCCTCTGAAAGTAGAAGCCCAGTTTTGTTAGAGGCCTTCTCTCTCTCTGGCTCTCTCTCGCTCCCTCCCTCCCTCTCTTTAGAAACTGATGGTAGGAAATGTCCTAATGCTTGCTTGACTCATTCTCATTAAATACCGGGAAGAGAGATGTGGCTGAATATGGATAATGAAAACATCCTCTTGGGAACCAGTTCAGTGATCACAGGCACATGGGAAATATTGTGAAGCAAACAAATGCTCATATCGTTTTGCATGTTATATCCTGAAGCAACGGACTCAAAGAAAAAAAATTCTATCATACATAACTAGACAAGAAGCATCATTTATCATAGGAAAATTTGATTATAACTTTATAAGATGCAAGATATATGATATAGATGTAGGTGTAGATACAGATATATTCCCAGAGCTCTAACTCAGGGCCTAGGTGTTGATCCCGAGCCTTTTTGCTCAAGGCTAATGCTCTACCACTTAAGCCACAGCTCCACTTTTGGCTTTTTAACTGTAGATAGGAGTCCCACAAACTTTCCTGTTGGGACTAGCTTCAAACTGTGATCTTCACATCTCAGCTTCCACAGTAGCTAGATCTACAAGCATGAGCCACCAGTGACTGGTTCTCATCTAAAGTTTTAAGTGTCTTCAGAAGAATAACAAACTTGGTTTCCTTTTCAACCAAGTGAATGATAGACACAGGAGGGACTGCAAAAATGTCTACTAGAGAGAGGAATTTCAGAGGCTACATATATACATATTATATACTAAGTGACAACATTATATACTAAGGCTGGGTTTATCCTGGAGTTGACTAAGCTGTAGAGATTTGCCCTTGCCTGCCAAAGGCTTTCTTGGTCAGACATCATAGAAAGACACACCCAGACCTTGTTTCCTCTTACCTGGCATAGATACTTCCTCAGTAGGTGCAAAAACTAGTTTGGCCTCCCTTGGTTTAGGAGTTTTCAAGCTTCCCAACTGGTTCCCTCACCTCTTCTGGCAAGGGTTGACTCTCAGACCCACTGAAAGGATCATTTCATTTTCTCACTCTTGCTATACGTCCAAGAAACATTTAAGAGAATAGAGGGTACAGGTAAAAGAGAGTTCGAACTTATTGTTTCACTTCTATTAGATTTTGCCCCGTCTTTTCTAACGGCTCACTCCTAAACAAAGCTTTAAGTTGGTTCGAAGTTTTGAGAAACCAGACGAGTTGTTGTCTTCAGGAGTAAAAATACCCTTTTAAACGCGAGCTTTACACAAACAGACCTTGCCAGCTGTATGAATTCGGATACACGATCTGAAGTAAAGGAATAGAAGGGATGAGAAAAGGGACGTGTGGGAGTCGTGGGGGTGGTGCTCTCAATTTCTTCTTTCTACTTTTAAAACTTGGAATGACTTTGAGATTTAATGGTTGTCCTCTAAATCTAGATAAACGAGAGGTTGTTAAAGCAAGAATAACGACAGGCAGTTGGCAATCAAGGTGAGCATAGGAGAGCCAGGTCTCAGGGCCGTCTGCAGGGCGAACCCGTACAGCTGTGCCACACAGCTGGCGCTGCGAGCCCGCCTCCTCCAGGCTCCACCCACACTACGTCACGGGAGGCGGGGCGGCGGGCGATTGGCTGCGGTGGCTGGGGAGGGCGGGGAAAAGGAGAGAGGAGGAGGAGGCGGCGTGCGGGGGTGGGGGGGGGCGGGGGTAGGGGGAGTGGAGAGGCCGAACTAGGTCCTGGGGCTTTGCCCTGGCTTCGATGGCGGTTCTGGAAACAGTTTGTGATCTGAGACGTGGAGTCTAGTTTGTGCTTGTGTTTGTTTTGCTTTCTGTCTTACCCAAAGACAGATGTGTGGCTGGAAGGACGGCTCGCCCCTCAACTCTCTAGACCTGCGCCTGGTCCTGTTCCGGAGCCTCCGAGACGCGTGATCAGCATGCCGAGCCGCGTGCCCCGGGAGGAACCGGTGAGACAGTGCTCGGGAGCCCGTCCGCGGGCTCCGGCCTTGGGCTCCCCCGCGCTCCCCCCCCCCCCAGCCCCGCCCCGCCCCCGGCTCATTCCCCTGGACGGCTGGGCTGCGATCACACTGGAGAAATGGAGAAGCGTTTGCACCATTTCCAGTTAATTGCTCCCCAGGAATAAATTCTTCCTCCTTTTCTGAAAGCGGAGGCTTGTTAGACGGTAAATCCTGCGCAGGTGGGGCTCGGGCTCACCCCTGTCCCCCTTCCCCTGCCCCCAGCCCCCCCACCCCCGCCCCCGGGGCTCGCATGCTCCGGCTTGCGGTATTGGTTCCATTGTGAAATCCAGCAGCTTTAAAGCAATGTTGGCAATCTGCCCACTCCTATCCCGGGGAGCGAGAAAGAAAGGAGACAGACAGACAGACAGACAGAAAAAACAGCTCAGCGGATTCATCACAGGGTGAATCCTCAGGAAGGAAAATGTATTTGTGTTTGTATTGGCACTTGCTCTGAAGTTTGTTTTGAAAGGAGTGCTACCCCCCCCCAAAAAAAAAAGAAAGAAAGAAATGTTCTTCCCCTCAAATACTAATTTTGACGTTATTTGAAGTTGCTCCATTTCCCCTGTGAAATCCAGAGATGGGTTTGGTCAACGAATTCCTGGGGTCCCGAATCTTATGGATGAACTGGTACCACATACTTTCCTGAAGGATCTACTTACAAGGTGCATCCAGACATGTTAGCTTGGGTGTTCAGAGTGTCATCTAACTTAGATGAAAGCTTACTTCGACTGGTTTTCATGATAACGCTTTGCAAGGAAGGACATTCTGTAGACTCAGAATAAATCTCGGATTAATCAACCTGAAAATACCATGGAGCAAGGAGAGGAGCTCTTTCCTTACCAGAATCACAGTATCCACCTTTAAACTGGACTGTGTCTCATTTTTGCAGAGTATCATTAAAAGAAAAAAATCTATGCCAACTTGTCAAGCAGAGTAACTCATCTAACTTTCCTCCCCAAAAGAAACCTCACTTCAGTGCATCCCAAAAGAGTAACTGCTTCTTCTGGACTGCTTTCTTTTTCCATTAAAAAGAGAGCATTCTGTATGTATTGTTTTGGAGTATCTAAAAATAATGTATTAACTTGTGTGAAAAATAAATGAAGCATTAGCAGTCAGTCTGAAACAGGATGTGAGAATGTTTAAAATTGGTGTAGCAAAAACTGAATATGTTCCATACTTGAGTAGTCAAACAACTGAATAGGAATTATTTATTTTGCTATTGTCAGTAAGATGAAGAAAAATGTTGACAGTCTTACTATAATACAGAACACATGGCTCATCTGTTAGACAAACTTATTAGAATCAATTTTAAAAGTTAAGAGTTAATAAATACCCACATATTCAAGTATTTCAGTCCATGTTGTCTGGTTCACCTATAAATCATTTACAGTGAAGGAATTTTTTTTTTTTTTACTACAAGTTGTATTGCTTGGGGACTCTATAAACTTAATAGATTGTCAGTGCCAAAGAAGAATTTATTTATTAACTCCGGAAATAATGATTTGTATAATGGATGCTATCATCTACTTGGTTAATAGTTACAGCAACAAAGCAGCTTTCCTTATTCATTACCCTCCCTCCCTTCCTTTCCTTCTTTTTTCTTTTTCTTCTTTCCTCTTTTTCTTTTTCCTGTAATCACATCTGCTGTAATATCTGATGCTGATAATCTTTAGTTTGTCTTCCTAAAATCTGCTCATTCCACTTAAGGTCTTCTTTTGAATGAGGAAGGTTTGCAACTGCATTTACTGAGTAAAACCAATTTAAAAGTTTCAACTCCTTTATTCCTTTGATTATGAAAAGGAAAATACAAAAGATTTTGGAACTCTTCCAAATGTTGTGAAGTCTTTTTCTTAACTTCATACTATTCAGTCGTTTAGCATGATGTTATAATACATTCATTTTCCTTAATGAGACTCTAAAATACACAGTTACATATACATAGATTATATTTGATCATATTATTTATAATATCATTTTTCTCACCTAAAAACTTTCCGAGAGAGATATTCTCCAGTGTTTTCATCACAAAACGCTTCTCTGATGCCCTTCAGTTAAGATTCCAACTTCGTAGTTGCTATCGCTTTAGTTAAGATACCTACTTTGCCTGAGTAATAAAGTGCCTGAATTTGGAACATTATTCTAAGATCTCTAAACCAAGGACTAAAAGAATTTTTTTGGGGGGGTGGGCACATTGGCTCACTTTTGTAATCCCAGCTACTCAGGAGGCTGAGATCTGAGGATCAAGGCTCAAAGCCAGCCTGGGAACAAAAGGACCTGAGACTCTTATCTCCAATTAACCTTTAGAAAACAGGAAGTGGGGCTTGGCTCAAGGGTGAGGTGGTAGGCCTTGAGTTGTAGAGCTCAGGGATTATGCCTAGGCCCAGGGGTAAGGCCGTAACCTTGAGTTGTAGAGCTCGAGAACAACACCCAGGCCTAGTTCAAGTCCCAAGAAGCCTGAGCTCTTCAGCTCAAGGCTACTGCCCTACCCCTTGAACCACACTGCCATTTCTGGTTTTCTGGTGATTAATTGGAGATAAAAGTCTCAGGAGCTTTTTAGTGCTTGGGCTGACTTTGAACCGCTATCCTCACATCTCAGACTCCTGAGTAGCTAGGATTAGAGGCATAAGCCATCACACCCGGCACAAATTGCTTTTAATGAAGTAAGATAATGTTAATGACTAATTTACTTTTACTGTGAGACTACCTTTCTTCTCCCAAATTGTCTTGTTTCATTTGAGCCTGGGTCTTTCGAAGTAACATTGTGCCAAATGCCTAGTCTGTTAACATAAACATATTTGTATGTTTGTGTATATATATATGTGTGTCTATGTGTATGCATATATGTATACATGTATGTGTAGATATAATACACACACATACACACACACACACACACACACACACACACACGTGCCTGGCTTTTTTTTTAACCAGACTGGCCTCAGATGCTGTCCTCTCTATTTCTGCCTCCTAAGTAGTTAGGACTAGAGGTATGAACTACTGGCACCTAGGTTCACGGAATCATTCTAGATGAAGTTCCACCTTCTACTCCTTGAAGACCGTTTAGATCATCAGTTCATTTAAATTCATGAGTACAGTCAGCATGAATGAGAATCTCAGGGTTTCCAGTTGAGCATTTCAAAGGAAGCTCGTCACTTACTTTCAACCTGTAAATAGTAGAGCAGAATGTGTAGATTCAGATGTGTTATAAAATATGAGAACTTTGCTAATGCATTTACTATCTGGTGAATGTAACTGTAACCCCTCTATACATTATCCTGACAATAAAAGATAAAAAAAAAAACGAGAACTTTGCCAGAAAGACATGCAAACATCTAGGTGCAGAGAACAAACAAAAGGCTTATTGCCTGCAAATAGGCCAGCAAAACCCCATCTTACATGAAGGAAGAAGGTTCAGACTATTGTGTTCTGGTGACCTTTTATAACCTGCGGTGGGAAGCGGGGGGGGGGGGGGGGGGGGCTGTTAGGGGATTTTGCTACTTTATATGATCACGGCTGACCCAAGGAGTAACCTATGTGACCTATGAGATTTAGGGGGACCGTGCTGCCTTATACGGTTATGGTTATAGCTCAGCACCAAGAGACAGTCCCAGGCAAAGGGGGTTGGTGGCTAATTATTTACAACTTCTACTGAATGACTCTAATGTTGCCTAGGGAACAAGTATGCTGATCTGTGAGAGAGGGGCCACTGAGTCCCTACCACCAAGATGTAACAGATTTTAATATAGGAAACGCCAGGGTTTTTCTAGGAAAAAAGCAAGAGAAAGAATGTCAGATTGGCAGGGTTGTCCATAATATTGAAACTAAGTAGAGAAGAAAGACCATGTGAGAACAAGCGATAGTAGAAAGGAAGATGATTGAGCTGTTGCTTATAGATGAGTGGATACTGTAGTCATGTTAACGGTGTAGCATTTACTTAAAAATAAATTTTATGCCAGGCACCTGTGACTCACATTTGTAATCATTGCTATTCAGGAGACTGCGATATGAGGATTGCAATTCAAATCCAGCCCAAGCAGGAAAGTTCTTGAGACTCTTATCTCTCCTTAACCACCAAAAAGTAAGAATTAGGACTGTGGCTTGTGTGGTAGTTTTGAGCAAAAAAGCTCAAGGACAGCACCCAGGCTCCAAGTTCAAGCCTAGGACCACCACAAAAATAAATACATTTTATTTGAATATATCAAATCTTAGGGAAATCTGTTGATGACATCTAATGAATGTTTCAAAAGTAGAATAGTACAAATATTTGAATGTACTTGCTAAATTTATTTTTTTCAGATTATTTATACTCAGTTTTAGTTGTTGATGTTTTAATGTGTCTTAAGCTCAGCTTTTTGACTCGTTGTTTTTTATTCTTTCAACCTTCACATTTCCTCATGGGCTGCCAGAAGCTAAGCACTTTCTGCCAAACAACTTATTGTTCAAGTAATATATATATATATACACAAAGGTAGTGTTTAGAGAAGTTTTATTTCTCATGAGAGAATTGAAGAAACTTTGCTTAATAGATGTTCTGGAACAGTACAGTACTCTTTGCTAGTGTTAAAGTAATTTAGTAAAAGACAAGTATGGTGGTTCACGCCTGTAATCCTAGCTACTCAGGAGGCTGAGATCTGAGGATCGTGGTTCAAAGCCCTCCTGGGCACTTAAGTCCAGGAGACTCTTATCTCCAATTAACCACTAGAAAACTGGAAGTGGTGCTGTGGCTTAATGGGTAGGGCTGTAGCCTCGAGCTAAAGAGCTCATGGACAGCACCCAGGCCCAGTGTTCAAGTCCCATGACAGACAAAAAACCAAAAACTAGTAAAGAATCTATGTAGTATAATCATTTTATTCCTCCATTTTCCTTCAAAGACAAACCATTAGAAGTTGTATAAAAGCCTTGTCTCATTGCTGTGCAGTCTTTCCCCTCAGTTTGAGTGAGGGCTGCATCCGTGATATAGAGGATCTGTTTATTCTACTCCACAGAATTTCCCTTGGTGTCTCACATATGGTTAGATGTTTATCAGCATGCTTGTTGAATGAATCAGAAATGAAATGAGCTTGGCTTGAGCATTCTTCCCAAGATATGCAAGAGTAATATACTTGGTTCTGGTTTGCCTTTTCCTGCTTGAGTCCTTAAAAATGACAAAAGTATCTCAACTATTTCTTTGTGAATGGTAAAAGTGAACATGAGATTTAGCTTTTTATAACTTTGTATAATGGATCCTTTTGCGACAACAATTATCGACCAAAAATAACTACTTTTGCTGGTTTCCTGTGGCTCATGCCTATAATCCTAGTTACTCAAGAGGCTGAGATCTTGAGGATTGGGCGTCAAAGCATGTGAAACTCTTATCTCCAGAAAACCAGAACTGGCAGTGTGGCTCAAGGGGTAGAGAGATAGCCTTGAGCTGAAGAACTCAGAGACAGTGCCCAGGCCCATGAGTTCAAGCCCCATGGTCGACAGAAAACAAAAAACGGCTCGTAAGTCAGCTTGTGAATGAGAAATTATATATCTAGAATGCATATATCCCAAACTGAAGTAAGCATGCCTTCTGGTTATCTAGTTCCAGAAGATAAAGTAACAGAAAATACCAAACAGCCTCCAGAAATCCACATCTGTTTCATCCCATGGAATGGGAAGCAGGGAAGATTATGTAATTTTACTATTTAAGATCCCAAGTTCTCCCAGTAGATGACCTTATCATCACTAAAATCTGTATTAGAAACATCCATATATATTGTTTACATTTAACTTCTTTTTGAATGAGAAAACCTTTGGGTTTTTTTGTTTTTTCTTTTTCTTCTTTTTGTCGTTATCATGACCATTATTGCCTAAGGGAACCCAGTTAACTTGGTAGCTTGGCCCCTGAAAGACAATGGCATAATCCCCTTGTAGAGAGTGTTGGAGAAGTGGGTCACATGATACCCATAGAAGCAAGTTCAAGTTTTATGAGTGCTCACTGTGCTTCTGGCAGGGCTGTCAAAGAGATCTCCTAGTCACTAATCTGCTATGAAGGAGCTAACATATCTTCTTTGTTGTACTTGTTATTTTTGGAACCAGAATATGAACTCAAGGCCTCACTCCTTGCTTCACTTCCCTGCTCTGCTGGCACTTTACCACTTGAGCCACACCTCCAGCCCTATGTTTTACTGGTTATTTTAGAGATGGAGTCTTTTTGGACTTTTCTACCTATACTGTTTTGAACCTGGTGATTAATTGGAGATAAGAGTCTCAGGTCCGGGCCGGGGGTTTGGCCTAGTGGTTAAAGTGCTTGCCTAGCATGCACAAAGACCCAGGTTCAATTCCTTGGTACCACATACATAGAAAAAAGCCGGAAGTGGTGCTGAGGCTCAAGTGGTAGAACTCTAGCCTTGAGAAAGTCCAAGGACAGTGCTCAGGCCCTGAGCTCAAGCCCAGGACTGGCAAAAAAAAAAAAAAAAGTCTCAGGTCCTTTTGTGCCCGGGCTGGTTTTGAACCTTGATCCTCAGATCTCAGCCTCCTGAGTGGCTAGGATTACAGGAGTGAGCCACTATGCCTGGCTTAGAGTTCCTACTTTGTTTTATAAAACAATTGATATTAATTGTACAAGGTTTGGAGCATGTAAGAACGTACTGGATTCTCATGGTGATTGAGAAGAAAGTTATAAGTTGAGTGATGGGTGAATATCTTTCTTTCTGGTCTGGTTTTTGGGAACACTGGTTGAAATGGTTGTAATAATATTTAAGCAAGTCGGGGGAAACAAGATGATTGGGAGGGAAATGAGGACAAAACCATGAGAAGGGGTATCAATGTGTGAGAAGTAATGCACCTAGTACCTGGCGAATATAACTAACACTTCTATACATTACAATGAAAGAAAAGAAGCTTAAGCAATAACAATAATATTAATAAAAAATCAATCTATAAGTCATCATCACTAACTTTGTGATTCTGATGTAAACTAGACATTCCAATTTAATTCAAATTCTGGTACAGGGGGTTGATTTTTTTACCAGCTGTCAAGCCATTGGTACGTAGTTGTTTGCACATTCAAAGGCTGTGGTCTTAATGAGTAATACTGAATGTTCAGTCTTCAGTTGTACTTTACATTTTGAAATAAAGCTACTTAGTATACTGTTTTCAAAGCACACTTTCTGTTCCAGCAGGTGGAGTACACTGTCGTACACTACCTGCAAACACAGAAAAATGCAGATTCTTGAGTTCCAGAAACTGAAACTGACCAGAAACTAAAAGGGAGGAATTTGGGAGATTCTCATGCATATTGAGTATGAAGGACATAAACTTAGCATCTTGAAAGAACTGTACATACGAATGTTTTTATCTTTTAGACAAGTGAGCTCATGTGTATATTTTAAGTTGTTTATTAACTGATAATGACCTCAGAAAATTTTCAGTGTTAACTGGGCCTAAGAGAATTCATTATCCTTGGGTATTCGGCTTGGTTTCAGACTTCTCATTAAGCATTCATTAATGAAAACAGAGTTCTGGACACTTAGTCTGTTTTCAAGTGACTTAGATATAATAAAATACTTAGTAGGTTGTATTCTAATTTTGGTATTCCACAGAAATGAGGAATTCTACCTTTAATGTCTTCCAGAAAAATATACTAAACTGAAGTTGGTAGTAGAGACTTTTCTTTTGTCATTCATGTAAATATAAGTCTATTTTATTTATTTATTTACTTACTTATTTATTTTATGGGTCATGGGGCTTGAACTCTGGGCCTGGGTGCTGTCCCTGAGCTCTTCAGCTCAAGGCTACTGCCCTATACCTTGAGCCACAGCCCCACTTCCCATTTTCTAGTAGTTAAATGGAGATTAAAGTCTCAGGATTTTAGTGCCTGAGTTGGCTTTGAATCCAAATCCTCAGATCTCAGCCTTCTAAGTACCTAGGATTAGTGTGAGTCACTGTGCCCAGCTCTTTTTTTTTTTTTTTTGTGCCAGTATTGGGACTTGAACTTAGGTCCTGGGTACCGTCCTTGGGCTTTCCCAAGGGTTGTGCTCTACCTCTTGAGCCATAGCACCATTTCCAACTTTTTCTGTGTATGTGGTACTGAGGAATTGAACCCAGGGCTTTGTGCATGGTAGGTAAGCACTACCACTAGGCCACACTCCCAGCCCTACTCATTTTTTTAAAAAAATTGTTTGAGATAAAATAAGAGGTATTCCTGTGTTTAAGAATCACTCAGTATTGGAGGATACCTAGATATGACACATTCTTTCTGGTCCTGTACCAGCAGGACCATCATTGAACTTGTAGGAGTTGGTTTCTTGGTGTGGTTTTGAAGCATACTTTTGTTACTTCTTAAGTCAGAGTCCCTGTCTGTGGCAGAAAATGAGGTTAAGTAAAGTATGGGGGTTCTAGACTTATTCACACATACACAAAAACAATCATCAACTTCATGATGAGATGACTAAGTCAGAATTATGAATAATATTCTTGAAAAGCACATTTAAAAGGCTTCACATAAAATTCCTCTTTAGAGCCTTGCGCTCTTGGTTGCTAGACTTTCCCCTGAGAAGAGCTGAGAGAGAAAAAGAAGGCATTGCTATCCTTTAGCTGTTTGGTTGCCTAGAAACTTCCCCAGTTCACCAAAAAAGCAAAGCTGAGCATAATCAAGTGGTTGGGTTTGAGGGAAGAATTTAAGGTATGGTCATTAGTATCAAATGTAAACACAAATTCTCAATAGATGAGCTATAAATAAATGTTCGAGGTGAGAGAACTTTTTTCGAAATAATTCTACCAGTAGCTAACCTTTACTTAGCACTTCCCCTGGGCCACCCATTGTTGGATGGATTTAAATACATTAATTCGTTTGATCCTCACAACAACCCCTGAGCAAGTTTAGCTGGGAAGTGGAGATGCCAGGAATTGACATTAGCATCTGGCTCCAGTGTCTCCGCTTTTAATGACAACTCCATTGCTTGGTGCTCATATAAATCATCTAGCAGAGAAAACAATGCTTTGCTGAAAGAATCATTCAGGTCTGGAGAAGCAGGTTCTTTGTATGAATAAAGACAGAATGATGCAATCACAAGCTGACAGTGCCTACTTCCGTTTTTATCAAATATAGGTCTTGTATTTCTACTTGTAAGGAGAGGAATACCAGGCTGGGATTCCCAGCCAGATCTATAAAATGATCAGTGACTTGTGGATCGTCTAACTTTGACTAAGCAGTAGGAAGACACATGGAGAGGAACTGTGTGTATTTTTTGAGTGTGGGTTGGTTGTGTGTGTTATTAGGAACACACTGCTAAGTTCAGTGACTGAACCATGCTCAAGGCTTTAAAGAGAACACAGCAGAGAATGCCTGGTAATGAATGTCTCCTGTTCAAACTGTTACCAATTTCATCTTTATTTTGTGCTCAAGCTAAAATAGGCCAAAGGCTGACTTGGGATTGGTGTGATGAGTGAGTAGGGGTTGACCAACATTTGTAGGACACTGTAACCTCCCTAAAAAGTCACTGAGTGAGTAGGAGCAGGCTGCCTTCTTGTCTGCGTTCTAGATCTTCTGAGTGAGATTCTGCAGGGAGCAGACCTGGGAGATTGATGAGCAGGTGATACTCATTAGGAGAGCTTGGGAAACAAGGCAAGTAGTATCTATTTGCTCATAAGCTTGGCTAGAATGCATGTTAGAGGGAAAGGTCAAAGATAAGATTGAATTGTGCAGGGCACCAGAGGCTACTTAGGAGGCTGAGATCTGAGGATCAAAGTTCAAAGCCAGCCTGGCTATTAAAGAATGTGAGACTCTTTATCTCCACTTAACCACCAGAAAACCGGAAGTGATACTGTGGCTTAAGTGGTAGAGTGCTAGCCTTGAGCTGAAGAGCTCAGGGACAGCACCAGGTCCAGAGTTCAAGCCCCCAAGACAAACAGAAATTTAAAAAAAGGAAAAAGAAAAAGAAAGAAAGAGTTGAAAAAGGAAAAAAAAATAACAGATAAGTGATTGAGATAATGTTTGAGTCTTTGAGTCTGGGTCTGTAGAACAGGAAGAATTTGATTTGTCAAAAAAGTATGAGCTCACAAATGTGGAGTGTGAAGCTGATCCATAGAAGTTATGGGTAGAAGGGAGTTACGAGACACTGATAAGGTTGGGAAGAGGAATAGGGACAGATTGCCCACCAGGTACACAGAACACAGTTACAGTAACAGGAAAAATGAGTCTGATGCTCTGTTGCGAAGAAAAGTGACTACACTTGACAATACTTTATTGACTATTTCAAAATATCTAGAAGAGAGAAATTTCAATATTCTAAGCACAAAGAAATGATCAAATGTACAAGGTAATGGTTACTCTAGGTTGATTTGGTTATCAGATAATGTACACATATATCAAAGTATCACACTGCAGTCAATAAATATATTAAAAAATCACATGTCATTTAAAACATACTTTTTTTTTTTTTTTACCAGTTCTGGGGCTTGAACTCGGGACCTGAGACTATTCTTGAGCTTTCTCAAAGCTAAAGTTCTACTACCTGAGCCACAGCACCACTTCTGGCTTTTTCTATGTACGTGGTCCCAAGAAAGCAAACCCGCATCTTCAAGCATGCTAGGCAAGCACTCTACCATTAGTCCAGATTCTCAGCTCTAATTAAAACATTTTTAAAGAAAATAAGTGACAAGCAAGGTATTCTTTCCCTCACTTAAAACAGATGATCTATAAAATGCAGGCCTGGGTTCCAGGGTAAAAATTAAAAGTTCCTGACATTTGTTGCCATGTCAAAATGTGTGTCCTGTATTCTGTAGATTTTTCTTTCCCAAGATGCAAATTATTGGTATGTTATGCAATTTTATCCTTAGTTTAAAATGTTTCAGTCTATATTTGAAAAAAAATAATGTGTGTTGTAGACACTCTGATACAAAGTGCATTACTGGATGGAATAGCAATGAATGAATAATGATTTCTGATCTCCAAATTAAGTGATCTCAAACTCTAAAATATCATTGGTCTTGAAGATTTCTTGATGTGGCATGACTGAAGAAAATAAACAATTTTCCAGAATTTTTTAAATATATTTTTAAATATATTTTTATTGTAATTAATAGAAAGGTTACATGATATTTGCCAGATAAATGGTGCCTTAATTCTCACGCATTGATACCCTTTCACATGTCATGGTCCCCATTTCCCTCCCCCCTCCCCCACCCCTCATCTTGTTTTCCCCCGTTCCCTATCCAATTTCAGATAACCAAATACAAATATATCCGATATATCAGGTAACAAAGTGAGATAGTGTAACAATATGAGATAACCAAGGGACAGTAGAAATGATGAGAGATAACATAGTACCTTAATAATATATTTTTTATTGTAATTAATAGAAGGGTTGCATGATATTTGCCAGATAAATGTGCATTAATTCCCATACATTGATATCCTTTCACATGTCTCGGTCCCCATTTCCCTTCCCCCTCCCCACCCCTCATCTTGTTTTCCCCCGTTTTTTCCAGAATTTTTATTGGAAAGATGCTCTTTTCTAAATACTAACAACCCATGACTGACAAAAGAAAAAGTCCTGACTGTTTTTATAATAAAAAAAACAGTATAAGACTGACTTTATAACAGGGATATACATCACAGATTTAATATCCTAACACAAATGTGTGTACAGCACTTGGTGATATGTCTTTTCCATTAAAAGTGACTTTCTACATTTATTTATTTATTTTTGTTTTGTTTCAAATGCATATACCTTTCAAGTCCTGGTAGTGGTTTAAAAAGTGACTTTTTTGTAAATCCAGTGATAAAGTGATGGAAAATAACTAATCTCTCTGATTACATAAGGCTGAATATGTAGTAAACAAATATACTGGCAAAAGTGTAATACGAAGTATTGATTCATTACAGTTGCTAGAGTACTTCTAGTGCTGTTAGGTAATGCTTTATCATTTCAGAACTGTGCGAGCTAGGTATAATTTTAATGTCCTTGGTGGGAAGGGAGAAGGGGTAGTTAATAATTTATGATTAGTGTAACGGTTTCGAGAAATGAATCAATGCTCATGATGTAAATTTAAAATGAAACAGAAAAGAAGGAGATTTAAATAACTTGCCCAACATATTTTAGTACTTTTACATTCATTTTGTACCCAGGATTTCCTTTTATATTTACATGCCTGGTACCTCACTAAGACCATGAGAATGGGATCTAGGTTTTAATCATCTCTCTATTCCTAATATAGCATAGTGTGTAGAACATAATCTGGCTTTTTCCCAGGTGAAGATTTGAACACCTGGATCAAATTTATTTAGGAAATTTTGTTAGTACACCAGGTCATGGCATACCTACCAACTTACTAAGTAAGAATCTTCATAGGGAAACTGGACCAAAAAAAGGACAGAAAACTCAGTGGTATAGCTAAAGAAAGGATAGACACCAAGGACCTTGATCTTGACCTCCACTCACTTGATGACGTTATCTATTGGTTGAATTTTGGGTGATATTTGCTAAATGCAAGGTAGTTTAGAAACACAGATATATGAATCACATTAAGTTAAAAATCTTGAGTCTAGTCAGGCACTGGTGGCACACTCTATAATTCTATCTACTCAGGAGGCTGAGAATTGAGGGTAGAAATTAAGGCAAGAAACTCTGAGTTTCTTTTTTTTTCTTTTTAAAATTGTATTTTATTGTTGGGGTGATGTACACAGGAGTTCGTTACATTCATCAGGTAGTGGGTACATTACTTCTGAACATTGTGATCCCGTCTCATATTTTAATCCCATTTCTCCCCGATCCTGTCCCACTCATCTTGTTTTTTCCTTATTTTCCCATTTTCAATTACACAAGTAAGCGTATATACAATATACAAGATACCAAAATCAGATACAGTATCAACATGACATAAACCTTAAGGGGAAAAGAAGAAAAAAGAAATAGTTTCACATAGTACATTAAGAACAACAATCACAAGGATAAACCTCTTGTTTCCATATCCTGGAGTTCATTTCACTAGTCTTGTCCTATATGGACATATGTACATAGGTTTTGAGCTGTTGTGATCCTCTGCTAGGAGAGTCCTAAATGTGTACTAATTGTTACAAATGAGAGAAACCATGGAGCCTTTGGGTTTGGTTTACTTCACTTCATATGATTTTTTTTTCCAGGTCTTTCCATTTCCTTACAAATGGGACAATGCCTTTCTTTCTGTTGGCAGATCTTCACTTTCCATATAACAGACAAGGGTCTTATACCTAAAATATACCTACAGCTCAAGAAATTAAATCTTCCAAAACCAAACCCTCAAAGAAACAACCATCCCATTAAAAGATGGGCTAAAGACTTAAGAGAGACTTTTTTTAAAGAGGAAATAAAAATGACAAATAGACACATGAAGAAATGCTCAGCATCTCTGGCCATAAAAGAAATACAAATTAAAACAACTCTGAGATTTCACCTCACCCAGGAGAGATCACTACTACATTGTTGGTGGGAATGTAAACTCTTTTAACCACTCTGGAAAGCGGTGTGGGGGTTCCTCAAAAGACTAAACATAGAGCTCCCTTATGACCCAGCAATCCCACTTCTGGGCATATACCCAAATATTCAGAAACAAAGCCATACTAAGCCTACTAGCATAATTACGTTCATCACAGCATTATTCCCTATGGCTAAGCTATGGAACCAACCCAGATGCCCCTCAGTAGATGAATGGATCATAAAGATGTGGTAGATTTACACCATGGAATTCTATGCTGCCATCAGAAAGAATGGCATTGCTCCATGAGTTTCTTATCTCCAATTAACCAGCAAAATGTCAGAAGTGGAGATGTGCACCAAGTGATAGAATGCTAGCCTGGAGTGAAAAGGCAAACTCTATGCGCTGTGCCCAGGCACAGAGTTCAAAACCCAGGCTCGGCACACACACGAACATACACACAGATTTTGAGTCACAGCTGGATGGGGTGGTCACATTGAATCTCAGCTTCTTAGAGATAGATAGCAGGATAGCAGTTTGAGGATAACAGGATAGATAGGATAGCAGTTTGAGGCCAACCAAGACAAAGTTATGGTGACATATAATATTTATTGACGTGGCATTTAGGCTGGATAGATCACCTTTCTAACTCATATCATCTAGGCCCTCCTAGATGTTGGTGATCAACTGGCTTCCAGTGACCAGGAGCTATGGTGGTAATTCTTGTGTACTTATCCCCTCAGCTAGCCTGGGCAGTCTGGGACTTGTGGGTGTGGTAGCAGGGTTTCCAGGAGCAAGGTGAGAGAACAAACCCTAGCGAGTAAACATTGGTCAAGCCTTTCCTTGTGTCCTATTTGCTATTTACTTAGTCAAGGAAAGGCAAATGGCCACTGTTGAGAAAGAATATTCGACATACAGAGAAAGCATTCACTTCTTGATGGACAGATGGATGTACATATAGGTTGGGGTGAATTAGTAGCTACTTTTGTAATCTACACAGAATGGGCTTATTTTTATTTTATTTTTTGCTAGTCCTGGGTCTTGAACTCAGGGCCTGGGCACTGTCCTTGAGCTTTCTCAAGGCTAGTGCTCTACCACTTGAGCCACAACACCATTTCTAGCTTTTTTCTATGTATGTGGTACCAAGAACCTGGGCCTTCATGCATGCTAGGCAAGCATTCTACCATTAAGCCAAACTCAACTTGGCCCCACAGAATGGGTTTATGACTTAAAAAAAAATTCTCTGTCAGGCCTTAAGCTAGATCATTTACATGTTACTCATTTAATATCCTAACAAGCATGGCATTATTTCCATCTCAAAGATAGAATCAGTGAGGTCAAAATGTTTTCTTCTGTTGTGGAATGGCCTTTTAGGCACGTCATCATTTTGTGATCAGATGTTAAAGTGATCAGGCAGAAGGTGAGTGTTTTCCTTGATTTTTAAAAATTACTGGTTTCTGGTGGCTCATCCCTATAATTCTAGTTATTGAGGAGGCTGAGATCTGAGAATTGTGGTCTGAAGCCAGCCTGGGCAGGAAAGTCCATGAGACTCTGATCTCCAATAAACTACTCAGAAACAACCTGAAGTGACACTGTGGCTCAAGTGATAGAGCACTTGACCACAAGGAGGTTCAGGAGAGGCCCAGACCTTGAGTTCAAGCTCCATGACTGGAAAAAAAAATGGCCATAATGGAGTTTGAAAAATGAGTTTCATGTCTTTATTTATATCTCAGACCACTGAGTCCTATACTTATTTGAAATAGAAAAAGTAAAAAGTTTATTCTCCTTCAAGTCCTTCCAGATGCTTATAGGATATGTGTGTGTATGTCGTTGTTTCAGATCGCCTGTGCATCCTGGGCCTCCCTGTGTTCTGGACATGACTGAATTTTTCCAATGGGCTAGATACCATTGGCAGTGGCTGATGGGTGGTCGAGCCAGGGAGGATGATGAGAGACCATACAGTTATTCCTCACTGCTTGCCTGTGGGGCCAAGGCCTCCCAGACTCCCAAACTGGCAGGAAAACACCGGGTTGTCATTCCTCACCTCCAGCGCTTCAAGGAAGAGTATGAAAGATTCTCTGGAACCTACATGAATAACCGGATACGAACAACAAAATACACACTTCTGAATTTCGTGCCCAGGAATTTATTTGAACAGTTCCACAGGTACTGTGTGTTAATTTGGGGGAATAACGACACTTTAGGATTTTCTTCACCATTCCCAGTTGCTACGTGACGTTGGCCATTTTCAAGGCACCACGTGTTAGAGAAGGCTAAAACTTAAAATGCCTTCTCTTTACCGGAGAAGATATTGTTGTCATCCTACTGTTATTCAGTAGGAAAGTAATCGATTGATTGATTGATTTAGCTAATGTCATGCTGATCAAGAGTCTTCCCACTATTAGTTTAGTGTTCTTCCCTATATGCCAAGGTGTCTGCTAATTTCAGATCCTTCTAACTTAATATAACACGGGAAAATGGCCACTGAAGCAAATGCAAATGTAAGATGTTGTTAATCATTTGAATTAATAATCACTTAGTGTAGCTTGCCTAGGACTTTAGGCATTGAAAGAAATGAAATTATAATAGTGGCTACTAGGCAGGGGCACCTATGTTTACAAAAAATAAAAAGGCAGTGGAGCGTCGAATATAAAACATACTTTCAAGTGGGGCTGGGAGTTTGGCCTAGTGGTAGAGTGCTTGCCTAGCATGCACGAAGACCCGGGTTCAATTCCTTGGTATGGCATACATAGAAAAAAGCCAGAAGTGGTGCTGTGGCTCAAGTGGTAGAGCTCTAGCCTTGAGAAAGCCCAAGGACAGTGCTCAGGCCCTGAGCCCAAGCCCAGGACTAGCAAAAAATAAAAATAAAAAAAATACTTTGAAGTAGATAGAAGCCACAAATGTATTATACAAATTATATTACATAGATCCTTCTATTGATATGTTTCCATGACACCTGTACAGCAGAGGTATGGGAAACGTATTTGAGAAAGGAGAAATGATAGTAATGAGTAAATCAAGGCAGTGGCACAGAAGACACACTTGAAGCCTAGGAAGTAGTTCTCTTGATCACATTTAGAGACTTGCTAGGGATCAGCAGGCAGTAATGCTGGAAATATAGATGTAACCCCCTAGAAGGTTCTTGCTGTCAGGATAAAGCATGGAGACACATGGAGGTAAGATTCTGCATGGTTCTGTGGAGGCATTGTGGTGAGTAGACAGGCTGATTGGTAAATAAAAGGAAAAGACAGTATTAGGAAGTGATGTTTATATCCAAATGGATTAAAATAGAGGTTCATGCTTCAAATAATGGAGGGATGAAAAGAAGGATGACCTGCTGCTGGTGCTGTGGGTTAGATGTGGACATTTAAATGAACAAGAAGATGACGGTATGAGTATGTTGACCAGAAAAGTGAACAGAAAGGAAAAACGACAAGGAAAAACAAGAGTATAACGAAAGAAACTTAACTGGTAACCTTTTTGTTTTGTAAATGTATCTGAGACACTAATGTAAGTCTAGAGATTCTCGTATTTCTACCTCACATTTACTATCTACTTTTCTTCTCATGAATCATTCTGTATGTTCCATAGAACTTAGCCAACAGTGACTAGATTTAAAGTACAGATATGAGTTTATTGAATTAATGGCTTTAGATGCCATGAATATCACACCTGTAATCGTAACTTCTCAAGAGAATGAGCTCTAAAGTTCAAAAGTCTAGGCATGGAAGTACTTGAGACTGTTATTCCAATTAGTTACCAAAATGTTAGAAGTAGAGCTGTGGCTCAAGTGATATTAGCCTAGATACAGGCTAGCGTACTAGCTTTGAACAAAAACTTCAAGGACAGTGCCCAGGCACTGAGTGCAAGCCCTAGTAATGGCATACACACACACACACACACACACACACACACACACACACACACACACACACACACACACACACACAACCAAAAAGCAGAATTTGTAGTCTAGTACATTTGATGAACATCCGTTAGTACATTTGACACTTGAGAAGTTTCCCAGAGCTATAGACATGAATATCTCCCATGTGGAAATGATTAAAGTCACATGCAAAAATATTGAAGGTAGCTTGGTGAGGTGGCTCACACCTGTAATCCTAGCTACTTAGGAGGCTGAGATCTGAGGATTGCAGTTCAAAGCCAGCCCGGGCACTAAAGAGCAGGAAATTCTCATCTCCAATTAATTACTAGAAAATGGGAAGTGGGGCTTGGCTCAAGGGTAGTGTCGTAACCTTGAGCTAAAGAGCTCAGGGACAATGCCTAGGCCTAGGGGTAGGGTGTTAGCCTTGAGCAGAAGATCTCAGGGACAGGGCCCAGGTCCAGAGTTCAAGCCCTATGACCCACCAAAAATATATATATATATTTATATTATATATTGTATATTTAAATATATATATATAGGAGAAATTGGCAGAGCAAAATGAGTTGAACGTAATGAATGAAAATTCTGAGTAGATAAATCTTTTGAGGAATTTCATGGTCAATGGGAAAATATGTAATTAAAAAGTCAAGCTTCCTTGCAGGATTGAGGCTTTCTTTTTTTTTTTTTTTGTAAGAAATAGATCATCTTAAATTTACCTTGGTGAAAAGCAGCAAATCTGTGAAGGAATATCTGAAATATGAAATAGAAGAATGGGAGAAGTTTTTGGAAAATATGGCTGTCAGTAGTATGAAATGAAAGAGAAGGATTGGACCAGAAGTGTGTCCCAGTGGTAGAGTGCTTGCCTAGCATGCATGAAGACTTGGGTTTGATTCCTTGGTACCACATACATAGGAAAAGCTGGAAATGGTACTGTGGCTCAAGTGGTAGAGCTCTAGATTTGAGAAAGCCCAAGGACAGTGCCCAGGTCTTGAGTTCAAGCCCCCAGGACTGGCGAAAAGAAAAAAAAAAGAAAGAAAATGACTAGAACCCATTGATTCAGATTTTTCACCCAATACTGGGGTTTAAACTTAAAAACTTATATATGCTAAGTAGGAACTCCTGCACTTGGACCACACTCAGATCCTGGGGTTTGTATTCAGGCCCTGGCACTGTCCCTGAACATTTTGCTCAACAATAGTGCTCTACCACTTGAGACAGCTCACTTCCAGCTTTTTGGTGGTTATTTGGAAATATGAGTCTCACAGCTGAGTTTGAACCACAATCCTCATATCTTAGCCTCCTGAGTGACTAGGATTACAGGTATGAGCCACTGGTACCCAACTGTTTTTGACACTGGATCTTTTCTTTTTTTTTTTTTTTTTGTTTCTTTGTCTCCTGGGGCTTGAACTCTGGGCCTGGGCTTTGTGCTTGAACTCTTCAGCTTGAGGCTAACACTCCACCACTTTGAGCCACAGCGCCACTTCTGGTTTTCTAGTGGTAAACTGGAGATGAGAGTCTCAGGGACTTTTGTACCCAGTCTGGCTTTGAACTGTGAGCCTCATATTTCAGCCTCCTTCTAGTCTAGGTTTATAGGTGTGAGCCACTGGCTCCGGCTTGGATCTAATTTTATACTGTAGACCAGTATTGTCTGTAATCCTCGTGCTAGCATGATAGACATATGCCACTGTACCTAACCACTGATTAAGATGGATTCTTACCAACTTGTAAGCCCAGAATGGTCTTAAATAGTGATTTCCAGTCTGTACATCCAAAGTAAGTAGAACCATAGACTTGAGGTACTGCACCCAGGCCAGTATAGCCTCAATTGCTTGAGCTTTAAAGTAAAAATAGGAATTCTTTATGTTGTCCTGTGTTATGCAACTCAAAGATGCCTCACTCAAATAAATGCTCAGTACAATATACTTAATAAACCTTTATCTCACACTTATTCAAATATGACCTGATAAGCCAAGTGTGTGGGAGGGTAATAACAAGGGCATGTAGATTTACTGGATTGTGCTAGTTCTCTGTTTAACCAACTAATACAAACTGAGGGGGGAAAAAACACAAAAAGATCTTTGATCTTTGGGGTGATTTGTTAACATACCATCTCTCTGTGTGCTTGGATTATAGGGCTGCAAATTTATATTTCCTCTTCCTAGTTGTTCTGAACTGGGTGCCCTTAGTAGAAGCCTTCCAAAAGGAAATTACTATGCTGCCTTTGGTGGTGGTCCTTACAATTATTGCAATTAAAGATGGGTTGGAAGATTACCGAAAATACAAAATTGACAAGCAGATCAACAATTTAGTGACTAAGGTTTACAGCAGGTAAGCATCACTAAGGAATATGCATGCATTATGTGAAAGCATGATCTCTTTTTTTTTTCTCCTTTTAGAAGTGACTAGGGACCTTTCTGTATTGTTGTTGTCTCCAGTGAATATTTCCTAAAATTGTACCATGAATTCAGTTTGGGTTCAAAGGGAAATAAAAGTCATTATCAATCCAAGACTTTAAAAAAGGAAAGTTTCTCTGCATCATGAATTAAACTTCAGACTACAGGAGAGCAAGCAGGCAGGCAGGTGGTTTTATAACACTGGATGCCACAATTTAGGATTAGGAACAGGATGGGTTATGAAAAGCAGAAGTGGACTTGAATTGATGTGAAATATGAGATGGGAATGGAAAAAGAAGGCAGGAAGTTGCATATGGGAGAAAAGGGATTGTGAAGACAGAGAAGAGTATTCTGCTTTTGATGCACAAAACCAGGAGTACCTTGGGGTATCAGCATCTCGGGGTACTCACAGTGCAAGTCTATTCAGGAGTGTGTTTGTTATTGGAGACCTGTATTTCCAATATTTGTGAAATAGAAAGTCTACATAGCCAAGCATAAACATGGTTAAGATGAGTGTTGAACCATGTCATATAGTCTGTAAAGCTCCAGTTAATATTTAGTCACCAATAGAGATGTTTTTATAAATTGAGTGATTATCTTCTAAGTGATCTAATCAGTGTGGTCTTTTGTCCCTACGAATTGTCACAATCAGAACAAAAAATGGTTTTTAATTTTTCTCCCATAGGAAATAGGAACCTCAAAGCTCTGTAGACTACTAAGTGAAAAACAGGACTATGTAAATGACTTGAGGAATTAGTTGAAGGCCGTGACCTCACAGCAATAATTACAGTAAATATTGTTTAAAGGCAGACAAGGACTAAGATTTCCTTAGTAGTAATAATGACATATACTGAATTTAAAGTCTATTTTAAGATAGAAAGATCTAACAAATGATTCCTTAACTGTGTAAATAATATTAAATTTCTTTGAAACTGGAAAAAAAAGCAATAGAGATATCTTCAACCTTAGGTGAGCCATAAAAAGAAAAAGAGGATACTGTACACATATTTTGATCTATTTTTAGTTGAATGCTCAGGTGTGATGACTGTTCATATGGAAGGTTGTTTTCATTCACTGATCATTTGAGGCTAATAATTTACTATGGTGAAATAATGATGTTTAAAACATGTGACCTATGGTTATTATATTTCCATGGTATTTTCTTCTATTATTATTTAGCCTCTTGGCTGGACCAAAAACTCTCTGAGAAGAGACAATGTGCTTTCACTCCTTTCCCAGGTTCTCTGGTACCCCAAGCACACAACAGCATGCAAGAATCATTCTACATACAAAACCATTGAAACCTATGTGTAATTTCATTCTAGAATTATACTCAAATAACATGGAGTTTCAATGGGAAAACTGGAAAAGTCCATTCTGAATTTCCAGATGAGTTTGAGAATTTTGGTTTTAGGATTTTGTAGCTTCTCCTTTAGAATTTAGCTGTTTTTTGTTTTGTTTTTAAATTATATGTTTCAGGTTTTTTTTTTTTCCATTTTTAGGAAGGAGAAAAAGTACATGGACTGTTGCTGGAAAAATGTCACTGTTGGCGACTTCATTCGCCTCTCCTGTAATGAAATCATCCCTGCAGATATGGTGTTACTCTTTTCCAGTGATCCTGATGGAATCTGTCACATTGAAACTTCTGGCCTTGATGGAGAAAGCAATTTGAAACAGAGACAGGTGGTACGGGGGTATGCAGAACAGGTAAATAATATGTTCTCCGGGGGTGATTAATTAACATTCTTCTTTTTTTCTCCTTGGGAAATGACTGAGTTCTTTTCTGTAGTACAGATAAAGAGAGTTTTAATTTCATTTTATTTAATGACTGACAAAACAATCTCAGTTTTAATCAATTTCTAGATATCAGTAGACCTGTACTATATTGTGTAGATAACAGGATTAAATGACTTTGGTGTTCAAACACTTCTGTCTTCAGTCACTTTGTGGAGCTAAATTAAAGAAACCTGGTAGAAGGAAACTACTGTAGAAGAAATTTATTTTTCTTAATCTTGAATATTGATTTGTGTATAGCTTGACATTGCTCCTAAAATAGCTCCTAAAATATATCATGACTTACATTCCAAAGCTTTTGAAAACATTCACAGCCTTTTAGGTCACATAACTTCCATATTTTTTTTTGCCAGTCCTGGGGCTTGAACTCAGGGCCTGAGCTCTATCATTGGGCATTCTCAAGGCTAATGATCTACCACTAGAGCCATAGCACCACTTCCAGCTTTTTCTATGTATATGGTCCCAAGGAATCAAATCCAGGTTTTTGTGTATGCTAGGAAGCACTCTACCACTAAGCCAAGCTCCTGGCCCATCCATACCTTTTTTTTTTTTTTATCCTGCTGTATTAAGGGAAAGGACAACTTTGAAGTTATAGAGTTCTGCCTTTAATAGCTGTGGGTTTGGGCAAGTTACTCAAGTATTTTATGCCTACCTTATCTTAAATTGATGATGCTATTTCCTTTCCAGTGTCTTTGTAAGATTCATATGCAACCACATTAGGTACAGTATATAAGAGCTGAATCTTTTCTTTGCATATAGAATCACTTGAGATGAAGTATATAAAATTTAGTGGTCATATGTTTAAACCTGAGTGACTAATAATCTGGGGTTTCTCCACTTGGTTTTTGTAGGTCAAACAACATTTTAGCTTCTTACCATCCTTTAGTAAATTTCACTTGGAGTGAATTTTTGGTCCTGTGAACTTTACATAGACCCTCTGATTAACATGCCCCTCAGCTTAGTGCTACTGTCACTTTTATAAACAGTCCTGCTCCTAAAATTTTGGGAAAATCTTGCACAGCTTAGAATTCTGTTGTGCTACTGAATATCTTCTTTTTGAGGATGATGTAAACTATTCCTTATCATGGCTTGGCTGTGATGAAAGATGAGTGCTCTGGAACCCACTGACCTCTACTCTAATTCTGGCCTAGCCTTTTGAAAATGTCCGACCCTCATTGTTCCTGTGTCTCATCGTGTGTTAATTAGGCTAAATTGTAGTAACACCTTCATGAGACTGTGAAAAAGAAATCAGTATATTTAGTGTATTCAAAATGTGAATTCAACTCTGTAGAAAAGACCTGAAGGCTGGGAAAGTGGCTTAGTGGTAGAGTGTTTGCCTTGTATGCATGAAACCCTGGGTTCAATTTCTCAGTACCACATAAACAGGAAAAGCTGGAACTGGCACAATGGCTCAAGTGGTAGAATGCTATCCTTGAGCAAAAACAAACTCAGGGACAGTGCCCAAGCCCAGAGTTCAAGCCCTAGGACTGGCAGAAATGAAAGAAGGAAGGAAGGAAGGAAGGAAGGAAGGAAGGAAGGAAGGAAGGAAGGAAGGAAGAAAAGAAAGAAAGAAAGAAAGATAGACAATTGACATAGCATATCATATATCTTTCATTGTCACATTTGCTGTGATATGTGTATTCATATTCTGAGCTTTGTTATTAACAATATATAGGTGTATCATTGACTAATCTTCCTAATAGCCAAAAGCTATATAAAAATAGAGAAAATGAGAAAAGTTTCTATAATTTGTTCTTAGTGAAACTATACCTTATAAAAGCTCTGTATTATGAAGGTATTTTTGTTTACACAGCCACTAGCTTCATAAAGTACACTAAATTATCTACTTTATTCACAGAGGAGTGTTCATTTAAAATTTTGATTTATAAATTCTGGCTGAAAATACATTATCTCAAAGAATATGTACCTTTAACACAAGCACTACTGATAAGATTAAAGACCAGCAAAAGAAGTGTTTTCAGTGTTACCAACAAAGAAGTGTTTGAGTAGAAGGTTTCTTCTGGTGTCTTGCATGAATTCTAACACATGATTTGTAGGTTCATTTAAAGCATGGCCTAGGGCCATTCTGATCCCAGATATGCATCCCATGGTTATGCCTATACTCTCTTTCCTCTGGGAAGTTTAGAACAAGCTTTGTGGCAAAAGAGACTTAATTACTTTTCCAAGAATTAATGAGCATGATAAAATGTTTAACCAGCAAAATGTCCGTGCTTCAATCTTAAATTCTTCTTGTTTTGTGATATTTGAAAAATATTTTTTAGGACTCTGAAGTTGATCCTGAGAAATTTTCCAGTAGAATAGAATGTGAAAATCCAAACAATGACCTCAACAGATTCCGAGGCTTTCTGTGAGTGACATGTGACTTACCTTTGGGGACAAAAGTGGACTTGGCTTAACTCAGTAAAAGTTTTGTGTACTTAAAACCAAGTCAAATCATTACAGAACACAAGTTAGCCACCTATATGTTAGTTTACCAAAATAATTTCATTAATCTTTATCTTGGTCTGTAGTTATTGAAAACAGTAGCAACATGCTGGGCTCTGGTGGTTTATGCCTATAATCCTAGGCAAGCCTCTACCACTAAGCTAAACTCCCAGCCTATGCCTGTAATCCTACCTACTCAGGAGGCTGAGATTTGAGGATCATGGTTCAAAGCCAAATTGAGTAAGGTCAATGAGACTCTTAATCTCTAATAAACTACTCAGGAAAAGCTATGACTCAAGTAGTAGAGCACTAGCCTTGAACACAGAGAGGCTCATGGATAGAGCCCAGACCCTGAGTTCAAGCCAGGACTGGCCAAACAAGCAAACAACAACAATAAATAATAATTGTAATGACATTTCTTATTAAAATCTTCTTAGAATCACCTTTGGTGGTATAGGAATATGAGCTCCACAATCTTTTTTTTTTTTTTTTTTTTGAGACAGGATTTCACTATGTAGCCCAGACCAACCTCAGCCTCCCAGGTACTGGGGTTACACTTGGAAACCACCAGGGCTAGCTTCCTGAGCTCCATAGTAAGCTTGACACATGAGTGTTTGGAAGCTCTGTTTGGACTAAAGTGGTGGGTTGAATAATAGCTTTCTTTAGATTTAAAGTAGTAGGTTAGCTACTATGATTAGAAAAAAGTTAGACAGTGATTTGACCATTTGTTTTAGAATATCAGAGGCTTTCTGTAGCATCCACATCCCTTTTGCAAGGGCAGTTAGACGTTAGGTCTAATTTGATGCTTGGCTTTGGCCACTTAAGTGCTTTATGACTCTAAGCCAAGTTATTTACTCTTTTGATCCTCAGTTTTCTGAGTTTTACAAGGAAACAATTCATATTTAGTTTTAGTAAATTACAGAAAGAGACAACTCATTTTTTTGTGTGGCTAGAATTAGCCTCATCCAGTTGCTTAGTTTCAAAGGCATTTAAGAAAAAACTAATGACCTTCATGAACATAAATGTAAATGTTCTACCTAAAATTATGTCAAATCAAATCTAATAATACGTAAAAAATATAATACTTCATGACTTATCCCAAAAGGCAAGATTTAACAGTATAAAAGGGTAACAGTATTAACATTATATTAATAAGCCATATTTAGCAAATTCAAGAAGGAAAGGAAAACCAAGTAGTAATTTCTTAGATAGAGAAACATGATTTGGCAAAGTTTAACTTCCATTTCTGAAAACTGGGACAATGAAGGAATATTCTCAACTTACAAAAGGATATATAGGGGTCCAGAGGTTGGCTAACAATAGAAGCCCTAAGTTCAATTGTTTTGTAACCACGAACACAGAAAAAGCCAAAAGTGGTAGAGTTCTAATTTTGAGAAAACTCAAGGACAGGGCCCAGGCCCTGAGTTCAAGCCCCAGGACTGGCAAAAAGAAAAAAAAAAAGGGATATATAGTAGCTTGTAGCTAGCATCATGCTTAGTGTTGAAAGACTATTGCACAAGAGCAAGACATGAATGCTTTCTCACACTGCTTTTGTTCAAGATTGTACTAGAGGTTCAAGCTATTTCCAGCAGGTAAAATGATTTTCTTTGTAGAAAATCTGATGAAATGATAAATTTTTTTTAAAGGCTACATAAAATACTCAAACAGAGAAGTGAGTTTAACAGTAGATCAGTACACTCAAATCAATTCTGCTTCTCTATATTCTGAGCAATCAGATATCACAAAGCTTTTAAATATTATTTATAATATTTAATTCAGGGATAACTGAAATGACAGTGTTGAGTTTTAACCTGTGAACAGTATGTGTATCTCCATGTAATTAGGTCTTTAATTTCTCTTTAACAATGCATAGTAATTTTTTGTGTATAGCTTTCATATCCTTTGTCAAAAATTTATCTATGTTCTATTATTTTCCAAGCTTTCACCTTAAGGAAGTGTTTGCATTTGTCAGTTTGAGTGTGTCTTTTAGACTAGAGAAGACTGGGTCTTCTTGCCTTTTGATCCAACATGCCAATCTGTCTTTGGATTGGAGAAATGAGTCACTTATTATTGAATGTTAGAATTGAAAAGTAAGCAGTAGATCCTGTTATCTTTCCCCCAAATTTGATTAGGTGCCTCTTCCTGTTCCATCTGTATTTATCTAATCATCTTGTAGGATCTGTTTTTTCCTACTTCTTTCATATTCATGTCATTCATCTATATGGAGGATGTCTTTTTGTATATCTGTAATGCTGGCTTAATGATGATAAATTGCTACACTTCCTGTTTTTTTTTGTGTGTGTAATGTTTTAGATTGCCCTTTAGTTATAAATGAAAGCTTGGCTACATACAGTATTCTTGGTTGTACCTTGATTCTCTTGTCCAAGATTTAGGGCTTTCTCTTCTTATTACTCTAGTAAGCGCATTTCCTATACCTGTAGCTATCAGCTTTTCTGCTTTCTCAGTACCCATCACCCACAATTTTGGTCTTTTAATTGAGTTTTAGGGTTCTTGGAATTTTTTTTCTGTTTCCTTCCTTCTTTCTAGTATTTCTATTCTTGTCTTCAAGCCCAGAAACTCTGACCTCCTTGTGATGCATTCTGTACTTTTGTTATTATGCTAGATTATTCAAGTATTAGCTTAGTTTTTTAAAAGCTGTTTTAAAGATATAATAAGCAGTTAGTTTTCTGGTAGTTAATTGGAGAAAACTGCAAATGGTGCTGTGGCTTAAGGGGTAGAGCTCTTCCTTGAGCTGAAGACCTCAGGAAGGACAGCACCCAGGCCGAGTTCAAGTCCCACAACCGACGAAAATAAATGAATAAATGATAAATAAATCTCTTCATTCTTTCCCACCCAACTCCACATCTTTTTTGTTGTGAATATTTCACTATATTTTATACTGGTTAAGGTCATTTTAAAAACTAACCATAAAAACATGGTCCTGCCTACAGAAATTGAGGACCATTCTGTATTAACTTCAGGCTTTTTTCAAAATCCTCTAATTGACTAAAAAGTATTTTTTTTTTGGTCATGGGGCTTGAACTCTTGAACTCTGGGCCTGGGTGTTGTCCCTGAGCTCTTCAGCTCAAGGCTAGCACCCTACCCCTTGAGCCATAGCACAACTTGTAATTTTCCAATTTTATTAAGAATAATTCTCTATTAACTGTTGTTTCCCTAAATATAGTGCATGCTAAGATCCTTATTTTGAATATTTCTAAGTTTCTGTAGTGACTGACAATGACTACTTAAAAAACAAAACAAAACAAATAAAAACAATGGGAGGTAAAAAAAAACTGGGAGCCAAAACAGGAAACTAAGATAACAAAAACAAAAGGCTCAGAAACTTTCTGTGAACTAATTTATTATTTGAAATCAAGAACATTCAAGTGCCACAATTTTATCTTTATACATCTACATTTGCCATTTAAAAACTAACCTGGCTACCCAGAAACACAACAAATCATAGAAAGTCTGGATAAGTGGGACTGCATTAAACTGCAGAGCAAAGGACATAGCTATCAAACTAACTAGAAAGCCTACAGAGTAGGAAAAGATCTTCACTACCCACACAACAGACAAAGGCCTCATATCTAAAATATATCAACAGCTCAAAAAATTAAATCACTCCAATACTAATCTCCAAAGAAATAACCATCCCATTAAAAGACTGGCCAAAGATTTAAAGAGAGTCTTCTCTGAAGAAGAAATAAAAATGGCATATAGACACATGAAGAAATGCTCCACATCTCTGCTCATAAAAGAAATGCAATCAAAACAACTAAGATTTCACCTCACTCCAGTTAGAATGGCCATGATCAAGACTATTAACAACAGATGTTGGAGGGGATGTGGCCAGGAGGGATCACTACTACACTGTTGGTGGGAGTGCAAACTCGTTCAACCACTATGGAAAGCAGTATGGCAATTCCTCAAAAGACTAAACATAGAGCTCCCCTATGACCCAGCAATTCCACTACTTGGCATTTACCCAACCATCCAGAAACAAGGACATACTAAATCCACTAGCACAATGATGTTCATTGCAGCACTGTTTACCATAGCAAAGATATGGAACCAACCCAGATGTCCCTCAGTTGATGAGTGGATCAACAAGATGTGGTATTTGTACACAATGGAATTCTATGCTGCTGTCAGAAAGAATGACATCTCCCCATTTGTAAGGAAATGGAAAGACTTAGAAAAAATCATGTGAAGTGAAGTAAGCCAGACTCAAAGGAACATAATCAGTAGAAACCTTGAGCTTTCCTAGCAGAGATTTACAATAGAGCAAAACCTAGATACATAAGGCCATATAGTATGATGCTAAATGAAAGGACCTCTAGGATATAGAAACAAAAGCCATATAATGAGTGATTGTTGTCCTTAATGTACTATGTTATCTCTCATCTCTTTTGCTGTCCTTGGTTATCTCATATTGTTACAGTATTTTACCTTGTTATCTGATATATTGTATATATGCTTATTTGGTTATTTGAAGATGGATAGGGAAGGGAGGAAAACAAGATGAGGAGTGGGGCTGGGGGAGGGAAATGGGGACCAAGATATGAGAAAGGGTATCAATGTTTGTGAAGTAATATACCTTCTATCTGGTGAATATAATGTAACCTTTCTATTAATTATAATAGAAAATATCTGAAAAAAAACTAACCTGGTTTACTGCCTTTTTTTACAGAGAACATTCCAGCAAAGAACGTGTGGGCCTCAGCAAAGAAAATTTATTGCTGAGAGGGTGCACTATTAGAAACACAGAAGCTGTGGTGGGCATTGTCGTTTATGCAGGTTGGTTATCCTTCTGGCTTTTATCGGTCTCCTCTGTGCTTTTCTACAACTTAACATTTTCATTGACTCAAAATTACCATCCATGGAAGCAGGAAGTGAACTTTGTCTTGATAAACTTAATCACTGTTTTGTTTTCTTTTTCCACAAAAACAGAACAAACTGACCAAAATACACTGTTTTCTTAAATTACCTCTTGTAACTATTTTTTTTTTTTGCCAGTCATGGGGCTTGCACTCGGGGCCTGAGCACTGTCCTTGGATTTTTCTCAAGGCTAGTGCTCTACCACTTGAGCCACAGCACCACTTCCAGTTTTTTTTTTGTTCCTATGTATGTGGTATCAAGGAATCGAACCCGGGTCTTTGTACATGCTAGGCAAGCACTCTACCACTAGGCCAAACTCCCAGTCCACTTGTAACTATTTTTTTAATCTGATATTTTCTACATGATTTTAATTTGTACATTTCTGGATATCTTGTGTTTACTACATAGGACATGAAACCAAAGCAATGCTGAACAACAGTGGACCGAGGTATAAGCGCAGAAAATTAGAAAGAAGAGCAAATACAGATGTTCTGTGGTGTGTCTTGCTTCTGGTTATAATGTGTTTAACTGGTGCCGTGGGTAGGTAAAATCTGTTGTTGTTGTTTTAACATCATTTTGCCAAGGGGGAATTTTTTTCAAAATGATGTTTGTGAATGTTCAGATTCTGTAAGGAAGCTTTTATTAGTCTCCTCATCTACTAGCCTGAAAAAAACATTAATAGTGACTGTTTATTCTTTGTCATGGTACTGAAGCAATCTAGGAGGATATCTACAGAGAGATAGATACAAAGGCCTTTGAATTTTACCTTCTTTCCCTAAACAATTAGTGTTCAACCAAAATGAATAAAGATTCTCTCCCTCCTTCTTAAGGAATAAAGTTCTGTATTGTTTTAATCTGTGTGTGTGTGTTTTTGAAAGGTCATGGAATCTGGCTGAGCAGATATGAAAACATATTATTTTTTAACATTCCTGAGCCTGATGGGCATGTCATATCACCAGTGTTGGCAGGATTTTATATGTTTTGGACCATGATCATTTTGTTACAGGTAATTTCCTTCAAGCTTACCATGAAATTTTAAGATTTTTTTGCTCATTTTCCAGCTACTTTCAGCTATAATCACTTTCTCTTAACATTTTCTTATTTGTATTTTCTTAGGTCTTGATTCCTATTTCTCTTTATGTTTCTATTGAAATTGTGAAGCTTGGACAAATATATTTTATTCAGAGTGATGTGGATTTTTATAATGAGAAAATGGATTCTACCATTCAGTGCCGTGCCCTGAACATCACCGAAGATCTTGGACAAATTCAGTATCTTTTTTCTGATAAGACAGGAACTCTCACAGAAAATAAGATGGTTTTTCGAAGGTGTAGTGTTGCAGGAATTGATTATTGCCATGAAGAAAATGGTGAGTACTGGATTTCTAAAAACAAAACAAAAAACCAAAGAAACTATTTTTTTTATTAAGGAATTTATTAACCTTGATTTTTTACATCATATTTCACATGACATATTTAATAAACAAATATTCAAGAAGGGAATCTGGATATATAATCACTGGCACTTAGATTTTAGAACATAATTAAAATTAGGCTGAGGGTTTGTATGTCAAAGATACATATTAATCTATGTAATAAAACATTATGTCTATAGAGTCATAGATTTTTATGTCTATGTAGTTGTGTTTATATTTTCCATACCATGTCCATAGCTTTGGTTATGCAAATATTGAGTCCTTGCTCTTGGACTGTTTGGATCTAATATCCACATATTAAGGATACCATGCGCCTTTTGTTCCTTTGGTCTTGACTTGTCTCACTCAGCATGATTCGCTCTAGATTCTTCCATTTCCTGCGAATGCCATTATTTTATCTTGTCTATTGGCTATGTAGAATTCTGTTGTGTATACATATACCACATTTTTTTATCCATTCATCTTCAGTAGGGCATCTGGATTGTTTTCATCACCTGGCTATTGTGAATAGTGCAGAGATGAACATAGCTGAGCAGGTATCCTTATCATATCCTGGGTTATGATGTTCAGGATAGATGCCCAGGAGTGATATGGCGGGATCTTAGGGAAGGTCTATTTTCAGTTCTTTAAGATACCTCCACATTGTTTTCCAGAGTGGCTGATCTAGCTTACAATCCCACCAGCAGTGCAGTAGGGTACCTTTTTCTCCACAACCTCGCCAATATCTGTCATTGTCTGAGTTCAAAATCTTGGCCATTCTTTCTGGGGTAAGGTGGTATCTTAGGGTTGTTTTTATTTGCATTTCCTTTATGACCATGGATGATGAGCATTTTCTCATTTTTAGCCTCTTCTTTTGATAAGTCTGTCTTTAGTTCCCTTGCCCATTTAGTGATTGGTTTGTTGGGCTTGGGGGGTGATTAGGTTCTTGAGTTCCCTGTAGATACTGGATATTAAGCATTTGTCTGATGTATTATTGGTAAATATCTTTTCCCAGTTGGCTGGCTGTCTCTCTACTTTAATGGCTATGCTTTTATCTATGCAGAAACTTTTTATTTTTAGGTAGTCATATTAATAGAGTCTCTCTCCACTCTATTGTGACCTTGGGATTCTGTTCAGGAATTTTTTTTGCCTATTCCTATGAGTTCCAGTGTCCAAAAAACTATTTGTAACATAAGTTTTTTGTTTGTTTGTTTTGGAAACCATTTAAGTACATAATTCTGGCCTAGAAGTCCTTTATTTACGTAGTAGATGCTCATATATATATATATATATATTTGATGTTACATTCTTTTTTCTTTTTTTCCATGTATTTTTATTGTAGTTAGTAGAAGGAGCACATTATATTCACCAGACAGAAGGTGCATTACTTCACAAGCATTATTACCCTTTCTTATGTCTTGGTCCCCATTTCCCTCCCCCCACCCCCCACCACTCATCTTGTTTTCCCCCCTTCCCTATCCTATTTCAAATAACCAAAAACACATATATTCAATATATCGGATAACAAGGTAAAATACTGTAACAATATGAGATAACCAAGGGATAACAAAAGAGATGAGAGATAACATAGTACATCAAGGACAATAATCACTCATTATGTGGCTTTTGTTTCTATATCCTGGAGGTCCTTTTATTTAGCGTCATACTATATGGCCATATGTATCTAGGTTTTGTTCTATTGTAAATCTCTCTAGGAGAGCCCAAGGTTTCTATTGATTATGACAAATGAGGGAAACCATTGAGCCTACGTTCCTTCTCTTAATATGATTTTTTCTAAGTCTTTCTACTTCCTTACAAATGGGGCGATGTTGTTCTTTCTGACAGTGGCATAGAATTCCATTGTGTATAAATACCACATCACATCTTGTTGATCCACTCATCAACTGAGGAGCATCTGGGTTGGTTCCATATCTTTGCTATGATAAATAGAGCTGCAATGAACATCATTATGCTAGTGGCTTTAATATGTTCTTGTTTCTGGACGATTGGGTAAATGCTAAGTAGTGGAATTGCTGGGTCATGGGGGAGCTCTATGTTTAGTCTTTTGAGGCATTGCCATACTGCTTCTCATAGTGGTTGAACGAGTTTGAACTCCCACCAACAGTGTAGTAGTGATCATTCCTGGCCACGTCCCCTCCAGCATCTGTTGCTATTAGATTTCTTGATCCTGGCCATTCTAACTGGTGTGAGGTGGACTCTTAAGAGTTGTTTTGATCTGCATTTCTTTTATGGCCAGAGATGTGGAGCATTTCTTCATGTGTCTGTATGCCATTTTTGTTTCTTCTTCAGAGAAGACTCTCTTTAAGTCTTTGGCCCATCCTTTAATGGAATGATTGTTACTTTGGAGATTAGTTTTGGAGTGATTTAATTTTTTGAGCTGTTGATATATTTTAGATATGAGGCCTTTGTCCGTTGTTTGGTTGGTGAAGATCTTCTCCCACTCTGTAGGCTTTCTAGTTAATTTACTAGCTGTGTCCTTTGCCATACAGAAGCTCTGCAGTCTAATGCAGTCCCACTTATCCAGCCTTTCTCTGATTTGTTGTATTTCTTGGTCCTTATTAAGAAAGTTTCAACCTGTGCCAAGGAGACCTAGTGTATCTCCTATTCTTTCTTGTAAAGTTTTCAATGTATCTACTTTTTTTCTTGATTTCTTTGATCCTTTTGGAGTTACTCCTGGTGCAGGGTGACAAAGAAGGATCCATCTTTAGTTTTCTGCAGGTGCTTAACCAGTTCTGCCAGCACCACTTGTCTTTCTTCCATTCTATTTTTCTGGCTCCCTTATCAAAGATTAGGTGGCCATAGGTTTGTCGGTTAATATCTGGGTCCCCAATTCTATTCCGCTGGTCTTCCGGCCTGTTCTTGTGCCAGTACCAAACTGTTTTGATAATTATAGCCCTGTAATAGAGTCTAAAGATTGGTAGTGAAATTCCTCCTGCGCTGTTCTTTCTGCTAAGAAGTGTTTTTGCTACAGGGGATCTTCTTTTATTCCATATGAAATTTTGGATTGCCTCCTTCTATTTCTTTAAAGAGTGACATTGGGGTATTGATGGGTATTGCATTGTATCTGTAGATAGCCCTTGGCAAGACTGCCATTTTCCCTATGTTAATTCTTCCAATCCAGGAGCATGGGAGGTTTTTCCATTTCCTCAGTTCTGCTTTAATTTCCTTTTTCAAGGTTTTGAAGTTTTTATCAAAAAGTTCCTTTACATTCTTAGTTAATTCCTAGGTACTTTATTTTCTTTGAGGCTATTGCAAAAGGAGTTGCTTTCCTGATTGTTGCCTCATTCTTCTCATTGTTGGCATAGAGGAAGGCAGTTGATTTTTAAGAGTTAATTTTATACCCTGCTACCTTGCCAAAGTTTTGAATCAGTTTAAGCAGCTTGGGAGTTGAGTCTACAGAGTTCTTTAAATACAGAATCATGTCATCTGCAAAGAGAGAAAGTTTCACTTCCTTTTTCCTTTTTTCAATCCCCTTTGTGCTTGCTTCTTGCCTTATTGCTCTGGCTAGGAATTCTAGTACTATGTTAAGTTAAAGAGGAGTGGAGAGAGTGGGCATCCTTGTCTTGTTCCTGATTTTAGAGGAAATGGCTTTAGCGTTTTGCCATTCAGTATAATACTAGCTGTGGGTTTGCCATACACAGCCTTTATTATACTGAGGAATGTTCCATGGATTCCTATTTCTCCAGAGCTTAGCATAAAGGGGTGTTGGATCTTGTCAAATGCCTTTTCTGCGTCTGTTGAGACAATCGTGATTCTTGTCCTTGCTCCTGTTGATGTGTTGCATTATGTTAATTGATTTGCGTATGTTGAACCAGCTTTGCCTCCCTGTGATGAATCCTGTTTGATCATAGTGTATAATTTTTTTGATGAGTTGCTGAAGACGGTTGGCCAGTATTTTGTGGAGAAGTTTTGCATCAATACTCATCAAAGAAATGGGTCTGTAGTTATTTTTCTTTGATGAATCTCTGTCTGGTTTAGGGATGAGGGTTATAGTAGCTTCGTAGAATGAGTTTGGCAAAGAGCCTTCATTTTCAATTTTGTTGAAGAGCTTGAGGAGTATTGGTGTGAGCTCTGCTTTGAAGACTTTATAGAATTCAGCTATGAGTCCATCTGACCCTGGGCTTTTCTTGGGTGGAAGGTCTGATTGCCATTTCTATGTCAGTGCTTGAAATAGGTCTGTTTAGTTGGATTAGGTCTTCTTGGTTCAGTGTGGGTATGTTAATATTGGCTAGAAATACATTCTTTTTTCTTTAAAAGTAAGTGATATGTTACTAAATTATACAATGCTAGATATAAACACTTAATAGCTGACACTAAGCGACACTCAAAGACAGATACTCAAAGCTTGCTTTGCTTATCTGTTAGTATCATTTGGTGTCCTTAACATTTGTATTGTAACAAAATGTTATTTAATAGTGTTCATCATAATATAATTTAATATTCATATATTTATATATGTATAGCTTTGCAAATTTGTAATATTCTCTTACATTTATACCATTGTTTTATTGAGTACACATTAGTTTTCTCAAAAAATATATGACATCAGAAATTTAGTAGGTAAAATGTCAATTCAGAGAATCTATTGCTGTGGGTTCCTTTTTTGAGATTTTATGTTTTTAATTTAATTAATGTATAGAGGGGTTACAGTTATGTTCATCTGGTAGTGGATGCACTACTTCTCACACTTTGAGAAAAAATAGAATGGAATAATTTTGTGTATGTGGGATTTAAAATTTTTGCATTTGAAACATTTAGGACTAAAACTAGTCTATCTTTTTTTGATAGAAAATAACTGGAACTAAATATTATCCTGACTAAAACTGTAACTGATAAGAATCTTGTTTGGACACAGGGACTCTTTTCTACTTCTAGAAGTCATTCCCTTTACCTCTGATCACTTGTTTACCAATTAAGCACAACCAGTTCTTCTGGTCTCCTTTATGGAATTAAAAAGCACACACACACATACACACTCACTCCACATACCATGCAAGACAAATAGGAACAAGGGTAAATGCTTGTTCTTTCCAGTTCTTAATCCTGAGATATATTATTTTTGTTGAAGAGAAAACTACTTGATCATGCATCTGTGTTTCAATGGCTTCTAATTTTTCAGAGTTTTTTTCAGCAGGAGTATTGCCTAGCAGATAATTCTGTAAAGGATACTCCTACTTGGAAATAACCCTTTACTCCCATGGAAACTGAACTGAACACATTTGAACACTATTATGCATCTTAAAACCTTATAAAGTAGAAGTGTGGCCATATCCTAGTAATATTTTTAGCCCCCAGAATGTATCAGAACTTCAGGCTTCTATCAGGGCCTCAGGTATAATCTGTGTGTAACAGTATCTCCATCTGGTTTGTATTTCTATTCAAATCTAAAAGATGAGGGAGGGGGTTTTACAGTACCTGCCTAACAAGTACAAGACCCTGAGCTCAAACCCTAGTACCACCAAAAAATGGAAATGAAATGAATATTTAAAGAGAATGGCATTTAAAGAATAAAGTTTTCATGTCAGGTGTCAGGATAATTTTACATCTACAGAAAAACTACAAAGACATTTTAGAGTATCTGAAACCCCTACATATGTTAACACTAATTCTGTGACATATTTGTGTCAAGTAATAACCCAATACTAAAGCATCATTATTAACTGAAATCCATAAGTTTCCTTTGTTTTAACCTAATGTGCTTTTTTTTTGTCTCAGGCCCATATTTAGGATTCTTATAACAGAGATCATCTAGACTTGGCTATTACTCAGGCTTTTCTTCTCTTTTAGTGAATTATTTTTGAAGTTAGTGTTATTACTATAAGAACTTGGCCTGGGCACTGTCCCTGAGCTCTTCAGCTCAAGGCTACTGCTCTACCCTTCAGCCAAGCCCCACTTCCTGTTTTCTAGAGGTTAATTGAAGAGTCTCAGGTCCTTCTGTGCCCGGGCTGGTTTTGTACCTTAATCCTCAGATCTCAGCCTCCTGAGTAGCTAGGATTACAGGCGTGAGACACCACGCCCGGCTGTTTTTTTGTTGTTGTTTTATTTTTTGGTTGATTATGGGGCTTGAATTCAGGCTCTGAGCATTTTTTCCCAAGGCTAACCCTCTACCACTTTAAACCACAACTCAACTTGTAGTTTTTAGGTGGTTAATTGGAGGTAAGAGTTGCACAGATTTTCCTTCTTGGGCTGACTTTGAACCACCATCTCCAGACCTGAGCCTCCTCAGTAGCTAGGAGGAGTGTGATCCACAAGTGCCTAGCAATAGCTCTGTACTCTTGTAGTCTAGTATGGCGAGGTCAGTATATAAATATAAGCTTGCCATAGTGATGGTATGCTTAAAAGTGTTATTTTTACTAAATGCTACTCTGATTTTTCAGGTAGTGTATTTTAAATCAATGAATTTTGCATTGGTTATGGTTTGGATACTAGACATTTTTAAAAGGCTGGAAGCACATGGAGAATTCAGTTAAAACAAGAGATTTGGGTATCAGGGACATATGGGTGATATCATTGGAAGAAACTTAGCTGAATGTTCTGTTTCCAAGGAAGTGAACGCTGGAATGCCAGAGGTGTTTAGGAAATGAGAACTGAGTAGATGGTTCCATGAGGATTGTGAATGATGCAGTTGAAGGATGTTCATTTAAGTGTATCACTCAAGGCCTTGTTTTGGATTCCCTTGGAAAGCTGATTGAAAGCCTGTGATAAATATTTTGTTCCACAGACCTAGTCTTATTTTTTTCCAGATAGCAAATCAAAGCAAGTAATAGACCATACACAAGTTTGAGAAAGGAATGGGAAAAGAAGACAGATTAAACAAGGAAAAGAAATAAATAAATTGGTACCTAGGGCCAGGAGTGTGGTACTGTGTTTGCCTAGCAGGCATGAAGCTCTGGGTTCAATTTCCTGGAACCACATACATAGAAAAAGCCAAAAGTGGTGTTGTGGCTAAAATGACAGAGTGCTAGCCTTGAGTAAAAAGTGTCCAAGGACAGTGCCCAAGCCCTGAGTTCAAGCTTCAGGTCTGGCTGAATAAATAAATTACCAAATATTGGTACCTAACCCAGGACCTATTTTTAGACACATAGATGGATCACAGACATCATATGTTTCCTCGAAGGCGTCAGAGAGCAAGATTCCTGGCCCAGTTTGAGGCATTCCTAGAACTAACTAGAGCCTGCCTTAAGAAAAGTATGGAAAGTTTTCATTACCAATCAGATACATTCCGCTTATCAACCTGATAACAAAGCTTGGCTTTTGTAAACTTTTCCCTGGGCCTGGAAGAATCACTTGAGTATCTTTGTTTTCTGAATCACCATGTAACTCACCATGCTCATTTACTTCTCCCAGCTTTCCACAGACTGATTAAAGGCTGACTCATTCTTTGCTGTCTCCATTCTATTCTTGCTGTTCTACTTGTTGAGAAAGTTTTGTCCTCCAGTAAAAGTTGACCCACTTGTTATCATTCTCCTTACCCAACTGTGTATTTCCTGCATTGCTTAGTGATGACTAAGAGAAGTTGCACAAACCATTAATTCCATTTATGTAGAATTGGAAGCATTTGTTTTGAATATGACATCACATCACCAACACATTTCTTGAGTGACTCAAGAATTTATCAATCGTAGCACCATTGATATAGGGCCTGGGCCTGTCCCTGAGCTTCTTTTGCTCAAGGCTAATTGCTCTACCACTCAGACCAAAGCTCCGCTTCCAGCTTTTTGGCGGAAAGTAAGGGGGTTGGTAGTTTATTGGAGATAAGAGTCTTGTGGACTTTTCTGCCTGGGCTGGCTTCAAACTGCAATCCTCAGATCTCAGCCTCCTGAGTAGTTAGGATTACAGGCGTGAGCCATTGGTGCCTGGCAGTGGATAACTAACTTGTGCATTAGAAGATGTTTGTTGACAAGTATCCTTGGCTTCTACCCTTGATGTCCAGTAGCAGCTCCTACCCTGGCTATAACAGCCCACTGTATGCATAGCCCTTGCCAATAATTCCGTAGGACATCCTGTTGATATTTAGAAACACCGCCAAACCTGCTATATACAATTTAGTCTTAAGGAGCTGATATGATGGATATACACATTGGCTCTGGAATCAGGAAAACTGAAGTTCAAGTCCCTTTTCTACCTCTAACTGTCCCTCTAACCATCTTGTTTAATCATGGTTGAAGTACTTAATCTCTCTGGGTCTTAATTTCCTCAGCTGCAGAGAAAAGCAGTAGTAGTTTCTACATGATGGCATTACGTTGAAGCTGGAAATAAGTAAATATATGTATATTATATACTGATATATATATTCGTATTCATACATGTATATGAGCAATAAAAAAGAAGGAAAGCCAGGCACTGATGGCTCATGTCTGTAATCCTAGCTACTCAGGAGGCTAAGATCTGAAGATCGTGGCTTGAAGCCAGCCCAGGTAGAAATGTTCTTATCTCCAATGAACCACTCAAAATTAGAAGTGGAGCTGTGATTCAAAGTGGTAGAATGCTAGTCTTAAAACACACCAGCTTAGCACCTGTGCTCAGGGCCTTACATTTGAGCCCCATAACCAACAAAACAAACAAAACCAAAACACTCAAGAAGGCCAGGCACAGTGGCTTGTACCTATAATCCCAGCTACTTGGAGGGTGGAATTGGAGCTTAAAGTCAGAGGAAATAAAATTAATAAAATCCAATCGCAATCAGTAAAATCAAGGGATCAAGTGAAGGCATTGTACCTGTAGTCTCAGCTACATGAGAGGCCATAGCTAGGAGGATCAAACTCTTCATACTGGCCCTGGGCAAAAATGTGAGCTCCTACCTGATATAGAATTAAAGTGGTAAAGAGCAGAGGCCATGAATTAAATGCTGGAGAACCCTCCTAGCAAGCACAGGGTATACTAGGTTTAAATCCTAGGTTCAATTTCCGCTCCCCCCAAAAAAAGAATGTACTAAAAAGATTGATATATATTGCCATTGGACTTTATAATATAGACGTAGCTGTGACTGTGACAAGATGGGAAGAAAGTGAAGAGGTAGATAGAAAATTCTAAAACTGGTCAAGGACAGATTGGTGTGAGCAAAAGAAGACAGAATTTAATTGCAAAGATGATATCCTTGAAGAATCCAGAGGATAAGATGCAGGGCATGAATGAAGGGCTTGGCAGATGAAACAGAGATAGATGCTTTTTCCATAGTATTAGGACAACAGGCAACGTCTGGGTATAGATAGAGATCAGTGTTAGATGCAATGATGGGAGAAGACTGAAGTTTCTGATTTTGTCTAGCTTTCTCAATAAAGCAATAAAGTACGTTTATTAATGTAAACCTACAGATGAACACAGTTGTCGGATGGTTCTTTAAGTAACTTCTTGACACGTTGAATTGTAAGTTGCTCTTCTCAGATGATGACTCGGTGTGATTTTTTCATTCTTCAGCCAAGAGGCTGGAGTCCTATCTGGAAGCTGTCTCTGACGAGGAGGATTGTACAGACACGCTGAAAGGCTCTCTCAGCAATATGGCGGCCCCAAGAGTCCACAGCTGCAGGATGGTTCATAACAGGCCTTTGGGAAGCAAGCCCTCACATCAGCTTTCTGGCAGCACTTATGCTGAAGGAGGTGGAGAAGGAGCCAGTGAAGTGCCCCATTCCCGACAGGCTGCTTTCAGTAGCCCCATTGTAAGTGCAAGTGCATATCCATGCATATCTCCAGTGCATGCACCAACATAGCCTTCTAGATATAACACAGCCAAATGGGCTGAACACATAATAATTCACTGTGATTGTGACATACAGTAGAAAAGGATAAACAAACAATACTTTAAAAAATACTTTAAAATGATATTTAAAACGATCCTATCTGAAAAGTACATATAGATTTTTTTTTTTGGTTGTGTGGCTTGAACTCTGGGCCTGGGCACTGTTCCTGAGTTCTTCAGCTCAAGGCTACCACTGAGCCAAGGCACCACTTCCGGTTTTCTAGTGGTTAATTGGAGATAAGAGTCTCTCAGACTTTAGTGCCCAGGCTGGCTTTGAATTGTGATCCTCAGATCTCAGCCTCCTGAGTAGCTAGGATTACAGGCCTGAAAAGTATATTTCTGATCAGGCATGACAATGTCTAAGTGAAAATGGCTCCCTTAATTTAAGGCTCATGGCTCACTCTCAGAACCACCAAAGCTTATCAGAATTACCCCAAAGACAGGTAAGTGTGTCTAATTGATAGAGAAATTATACAGCCTTGTGATGTCCATTAAAAAAATAATAAAACAAAAACCCTTCCTTCCGGCCGGGAGTTTGGCCTAGTGGTTAAAGTGCTTGCCTAGCATGCACGAAGACCCGGGTTCGATTCCTCGGTACCACATACATAGAAAAAAGCTGGAAGTGGTGCTGAGGCTCAAGTGGTAGAGCTCTAGCCTTGAGAAAGTCCAAGGACAGTGCTCAGGCCCTGAGCTCAAGCCCAGGACTGGCAAAAAAAAAAAAACAAAAAAAACCCTCCTTCCTTCCTTCCTTCCTTCCTTCCTTCCTTCCTTCCTTTTATTTTATTGTCGGGGTGATGTATACAGGGGTTACAGTTACATTCATCAGATAGGGGGTGCATTACTTTTCCAACATTGATACCCCTTCTCATTTATTTTTTTTGCCAGTTTTGGGCCTTGAACTTAGGGCCTGAATGCTATCCTTGGGCTTACTCAAGGCTAGAGCTCTACCACTTGAACCACAGCACCACTTGCGGCTTTTTCTATGTATGTGGTACCGAGGAATTGAACCCAGGTCTCTGTACATGCTGGGCAAGCACTCTGCCACTAGGCCAAACCCCTGGCCCCCCTTCTCATGCTTTTGTCTCTCCTCCCACCTCCCCAATCATCTTGTTTTTCCCCTTCCCTTCTTATCTCAAATAAACAAATATGTATACACAATACACCAGGTGACAAAGTCAGATACAGTAACATTAGATTAACCATAAGAAAACCCTTTCTTTTTTTCTCACACTGTAATCTGCCTTCCATATTCCTTCACAACTAGTTCCCCTTCCCCATTTCAGAACCTAAGTATGGACGACTGTTACGCACATGTTGTATTTAGATAGCAGTTTAAGGGCACTATGTGACAATGGCTGAGGTACACGTATGAATTCGTCTGTGAGACAGGTAACCCTGCTGAAAGTGAGTGCATGTCATTTGAGAAGGAAGGAAAAGGAACATTACATTACTCACACTGGTCCCATCGTTTATACTGCACGGTCACCCTGGGAGACAAGTGCCATTATATGGGAGAGGGAGGTAATAAAGTTCAGAGGGTTTAAGTAAATTGTCTGAGGCCTCAGTGTGCAGTGGAGCTATGATGGAGCCCCAGCGGTCTGATTCCCACAACAAGCTCTTTTCTTATTAAATCTGTGCTAACTCTCACCATACTCCAAGGCATAGTAAGTACAAGCCATGTCTTCTGGGTGGAGTATTACACATCCTCAGTATTTTGTTTGCCAGTTCTGGGACTTGAACTCAGGGCCTGAGCACTGTCCTTGGGCTTTCTCAAGGCTAGTCCTCTACCACTTGAGCCTCAGCACCACTTCCAGCTTTTTTCTATGTATGTAATATCGAGGAATTGAACCCAGGTCATTGTGCATGCTAGGCAAGCACTCTACCATTAGGCCAAACTCCCAGCCCCCATCCTCAGTATTTTTATCTTCTCTCAAAAATTGCCTCTTTTGACTTCTCTGGGGTCAGCTTATGTTGAGTCCAGAACTGCCCTGAAGTACATTGATTTGTTTACATAACCTTGACTGTGAGCAGGTGAGCTTCAACAGCCCTAAAGCATCTCTCTATATATTATTGGATTGCAATCAAATTTCTACTACTATATGTTACTGGATTATAATCAAATTTCCACTATGACGCTTTTGTGAAAAGAAGTATTCTCAAGTCAGAGAAACACTGTGTTACAAAAAAATGACATGCTTTTATTTTTAAGAATAGAACTGCTTAGAGCAAATCTGTCTTCAAAATCCTTAAAAGGAGCGCATAGTTGTTAAAAATATTTGGTGATCTGAAATCTCTTGGAAATACCCTTGGTTGTGTCTTGTACAATGTTCCTGGGAAATATTGGTTAAATCTAACAGGTTGCTTGTGCTAACTTTCATTCTGAAGAGTTGAGTTGTTGTTTTTACAAGACTGGTAAATTTTGAACAACAAAAATAATCAATGTAGATAATAGCATCCCTGTTAAAAGAAATGGTATTCAGGGGCTGGAAGTTTAGCCTAGTGGTAGAGTGCTTGCCTAGCATGCACCAAGACCTGGGTTTGATTCCTCAGTTACCACATACATAGAAAAACCGGAAGTGGTGCTGTGGCTCATGTGGTAGAGCTCTAGCCTTGAGAAAGCCCAAGGACAATGCTCAGGCCCTGAGTTCAAGGGCCAGGACAGGCCAAAAAAAAAAGAAGAAGAAGAAAAAGAAAAGAAATGGTATTCATTGGTTTTTTTTATGGTAAATCTATTGCTAAGATTTGATTTTGGCAATGCAATATATAGTATTTATTATATATAATATATGTGACACTGTATTTCAAAGGGAGAAACAATAGTCAACTAGGTAGAAGACCATGTTTGTCCTCCTAGTTTAGTGGTTCAGGTAGTTTTCTTAAACATCTAGTACCTAAATGTTTTATTGTCCTATTGTCACCTCTCACCGTATCATAAATGCATGAACTTATGTTGAGAATAACCCTTTACCTGTTTGGCTTATTAGGAAACGGATGTGGTCCCGGACACCCGGCTTTTGAACACAGTTAGTCAGCTGACTCCTCAGCTGTTCACCAACATGGAAGGTACCACCCACTGCCCACCCCCGGAGCTCTCCTACCTCATGGACTTTTTCATTGCTCTGGCTATCTGCAACACTGTAGTCGTTTGTGCTCCTGACCAGCCACGACAGAAGGTGAAGTCTTTAACACAAACAGCATTTCCATGGGGATTTCCACGGGGGAACGGTTGGGGTTTGCATGTATCTGTACTGATCTTGATCCACTAAAATAGTAATCATGGATGATGGCATCTAGTGATAGGAAGTATGTAACATTCAGGTACTATTCCAGTTTGGTCTTCACTTAACATGCTCTGCATGATTGAGTAGCATTATTGTGTTTAGTCCTGGTAGCAACTCTTTGGGCTAAGTACTCTGAAATCTGCCATCACCACACCTGACCCACTTTGCAGATTGATGCTAAAATATGTGTTCCAGGTCACAAAACCAATTTGTAGGGGAGATGGCCTTGAACCTAAGAAATGTGTATGGCTTATTGTTAGTACACTATTTGCCTATAGGAGGTAGTTGGTGAAGTAATTCATTTTTCTTTTATTTACTTACCAGATAGAAGTTTTCTCTGAGACTTTGAGATCCTCCCCGTCAATGTTATACATATTATAGTAAATAAAATGTAAAGCACTAGATTCATTGTTATAGTTAACAGTTATATACCTTTTTCATGTGCCACTTGGGCTAGTTTTATCTCAATCTATCTGCAGTCCAGTGTGGTATAATATATCAATATTTTTAGTTCTTATAATTTGTTTTTTTGGTGGCACTGAAGATTGAATTTAGCTCTACCTGCTAAACAAGCACTCTATCACTTGAGCCACTCCTCCTGTCCTGTTTTCTTTAGTTTTTGTTTTTGTTTTTTTTTTTTTTACAATCTTGGGTCTTGAACTCAGGGCCTGCGCACTGTCCTTGGACTTTCTCAAGGCTAGCACTCTGCCACTTTAGCCACAGTACCACTTCTGGTTTTTGCTACGTATGTGGTACCGAGGAATTAAACCCAGGCCTTTGTGCATGAGAGACAAACACTCTGCCACAAACTCCGGCCCTCTTTAGCTTGTTTTCAGATAGAGTCTCACACATCACTCAACTATCTTTAGATTGTGATCCTCCTCTCTCTTCTAGTTTACAGGTAGCTAGGATTATGTGCGTACACAACCATGCTCAACCCTGCATGGTGGATTTTTAAGGTCTAGTTGTAGTTGAGAATTCATGGGAAATCCACTTCCAATTAAGAAGAAAAGCTTATTTTAGAAGGTGGTGATTTACCACTTGGCTGTGCTGGCTTCATGGTTCATGGTTATCTTCTCTTTCCCACATATCCACTTTATAATTCACCATACAGTAGAAGCAATTAAATTTTAATTTTTCCATCACATCATTTTCTTTTGGCAACTTCGGGGGTGGTCAACTTCAACATAAAAGTAATTTATTTCCAATTAAGCAGCATTTGATCAGAAACTATACTTTTACAAGGTGTTGACTAGAAGGTTGTCCTATGAAAAGTGATTAGGTAGTTAGAGAAAAAAAGTATCATTAGCTGCTTTTTATTTTTTCTATATACTATTTTTTTAAATATTTGTTTCTGGAGATGATATCTTTTGGTGTTTTCTGTTTATGAAATGTTGCTTTAGTCCCAAAGGATGTAAGATTCTGAAGGAGAATCTCTCAAGATATAAATAGCTTTTTGACATTTCAAGGTAATGAGAGGAAAGCAGTAAATGGTTGCTAATCAGAATTCATGTGGAATATAGAACCTTACCTGTAATTAGTAGCTTTTATTCTTTTTATTTTTGAGTTGTGGAGTACTTTGAAAATCGACCTGAATGAAACCCTCAAGCTATCATATAGTTGGTCGTTTTTAGGAGACACTTGGTAAATGTCCTATGAATTTTAGAATAGGGCGTGTGTGTGTGTGTGTGTGTGTGTGTGTGTGTGTGTGTGTGTGTGTGTGTATGTATCTGTACCAGGCTTTGAACAATCAACTTTCTTGTTTATGGAGTTCTACTTGAGCCATCACACCTCTAGTCTAGCCTTTTGTTGGTAATTTGGGAGATAGTTTCATGGAATTTTCTGCCTGAACTAATTGCAAACAAAGGCTTCTCATATCTTAGTTTTTGAGTAAGCCAGGATTATAGGTGTGAGCTGCCAGCCCTTGGGTCTGTCTGCCTACCTGCCTGCCTGCCCTCCTTCCCTTCCTCCCTAGTTCCTTCCCTTCTCTCCCTCCCTCCTTCCCTCCCTCCCTCCCTTCCTTCTTCCTTCCTGAGCCAGAATTGGGGCTTGAACTTAGGCCCTCTTACTCTCACTTGGCTTTTCCTTTTTCAGTCAAGGCTGGCACTTTACTACTTGAACCACACCTCACTTTTTTGGCCTTTTGTTTAAGGTAAAGTAACAACTTTTGTAGAATCTAAAAAGGAAAGGGAAAACCTTTATTTTGTGAACCATTTGCTTTATGGTTTTTTTCCTGATGTTTTAGTATGTGTATTGTCAGTTATCTGTTCCCATATTTTTTCATGCTGTTTTCATAACATTTCCAATATTACCTCTTGGTCTTTATAAAGTCAGTATTTCAAAAAAAGATGTTTCTATTTTGTTATTGAATTCTTAATTTGCCTACAGCTCTTAAATTGTTATTACTAGGATGTATACAATGAAAATTATTGATTTTTTTCTGTATTTCAAGTTATTTCTTTAGGGGAAAAATGGTGCAGTGTTAGCATTATATATCTTCTGCCTGTATTATCACCATTTTTCCCCCCTCAATAGCAGTAGGAACTTATAATATCATTATTCTCCCCACACCCTCTTCCATGGTTATTCTGCTGCAGCTATTGGAAGAAGTTGCAAGCCATATCACTGTGTCCTATCTCGATTTTTCCCAACTAGACTTCAAAGCTGTGGTGACTTTTGAGTATATTTATTGAGACCGTGTGAAATTGTCTTTCCTAGATCGGGCTGTCTGCACTGAGTGGAATGCCCATTAAGTCCCTAGAAGAGATTAAAAACCTCTTCCAGAGACTGTCTGTCCGAAGATCAAGTTCACCCTCCCTGGCCAGTGGGAAAGACTCACCCTCTGGGGTTCCCTGCACCTTTGTGAGCAAATTCTCTATCTTCACCCGGATGAAACTGTCTGCACCATTGGAGGAAGAGGCCTCTCCAGCGAGTGTGAGCCCTCAGAACACAACAGACGCGGCTTGCTGTACAGAAACAGAGGAGCAAAACAGTGAGGTAGCACTGACTAATATCCAGGTGGACCCCCTCCATGGACAACCCTTGACCTCTGACCTGTGCTATGAGGCAGAGAGCCCGGATGAGGCAGCCTTAGTGTATGCTGCCAGAGCTTACCAATGCACTTTGCGGTCTCGGACTCCAGAGCAGATCGTGGTGGACTTTGCAGCTTTGGGCCCATTAACATTTCAGCTCCTACACATTCTGCCCTTCGACTCAGTGAGGAAAAGGATGTCGGTAGTGGTCCGGCACCCCCTTTCCAACCAAGTTGTGGTATACACAAAGGGTGCCGACTCTGTCATCATGGAGCTGCTCTCAGTAGTTTCTCCAGGTAGGGTCAAAGAGGGTGGGGAGGGCAGGGACAGGAAAGGCCGGGAGCTTCAGAGGCCATTCTCAGTAGCTTTGAGAGGCTAAGAAGTAGGTATTGGGAAGTGAGGGGTGGTCCATTCATACTTAGAAAGGTAAAGAAAGCTGCCTGGGGTTTAGTGGGCAGGCAAGTACCTGTGGGTCTGCACAGACTTGGTTTCTCATCTGGAGTTCATTAGCAGTTATGGCTTGAGAAAGTTACCAAACTATTATTGAGTGTCTACGGGTTCTGCAAAGCGTGTCTTATGGACTGTCCTTTGTAAGGCTCCCAGGAGGCGTCCTGTCATACTATGGCCAATGAAGGAGGAAACTCTAGCCAAAGGCCTGCAGGACGTGTTCACCCAAGAGATGACAGCCAACAGTGTAGCCCTTGTTATTGTTGTTATCCATAGCATGGAAACTGCGTCTGTACTTGTGTTGATACTTCCTCTGCCCAAGGAAGGAAATCAAGGGTGACGATTATTTCTGAGGTGTTTTTTATTTTTTGTAGATACACATGGGGGATTCAAAGTAAGAATGATATTTTTTAAAAAATGTGGATTAAGCTCTGATTGGTTTTTATATAAAATATGTCTCTAATTGAGCAGACTGGCAGAAATACTAGTGTATTGTCCATTATTTCAGATGGAGCCAATGAGGAAAAACAGCAAGTGGTAATTAGGGAGAAAACGCAGAAGCACTTGGATGACTACGCCAAGCGAGGACTACGCACTTTATGTATAGCAAAGAAGGTGAATTACTTACCATCTTTTGTGTTCTTTCCCTTGTTTAGGCATCATTTACTGAGAACTATTATGGAGTAAACCCTAACCCAGGGCAAAACCCTTAGACTAAAAGTTACATTTGCAGAGCTCATGTGATTCCAGATATTTGTAAGTGCTTTTATCTACAGATAGTATTGGTTTAGGAGAAGAAATACCTGGACCCTGCTTTCCTTCCTTCGGGACTTTGTAGATATTGTCTCGTAAGTTTTGTAGCAGTAATATGCTTTGGAAAAAAATATTACCAAAGGTCATCCTTCATTTGTTTTTCCATAAGTTTTTGGTAATTTATGTAATCTTATTCTGCATACGTAAGTCTTCATCTTAAAATCCAGGTAGCTGGGTATGATGATTCATGACTAATCCCAGCAACTGGGAGGTAGAGGCAGCAGAGTCCTATATTCGAGGCCAGTGAGGGCCATATAACAAGTTCCAGGTCAGCATGGGCTTCATAGGGAGACCCTGTCGAGAGAGAGAGAGAGAGAGAGAGAGAGAGAGAGAGAGAGAGAGAGAGAGAGAGAGAGAGAGTTACTCATCATTATTTTCTGTTGAAAATAATGTTGAGACGTAACAAAACTTGAATAAGAGATGCCAGAGCACCAATAAATGATGTGAAGAATGTTATTATAGAACTTCTCTATCCAAGTTCTTGTGAGTTGTCTTAGAGTAATTGGGATCTATTATGGACCCCACACGACTAAGCCAGTGAAGTTAATGAAGGATCCAAGACCTGCCTTACAGTGGGTTGTAGGAATAATAGAGAGTTCAAGTCATACTGACCCTCTGCCTTTTCAGTCCAGTGGTTTTGCTTCGGAGAAAAAGGTGGCCCCATGGTGTATCATTGTTCCAAAGCAAATTAACTTGTCAGCAGGGTAAATAGCTCACACCCTCCATTCTATCTTGCTTTGGAACAACTCAAGTGTGGATGCGTCCTTTATTCACCATCAAAGAAAAAGGAAAATATTAACATTAGGTTCTTTTCCTCCAAGATGTCTGCTTAATTTGTTAGATGAGGGGGAGGGATTCAGATGTCCTTGCTTCACCTCTAGGGACGTTTGCTTTTATCCTTTACAAGTAACCATCAAAACACATCAAAGACGCTGGTGGCTACAGGTTCCCTCACCCAGCATCCTGACCACACTTCCCTAAAGCACCATTAAAATCACCCTGGATTAAACTATCAAGTAAAGACGCTCCCAACTGCTTTACTTCTAGTTTAATTAAGTCGATCGTCTCACTTTCACCATAGATATAGTCTAGAACTTTCCCAGAAATACCGAGCTAACTGTAAGGCCCATCCTGCTGTCTCACACTACTCTGATCACCAAGTCTGGGAGCTGTGACAGGTGACCAGAGGGCATGCACCTACTGTGACTGCCTGGAGGGAGAATAAATACCCTAAAGCATTCTGATGGCCTGGTGCTTTTCCAGCCACGAATCCTGGCCTGGTAGAATTCAAGACTATATGGCTTGTTTCCTATCTGGTCCTTCCTTCCACAGGTCATGAGTGACACTGAGTATACAGAGTGGTTGAGGAGCCGTTTTTTAGCTGAAACCAGCATTGACAACCGAGAAGAATTGCTCATTGAATCTGCCATGAGATTGGAGAACCAGCTAACATTATTGGGTAGGTCGATTGTGTTGTGTTGTATGAATTAAATAAATTTAAACAACCTTGATTGTCTCTAACTACCGTATTCACCACTTCAACTCCAGTAAACATTTGTGATTTACCTGTCTCTACCCTGCTTCCAGTCTGTCCTTGTCTGTTTTGTTGTTGTTATTGTTGTTTATTGAGCCACTCAGTCTTGGGGCTGAAACTCAGGGCCTGGGCACTGTCCCTGAGTTTCTCTTGCTCAGGGCTATCTCTAGCTCTGATGAACCATGGCTCCACTTTTTGGTAGTTTATTGGAGTTAAGTGTCTCTTGGACTTTCCTGTCCAGTCTTGATTTGAACTTTGATCCTCAGATCTCAGCCTCCAGAGTAGCTAGGATCATAAGCTTGAACCACTGGTACTTGGATTGTTCTGCTCTGTTTTTCACTTCACTGAGCCAGATTAAACTTTGTGGCAGGATTCAGTTGGTCACCTTAGTCCCCAACATAGAACATAAAGTTTCTTGTGTTCAGGGGTAGCTAAACTTTCTTGCCAGAAATGTAGCCTTTTTGTCAGTTCTCACAACAAATCTCCATTTTATTTAGAAAAGCAGTTCAATGGTGTTTTCCAAGTCACACGTGAGTAACTCAGAGTTAGTTACTAACTAACTGAGCATGGGACTCACTTGTACCTGGGTCCAGGGTTCAGGTTCTTTCATCCGCACCTGGAATGAACCTAATGAAACTTATTTTTCTTCTTTGCCGCTCAGATTCTCTTTCAGAATTGCAGAACAAATGCTTATGTCAAGTTAAGCTGCATCTTAGAATCATCTAGAGAGTTTTAAATAATATCCTATTCCTAGGCTCCGTGATTATGTCTGCTTGAATACTGGAATTGTTAAAAGCTAACTGAGTCTAAGGAGACAAAAGCAAGTTTACAAGTCCATGGAAGAGCATGGACACTGATTCTACCATAAGCACCCATACACCAAAAGACCAGCCACTGAGCTCCTTCCCGCTGTTTACATACGATATGATAACTCCTCCCCAGTGATTTTTCTATGCCATTTTATGTAGCTTACTTCCACATGTCTTCATTTGCAATTCTAATATTAAAATGTACTGTGGATTTAATGCCTCTGGCATTTAGCAACAGAATCTGACCTAGTTTGATATAACACTATTTATTGTATTGGTCATTCTACTTGTCCTAAAAATAAGCAAATTTTCCTAGAGAAATATTAATATGATTGGTTAACAGGCATTGCAAAATAAGGCATATGCACCATATTATCTATAGAATATGTGTGTGTACATGGGCATGTCTGAGGGTGTGCAAGTGTGAGTGTGTGTGTGTGTGTGTGTGTGTGTGTGTGTGTGTGTCCCAGGGCTGGAACTCAGGACCTAAGCACTGTCCTTGACCTTTTGTGTTCAAGGCTAGTGCTGTACCACTTGAATGCCACAGCTCCACTTCTGGCTTTTTGGGTTGTTAATTAGAGACAAGACTCTCACAGGACTTTTGTGCCTGAGCTGTCTTCAAACTACAATCCTTGGATCTCAGCCTTCTGAGTAGCTAAGATCACAGGCATGAGCCACTGATGCCTAGCCGATACTACATTTGTAAAACCTGTTAACCTTTTGAATTCCCAAATTCCAATTATTTTAGAAAAGGAAATTATAGACGTGCATGAAAGAGTATTGTATAGACACTACACTTTACTGGCAGGAACATTCTTTGAAAGTCCACCCTTGTCTTGTATCATAATTTATAAAATTATTATAGAATTATAAAATTTACAGTACAAGGCCATATAAATAATTAAATAAGATTCTTACCCACCTAGCCAAAAAGAGAATAAGCAAGTTTGCTGAATTATGAAGCTTCCCTCCCAAAATATTATTTTGTGTTTAACGTTGGTCTACATCTTCACACTTCCTTTGGATCTCTGGAAACTACTGGGAAATTTTGTATAATTCAGGACTAAGTTGGCTAATGAGTAGGATTCCTTCTCCTCCTCCTCCTCCTCCTCCTCTTCCTCCTCTTCCTCCTCCTCCTCCTCCTCCTCCTCCTCCTTCTCTTCCTCTTCCTCCTCCTCTTCCTCCTCCTCTCCTCTTCTTTCTCCTCCTTCTCTCCTGCTTCTCTCCTCCTCCTCTCCTCCTCCTCTTCTTCCGCCTCTTTCTTCTTCTTCATCCTTGCAGTTTGTGTGCATGTGTATGTTGGTATTGGGGCTGGAATTCAGCGCCTAGGCTCTGTACCTGAGCTGCTTCTGCTCAAGGCTAGTTCTCTGCCATTTGAGCCACAGCTCCACTTCTGGCTTTTTAATGGTTACTAAGAGATAAGAATCTCATAGATTTTTTTTTTCTGCCCAGACTATCTTTAAACCTTCATGCTCAGATCTCAGCCTAGGATTATAGGCACAAACCACCAGTTGAATTGCTTAATGAATAAGATTCAATTATAGACTGGAGGAGCTTTAGCCTGCTTGGTTTCTTAAAGGCCTTGCTTTACTTTGAAGGAGCCACAGGCATTGAAGACCGTCTGCAGGAGGGAGTTCCGGAATCTATAGAGGCCCTGCACCAAGCCGGTATCAAGATCTGGATGCTGACAGGAGACAAGCAGGAGACAGCTGTCAACATAGCTCATGCATGCAGACTCCTGAAGCCAGAAGACAAGCTCTTTGTCCTCAATCCCCAGAGCAAAGTAGGTGTAATGAGATTCAACTGCTCCTTTTGTTTTTCAGGCCAGTGGAGCATTTGAAATCAGATATATGTAAGAAATGAAAAGCTTTTTGATATTTATTCAGCCAGTGCTGAATGACAGAGTTCACGTTTGGGAGGAGAATGCCATAGTTTTCCTAAAGGCCTGTGGGATAAGTGTAGTGACTTAGAGGAATCATAGCTGAAAAAAAAAGCAGAAAGCTTTCTTTGTATGATTTAATTTATTTTTTGTCTACCTCTACTTTGGAATATCCAAGTATTTGACAAGATAGCCAAAAATGACTAACAAATCTTGAGACAGAAGTAAGATAAAAAAAATTTTTTTAAGCAAGGAATTAAAAGTAGTCACTCATTCCCTCTCATGATAATTCCTCTCCAGTGAGAAGAAGTAATCATTTCTATTGGAATCAGATAGATATGGGAAATGAAAATAGGTTCACAGCCTGATGGTGCCCTCTAGTGGTAACTCTTAGCTACTGCTCCTGAGAATATATATATATATATTTTTAAGGGGAAAAAAATGTTTAAAAGAAGTTGTTTTTAAAGGAGAAGGAATTGAAGAGATTTACACATAGCTTATTTTCATCTGGCCTTTTCTCCTGCTAATCTCCTCCATAGATGTCCCAATCAGTTTTGCATGAGCATCATATTTTTCTCAGAAGGTACCCACTGTTGACAGCAGTATCTTCCAAGATTTGTACATGTTGTTTCTTTTTCATGGAAAGTCTTCCAGTCTTCCTCTTCCTTCCTCAGCAGTGAGATTTAACCAGTTGGCATCATCGTGTCACATCAACCTGTCTTCCGTGCCCTTTACAATCTCATCTTGAGCTTGTGTCAAGGCTACCACAATTGGCTAGCCATGTTTCTACAGTTAGGCTTCCACCAGGACTCAGCCGGATGGCTGTCTTTATTCAGCAGAGACTGGCATTTTCTTTTCTTTTCTTGGGGCCTTGAACTCTGGGCCTGGGCATTGTCCCTGAGCTTTTCAGCTCAAGGCTAGTACTCTACCACTTCAGCCACTACTTACAGCTTTTTCTGAGGACGTGGTACTGAGGAATTGGACCCAGGACTTCATGCATACTAGGCAAGCACTCTACCACTAAGCCACATTCCCAGCCTGCTATTGTATCTTGTTGGCAGATAGGTCAGGATGCTAAATATTCTATAATGCATAGCAAAGTGCCCCAGGACCCAGGACTTTCTGACCCAAATGTAACTGGCTGCTAGTGCTGAAAAATCCTGCCTGAGGCTATTTGTATGAAATAATAAATATTATAATGGGGAAGGTCAGTTAGGTCGCTGGCATGGTTGTTCCTGCTTTTAATCTTTGAAAACAATCCTGTGCTGTTCTTGTTTCTTTTTCTGTTTTTTTAAAAATGCTTCAATTTTTTTTAATTAACTACATTTATTTTTATTTTTTTTGCCAGTCCTGGGACTGGAACTCAAGGCCTAAGCACTGTCCTTGGGCTTTCTCAAGGCTAGAGCTCTACCACTTGAGCCACAGCACCACTTCCAGCTTTTTCTATGTATGTGGTACAGAGGACTCAACCAGGGTCTTCATGCACGCTAGGCAAGCACTCTACCACTAAGCCGAACTCCTAGCCTCATTTGCCATTTTTTTGGTTTGTTTTTTGTCATTCATGAAGCTTGAACTTTGGGCCTGGGCACTGTCTCCTGAGCTCTTCAGCTCAAGGCTACAGCCCTACCCCTTGGGCCACAGCACCACATCCGATTTTGTAGTGGTTAATTGGAGATAAGACATTAGTGCCCAGGCTGGCTTTGAACCGGGATCCTCAGAGCTCAGCCTCCTGAGTAGGTAGGTATGTGTGAGCCATTGCACCTGGCTTCATTTGCCATTTTTTTCACATACATTTTTTCACATGCATTATTTCACATACATTGATACCCTTTCTCATGTCTTGGTCCCCATTTCCCTCCCCCCACCCCATTTGCCATTTTTTTATGGTGAAAACATTCCAAATATTTTTTTCTAGTTTTTAATCTATTGACTCAGATGTTTCTAATTAGTTAAATGGGTAGGATTATGGAATTTTATTCACCAACAATTTATGTTGGAAGGCATTGAAAGCTACTAGTTTAAGAACTAACTACTGAATGCCACTATAGCTAATATTATTGGCTATTAGTTGCTATTCTACGTGGAAGAACTTTCCAGATAACTCGGTATAATACAGTGAATACCATTTAGTTGAGTTCTATCAGTGGAGACTCAGTCACTGGTATTTAAATCTGTTCCTCATTTTTCCATTCCTACCCCTTAGGACTCCCTTATTAATTCAAAAAGAATCTGAGCATCATGGAACCTAATTTGTCACTTAGTGAATTGCTTCTGGAACCTTGAATGGAATGTCTGAAATCATGTCTGTCAGTTTCATGCATTTCCATCACCTTTTGCTCCTAGGTTTGCACGTTACTTCCAAACCTTGCATGGTTTCCATTTTAATGGAAGTGTCCTTGATCCATCAATTACTAAGAAATGATAGTGAAAAATGGAGCTGGCTCTCCAGTGCCACCCCAAGGCTAACTTCTCTTTACCTCCTGCTTCAAGGATGCCTGTGAAATGCTAATGAGCACCATTTTGAAAGAACTCCAGAAGAAAGCTCCAGCTTCTACGGTGCAACCATCATTAAATCAAGCATCTCCTCAGCCTGTACTTCAGGACTCAGGGCCAAGAGCGGGACTTATTATCACTGGAAAGACCCTGGAGTTTGCCCTGCAGGAGAGTCTGCAGAGGCAGTTCCTGGAGCTGACTGCCTGCTGCCAAGCTGTGGTCTGCTGCCGCGCCACGCCCCTGCAGAAAAGTGAGGTGGTGAAATTAGTTCGCAACCATCTGCAGGTGATGACGCTGGCCATAGGTGAGTGGGAGAGGACCCAAGCCTTTTGCTTCTCCATTTCACAAAAAACAACAACAACAAAACGCAGAGGTTAATTCTCGTCTGTCCTTCTACATCTGTTTGCACTTCTTCCTACCTCCTGCTTTCTCTCTGTCCCTCTCTGAGCCCTCCTCAGTTCCTTCATCACCTGTTTGCCTACCTGCTAGGAGTCACATGTTAGGAAAACCAGACTCAGAAAACTAGATGCAGAAAACCAGACTCTTTGGGAAATTCTGAATCACAGAGTTGGAAAAAAATCCAAGAGTTCTTTCCGTAGGAAAGTTAAATTCAGGGACCTGAGCAGCCTGTTTACTTGTCTATTCAACACTGAGTGCCTTCTTTGTGGTAGGAACTTTCCTTTTTTCTACACAAGAGACATCCAACAAAATACCGTTTCTTAAGCTTATGTCAAATTAGGGAGCAGATAGTAGAGCAAAGTACACATGGCTGGTACTAGATAATGATAAATACTGCTTTTCGTTTGGTTGGTTTTTGTTTGTTTGATTAAAGGCAGAGCAAGTAAGTGTGGGACACTGGGAAAAGTGGAAAAGGTTACCATTGAAAATTCAGTTTTAGGAACTGGTATTATGGCTCTAAGTGGTAGAACACTAGCCTTGAGTGAAAAAGCTCAGGGACAGTATTCAGGCCCTGAGTTCAAGTCCTACAACTGACGATAAATAAAAAAACATTCAATTTTAGTGCAGAACTATGGAGGGAATTATAGGATGCCACAGAAGATCTGTGGATGCACATTCCTCGTAGCCTGGACAGCAGAAGTTAAAGCCATGAGGGGACTGCGCTAGGCTCACAGCAGACTGAAGTGGGGAAGAGGTTCCTGCTGGCTAGTGGGTGGTAGATCGTTAGGGAGCCAGATCACATGGTGTCTTGAAGGCCATGCCTTTTGCTTTGTCCGAAGACATAGGGATATGCTAAGGGACTCTTTTCGAAGGATCTCATGTATGAAAAGTCCATGTTGGACCCCAGAGATGTAAGTAAAGAGGTCAGTGGTAGTCTGTGGAAATAATCCAGACCAGAGCAAGGGCAGGGTGGGAGCAGGTAGGGTGGTGAGATGTGGTCAGACAAGGGACATGGCTTGAAAAAAAAATCACTGGTGCTCTTAGCTGAAGAATGAAGATGTTACACATGAGAAGGAGCTGTCAAAGGGGGGCCAGAGTTCTGTCTAGGCATAGAAAGGATGGTGCTATCATTCACCAAGTTGGAAGTGGGGGAATTAAGTGTTGGGTTCTATAGGAACCTCATGAGACATCTAAGTAGTCATGTGAAGTATGCCACTAGAATACAAGTTGGAAATGTAGCAATGAGGAATTGGCTAGAGATGTAAATTTGTAAATCCTACGACTAGTGACTATGAGAGATTTGACGTTATAAAACCATTCAAGAATGAGAACAAATGGGAAGGGCATAGTATGAGATGACACTTGGAAATACTTCAGTATTTGGATGAAGTAGGATGGAATTTTTTTCTGTTGTGTTGTGGAATAAACTTATCGATGAATTATTCAAGCCCCATAGTAAGATAGGCCTGAAGCTGCAATCCTTGAACTTTTTAATTACATTATTAGATTGAGGCAGGTACGTACCTTTGAACTGATCAATGAGGAGAGAAGCTGTTCATTTCCAGGCCTGGAAAGTTTTCATCCATAAATGTGAGTGTTTGGATTCATCCTACTACACCACAAGAGTTCCCAAATCAGTATGTGAATTAATGCACCCTCTATCTGGCAAATATCATGTAACCCTTTTATTAATTACAATAAAAATATTTTTAAAAAAGAGTTCCCAAATCACATCAAATACCAGTACTAGAAACCAGGTGAGTTTGCCACTCAGCATTTTAGCAACAATATGTATTCCTTTGTACCCAGGAGATTGTCTGATATTTATAAGAAGTTTCCATGTTGGAAAAGCAATAAATAAATATATAGAGAAGAAAATAAATCTGTATATAGCCACAAAACCCATGAGTTGTAATAGAAATCATTCCTAAGAAAGGGATTCCAAGTTAAAGAGAATATGAGATAAGTTTCCTTGAGAAAATAACATCTCTGCAGAACATAAGAATTAAAATCCAGCAAAGTGAGATAAGGACAGAATAGAATAAGCAAAGAAACAACCTTCACCAGGTCTAGCTGAGAATGGAAAAAGGGAAGACCCAGTCAGGGTAGGCTCCATAGCAGAAAGGATTTTAAGGCAGGAAGTGATCACAGTGGTGATGCCACATTCAGTTTCTGCCTCGCTAGCTTCCCAGTCTGAAAAAGGGAAAGCCTTGGAAGGTTCAGCCTCTGAAGTTTTCCAGTTTTTGACTCCTTTCCTCTCTTGTGCATCTTCCTCCCCAAGGTGACGGGGCCAATGATGTCAGCATGATACAAGTGGCAGACATTGGGATAGGGGTCTCTGGCCAAGAAGGCATGCAGGTGAGACACCCTGACCTGCCCGTTGATGGCAAACTTCTCCCTGGCAGAATCACTATGGCAAATGAGACTGGATATGGTTACCTAAGCGTGAGAGGCAGGGCCTTTATCCATTCTTTCACTGGTTATTTCCTGCATAAATATTATTCTATTTTTCTGGGTAATTTTAAGGAAAATTAATGAGTGAATGATGAAGTTGATTATTATTTTTGTGTGTGCCAGTCCTGGGGCTGAGTGAGTGCTGTCCCTGAGCTTTTATGGTCAAGGATACCATTCTACTACTTAAGCCACATCTCCACTTCCAGCTTTCTGGTGGTTAACTGGAGAGTCTCACTGACTTTCCTGCCCAGGCTTTGAACCGCCAACCCTTAGATCTAGGATTATAGGCCTGAGCCACTTTCCCCAGCATTACTCTGTTTTTGGTTATTTCTTTGGTTGGTTTTTATTTTATAAAGAACTTACCTAGATCATAGGAAATCATTTTGTAGATGTGCAGTAATTTTTTTAAAAAAATTCTAATGCTGGAATGTTATTAGGATTTGAATAAAAGCTATATGACATAGCGAAGTCATACGCTGATCTTTTTCTCAGTGAGGGGAGCAAAAGAGGAAAGCAAAGAGTATCCTATCGTGTGTGTGTGTGTGTGTGTGTGTGTGTGTGTGTGTGTGTGTGTAGTAAATGCTAGTAGGAAAAAGCTAGAATCTGAAACTTAGGGCTCCCCCAAGAATTAGATGAGAATGATTCAACAAAAGATGACAGATTCAGCTACTTCTTTGCCTGACACATTATACACAGTAATGTCAGGACTGCAGCACTGAGAAGCAAAAGCATGTTGTGATACAGAAGCGTTCTTACTGATGAACCTGCTTTTGGGAGGAAGTGCATTTGCTAAAAAGCATCCTAAGTACTAACCAAAGTGAAATCTCATTTTATTTGACCATATTACAGATGAGTAGTAATGCCAAGGAACCTATTAAGGCTCTGTATTTGTGGGGCTTTTCCTGTCGCTGTTCTGGGTCTACATGCATGTATGTATGTATGCGTGTGTATACATATCTCTGTGTGTGCACGCACGTGTGTCTTCTTTTCTGGATCTCCTTGGAAGAGAGAGTTGATTATGTGTGTGTCACAATCAAGCTGTCCGTACCACATATTCTTTCACTCATGGTGACCTTCTCTCCCCACTGTCCCCATAGGCCGTGATGGCCAGTGACTTTGCCATTTCTCGGTTCAGACATCTCAGCAAGCTCCTTCTCGTGCATGGGCACTGGTGTTACACACGACTTTCCAACATGATTCTCTATTTTTTCTACAAGAATGTGGTATGTAACTACAGAGAATTTGTTCCTCCCTCTTCTGGTCTTCCAGTTCTGGGCTATTTCCGGGACAAAGAGGAAATGTTCTTGTCTGAGTTCACCTTGAGTTATAAATGTTTTGGGAACTTCTGAAAGCAGTCTTATGTTTTTTCCAGAAATAGTCTGGGAGTGTGTGTGTGTGTGTTTAAACTGTTGACAGTAAATTACTAGGCCGGTCCATTTGCTAACATTTTTTTTTCTCCTGATGCATTTAAATTCAATTAAGTCCTGTCTGGTTCACTTAAAATCCAATTTTTGACCTTCTATAAAAAGATTATGAAAGCAGAATTATGAAACGTTGAATGCTTTTGGTAGAAAATGAAAAGGCTTTACTTCCATTTTACTGGAGATACCAAAAAGTACCCATGTTACCAAATGGACTTCTCTCATGGTATATTGAGGACAGATTCACATGAAAACCCAAGATAATGTTAACCACTGGCTGGCTAGCACTAGTAACTGTAAGAAATTTCTATCTAGCTTATAAAACTAATTTTTGCTTGGTAAATATTTTATTTGTGGCAAGAAGAGTACTTTTACTTTGATTATGCTACTGCTCAATGTACCGAATTTAACTGTTTCTCTTCTAAGTAGAAGTTCTAACTTCTAATCTTCAGCATATCATGTAAATTCAGATTTCTCTCAATAAATCAGTTAGTAAGTATAATGCATCTTCATCAGTATCACTGCTTTTGTCATTCTCACCCATCTCTCCCAACCCAATATCTCCCCCCAATTTCCTTAGTTTTGTAGGATATACATTACATTTTATGACTGCATTCTATCCCCTTCCTGTCTTCATTTGTTTATCCCTCTCCCCTTGACCTCTTCCCAGCCTCCATTTCAAGTACCAGCTTCCTGGTTGAACTATGAGTTAATTTTTCTAAGGAATTACACTGTTTGAATTCTCTCTTATGTATACCATAAGGTACATATGCATACCCTTGCATATGACCCCCATATGCGTTTACTTGTGAATTTATAAATTATGAGAGAAAGCATGTTTCCTTTGTCTCTGTGGACCTAACTTACTTCACATAACATATTTTTTCCATCACCATCCATTTCTTGCAAATGATGTGACATCATTCTTCCTGATAGATGAATAAAATTCCCTTGTGTTTATTCGCTACATTTTTCTTGATCTTTCCTCCACTGAAGGAGATACAGGTTATTTTCATACTTTAGCTAGTACATGGTGTGCATGTATGTGCATGAAAGGGGGAGGATAGAGTTACCAAAAAAGGAACAAATGCAAGGTGTGTTGTGTTCTTCCATAATGGAACTGGGATGGTCATGCAGTAGTGAATGGCAGTTCAAGGGCTTGTGTGATTAGGACACACCTTGCTATTTCTAAAATCCAAATGTCCCTTTTTGTGTCCCTAGGCCTATGTGAACCTCCTTTTCTGGTACCAGTTCTTTTGTGGGTTTTCAGGGACGTCCATGACTGACTATTGGGTTCTGATCTTCTTCAACCTCCTGTTCACTTCTGCTCCGCCAGTCATCTATGGTGTGTTAGAGAAAGACATATCTGCAGAGACCCTCATGCAACTGCCTGAACTGTACCAGAGTGGTCAGAGATCGGAGGTAGGTATGCATGCAACAATATTTAGGATCACATATAGCCTAAGTGTTTTCTAACTAGCTCATATACTACCATTACAGTGAACTGTTTCAGATGTCTGAGTGTTTTCCCTATACTCGCATTGCACTAACCTATTAAATTACTAGACCAAGATATAACCACAGTTAAATATTTACTTATAGGAAGAAATCTGGTGTTTGAGATCTTATCATTAATGATATGTCGTATGTATTAAACTCCACTATGTGGGCCAACCAGTGCACCTTCTCTGTTGCATTTATCTTCACAAGAACACAGGGAGACAGACTTTAGTATTGTTCACACTCTACACTGAGTGATCTGAACCTCAAAGACATTAAGTGATTTTTTTGTAGAACTTTCCAGCTAGTGGTAGAGCCTGCATGTGAAGCCGTCCCTGTCCGATTTCAAAGCCCAGGTTAAATTCTTCAGATTCTGCTGTCATGTGATCTTACTGGCTTACTCTAAAAACAAGGTTGTGTTAGCTAGTTCAATAGAGTCATTGTTAAAACAACAACAACCAACCAACCAACCCTTGTTTCTACTTTATTTCACAAAGCAAGCAGCATTAGGATAGCATTTATAAAAACTTACATAATGTTTACATTTTAAGTACTTAACAGAGGGAAACATAAATCTTCAAAATTTCTTTGCATGGCAGCTGCTATGACTGTTGGTACTGTGTTGCTAAGGAAAGTCAAATGCATGGAGTTAGTTACTTTGAGTCATTTGCTCTTGATATGAAGCTACTGGGTGGTGTGTTTGAATTCTAGCTCTCAAGCCCATGCTTTCTGACTTTATGTACCGATGACCAGAAATGTAGTATGGCTGTCAGAACACTGTAAAGATCACAAGGGCAGAGATAGACAGGGAGAACTGAGATCATTTCTAGTTATTGAGACTTGTCTTTTTGGTAGACTGTGTTCTATGGAGCTAGCCAATTTTATGAAGCATAATAGCAGGCAGATCAATATAGCTTTTGCTGTTGATAAAAGCAATTTCAGAAAAACCAAAAAAAAAAGTTTTATTTGTTTTACTTTCCAGCATGTGTCCTTTCTTTGAACTTGGCTTCCAAACAAATTTTGTTCTCTGCCTGGCTCATTTCCTGGCTTTGATGTCACAAAGTATTCTCTAGACACCTCTCTCTCGTGCTCTCTCTCTCTCTCTCTCTCTCTCTCTCTCTCTCTCTCCCTCCCTCCCTCCCTCCCTCCCTCTCCCTCTCAAAAGAGAAGAGCTTAGAAAGTTCATAGTCAAAGTATTTCCTCCCAAAGAGTTATCCCTTACCACCTGTCCCTCATCATCCTCATTCTTCTTTCCTATACTTAAACTCACGTTCAGATTTATCCTTTAGCTTCGCAGAGACCCCATGAGTTAAACTCTTTGGTTTGTCTTTTGTCTCACTCTGACATTTTTGTATTTGCTTCTCATCATGTGGCTGTGGAGAAGTTATACTTTTTAGCTTTCAGTCTACATTTTTTAAAATTTTGCCTTAGCAACCTCTTTTCCCCCATAATACAAAAAGATATCTCCAAATCCTCATCCAGTGGCATTTCGGTTGCCCCATGTGTCTGACACATATGCTTTGATTTTATGGACACAGGGATGAAGAAAGACAGATGGACTGTCTCATCCATTATAATGAGCAATAGTAAACTATATATATATATATATACATATATATATATAAACACACACATATAAAGGGAAATATACTGAAAGTTAATCTTTGTTGCTTTGATTTTCTAAAAGACAGCAAGATTAAAAAGAGCTCCGTATGATAATTACAAGTGTAAGGCTGGGAGTTGGGCCTAGTGGTAGAATGCTTGCCTTAGCATGCAGGAAAACCTGGGTTCAATTCCTCTGTACACATACATAGAAAAAGCTACAAGTGGTGCTGTGGCTCAAGTGGTAGAGCTCTAGCCTTGAGGAAAAGCCCAAGGACAGTGCTCAGGCCCTGAGTTCAAGCTCCAGGACTGGCAAAACAAAAAGAAAAAGAAATAAAAAAAGAAAGTTCCAAGTGTAGTTGAAGAATGGAAAAATGCATACAAAGAATTTGTATGTCTTCAACAAACAGACATTTTGAAAGAAGTTTGAATCTCTTTGTATTTGGAAGACAACAAGAATAGATGTCTAGCCTGATTAAGAAAAGACCAGTTTAGGATAATAATAGATCTGTTTCCATTTTTATTCTTAGCACATAGGGCTAAAAAAGCCGTAGTCCTTGGAATTCATCTCCATACACTTCATCGTTCAGAAAATGAGCTCTCAGATTTTTCTATCTCTGTATAAGCTCTGTGCAGGAAGAAGTTCAGATATGGAATCTTATAAGAATAGTACCAGGTATTGCTGTGTGTGTGTGTGTGTGTGTGTGTGTGTGTATGTGTATTTGTTGGTACTGTGGCTTGAACTTATGGCCTTACATATTTTTTTGTTTGCTTGCTCAGCTAGCTGGTGCTATACCATGTGTACAATACTTTAAGCCCAGCATTTTGCTGGTTAATTGGCAATGGAAGCTCACAGACTTCTCTTCCTTAGCTAGCTTCAACCTGTGGTGCTATAGGTATCAGCCTTCTGAATAGCTAGGATTACAGGCATGAGCCACCAGCATGCAGTTACCAGACATTTTTTAATCTCTTGAATTGAATACCAAAGTTTCACTCTCTGAAGCTTGTGTTACACTGAGGTAACCAAAAAATCATTAAGTAAGCAAACAATATTTTTTTTTCTGATAATGATGACATTTTGCTAAGGGAGTCAAGTAGGAAGTGACTGAGTAAGCTTAACTTTCCTACGGCTCTGAAATTGTGCTATGAAGAGGTGACATTTAAGCCAGCAATTTAGATAATGAGAATGGTCCAGGACAAAAAAAAACCCTTGGAAGGGAAAATAGGTGACCCTTAAGGAAGAAATAGCATGTTACTGTTTAGTAATAGTATGTTAATTAAGTTTCTAATATGGGATAACATTCATACAAAATGAACTTGAAGAACTGCCCAGTGGGTTTGCCAGGCAGGATCCTCTATGCATAGGAAGAAACTTTGATTTATTAAATGGCTCACCACTTAATAAATTTTTATTAAAAAGCTGAGACTGAGATCTGAAGATCACAGTTGGAAGCCAGCATGGACAGAAAAGTACATGAGACTCCTATCTCCATTTGGAGCTGTGGCTGAAGTGGTAGAGTGCTAGTCTTGAGCAAAAGAAGCTCAGAGACAAAACCCAGGTCCTGAGTTCAAACCCCAGGACCAACTCAAAATAAACAAACAAATAAATAAAATGTAGTTCCTATTTCTAGAGTGAGTAGAAGGGGACCCATTTGATTAGTTAGGGGATGTCATAAACTGATATACTTTCTTTTTTTTTTGTCCCAGTGCCCAGGCACTTTCCCTGAGCTGCTTTTGCTCAAAGATAGCCCTCTACCACTTGAGCCACAGTGCTACTTCTGGATTTTTCTGTTTATGTGATGCTAAGGAATCGAATCCAAGGCTTCAGGCGTGCTCCTAGGCAAGCACTTTATCACTAAGCCACACTCCCAGCTGTGACTTACATGTTTAGGAAACCAGTTTGCTAGTATGAGAATGTTAGATTAAAAGTAGAAAGAGTGAAGAAGGAAGATATCTCTCGAGGGATCCATAAATTTGGTAATAAATTGAAATGAAGGAAGTAGTGAAAATAAAGAGACATGGGTGGGTTTGGAGACACTTGTGAATAGTATTGTGCTGTCAGCATGAAAAGGAAAGTTCATTCTACTAGCTTTTCTTCCAAACAGAGTTGGCACTATAGTCATTAATAGAATATGTAGGATCTAAGTTCAATCCGTAGCACGATGATGATGATGATGATGATGATGATGATGATGATGATGAAAAGACCCAGCTGTCAAAATGGATTTTAAATGAAATTAATAATTTTGCCTCACTGGATTGTGAACTCATTGCATTTACCTGCCCTTACTCTCCTATCACTACCTCACTGCACCCATTTTACGAGTGAGATAATGAAGCAATCATTTTTTTTCTTTCAGAGAAGCAAAAATAAGTTCTGATTTACGTTGGCTCTTGACTTTGCTAGTCTCACTCCTTGTCCATTATGCGTCTCACTTCCAGGCTTACCTACCCCTTACCTTCTGGATCACCTTGATGGATGCCTTTTATCAAAGTCTGGTCTGCTTCTTGGTGCCTTACTTTGTAAGTGTTTGTTCCCTCAGCGTATTTGCCATTAACGACTAAATGATGATTCATTGTACTTTGCTTTTGTTATCGGCCTATGGAGGAGTAGATTGCTCATATCATAAGATTATTAATTGACTACTGGCTATATTAGGCGATATATTAAATTAGGTGATCCTTGTTGAATTGTCTTGGATCTTTTGTTAACCCCAAAGTGCTTACTAATTTTGTCAATGAATTGAATAAAATTGAATTCTGACTCTACAATTAGATTACTCAGACAATCAGCATAATCAGAATGTGAAAGCTTTTATTAGTGAGTGTTGAGCTAATTCTGCCAGATAACTTATGGAGTATTCCTATAATTACTCTTTCTCAAATGAATTATGTGTTCTACAGATAAAGAATGGAAAAAATAAGACTAAACAAAATCATGCTGTAATTAATTTAAGAAATTTAGACTCTCACTAAGCACAAAGCTCCATAGTTCACCTGGCTGCCCAGGCACGCATCTTCCCAAAAGAAACCACGCCTTCCAAAATGGATAGTGTTCATGGAAGTATAGTAATGAGAACAAGAAAAGGTAGTAGCCATTAAATTACCATTTTTCATTCTTTAATCAAATTAAGTTAGTTAAATTAACTTCACTAGAATATCCTACTTCAAGAGGAATGTAGCTAGGACAACTTGAAGTATATTCACAAGAGAATGGTAAAAAATATCAAATCATAATTTTACATAATCATAGTCATAATTTATCACAATTTGACACATTTGAGACATAATATGTGGGGAAGAGAGGAAAGGGAGGAGCTATTTGCTTGGGAGAGGTATATGCTTAGAGCAACCATAAAATCTGTTTTAAGTATTTTTTTTTAAGTAGGATAAATTTGGTATGACTATATCTCAAGGAGGTAGAAGTATGGGTAGAAACTTCCAGGAAGATAAATCATATTTTGAAAAGTTCAAAAATTAGATAGCCTGCCTGGGAGAGAGTCAGTATCTTTCCTGGAAATCCTCATTTGCCCTACATGACCAGTTCATTGGAACGTTGTAGAAAGTGGTAGAGCCATCATTGAGTTGTAGATGAAGTGGTGTTACTCCTTCCATCAAGCACATACAACCATCCAGCCTCACTAGCTGTTGTTCTCTGCCTGTAGACCTACCAGGGCTCAGACATTGACATCTTTACATTTGGGAATCCCCTAAACACCGCCGCTCTGTTCATCATTCTCCTCCATCTGGTCATTGAAAGCAAGAGTTTGGTGAGTGGTTTTCTCTTTCCATCTTTTGTCCTCAACAACCCTGTTAAACTTCAGGCCTCCAAGGTAAGTGCTTAAGAGAACAGTAATGACCACGGAAGATGAGTGGTTCAGTGTTACTCTTAGTGATCCTTGACCATCGTGGTACTCAGGTTGATGTGTGGCCAGGATAGGTAAGCAGATGCTATCTGGTGGTAGTATCAGTGGTGGATGGTTCCTGCAGGTATGCGTCAAGGTGATGAAGTGACGACTTTATGTAGAATGACAGCTGTCATTCTACCTGACCACGCTGATCCTTCCAACTAAACTAAAGTGGTTGTGTTGTGTCATAATCCTGATACACTGGCTGTAGTATGCGATGACTCCTGCATTTGTCGTGATACAAAAATGTTTCTTGCTTGCCCACGGGTATAACTCATCAGCCTGTCAGCCTCATGCAAGATTCCCCTATGTATCTTCAATCTCATTTATACTTCTCCAAGGGGTGGAGTCACATTCTCCCTCTCTCAGCTTCTCATGTACATTGAATTCATTAATACATCAAGTGGAAACTAATGGAAATTAATGGAAATATCTTACTTCCCCCTGCGATCTATGGATTTTTGCCTAATTCACATGTTATTTTAAGTCATATCTCAATAAAATAAAAAGCGATTTCCCCTCTTCATTAACCATCCATTCTTTCCTACTATTTCTTGCTTTTCTTCATAGCATCAACAATATTTTATAACCGCACCTTTAATTACTTGACTATCTGGTTATATTTGTCTTTTGCTTTAGATTCTAATCTCTGTGAGGTTAGGGCCTGTATCTATTTTGTTCACCACTATCAGAGACGGGACTGCTACCAAGTCAGCATTTGGAAATGCTAGAGTGGATAAATAGCTGTCTATGAGGGAATTCTGTTTCTCTAGCTTCAGTCCCCGGCTTTGGTGAGAGGAGAATGCTGTCAAGACTGCACAGTGCTACATGTCCTCTCTAGCAAGGGAACCGAAAGCTAAAACACCGGCAAGGGCACTAGAGGATCCACCATTGGAGAATTGTTTGTTCTGTCAGATGCAGAGTCAAGGCTCCTGGCTCCATGGGCACCTTTCAAGGAAGAGCCAGCCATTCTGAGTACATGACACTTCTGCCTTTTAGGCACTGGCTCATTATCAGACAGTTACCTCCCCCTTAGTGTTCTACCAACTTTTCCTTGTCTTTGTATTGCTTCTTTTTTTTTTTTTTTGCCAGTACTGGGGCTTGAACTCAGGGCTTTCTCAAGGCTAGAGCTCTACCACTAGAGCTACAACATCACTTCCAGCTTTTTACTATGTATGTGGTACCAAGGAATTGAACCTGGGTCTTCGTGCATACTAGGCAAGCACTCTACCACTAGACCAAACTCCTGGCCCCTTTAAATGCTTCCTTTAAATGTGCACATGCTGTGATGTCACTGTCTCACTTGCCAAAAACCACATCTTAGGACAACTGGAGAAATAAGGCCCATCTAGAAGGAGGGACTGTTGGAAAACCAGGAAAGGTAAAAGAAAATCAGTGTTCCTATGATGAGCTTACTCAAGGAAGTGCCTGACATTTTCTAAGCTGTTTACCCCTTTTATCAAAAACATAAGCACTCCTTGTGACTTGAGGGAAATCTTTGCAAGATTAGAGGGAAATTGGAAGAAATTGGATCTTGTTTGAAAACTATAGCTCTAAGGTGGAAAAGATTCATAAAGATGTTCTTTCCCTAAAGAGTCTGGCTATGCCATCAGTGGTACGCCCCTGGTGCTAGATGCTGCTTCACTAAATAACGCTGACCACTGAGCACTGCATAATATAAAGACAGTGTCATTTCATACTTCTGATTACATGGAAGAGGGATTGTTTGATGCCATTATGTTTTTGTCACAATTCTTGCTAATTTCATTGTACATCAAAAGACAGATCAGACTCCAGAGTCAACACTATTAAAATAGACTATGCTAATATTACATTTGAAGTAATGATTGACTTTATTTTTGTAAATTAAATTGCTTACTTAGCTAGTGAGCCAGTTTAAAGGAAAACATTACGAAAAAGGATTTGGGCCTGGTGGCTTATGCCTGTAATCCTAGCTACTCAGGAGGCTGAGATCTGAGGACCACAGTACAAAGCCAGCCCAGGCACCAAAGTCTGTGAGACTCTTATCTCCTATTAACCAGCATAAAACTAGAAGTGGCGCCATGGCTCAAAGTGTAGAATGGTACCCATGAGCTGAAGAGCTCAGGGACAGTGCACAGGCCCAGAGTTCAAGCCCTGACCAAAAAGAAAAAACAAAAAAAAAAGGATTTGGGTAGCTATACTCGGATATGAAGGTGGTTAGTTTTTTTTATTAAAGAATTTATTAACATTGATTTTTACATTATATTTCAAATGACAAGTTTAACAGACAAGTATTCAAGAAAGGAATCTCTATATACAGTCACTGGGGCTTAGTTTTTAGAACTTAATCCAAATTAGGCTAAGGGTTTGTATGTCATAGAAACATATTAATTTATGAAATAAAACATTATGTCTATAGAGTCATTGGTTTTTATGTCTATATAGTTATGTTTATATTCCCATTACCATGTCCATAGCATTGGGTATTGAGTCCTCGCTCTTGTGAAGGTAGTTAGTGTTTGCTCATAGGAAATTGCCTGATGTTCCTGGAAGGTCAGAAATCAGTTGTTCTCAGAAGGATGGTTCAGTGTCCAGGATCCGTTTTGTAGCTGTACTATCTGGTATGATGCCTGAAGGAAACATCTTGGTCAGCATGAACTAAAAGGAAATCACACAGAAAATTGTGCATAGGTTCTTAATACTAATGTGAAAGTATTATGTATCATCACCTAGCTGCATTTCATTGATCAAAGCTGCAATCCACATGTATGTTTATTAGGGGAGAGAATGAAAGCATGGGTGAGCAATTTGTTGTATCTACTGTGTGTGAATGGCTACAATTTTGGCACAATTTTAGATCTTTGGATTAAGGTATTGCCATAATGAAGGAACCAACCCATAAAAGAAATAAATAGAAAAGAAATCCACAACAGAATGAGTGACTCTGGTCAAAATGCACTATACTTACAAATTGACATGTAGAATTAACACCATTGTATAGCTACCTTAAAAATTCTTCAAAGCCTGGGGTGGTGGCTCACATCTGTAATCCTCTCGGGAGGCTGAGATCTGAGGATCGCAGTTTCAAAACCAATCCAGGCACTAAAGTCTGTGAGACTCTTAACTCCAATTAACCACCAGAAAACCAGAAGTGGCACTGTGGCTCAGGGACAACACCTAGACCCAGAGTTCAAGTCCCACAACCGACAAAAAAGAAAAAAAAATATACAAAACAGCAACAATAGCGAGGTGCTGGTGGTTCATGCATATAAACCTAGCTACTCAGGAAACTGAAATCAGAGGCTCTTGGTTCTCTATGAGACTCTTCTACTACTCAGAAGAAAGCCTAAAGTGGTTCTGTGGCTCAAGTGACAGAGTGCTAGCCTTGAGCAAAAGCTTAGGGACAGTGCCCGGGCCCAGAATTCAAGCCCCAGATCAGCATAAACAAAAAAAAGCAACAATTATTTCAAAAACTTAGAACACAACCCAGTAAGCGGGCTTTAATACAAAATAAAACAATCAACAGAATTACCTGTCTGGCCCACCTGACATTTGCTTTGTAAGTCTCATTCAGTGACATGTGCCATTTATGGAGGCTGCATTTCTCCTCTCTCCACTGTTCACTTGGTGCTGAGATGTGATGTTCCCTTAAATGGAGTGGATTCTGCCGGACTGCATCACCCCATCCACGCAGGTTCACCTCCCTCCCTTCTTGTCTTGCAGACTTGGATCCACATACTGGTCATCGCTGGAAGCATCTTATCTTATTTTTTCTTTGCCTTGGCTTTTGGAGCTATGTGTGTAACGTGCAACCCACCATCCAATCCCTACTGGATCATGCAGGAGCACTTGTTGGATCCTGTGTTCTATTTAGTTTGCATTCTCACAACCTTCATTGCTCTTCTGCCCAGGTATGGAACTTGGCCTCTCATCAAGAGTATGTAGAATTGTAGGCTTAGAGTACATCACACAGCTTCTAAGAGTAGATGCTAGAGCATGCTGGTTTATAGGGAGGAAATCAATATACGTGTGCTAGTTAAAATATTCCAGCAGAGAACAAAAACAGAGGGGTAAAGAGGTCTAAGAAAAATGAGAAAGTAGGTTAGTCCTACGTGGAAAAGTCTAATGTAGTGGACAGTTCACAGAAACAAGGCAATTGGGCTTCAGGAGATCATCTCAAGGACTGAGATGGTTTCCTCTTAACATTTTCCTGCACCATCTTCCAAGCCCTTGACTCAGTGTATTTTTTACTGCTACAGGAGAATACCACAGACTTGGAAAGTTACAAATAGCAATTTATTGGCTCAAACTTCTGGAGGCTGAGTCCATTTCCAAGGCATTGGCAGGTCTTGTGCGATATGGTACCTCAGAGTACTTTGTCACCCAGCGAAAGTGAAAGAGTCTCACAGACTTTTTAGCACCTTGTTAGCTTTGATCCTCAGATCTCAGCCTCCTGAGTAGCTAGGATTACAAGCATAAGACACCACACCTGGCTTGTTCTACCTCTTAAACATGATAGAAGAGTCAAATATTAAACTCGCGTTACTCTTAACAAACTGTGACTCGGAGGCCCAGTCTGTTCGGCTGCTAGTAGGTGTTGTAAGATTTTAGGAGCACATAGCCTTGCCTTTTTTTCTGCATGTTATCTGTGGCTGCTTTTGCATGGTAGCAAAAGTTTAAAAGTTCTAACAGACACTGTATGCCTTCCCAAAGTTTACCAGCTGCAATCTCTAATACCACCTTAAGGTACAACCGGTACAAACACTTTAATATTGATGTATGTCTCCTCTAGAAATTCATAAGGAATCACCATGGGTCATTCCATGGTGATTATAGTTATATGCTTATCCAAACCACTGTGATACTGACACATCTCTGAAATGTTCCTTGCTGTGACTATCTATCTGAGTTAAAACTGATGAGATAAATTCCTAGAATTGGTAAAGAAATGTAAGAGAAAAGCAACTGAGAGAAACATAATAATAAACCTCTTAGGCCCAAATGAACTGCTTCTCAGAAATTCTCAGATTTAGGAAGTTCTTACCAGATTACAAACATTGCTAAAATTCAGAGCTGGACTGTTTGGAGCATGCTCTGGAAGGAAGGTCAGAAGCCTAGCTGGACAGTATTTTTATTAGTGTTAATCAGTTGTCTGAGCCACGTCAATAGCTACAGGAAAGCGGAAAGCTCTGTGGAGGGAGGGCACTCTTATCTGATGATGTAAATGTCAGTGGTATTTATAGGAGACTCACAAGATTTTTGAGAATGTTTTATCAGTATAAACATTGCCAGCTTGTCCTAGAAGAAAACATTTGTAATTATTTGTTACAGTAACCATAGGAAACTTAAGCAAATAGCTAACTTAAAAAAAATTCTGGGCTGGAGTTTGGCCTAGTAAAGAGTGCTTGCCTAGCATGCATGAAGGCCTGGGTTCGATTCCTCAGTACCACATACATAGAAAAAAACCAGAAGTAGTGCTAAGGCTCAAGTGGTAGAGCTCTAGCCTTGAGAAGGTCCAAGTACAGTGCTCAGGCCCTGAGCTCAAGCCCAGGACTGGCCAAAAAAAAATTCTTACATGCCAATAATCTGCTTGACTTGTTAGCATTATCTTATTTAACATTAACCTTATGATGTAGGAACTATTGATATCTGTACTTTATACATCTGGTTTATGTTTATTTAGCAAGCAGTTATAGAATACATACTCGTCTCCTGGTGTTTTATAAATCTGAATTTATTTAATATTGTTTTCATCTCTACATTGTGGTATACTTCCCCTTCTCCCTTTATCTCAGGTGTCATGTGGCCCCTCGACTCTATGACTTTTTTATTTGGTTAGCATTTTTGAAGTCCTGTACATTTTAGGTGAACATAATTCTGTAATGCTCCTTGTAACCTAGGTTTCTCTATCGAGTTCTTCAGGGATCCCTCTTTCCATCTCCAGTCCTAAGAGCTAAGCTCCTTGACAGATTGACTCCAGAGGAGAAGACCAAAGCTCTGAAGAAGTGGAGAGAAGCTGGGAAGACACATCAACTGACATCCAAGGATGCTGACCAATTGACTGGCAAGTCAGGAAGAAGACCTCTCTCTGGTCCTTCTGCTTCCTTTGCAACGAAGCCAGCCACATCTTGTACTGTTGAGCAAGGAGACATATCTCTGTATGAAACTGCTTTGGACCTAGGCCACTCTGAAACTGAAACTGGACCTTCAAAGTTTTAACAAAGTAGGATGAAAGTAGGAGTTGCAAGCCTCCTTCTTCCTCCTCCTCTTCCTCCTTCTCTTCCTCTTGCCCTAGTACTGGAGTTTGAACTCAGAGCCTCAGGCTCTTGCTTGGCTCCCTCCACTACAGCTGGTCTTCTACCACTTGAGCCATACCCTGACTTTTAGACTTCCCCTCCCTGGTTAATTGGAGGTAGGAATCTCATGGATTTGTCTACCCTGACTGGCTTTAAAACTTTGAATCCTTTAATCCCAGCCTCCTTTGTAGTTAGGACTACAGGTATAAGCCAGCAGTGTTGAGCTGCAAGCATTTTTTTTTCCAAGTATGGAAAATGGATTTTGAAGCACCTCTATAAAGTGAGGGTTACTTATATGTTTCTATAAGAGATATGAACATTATTTAGACATGGAAAAGCTAACATGATGGCTATAAATGTATATTTGTATATACATTTGTAAAAGAGGGGTAAGGTTTGACCAGAGGAGTGAAATATTGAATTCAGAATCAGATCCATTTATGAAACCTTTTGTACTTTGTAAAGGTATTTAAGTTTTATTGGGAATGAAAACATTATTAAGGGAATTCATTTGAGATTTATTTATTTTGCAGGGAAGTCTCATTTCTTTGGAAAATGCTTTAAATGACCGAGTTCCAATATAAAAATTTCTTTTTCCCCCTTGATTGTGGGGCTTGAACTCTGGGCCTGGGCGCTGTCTCTGAGCTCTTCAGCTCAAGGCTATTGAGCCACAGCGCCACTTCCAGTTTTCTGGTGGTCAATTGGAGATAAGAGTCTCATGGACTGTCCTGCCCGGGTTGGCTTTGTACCATGGCCCTCAGATCTCAGCCTCCTGTGTAGCTAGAATTACAGGCGTGAGCCTCCGAAGCCCAGCTCCAATCTAACTTTTCTTTAGGAAAAGAAAAAAAGTACTTTTTAGATGGATTAGTTTGGGACTCAGATATTTCTATATGAAAGAAATTTTTAAAGTGATTATTTACAGGTTAAAATTCCTGAATGCTAGCCTTCTAAATTATAAAGTATCTAAAATAGGGTAATAATTGTACCATTTCAAATATAGCCAGTGGTTATCAGTAGCTCTTATCTTTCTGCTCATGTCAGTGTTCTTTTTTTTTTTTTTTTTTTGCCAGTCCTGGACTTGAGCTCAGGGCTTGAGCACTGTCCTTGGACTTTCTCAAGACTAGCACTCTACCACTTGAGTCTCAGCACCACTTCCAGCTTTTTTCCATGTATGTGGTACCGAGGAATCGAACCCGGGTATTCGTGCATGCTAGGCAAGCACTCTACCACTAGGCCAAACTCCCGGCCCTCGTGTCAGTGTTCTTTTGCAGTGGAACTTGATAGGGAAGGGTTAGGATGGGTACATCTGGTTTACCTGTCCCAGCCGTATGCTCCTTTCTCAGCTCCCACTCAAAAGAAAAGGTCTGAAGAAGTCTCCTATGCAGATATTGCCCATGGGGAAACAGAAACCATAGGCCAAACAGGCAGAATCACTGAGCCCAACACCCACTTAGCAATTCCCTGTCTTCTAAAGCCGACAATAGCCTCGTGGAAATGAGACAACCCAGTTCAATACAATCTTCCAGAGAATTCTTGAGGGCTCAAAGGTTTTGACAGCGTCCCACAAGTGGTAGCCTCTAAACAATGAAGTAATGGATGGAGACCAACACAGATGTACTCAGGGGTTTCCTTGCAGTTCTTGGAAATACTTGTTAATGCATTTGAAAACAACAGTGTCCATCGTATGTTTACTGCTGTTACAAATCATGTGTGCTGGCTTTACCGTGGACCAAGTTGGCAGGTCATAGCCAATAAGGCCAGGTGCTATTATAAGGTCATAAATTCATATATTCATCTTGAAGCTTTATTTTTTTTAATTCTGTGACCAAAAGTTACTCCGTCACTAATTATTTAGAATTTCTTTTATGGATTTTGCTCATGTTTAATATCTGCATCAATGTCTTATGAGTGATTATTGAATTATTATTCCCAGGGCTTAATCTTTTTTCTACTTTCTCTACTGCCTACGATCCTGGTCCAATGTTTTTTTGTAGCCTTTTGTTATTATTGTAAATTGTCTTTTATGTATTGACTAATTTCTAGAACTTTCAAAATTTCAATGGCTAATGGAAGTTACTTTCTGCTTCCTTGTTTTTTTTTTAAATAAACTATTTAATAAATAATGTACACTGAAAAACTGTCATCACTCCTGTAAACAGGCTCTCAATCCAACTGTAATTATATCCGGGACTTAGAAGCCAAGTCTCAGAGCACACATATTTGTCAGAATATTGATTTTTTTTGCCTTTTCTTGCATGGGAAAAATCACTGGAGTCCCATCATTTATCACTATCATAGCAGTGGCATTCATTCCCTGAGCTCTTCATTTGAGTTCTGATAAATGAAAACACTTAGGGATATAGTCACTTGTAAATAAAAGAACTTGAGATGAACCTAAAAACAACAAGAGAAAGGTCAGTTTCTAAGATGTGAATTATCTGCACATATAAATAGGGAACCATGAAATTTTTCATGTGATGGGGCTAAAATTTTGTACTAAAAAGCCCCAAATCTTAAAAACTGAACACTAACTAGAAGGTTTTTTATCATGAATTAGGGGTAAACTAATTTAGACTAATTTTCCTTGGATAAATGTAAAAGTTTATATAATTATAAACATTGTGCTTATATATTTTGCTACAAAAAGATTAATGTAGTTAATTATTGAATTCTAAACTGTATATACATATTTTAATTTAGAATATTCTGAATTCTGAAACACATCTGGCCCTCAGTTGAAAAGATCTGTGATTTGTTGTATTCAGCTTTAAGGTCAAGTTTACAAGAAAACAAGTTTTTATTCAACATTAAACAGGCTAATGTGATCTGTTCCATTTTAGTATTCAGCATATTTCATTAAATTTAGGGGGGCCAAGCATTATATCATTGCTCCTAGTACCCAAGAAACAGATTAATAATATATAATTTGGTATATAATTTTATTACAAAAGAGTTATGAAAGAATTAGATCAGCTTCCCCAAATACACTGTAAATATTAAATGTCCTTGAGCACTTACTAGGGCTAAGTTCTGTTTGGATATTCAATGAATTACTGAGACATTTTAGCAAGCTCTAACTTCAGAGTAATGAAGAAACCATCAGTTTTTAAAGTTGGCAGGTTCCTGTGAGGGTGAGATAGACGACAGGTCAAGTTTGGATGGTGGGGAATGATACCAACATGCCATTCTAGAGGGATTAAAAAGAAAATTCCCTACAACTTGCTATCCAGTTTGAAAGAGAGAGAGAGAGAGAGAGAGGATAATATCATTTTATTTGTGTCTAGAATTCTTTAAAATAAGTACAATATGTGATTTTCACTGAACATAAGCTAAAAAAAGACTACAAATTGTTACACAAATGATGCACTTAACACTAAAACAAAACTGATGTGTGTTATTAAACCTTCACACAATTGTGACCACAACTCAGTTGCTGGATTTCACACGCGGTAGGGTTCATGACAGATTACAGAAGGTAGGCAACCTGGAATGTGCCAGTACAACTTTTTGAATTTCCAATATGTTGATACATAGAAAAGGGTACAAAATACACATATAAAATTGCACGCAACCTCTATTGGGTAAGCTGAGGCTATTCAGGCTGCTGGTGGAGTTTAGGAGCAAATGCTACTTGTTTTAAAAAAAAAAGGCATTTGAATGTTGCAGAGTTAATGTCTGAAAACGTAAATACATGTGAATATTTGTGTTTTAGACAGTGAAGAAAAAAGTGATTAAAACTGCTAATGGCTTCATAAACTGATTTGCCTACGTGGACCTACTACTGTAAAAAGGTCTTCAGAATCTTGCTTTCATTATCAGTGAGAAGAAATGGTAACACCAGATGCTGGACATCCCTGTGAGAATTACAAAAATATTTTGCTATGCTTTGAAATATATTTCTGTGACATTAGTGTGAATAAAAAAAAACAGCTAAAATTTCATATTTAATTGAGACAGTGCTTCAGTGTCTTTCCAATCCTGATCTGGCTTGTTGAAGTAAATCCAGATTCCTTGGGAAAGCTTGATTGGCACTTCATTTTCACGTAGTCAAAATAAAATCTCTGCAGAAGTGACCTAACTTCTGAAATCTCCATTAGCCAAGTAATGTATACTGGAAAACTCTCAGCAGCAAGACATTTCTAGGGAGATTTTTCTATAAGATCATAAATTTGACCTCTAGAATGAATAGAACTATAAGTGCCACACATTTGTCTTGATGTTTACAGAATCTTGCATTCAGTCTTTCTTGAAATGTCAGCCACCTATATAAAAGTTATTAGCCTTCTGCCTCTCTTTGTAAGTTTTTTGAATCTTGAAGTCTTGAATAATACTAAATAATTAAACTTGTCAAGTATGTTGGCTTTCAATATATCAAAGCCAGTTTCCAATAATAATACTGAAATTTTCCCTTAAACTAGTGTGCTTGAATCAAAATGAGATTTAGTCACCTTGGATCTCAGTGTGTGTGTGTGTGTGTGTGTGTGTGTGTGTGTGTGTGTGTGTGTGTTAGGAGAAAAGGGAAATTTACCCTAGGGCCTCTATTATTTACAATGTCTACAGTGTTGTTCATTTCCCACTGTAGTCAAGGTTAGCCTAGCAAAAGAACAAAACTTGCATTCTTCATGTATGTTTTTCTAAGCCATTCATCAAATGTGAAATTAGATAAAATAAAAAATAAAAGAGAACAAAGCTGAGTAAAATTGGTCTACATCAAACATGAAGATTTTCAGTACAAGTTGAACATCCCTGTCCATGGAAAATACCTCTGTGCAGCTCTCGGTAGGGAGCTGTTCGCATCAAGAAGGCAGTTCTCTGAGTGTCACTGGAACAGTTTCTGACCAGCTTTGGAATTACTTTTGAAGAAAGGTCTGAATATATATTTGTCTTTCAATCCATTCAACAAAGTATGACACATTGCTGTAGACTCCAGGCCCCAGGACTTTGGAAAAGCAGATGGAGCCCCATGAAGTTAAACCAAATAATGTCCACTGTCCTCCAGGCTTCTCACAAACAAGTGGCCCACCACTGTCACCCTGTAATAAATTAACAAGACATGTGAGCTGCGGGATTCAAGCCCTAATGGCGTTGGTAGTATCCTGAGGCTACAATAAAGCCAAAACCAGCTTTAACAACTTCTTGGAAAATGCTAGCAAAGCTTTCCATTATTAGCTTGGAGAGAGTCTGCCTTCTACAATATGAATGGGACTTTCAGATTCACATTATAAACTCTGATCTTCAAAAAGGAGGAGGGAGGGTAGCTTGGAAGAGATTTTTGCCCTTTCTATCAAATCAGAAGACATTTTCTATTCATTTCCTGCACTTATCAAAATATGTTACATTTTTACCAGGTGCAGTAGCTCACACCTGTAATCCTAGCTACTCAGGAGGCTGAGATCTGAGGATCACGGCCACTAAAGACCATGAGAGTCTTATCCCCAATTAACTACCGGAAAATGAGAAGTGCCACTGTGGTTCAAGGGGTGGGGTGGTAGCCTTGAGCTGAAAAGCTCAGGGACAGTGTCCAGGCCCAGAGTTCGTCCCATGACCGACAAAATAAAGTTATATTTTTTAAACTTTATATCTATTAGAACTGATTGTCTCTCCTCATTCTTTCTTTGACTTAGAACAGAAAGTGCCCCAAATACAACATTAAAAGGTTTGCCCTTCTCCAGTATCTGTAGAATACTTTCTAAAATATCTCTTTAGTTGTAAGATTCTTACTATGTGAATGAATGTATTATGTAGAACACTTTTTGGTATCCTTTAAGTGTATTTCTTTAGTATTAAGATTTTTAAATTTGACATATTTGAATAGAATAAGACACATAGGAATTACAGTAAGGCATTTCATTTCTTTAGGGCCTACATTTAATTTCCTGTGCATAGATATGTTTAAATATTCCAATTGAATTTTATTCCATTCTTTTGATTTTTAAAATAAAAAACCCTCTGGGATTCAAAGACATTACTATTTGCCGTGTCTAGCTAGAAAAGCCAAAATGTCTGCTCTGATAATAAGAGAGTACAATCAAATCTGTACTGTATGAAGTGGACTTCAGAGGCCTATGTGATTACTTCCAAGCAAACAGGAACAGAATTTCCTTCCTGAGATGTGGGTGTGGGGGCTGGGTTTAGTGAGTCAGATGGTTTTTTTCAGAGGGAGAGAGGAGGTCAAAAATGATTGAACTGAATGTTCCTACAGCAACACTGGTCTGGCTTGTCTTTATAGTTTTCTTTTCCTAAGATTGAGCTTCAGGTCAGAGTCTTTATGTGGCTTCAGTATCGATCCACATGATTTATGTAGGTCTCCACAGAGGGAGCTGTGGCCGCTAATGGGCCTTGTTGATGCATCTTTAGAAAGAAAATTTATGTCCTCTAATGGAGGTTTTTGTGAACAAATTTGTTTCAGATCTAGGAAAAATGCATACTTTGTTTTGTGCTTTTGTGTGATAGAAAGCATCTTCTGAGCATCTAAGAGACCCACACCACTGAAATTCCATCAGCGAAACAGCTGGCAGGACTTAGTTCCTATCTATACCAAGAAGTGCACATGTCTAGCAACATGAAGTGTGTGTGCCTGGGCTTAGAACTTGGCTTGGTCTTCCTTTATTCTCTAGCTGTTACCTAGACATGACCTTGAACATGAGGCAAGGGTACTAGTTCTTGGTAGACTTGCAGATCACATACAGGAAAATGAGAAATGTGTTTTCACTAATATTTACTCCCAGGATAGCACAGTGGCCAAACTGTAAGTGGCCTGGGTTCAACCCTTCCTTGTGCTAGGTTATCCGAAGCCTGCCTTAACCTCTCGGTATTCTTCATCTGAAGAAAAGAAAAATACAGTCCCACAGGTGTGAAGGATTCAGTAAGTTATTAGAAAGTATTTAGAAGAAAGCCTGGAATATAAGCACTAAACTGATTGTTAGAAATTAACCAAATGATATCCAAATAGTCACCTATTTATTTAGAATCTAACAACATGCCAGATACCATATCTACATAGATGACAAAAAGAAGCTTCTGCTTTCCATGATTCTGTTAGTCCCCATAAATACCCCCATTTTACACACGCAAAAACTACCTCAAGATGCTTACTTGATCACTTATTTTAGTGGAAATACTTGTTTTTAGCAGAGATGGATTCCACCAAGATTTTACAGGTTGCAAATCCTGTGGTCCAAAACCCTTATCAACACTGTCTCTTGAGATATATTTATTCTTTGACTTGGGAAATGAAACCTGGGCTTCTAACCCAGAAGGGAGGGACTCACCCTTGTTGATCTAAGCTAACTGACTTCTTGGGCAGAAAGGAGGAGCTGTGAGCCTCCCTGCTATCTAAGAGCCATTCCTAGTCCTCAGACCTTCTATTGTAACATGAACCCTTGCAAATGGTATTTAATTATGCCGAGTTAGTGATACTACCATTGTTTCTCTACAGAAACCTGGGAGCAATCTGACCATACCAGGGGAAAAAAAATGACAGTACTTCCCAGCAGTATAGTATACCAATGGTTGTCTTCACTTGATGACCCTTTTGTTTTTAAACTTGGGGGTAATTTCTTCTGTTTGGGGGAGCTAGTCAAATATAATAGCAGTGAATGCTTAATCAAAACAAAAAGGTTTTCCTGCACTGCGATGTTGACTTGCTCTGTATTCTGCGATAGCCAAGGAATACTCAGTGTCTACAGCTGGAGTCAGCAACCTTTGAGGACATGCTGGCAAATCAAATGACAACCAATCAAGCCCACTGTGGTCACTTCTGAGGCAGTGCCTGTTAAACACCATGGAGTTGGGTATGAGTGTATGCCTCAGTGCTGTCACACCAATGGCTGGCAATGCCCCCCCGCCCCCCGCCTGGAGACAGCCTGGATGCAACTGTGGTAACCACTTTGCTCCTTTTACAATCTTGATTGTCTTAGTCACCCAAATGGACTAATGAGACGACCTGCTGCACTTGTTCTCTTCCTGTGGCTGAGCAGGGGGTACGTTTGCTATTCAGCAGCTGGAAGCTGGGGACAAACTCAGCAAAGTTAGATGGGGGAAGTTGGTTGGGGGGGGGGGCGGTATGAGGACTTGCCCAAGGAAACACAGTGTGAACCACCTAGGTGAAGAGGTTGGTCGTAAATGTTTTCAGAAGGGTTTTCGAAGGATCACACATGAATAATAATGCATTTGATGTCACTGTGGATCACAATCTCCTGGGTAATCAGAAAATCACTCACCATGCACGAGTCCACAGTGCCAGACTCGTAACCAGCACATATCATCCGGTTGGTGATGGTCTTCATGTCAAAGTAAGACTGGCACTGTTCCAGAGAAATAATGCGGACCTCTCCCTCCTGCAGCTTGAAAGGCACTGGGTTGAGAAAAAGAAACAGGAAGAAATGCAAATGTAGAAGATCAGGAAAACGCTCTTAAGTTGGGGCTAGCCAACTATGCACTGAACAGTATTTCATAGGCATTTTAATATCAGGAAAACTATACTGTTTATTTAGACAACAATTTCGAAGACAAGATTGCGTGGGAATCCAAATGTTTGTTTTTAATTGGAAATATTCATAGTAATTGACTGATAAAATCTGGTTATATATAAATGAGGAAATAGAAGTACAGACTGGTAAAATGATGTGATTGTGGTTTCCCATTCTTGTCATAGGTAGTGGCATAAAAATGACAGATTTGACAATGAGAGAGGAAATAAACAAGCTGGGCTACTGTTCTATGTACATACTGCTGCCAGATCAGTGTCAGCTTAGCAAATGAATCCTCTCACTGCAGAAGTAGAGAAACAGTTAGATCTAATGCCCTGTTCTTGGTAAAAAAAAAAAAAATACCTTACCATGTACTCTGGTGGGAAGAAGGTGTCTTTGATATGAGACTTTTCTTTTTTTTTTTGGTCAGTCATGGGGCTTGAACTCTGGGCCTAGACACTGTCCTTGAGCTCTTCAGCTCAAGTCTAGCACTCTATCACTTTGAACCACAGCACTACTTCTGGTATTCTGGAGGCCAATTAGAGATAAGAGTCTCATAGGTTTTCCCACCCCTGCTGGCTTTGAACTGTAATCCTCAGATCTCAGCCCCCTGAGTAGCTACGTTTACAGGTATGGACCATAGGCGCCCAGTGATATTATTCCTTTTGTTATGAGTATAATATATGAGAAACTTTAATCCTTGAGGATATAGCTGAAAGATATCAAAAGAACAAGGCTATTTCTTGGTGTCAACAGAGGATCTGTAAAGTCTATCTTGCAGAATACCTGCAAATTTTTTGAAGCAAAGCATCACAGATCTGCTATTTGGGAAAATTATATTTGGTCAATCCTACTTTTCTGAATGAATTTACCCTTGCTTTTCATGCTACCTCATAACAGCGTAATAGTTACATAATTGCTGTGAGTTTGATAAGGATGCTGTAGGAAGAATCTAAGTAGAGGCCATGAAAAGTACATTCTGGTCTTAAGTTACAGCACTAATCATGGCTTTCAAACCCCAAGATATCCACCATAAGTCTAACCTGACCTTCACATTTTTTACATGTGAGTTTATCTGCAAATGGCATTGATTTCTGTCCACTGACCTTTCCTTCCATAATTTAATTGCTAATAAAGAAAACTGAGCTCAAATGCATCTGACTAAATTTCAAGAAAAAGTGCATTGATATTCCTTCACCCTGTTACTGATCTCAGGATCAGTAGCAGAATTTCAGGATGCCAATGCACATTATCAGCCTTTGAGACCCATGGGATGACATATACTATAGCCAGAATAGCTAGCATTTACAGTTAAAAGAAAGATGATAGCTGGGTGCCAGTGGCTCATGTCACTAATTTTAACTACTCAGGAGGCTGAGATCTGAGGATCATGGTTCGTAGCCAGACCAGGCAAGAAAGTCTGTGAGACTCTTATCTCCAAAAAACTACTCAAAAGAGCACGAAATGGTGCTGTGGCTCAAGGGGTAGTGTGCTTACCTTGAGCAAAAAAAGCTCAAAAACAGCACCCAGGCCCAGAGCTCAAGCCCCAGGACAGTTTAAAAAGAAAAGAAAAAATTACATTCACTCAAGTCTTAGTTCTAGATATTAATTAGGTCAAATAGCACTGAGTTCAAGCTACAATACTGAAACAGCATACACACAAATGTACTTAAAAAACAAAAAGTCATTTGGGGTCATGAGAGAAAGCAGTACACCTTATCTGTTTCTGTATGGTTAAGTGTTAGGATGGATTTATTCATGTCAGCCATTGACTTGCAAGGAACAAAAATGTGACCTGGACACCAAATATTTACCACATGTGGCTATATTTCTCCAAGTGGTGACTCAGGAAAAACACAGCGTTTTGGGTTTTTTTGGTTGTCGTTGTTACAGGCTGAAAAGAAAACACTACCAATGTCTCTAGCTTACTTTTGTTGCCCATGTGACCCCAGCCGGTGATATAGCAGTATGTGTCTGGTTCCAGAGACTCCTCAGGGCTTGGTAAGCAGACAGGCCGGACATAGCTTGTCTCATTGACCTCCTCACTCAACTCCACTATGCTGATGTCATAGTCCACAACTGCCCGGCTATAGCGGGGATGCAGGATAATGGTCTTTACAAACCGGATCTGCATGAACATGGACGGGTGGTCCAGGTTGTTGATACCAAGGACCACTCTCCACACAGCAGCGTTCTCGCGCCTAAAGCAATGATTGAAGAACAAAGGACATCGTTAACTCTGATGATCTCGTCCATTTGAGTCATGCTTTTAAAAATATTTTGTGATCTGGTGCTGGTGGAACATGCCTGTAATTCTAGCTATTCAGGAGGCATCATGGTTCAAAGCCTGCACAGGCAGGAAAGACTCTTACATCCAATGAACCACTAGAAAAATCAGAAGTGAAGCTGTGGCTCAAAGTGGTAGAGCACTAGCCTTGAGCAGTAATGGTCAGGGACAGTGCCCAGGCCCTGAGTTCAAGCCCCACACCAGCAAACACACACACACACACACACACACACACACACACACGCAACATGGCTGTTTCCATTCTTGCCTCCCATTGCATTTATATACTCTGAATGATGAATAGTTATGTATTATTATTAGAAGCAAAGTTTATCCTTCTTGAAGTAATCTTGGAAACATAACTTGTTCAATTTTAAGATAAGGAAGAGGAATGACTTGTTTCAATCAATGAAGAATATCATGAAATATATGCCATGAAGGAGAAAGAGAAAAAGTGGGAGGAAATGAGTATAAAAGAAAAGAGTCTTCTAAAAAGAGAGTAACTCACAGAAAATTGTAGGTTTTCTGGGCAAGTTTCTGCACATTTCAAGGCAATGGTCAATCTCAGATTCATCTTTCAGTACTTATCAGCAGTATTGGATTAATCAACTAGCAATTTAAAATGTATTCACCGCTTAGCTTCATGGTCTTGGTATGCTAGAATTTCCACCAAAGCACAGGATTCTACTTTTTTTTTTTTTTTGCCAGTCCTGGGGCTTGAACTCAGGGCCTGGCACTATTCTTGGACACTATTTGCTTAAGGCTAGTCCCTGCTACTTGAGCCACGTAGCCACTTTTTCTGAGTATGTGGTACCAAAGAATCAAACCCAGGGCTTCATGCATGCTAGGCAAGTACTCTACCACTAGGCTACATTCCTGGCCAGAGTTCTTTCTTCAGTCTCCTCTTCTGAAAACTTCTCTCTACCTCTCAGTGACCATGCTGACATGTTCTAGAATTCCATTCTTTTTTTTTTTATATACTGTGTGGGACTTTTTTTGCTATTTTTTATTGTAATTAATAGAAGGGTTACATTATATTTGCCAGACAGAAGGTACATTACTTCACAAACATTGATACCTCTTTTCACATTTCCGTCCCCATTTCCCTCCCCCATCCCCCTATCTTGTTTTACCCCTTCCCTATCCTATTTCAAATAAACAAACATATATACAATATACCAGATAACAAGGTAAGATACTGTAACAATATGAGATAACAAAAGAGATGAGAAATAACACAGTACATTAAGAACAACAATCACACATTATATAGCTCTTGTTTCCATATCCTGTATGTCTGGGTTTCCCTCATTTGTCATAATTAGTATAAACCTTGGACTCTCCTAACAGAGGTCCACAATAGGGCAAAATCTAGATGCATAAGGCCATATAGGATGACGCTAAATGAAAGGACCTCCAGGACCTCTAGAATTCCATTCTGAATGGAATTCTCTTTTGAAGACTTCACCTAGCTCAGAGATTATACATAGTACCTATACCTTGAGGGCTCCATTAATGTGTAATAACATCAGCTCTGCTCTGAGCTATGGCTTTTAGGTCATCTAATTATTCAACACACTCACTTAAATATTTGATAACAGCCAAGATGTTGGAGAACTGATGGCATATCTGGTGATATTGAATCAATCAGAGTTGATTTTAGAGTATGTTAATATTTATCGCACCAAGGACCAAAACCTTTTCTTTTCTTTTGTCAGTGGTGGGGCTTGAACTCTGGGCTTGGGCACTATCTCTGAACTCTTCAGCTCAAGGCTAATGCTTTACCATGTTGAGCCACAGTGCCATGTCCAGTTTTCTGGTGGTTAATTGGAGATTAGAGTCTCACAAACTTAAGTGCCTGGGCTGGCTTTGAACCGTCATCCTCGGATCTTTACATCCTGAATACCTAGGATTACAAGCATGAGCCTCCGATACCTGGCCTTAATGTTTTCTTTTACCCAAATATTGTATCAGAAAGTCTTCTTAGCTTCTATTTTCAGCTATGTCCTGCATCTTATTGAGTCTCCCTCTTGCCACCATCCTCATTTGAGCTACAGCCACACATTTGGTCCCCTGTAATGGCCTCCCAATTGGTGACTCTTCATCTTAGTATTAGCCCCAATAATTCATTTTCCTCACAGAAGTAAGAGTGATATGTTCAAATAAAACTCAGTCAAGATCATTTTTCTGCTCGTAATTCTCCAAAGAATTTATGTAGCAACTGATATAAATTCTAGACTTGGATCCTTGGTGTCTGAGGGCCTGCATAAACGTGTTGCACCAAAGACTTTCTATTTGAGGGCCTTTCCAGGGCACCCCCATTTTGGGGACCCCTTTCTTGCTGTTCCCCCATCCCATCCATGCTCCCCCATCTCACCTGCTCTTTTCTTTCAACCAGATTTCAACGGGAACATTACCTGCACAGCACTGGTTGCCCTACCTGACACCCCATTCTCCTTCTCCACCACTGCCTCTGCTTTCATTTTCTTCTCATGGCATTTATTGATAACAATGATACTGGTGTATCTGGTGTTTGCTGTCATTACCCCCTAGTTTCTATGGAAAAATGCTTTCAGAGCTATCAAAAGAAAAACTGAAGTCATTAATCAAATATAATTTATGTAGATACATATTAATTTCTCCATGTCATTGTCTAATCTCTGGTTTACAATAATAAGCAAGAACGGTGTGAAACTCTGGAGAACTAGGTAGAACTGAATGAAGATGGTCAATGAAAGGAACAATTACATAAATTTCATATAGTACTGTCTTATGAGCATTAGAAGATAATGTAACAGAATGATTTTCTTCTTATATAGTGCTGTCACTGAAAAAAGCAGCCTCTCTCTTTGCCTTATTCCATTCCTTCCTTCTTTCCTCCCTACCCCCTCCCTCTCTGTCTTCCATCTTTCCTTCCCTTTCTTTCCTTCCTTTTGTCAGTTTACAGATATAAATATAAAACCTTTCAAGAAAGTCCATGTTCACTTCATATGCTATTGTTTGAGACACCAAAAATCAAGCAATAATTTATTTTTAAGGAAAAAGTTATATGCTTATTTAATAGCTTTTTACCTATGAACCAGAGCTTCTAAAGTTTATGACAAAAACCCAGCCCTCTACCTAAATCATAAGCAATATTTCAAGTGGTTTAATGTTCTAAACTGCTTGCAACACAATGCAATTACACCCAAATTGAACATATCTGGTGAGAATCACTGTTGCATTTGCCCCTCATTTGTCCTTCCATTTCTGTGCTCTCCTTTACCTTTCTCCAAACTGATAAACTTACATATAAGACAAATTTACAGAAAGCAAAAAAAAACCTTGATATTTGGATTTCTGATATATGAGCAATTAGACCAATGAATGAAGACAAATAAGGAAGCTAAGACTTAGTGAAATCTTAGCATTCTTATCTGTCTAAAGCATTTAAATGCCTGCAAAGGAGAAGCTGGGAAAGGAGAATTAAAATGACAGGTTACTGAAATAAGAGGAAAGCAACCAGATCTAGAAGAAAAGTAAAGAAAATTGTTTCAATGTCATTATCAAACACTAAAGAGAGTTCCAGTGAGTTCCGGGAATCACAGTTCAAAACCAGTCTGGGAAAGAAAAAAAATCTATATTTTCTGATATTAGCCAGCAAAAAAAAAAAAAAGCCAGAAATGGGGGTCTGACTCCAGTGGTAAACACCAGCTTGAGCAAAAAAGTCAAGCAAGACCATGAAGCCATGAATTCAACAATTCAACCGCCAGTGCTGGAATAAAGAGAGGGAAGGGAAACAAAGGGGAGGGGAGAGGAAGAGAGGGGAGGGAGGGGAAGACTAAGGGAGAGGAGAGGAGGGAAAGAAAGAGTTTAAAGTCCTGGTATGGAATGAGTATAGACAAGTAATCCCAAATCTTGTGGACTGAAGCACAGTTGTGGCAGAAATTCAGATGTGGGTAACATGGCAGAGTTAAACATTATGGCCACACAGTGGGATGACAGTTTTCCTTGTAGATTTTCTACGTGAAACCTTCTTGCAACACTAATTCGGTGCTTCTTATAATATTCCTTTGGTGCCAACCTAAAAAGTTTCTCTTTCATTCTTTCAGAACAAGGCAAGCAAATTGGTTGTGAAATGACCTTCGAAAATCAAAGTCTTCCTTCCTTAGCGCCTTTGAGGCTGACTTCATAGTGGAGCACATGGGATTTGATCTGGTCAACCGAGCATCTCCTGTTTTCAATTTTCTTTTGGTATTTTCAAATACTTTTTCGTGGAAGAGCAAAACAAATCATCCTTTTTTTTTCCTACTGATATCATGAAGAGACAGGCTGGGAAGGCCTCCAGATGGGTCATGCTGGCTCTTGCCAAAGTATTGGGATGATGATGCAAAGTCAATTCTATTCATTGCAGTAATTATTGGTCCCAGTGGGGCCTTTTAATATGCCTCACAATGAAAAGTTCTGAAAAGCTTACAGCACTACTATAAAACAGAATTAGGCTGATTAGCACATCTTCGAGCAAAGGCTTGCTGGAAGTTGGGCAATTTCTAACTGGATGAATAATCTGGCCCTTGTTGACAGTTTTGCTCATTTTCCTGTTCCATGAAATTTCTTCAAGACCTTTGATATCATATCCACTTACTTAATTATAAACACACAGTTCTTCCTTATGTTAAGGTTTCTCTGTGCTTCAGAGATCCATTAGTGAAAGAGGAAACTTGGACACCATAAATGGAAATGACAAATGCAGTTTACACACTTGGCTTAATTAGCACATAGGTTGTTGTCCCCTTAAAGAACTGTTGGATTCATTTAGTTAATCTGTCATCTTTGACAGGTATGTTTTTGCTGGTATTTTTCTATTTTATCATGCATTTACTAGACAAAACTGGAAAAGACATCTAGAAACATCTGGTCCCTTCCAAAGCAATAACATTGCACTGTATCTCTTGATTTACTACACAGACTCTTCCAATCTTTCTGGATCTCACTCATTAACAGTTCTCAAGATGGAGTACTGGTTTGACTTTTACAGATTTGTTCCCCAAAGAACAAATATATAAACCTCCATTACATAATCACCTAGTATATTATCTTTTGGTTACTCACTTAAATATCTCTATGTATTAAATCAGTACCTGAAGGAGCAAAGTAAGTATCCATCTTGGTAATTCCCATATGGAACAAAAATCTATGTTTCAGTTTTTTATTTTCTATAAGCAAAAGTAGTAGGAAGTTAATAGCTTTGTACAGGAGGTTTATTAGAACCCTGGTACTGTTGGTTCACACCTGAAATCCTAGAGATTAAGGAGGCTGAGATTTGAGGATCATGGGTCAAAGCCAATCAAAGCAAGAAAACTCTTGACTCTTTTTTTTTGTTCTTGTGGGTCATGGGGCTTGAAGTCTGGGCCTGGGCGCCGTCCCTGGGCTCTTCAGCTCAAGGCTATCACCCTATCCCGGAAGCACAGCCCCACTTTCCATTTTCTAGTGATTAATTGGAGATAGGAGTCTCATGTTCTTTAGTGCCTGGGCTGGCTTTGAACAGAGATCATCATATCTCAGCCTCCTGAGTAGGTAGGATTACAGGTGTGAGCCACCTCACCTGGCTTTGAGAGACTCTTATTTCCAGTTAGCTACCAACAAAGCTAGAAGTAGTCTGTGGCTCAAGTAGTAGAACACTAGCCTTGAGCACAAAAGCTTAGAGACCCCACCTAGGTCCTGTGTTCAAGTCCCTAGATTGGCACACACACACAAAAAAAGAGGCTTATGGGAATATTGTTAAAATAACAGCAAGCTGAAATAACCCCAAAGGTCCGTCAACTGGAAGACAATAGGAAATTTGATGACAGATCTATAATATAGAATACCATTTAACTTTCTAAAAGAAGCTAGAGCCATGCAAGTCTACATTATGAATACCCATGATGCACTGCCATATGAGAAAAACAATTAATAAACAGAAGCCCAGGACATGATTCTAAACTGCAAAATAAACAACAGCACTGGGAAAAGTGAATGTGTTTACAGCTGTGGAGGAACACTGGCCAGATGATGGAGGATAGAAAGTACAAGAGATAAAAAGCACTAGCAGAATGTAAAAATACGCATGCCATAATGGTATAGGAAGAGCAGAATACATGAGTCTAGCAATATATTTTTAAAAAACATTTATCTTGTCAGGGTCTTCCTGAGTGCTGCCAAGCAGTGTTTCCACAGCTTTACACACCCTACTTCAATTCACACCTACATCCATCACGAGGGGTAGCAACTGGATAGATACAGAATTGGCTCCATTTTCTAGAGAAACAGGACGAATACAAATATTTTACCTTCATATTGCTTCTTAAACTATCAATTCCTCAAGCATTTGAACTACACTCACCAGTTCTGCTTAAAGTTCATATGCACATAAGAGATCTAAAGAAAAGACTAACTCCAGCTCTGTAAACTTCATTGAATCTTTCTTTAAAATCATATTAAGTGAAGTAAGCCAGACTCAAAGGAACTTAGGCTCAATGGTTTCCCTCATTCGTCATAATCAGTAGAAACCTTGGGCTCTTCTAGCAGAGATTTGCAATAGAGCAAAACCTTGATACATAAGGCCATATAGCTAAATGAAAGGACCTCCAGGATATAATGATTGTTGTCCTTAATGTACTATGTTATCTCTCATCTCTTTTGCTGTCCCTTGGTTATCTCTTATTGTTACAGTATTTCACCTGGTTATCTGATATATTGTATATATGCTAGATTGGTTATTTGAAATTGGATAGGGAAGGGGGGAAAACAACATGAGAGGTGAGGGGAGGGGGAGGAGGAGGGAAATGGGGACCATGACATGAGAAAGGGTATCAATGTATGTGAAGTAATGCACCTTCTATCTTGTGAATATAATGTAACCCTTCTATTAATTACAATAAAAATATATAAAAATAAAAGCATTAGGAAATAGCAAAAAAAAGATATAACTCATAAGTCTTGTATATCCAACAGCAGTATGCCAGCAATACATACACAGCACGCCAACAAAAGAACAAAAATCTCTGTAGATAAAGGCTTGGAAGGAATTCAGCCCGGAAGTGAGTGTGCCACTGACAATTTCCAAGCAATAAAAGGATCACCAGATCCGGGGCTGGGAATGTGGCTTAGTGGCAGAGTGCTTCCCTAGCATGCATGATGTTCTGGGTTTCATTCCTCTGTATCACATCGACAGAAAAGGCTGGAAGTGGTACTGTAGCTCAAGTGGTAGAGGACTAGCCTTGAGCAAAAGCTCAAGGACAGTGCCCAGGCCCCGAGTTCAAGCCCCAGGACTGGCAAAAAAATTACCTCATCAGACCTAAGAAAAGCAAAAAAAAGAAATGGTAACTTACCCCTCAAAGCAGTGGGCAACTGTCAGAACCCACTTCTTGGCGATGAGGACACAGCCACAAATGTGCCCACTGGGTTCACTCTGTAGAGAGCACTGCCAAGGCCACCTTCCTGGACGACTCGTCCGACCTCCAAGGATGCGCTTGTTCATCCGGGCCGCAGGGCGGCGCCCGCAGTCTACCAAAGCGGAAGACACCTATCTGATTAGCCATTCAAAGCTGGGCCTTCACCCAGCTGAAGGCCCAAGTCTTTGCATGACAAACTGTGATTACTTTGCCCCCAGAGACGATGTAATTAAATGAACCTTACATCTTGTTGCTAGACTACCAATTTTCTCACCTTGTTTAGTACACAGAAGAGAAATCTTACTTCTGCTCAGACAAGGCTGCCTAGATTTGGAAACATAAAATGATATAACATTCAATTACATGGTATGTTCATTTTGAGCAATTTACCAGGGAAAGGAAATATATAAGAATGTATATATAGAAATATATACACACAAACATACATGAGAGGGGGCCATACTGTGTGAGCAGCGATTACTCTCTTAGCAGGAATTCTCAAGACAGAATTGGTCAGATACCACCCGAGAGACATACTTTTATTTATAGTTTAATTTATTTACCATCATCATGATATAATTTCAAATTTGTAGGAAAAGAAATTAATGTCACAAAGTTTAAGCATCGTGGTGGACAAATCTACTGCAATGTTGTCTCAGATCATGACATTCTCAATAGAGAGAAGTGAGAAGATAGGGGCTGTTTTAGAATCTATGAGAAAAAAGGGAGCAGGTCAGATTTTGATGTTGATGAAGAAAGATATGCTACTCTGCAGAAGTTGAGAAATTGAGAGGATTAAAAGTCTGAGAGGAATGAAATATTAAATAGAGCCTGACATAGTGGCGATCCTAACGACTTTGGAGGTTGAGATCTGCATATCACAGTTCAAAGCCATCCCGGGCAGGAATGTGAGAGTCTTATCTCTAATTGACCATCAAAAAGCCACAAGTGGAGTTGTGACTCCAAGAGTAGAATGCTAGCCTTGAGCAAAAAAGTTCAGGGACAGCAGTTTCTGAGTTCAAGCCCTAAGATTGGCGCACATATGTGCTTGCACACACACAGGCACAGGCACAGACACAGACACAGACACAGAAAAAAAAAGACATTCCAGGTCTTGCAGAAGTACTGCAATGTCCTCAGATATATTCCTAAAATTCTTTTAGCTGATTAACTGTTTTTGTTTTTTGCTAAATATGCATGGGAGGGGAGTGAGTAGTTGATGGTATCTAAGAAATTATACAGTACAGGATGCTCTGTTTGGCTTTAAAGTTTCTGACAGTCTGCAATCCTTTCCTTACAGTCTACATTGATATCCATAATTTTTATACCACTTCCCCAAAACAACCCTTATTTTTTTTTGCTAGTCCTGGGGCTTGAACTCCAGTCTTGAACACTGTCCTTGGGCTTTCTCAAGGCTAGAGCTCTACCACTTGAGTCACAGCACCACTTCTAGATTTTTCTGTGTATGTGGTACCCAGAAATCGAACCCAGGTTTTCGTGCATGCTAGGCAAGCACTCTACCAGTAGGCCAAACTCCAGGCCCACAACCCTCACTGTTGTGTGCCACCTGAAAACTTTATAAGAAGGAATAGGAGATACAGGTCGAAACTTTCTCAATAAAGACCGAGAAACACAACAAATCAAAGACAGTTTGTATAAGTGGGACAGCATTAAACTGCAGAGCTTTTGTAGGGCAAAGGACATAGCTAGCAAACTAAAGAGAAAGCCCACAGAGTGGGAGAAGATCTTCACTAACCATACAACAGACAAAGGCCTCATATCTAAAATATATTAACAGCTCAAAAAATTGAATCACTCCAAAACTAATTTCCAAAGAAACAACCATCCCATTAAAAGATGGGCCTTTTAATCTCTTGATTCACTCAAATGATATGCACTCCGTAGGAACAAGTTTTTTTCCCTTTCATTTACTTCTACACCCCTGCAGAACCCAGCATGAATCTAGTATAGAGAAGATAGTTAGAAATTAATTATTTGTTAGATTAAAAAAGCATACTCTTAAGAAGGGAAGAGTTATCAAAGAGAATCCATTCAACTCTGTGTAGCAAATTGATTACCTAAGATTGCACACGTAGATGAACCAGGATTGAATCTAGGCTTACCAACTTCAAATTAGAATGAAATTGACTCATTTACTTGATTTAAAAAGGTGTTTGGGGCATTCCCAGTTTCAAAATTCATCATGTTTGTTGACAGATTTTTGGACATTGTTTTTGAGAGAAGTACTTGACAAATATTCAGAATTATGGGTGCAGAATTCAACATCTGTGGACTTCAAACTCTGAACAAGTTATTTCATTTTTAATTATTCTATGCTTTAGTTTCCTTGTCTCTAAAGGTGGAATAATTATAATTAATGAGTCTACTGTAAGGATCAAGTGGGTCAGTGTATATAAAGTCAGATGACTGTACTGTAATAAGACCTTAATATGAGTTTATTCTTACTACTTATCTTCTCCCCACAGCCTACACATATGAGCTTTCAAAGTTTGGGAGGAAAACTAAAAACAAAAGGATTTGGAAGATTTGGGAGGAAAAGATCTCAAAGGTACATTCAAGATTACTTGCTAATCATTTCCTTTTATGTATTATCTCACACCCTCCAATTGTTTAATTTCCTCTGTTTGAACTCATCCCACATTGCAACTGTAGAAACTGTAAAAACTGTAGCATTATTTCAACTTGGATGTGGGAAAATTCCAAGAATAGAACCCAAGACAAGATTCACTAAGATAATTTCTGTAACTGTTATTAAAGAAAAATGCAATCAATCAAAAAGAAAAAAATCTGTCTGGACAGAAGAAATTTTGAACTATAAATGTGAAATGCCAGTTATGGAGGCTCTTTATTGCTGTTGAAAATTTTTGATTTTGTGACCCTAGGTTTTGAACTCAGAGCCTCTAGGCAGATGCTCTACCACTTGAGCTTTCCTCCCAGCCCCTGTTCACTCCAGTTGGGTATTGTTGTTTTGGATATAGTCACACCTGTCTGTCCTTGGGTGACCTTGAACTTCCTGTCTTTGTTTTTCACCTAGCTGTGACTACAGCTGTGCTCCACATCCTTGGTTCTCAAGAACTCTTGAGACTGGTTCTCAAGCTGGACTGGTTCTGAGCTACAGTCCTCTTGATCTTCGCTTTCTGAGTAGCTGGAATTACAGGTGTGGGCCTCCATTCCTATGACAGATTTGGATTATTTTTTTTTAATTTCCTTTTTGTGGGTCATAGGGCTTGAACTTGGCCTGGGCGCTGTTCCTGAGGTCTTCAGCTCAAGGCTACCACCCTACCCTTGAGCCAAATCCACTTCCTGTTTTCTAGAGGTTAATTGGAGATAAGAGTCTCAGGTCCTTTTGTGCCCAGGCTGGCTTTGAACCTTGATCCTCAGATCTTAGCCTCTTGAGTAGCTAGGATTACAGGCATGAGCCACTGTACCTGGCTAAGGATTATACTATACTAAAAATGGAAAGAAGTGTCCTCATTACAAACCCCTGTTTTATAATCAGAGTCCCCATGGCTCTCAGGGAACAGGTCTTACCCGGGTACCAGCAGTTCATGCAAAGTTGTCCCACTGAGGTTCTTCCACTTGGAGTGTAGCGTCAGCCATTGCTGGTCTTTCTCCCATTCTTCTATCAATTCAGTCATAGAAGGTTCTCTGGTATAAAGCAAATACTACATCAGTACCAAAATACGAAGATCTTTGCACAGGATATTATCTTTGTTTTGCACTAATTCCATTTTTTTTTGCCAGTCCTGGGCTTGAGCTCAGGGCCTGAGCACTGTCCTTGGACTTCCTTAAGGCTAAGTAGGTCTTGGAAATATTTTTAAGAAAGATTTAATGGGATATGATATTATTAGCAAGAAGGAAAATTATTAAAAGGACAGAAATCCAAATTATAGTATGATACAAATTATTACATCTGCTCATATGTATTTGAAGGTAAGACTTTCGATACATACAATGTAAAATGTCATCTAAAAACACCAGCAACTTCAAACAGTGATCAGAAACAAAATAATATTTATCTAGATTTTTGCTTATCCATTGTAATCCTACAATCTAATAATATCATAAACCAAATAACAAATAGACTGCTACATATATGTAGGTAGATGGGTAGATAGATAGAAGAATAGATTGAAGCAAAGTTATAGGTGGGTTCTTTTTTTTTTTTTTTTTTTTTTGCCAGTCCTGGGCTTAGGCTCAGGGCTTGAGCACTGTCCTTGGACTTTCTCAAGGCTAGAGCTCTACCACTTGAGCCTCAGCACCACTTCCAGCTTTTTCTATATGTGTGGTACCAAGGAATCGAACCCGGGTCTTCGTGCATGCTAGGCAAGCACTTTAACCACTAGGCCAAGTTCCTGGCTCTAGGTGGGTTCTTTTTAATATATTCAAAATTCTTGGTCACTAAAGATTATGAGATTCCCTATAATAATACAGCTGAAAGTTGGATGATTTTATTTTGTTTTCTATATTCTCACAGGTTCCATTAAGGCTTATCTGTGGATATCTCATTCATTATTCAGAAAAACTATATCCAAGTTTTAAAATCTTAGGTAGAAGTATATTTAGATTTTTATCATAAAATACCTCCACTCTTTGTGAAAGAATTAGTTATTCCCATAGGCAATCCAGACTTAAAGAAGATCTTTGCAATTCTTTTTTTTTTTTTTGGCTTGTTTCAACTGAAAAATTAACAACCTGGTATTATCAAGGGTAGAAAAAGTAGAGATTAGTTTTTGACAGGCAGGAGGGCTTCTGACACCAGAGGAAATAAAAAAGAAGGAAGCAGCCAGGCTGCTGCAGTTAGAGAAGGGTAGAATAATACATCAAAAGAATTCAAGTCAGAAAGGCCTCTCTTTGCTTTTCAAATAAGCAGTGAGCTCCTCTGATGAATGTTGTGGAGAAGGGGAGGGTGCAAGCCCATGTAGAAATGGTGTGCATATGGAATTATGCCTTGTGGAAGTGTTTGGAAAAATACAAAACTTACCTTACAACCATGTCAAGTGCATTGTAGCTCCAAAAGAACCCCCAAAAGTTGAAGTACTAGCAGCATCAAATTTTTATGCTTAGTAACTTTTTTTTTTGTCTGTGCCGATAAAGGGCTTGGGTCTTTCTTTTAGCTTTTGCACTCTAGGCTCCACTTTTGGCTTCTTAGTAGTTGACTGGAGAAAAGAGTTGCAGAGAACTTCCTGCCCAGGCTGGCTTATGACCATAATCTTTAGATCTTAGCCATCAAGTGTGAGCTACTGGAGCCTGACTGCTTAGTAACTTTTAAAACATAATTGGCTATCATTTTGTATAGGAGTATAGAAGAAGAGAAGGAAAGTTAGACTTAAATGGCCTTGAAAAACGATTTCATCTAGTCACTAATTGTTTTTTTTTAAGTTTTAAAATCATGTTATCAAAATTTTTTAAAAAGCCAGGCACCAGAGACTTACAACTGTAATCCTAGCTACTCAGGGCACTGAGATCTGAGGATTAGGCTACAAAGCCAGCCTGGGTACCAAAGTCTGTCAGACTCTTACCACCATAAAACTGGAAGTGGCACCGTGGCACGAAGTGGTAAAATGCTAGCTTTGAGCTGAAAAGCTCAGGGACACTGCCCCAGGATCAGAGTTCAAGCCCAACGTCTGACAATAAATAAATAAAACAAATAAATAAACCAAGTTGAGTGCCCGTAGCCTATGTCCTAATCCTAACTACTCAGGAAGCTGAGATCTGAGGATGACTATTGAAGACCAACCTGAGCAGAAAAGTGCCTGAGACTCTTATCGCCAATACATTGATCAGAAAAAGCTGCTGTGGCTCAACTGGTAAAGCACTAGCCTTGAGTACAAAGAGATTCAGGGACAACACCCAGGCCCAGAGTTCAAGCCCCAGACCCGGAAGAGTAAAAAATTTAAAAAAAGTTATTGTTTTCAAATTTTATTTTCTTATTATCTTTAGTAATAAAAGGGTTTAAATTCAACAAATAAATAAATAAAATAAAACTCTTCCCTAAATTCTGTTACTTTTGAAATAATAAAAACTTCTAAAAGAGACCATCTGAAGACAAAAACCCATAAATTAAAATAATCCTTAAAAAAATAAATGAATTATAATCCTTTGATTTTAAGACAAATGCCCCAGATTTTAACTGCATTGTAAGAACTTTTGCAAGATTTAAATTAGTTTAGAAATTTGAATGAATTATTCAGTTTTTGAAGATGTCACAGAAATTGTTTTCACAGGAAAACAAGAATTTTTCTTTTTCCTTCACCAACTTCCTTTTATCAACTCCAGATGCAGTCTGTGTAGAGGCCCCATAGGAAGAAAAGAATGAACATGAGTCCACATCTACCAGTAATGAAGCTCCTGATACCTGCACCCTGGGAATTCTCTTCTGCAACAGAATGACTTGTGAATATCTTAAGGCCACACATTTTACCAACAACAGCCAAAGGAAGATCCCCTTCAGATTGGGTTAATTAATCTAGTCACTCTTTAATCTATTTTTCATCAGATAGCAAGAACTATCAAGAGGAGGGCAATGCCCCATTGGACATGCTGGGTAGGAAAATCACCACAGAGATGACTTCAACCTCTGAACTTCCCAAACCTCCTTAATTACTTTGAGGATGGGCTATGCACAGCACCTCACAGAGTCCAGGCTTGCATTGTACTTGGGAACTTCCAAGAAGAAAAACTACTTAGCTTCAATCTTTCAATTGCGTCAAGTGGAAAGTTTAAGACATTATTCATCAGGGAGAGGGGAGTATCATTATAGAAATTAGTTTTCCATGAAATTCTTAATCATTAACATCTTTCTTGTGCATAAAAATAAATATTTCAACATGAATTATGTCATCCTATGGCTCATTAAAAGCACAATGAGTGAATTTATGCATTTCTGCTTCTACAATCAAATAAGATTAGAGCATATGCTTGACTTCAATTTTTCTTACTGTTCTATACAGTTTCATTGAGGCATTCATGACAAATAAATCTATATGTTTAAGATATACAATGTGATGTTTGTCTGGAAGTCTACATCATGAAATACTTATCAGAGTGAAGTTAATTAGCATATTCATTTCTTTACATAGATACCATTTTGTGGTTAGAATCCATGATTAGCAATCTAAACAAATTTCAAATCAACATACAATATTATTATGTAGTCATCAAGCTCTACATTAAATCTGAAACTATATTCAAGCCACAAAATGAGTGATTTCTTAGAATATTTAAATAAAACTATAACTTTGTTCAATATTATAAATTTCAAATAGTAGTAGTGCCCATATATTCTTGTAACAAGAATATGTACATTTTGTCCCCCAGTCCTGGGGCTTGAACTCAGGGCCTAGACACTGTTATTGAGCTTTCTCAATGCAAGCACTCTACTACTTGAGCCACGCACCATTTCTGGCTTTTTCTGTGTATGTGGTACTGGGGAATGGAACCCAAAGCTTCATGCATGCTAGGCAAGCACTCTACTGGCCAAACTCCCAGCCATACCGCTGTACTTTTTAATGTTTAAAACTATATAATATAAATCATGCTTTTAAGGAGGTATCTGGAACTTGCTTTCTGCTCAAATTGTTTTTTATACGCTTATATTCGTTTTACATGAGGTATTTCATTGTCATATCGACACTCCATTCCAATCAATATCATTCCTACTATCAATTGCTTTGCTCCCCTCCACCCAAAATATATCCCCACAGGTTTTATTATTCTATTTTCATAGTTCCAAGCCATCTGTTACATCAGTGTTCAATATCTTTCATCTTCCATCCCAGCCCAACTTCCTCCACTAGTTAAATTACTTTGGACGATTGGTATTGCTTTTTCTTAAACACTTAACATCCCTTTCCATGTTATGTCAAGAAACGAATTTCCTTGTGTAGAGAACAAAAGAGAAAAGAGCATTTTACTAGTGATTAAGCATCCAGCATATTCTGTTCTAAGAGTCTGTGTAAGGAATGCAGACTCAAAATGCTTTGTAAGCAGTCCTGGAGTCATAAACTAAGAAGAAAATTTAAGAAACCATCTCATCTAATTCCTACAGCAAGAATACAAATGGCGCCTCACCTACCATATGTCTACATATTTCGGTGTTATAAATCAAGCTAACATGTTGTTAAAAATGATCCAGTCCTCTTAATTTAACAAGCATAACTGTTAGGCCCAAATATACAATTCTTGGATTCCATGGAGTCTTGGTTTGAAAGGTTTAGCTTTCACTAGAATCATCTGTGGGACTGTTACAACCCCAATGGTTGGGTATAGATTTCATTGTTCTTAAAGAGTCAGGTAGGTCCCCAAAATTTGGAATTGATGCTTTGCAAATAGTGCTAAAATAGAGACCGGGCTCCTCCCGAGAGCGCCCGATTCTGACCAAAAGACCTCCAGGCACGTCTGAGAGAGAAAGGCTGAGGATGCCCTTTAAATCACGATTACTCACACCGGCCACTACTGGTATTTTATAGCAGGTGACTACTTGGCTATATGGAATTAATCTGGGTAGTGAAGAATATTTTGTGCCATTTTTGACTTGTGTACACTAGCTTCTAGTATCCACCACTATTGAACTAACAATACAAAACTACCTAAATATCCTCTAGGAGAAAATTTACCTCTGGTTGAGGATTACTGGTCTAACTGTGGAACCTAAAGGCAGTGAAATCATGGAAGTCAAAGGTTCCATGTCTGTACATTTATTCAACAGAGGATTAAAATTATTCAAAAAGTAAAAACCAAATCTGTACTTAACATGTGCAGACACTTTTCTTGTCATTATTCCTGAAATAATATGTTATAAAAACATTTAAATAGTATTTAATTGTTAAATATAGTACTATAAGAAAAAGGCTATTTAGAATATAGAGATGTGTATATGTTACATATGTATATATATTGCATACATATCAGATAGAGAGAGAGAGAGAGAGAGAGAGAGAGAGAGAGAGAGAGAGAGAGAGAGAGAGAGAGAGAGATATGACATATTTTTGTTTGTCATGGAGCTTGAACTCTGGGCCCAGGCACTGTCCTGAGCTCCTCAGCTCAAGGCTACTGCCCTACCCCTTGAGCTATAGTGCTACTTCCTATTTTCTAGTGGTTAATTGGAGATAAGAGTCTCACGGTCTTTAGGGCCTGGGCTGGCTTTGAACTGCAATCCTCAGATCTCAGCCTCCTGTGTAGTTAGGATTACAGGTGTTTGCCACCCCGCCTGGCTATATGATGCCATTTTATATGAAGAACTTGTGTCCCAGGAGTTCTCAGAACCCATCCTATGAGGATAGTGAAAAACAGCTCTATTGGACACAGAAATGAAAGATTTAGGACTTATGTATTCATAATACACAAAACTTACTCAAAATGTGGAGACAGCTCAGTAGTCTGTCTGGGGGTGGGGGACTATATTTTTTTAATACTGGGAAGCCAATCCAAAACATTGAATTTGCTATATGACAACTCCACCATGAATCTGCATCCCAACCTTAGCCTGATATTCTGAGAGGAACTGTATATTTCAGGGCTTAAGATAGATAGCTGTCAGATCACTACGTAATTTGGTCTATTCTTGCTCCCTTCTCATCATGCTTTCCAGGAAAGTTTCAGTGCTGTGTATGAAAAATAAGAGTAGGGAAGTGGTGCTGTGGCTCAAGTGGTAGAGCATTAGCCTTGAGCTGAAGAGCTCAGGGACAGTTCCCAGGCCCAGAGTTCAAGCCCCAGGACTGACTAAGTAAATAAGTCAGTAAGCAATTAAATAACAGGAGGTCATGGTTTGGGGTCAGGTAGTTTCTATTTAAAATAAGCCAGTTATCTACTTATCACTCTAAGTAAATTTTCATTCTTTTTTAAAGTTTTTATTGCCAGTCCCAGGACTTAAACTTGGGGCTTGGGTACTGTCCCTGGGCTTCTTTTGCTTATGGCTAACACCCTACTACTTGAGCCACAGTGCCACTTCCAGCCTTTTCTGTTTGTGTGGTACCAAGGAATTTAACTCAGGACTTCATGCATGCTAGGGAAGCACTCAACCACTAAATATTCTCTCATCTCCACCTAGCAGATATCAACTTAAAAATCCCACAAGAATACAATCATAAGTAGGCATTAAGACTTGCCACACAACTTTAGTGTGAAGCAATAATAAAACTCACCAATAAAATCCAAAGTCCTTCAAATGGCCCTACTATTTCCTGTCCTCATCTACTCCAATCTCATTGTCTCTGGCCAGAGTGCTTTTGTGACAACTGCTTCCTCTCAACTTAATAGCTTTCTCCACGACTACTCAGAAAATACTCTTTGGTAAATTGTCACTTTTCTTGTGAGGTTTACTTAGATTCTCTATTTAAAATGGAAATCCACTCCAGAGGCTTTTACGGTGTTTTCCTTTCCCTTTTTCTCTTTTCCATAGCATTTGCTATGAATCTTATATGACAAAGGAACTATGAAGTTAGAAACTGTTCCCTGGGAGTAAACTGCAGAAAAAAGCGACCATGTATATAAATCCCTCTATCAGGGACCAGTGGGGACTATGTGGTTATATATATATAGATAGATAGATGCTGTGATTGGCTGTTTTCTCCCAAGATGTTGAGAGGCTGTGTCTTCTGTTGACCAACTCTAAAGGGGACCCTATTTCCAGATGAGCTCAGTGCATATACAGACAGAGCTCAAGCAGCCAAGTGCCATGAAGAGTCACATTAGCCTACATTTACTTCCTCAAATACCAGATGTCTCACCCCAACATTTGGCAAGTATTAGTGGACAGTCTAAATTCTGATTCATATTGCTGATTCGATAAATGTCCATATGTTTTTGATACTGGACCTGTAGGCTGTAAACTAAATATACTGCCAAGAGAATTTAGGGAGCTTGATTTATACCTTTGTTTAAATAGATGGCCATCATCTTTAGAGCCTAGGGTGAACTTTGAAAACATCTATAGATGAGGAAAAAGTACTTCAGATTCAACGAAGGACATGAATCTTCTGATTTACATAAGTACTGAATTGAGAGCTTAGCATTTGTGTTGTAAAATGAGACAGGGATAATTTAGGTCTGAAGGGATAATTTGCATTTTTTTAAATAATTTTCTCTAGCACACAAGTGGGACCCTTCGCAATGCCTCATGTCGTATGAGGTCAATAAGCAGGCACGTGAAAACAAAACAGGGTAGACTACAGGATATTAGAGGAGGAACCCAAAGGTGTAACTCCTCTGAACATTTAAAACACTATTTTTCAGAATGAATTCCAGAAAATGGAAATAGGAGTTGCTGTTTGTGGTAGTGGAAATTGGTTTTGCTTTAGAGTTTTGTTTGTTTGGGAGGGAGGCCTTAAAGAAGAGAGGGAGGAAGTGTCGACAAACGCAGTCATAATATTCAGTATAGGCAATGTGGGAAAGAAACTATGCAACTTGTGGGCAAGGATGGTGGGTCAGGGGGTGGGAGGGAGGAAGGAAAGAATGACATTGTCCAAAAATAAAATGTAACTGTTACCTGCCTTATGAAATAGTAATCCCTCTGTACAACATCTTAATAATGACAATGAAATTATCATTATTATTATTATCATTATTACTTTTGTTGGTTATCAGGCTTGAACTCTGGGCCTTGGGGCTGTCTCTGAGCTCTTCAGCTCAAGACTAGTACTCTTCCATGCTGAGCCACAGCACCAGTTGGTTAATGGGATAAGAGTCTCATAGACTTTCATGCGTGGGCCGGCTTTGAACTGCAATCCTCTGATCTCAGCCTCCTGCGCAGTTAAGGTTACAGGCATGAGCCACCAGAGCCAGGCAAAATGATATTTTTTAAAGGATTACTGAAGAACTATTCCAGGATCATTTTCAGACTTTTAAAGTTTAAAAGTTGTTTTCAAAGGTTTTAATGAAGAATAAGCTTAAAAGCATAAAGTCAAATCAGTAGATATCCTGGAAGTCAAGAAGGAAAGTCCCATCTGCTTTCTGGCATTTGGAGCACGACCAGCTGTGGCCTGGCTGACTCTCCTGTGAAGGATATTACATCTGGAGGGAATATTTCAAAGGCAATGGGTTACTTAGAGCATTTTGTTTTGAAGTATCAGTGAAGAATTGTGGGTGTGCAGCCCAGCAGCTTATTTCCTGAGACTCTGGCAGAGTGGTGTCCTATGCAGTCCATCCCCACAGCTGTAACTTAGTCCTTTTACCCATTGTTATCATCAGTCTTAGTCTGCTACAGATATTTGTCAGTGAACAACTCAAACTGTCAAAACTTGAAGACAACAAGAAAAGGCAAAAATACTAGTCCTTATTTCTTTAAAAGTTTAACATTACCTATTCATTCAGCTACTTTTTTCACTCTGTGCAATGATAATTATGGTTCACCAACTATAGATCCAGATCAGGTTTTCCTAGCAATTCAACAACATCAAGTTGTTTAAAATTAAAATACGTGTCCACTTCCATTTTAAATATTAAAAAATATTTTAAATATTGAAATTTCTTTTTCTGAGTATATTAGCAACATAGAGCGAATGAAGCAAAGACATTTAAAAAAACTATGTACAAAATAATCAAAGATGGATACAACTCAAATTCTGAAAGGATAAATGATCATGCAGCAATAAACAGCGCTGAAGTGATGACACATACTAAAATGGCAATGCTTACATTGCCCAGAACAAATTTTTAATATATTGTCTGCCATATTTTATATGAAAACACCCAGATGGGCAAATACCATCTAGATAGACAACAGATGACAGGGTGCCTGGGACCTAGTTGGGTTCTGGAGTGGAGGTATAATAAACACTTAGTTTCCTTTTCGTAAAATATAATTTTATTGTCATTATTAAGGGGTACAGAGGGGTTACCATTTCATAAATGGGGTAATGATTAAATTTCTTTTTTGGACAATGTCACCTCTTCCCTCACTCTCCCCACAGTGTTCCCCCTCCTATCTCTGTCTACAAATTGAGACAGTTTCACTGTGTGGAAAATGTTCACCCATCCTTCCTTCTTTTCTATGTCCCTACTTTGAGTCCCCCAAAATTCAAAAAGAACAACAAAAAGCAAGAATAAACAAACACTGTCACCATCATCATCACCACCCCAAATCTCCATGATTCTAGTTTCTATAATTCGTTTCAACTAATAGTATTTTAACTGAACTGAGGAGTTATGCCTCTGAATTCCTCCCCTTAGGGTTCTTCCTTTAGTCTGACTTTTTTGGGTGTAAATGCCTAGAATCCATGACCAGTGTACAGATCTAGCTTCTGCATATGAATGAAAGCTTTTGCCATTTATCTCTGAGCATGGTTTATCTTACTTGTATTTCCTTTAGAGATGATGAAAATGGCTGAGGCCTAGTGTTGGCTAGTGATAGCCATACAGCTCTGTCCATACTCTAAAGTGCCATTCATTGAATTGTACACATTGAAATGGTTAAAATGGTGCATACATACCTACTACAATAAAAATCCAATATGTAAAAAGTAAGCTCAAAATGAAGTAGATAGCAAGAAAGACCCCTTTTATTTGCTATAAAACAATTATATTCTCTGTATGACATTTTTGGTTGTCAAATATATATAATTCTAACTTCCCTTCCTAACTTGCAATAGGGTTGTCTATAATTATGTAATAAAGTTTCAAAATAAGAAATAACTTTGGAGCCAGGCGCAGTGGCTCATGCCTGTAATCCTAGCTACTCAGGAGGCTGAGATCTGAGGATCATCAGTCCACGCACAGGAAGACCTGAGACTCATCTCCAATTAACCTCTAGAAAACGGGACGTGGGGCTTGGCTCAAGGGTAAGATGGTAGCCTTGAGCTGGAGAGCTCAGGGGCAGTGCCCAGGCCAAGTTCAAACCTCGTGACCCACATTAAAAAAAGAAAAAAGAAATAACCTTGGGTTTCAGTGAAAGGAAAGATCAAAACAGGCACATTTGAAAGGTTTTCATTTACCTTTGATTGATTATAATCATACCCCATTTCATTAGACCCCCCACATGAAAATGGAAGTTAAAAAATGGAGAATAACTTAATGATTCCTGAGAAGCACATTTTTTCCACTCTGCTATGTTCAAGGTTCTTTTAGGTTAGATTAGTAACAATTACTCAAGTTTTCAAAGATGTGGGTCTGTAAATAGAAGAAAAGTCTCAAGATGCTGGGAACAATATAATTCCTGGAATAACAAAAATGTGTTCCTGAAAATCCATTGATTTTTTGGACCATTGATTACTTTGTTTTTCATTCTAGATAGAGTTTTATAACTTACTTTTTTCCCAATCCTGGGGCTTGATTCAGGGCCTGGGCACTGTCCTTGAGCTTTTCTGCTCACGGCTAAAAAGCTCTAGCACTCTACCACTTGAGCCTAGCACTCTACCACTTGAGCCACAGCTACACTTCCAGCATTTTTTTCTTAATTGGAGATAGAAATCCCATAAACTTTTCTTTCCAGGCTGGCTTCAAACCCTGATTCTCAGATCTCAGTCTCCTGAGTAGCTAGGATTATAGGTATGAGCCACCAGAGTCCAGAAACTCACTTTTTATTTCTTTCATTCCTCGATTTCCTGAATGACTTCACATAAATCATTGATAAAAATAAGTTAGTATAACTAACATAATTATGTTAACATAATTTTACATACATGTATATTCTAAATTACTGCAAATCATTGCTTTCCATCCCCAGTGGAACTTCACGAAATCATAATTTTCTAACCTTCCAATTTTTTCAGTCTGTTTCTATGAAATTCTATGAATGATTTTTTGATTTGCAGATCCTCTATTATTTAGGATAAACAGGGAATGCCAGCAACTTCAAGTTCTATCTCAATTTATTAAAAACCATGTGTTGCTTAAAAGGGATATTCCATACCCTTTTAGAAGATAATTGTAAGACATTCCCATGCAGGTTCCATGGACCCAAGGAAACACACACACACGCACGCACGCACGCATACACTCACACGAAGTATTTTATTTCAGAAGTATTTAAAATACAATTACTTCATTTACTTTTAGAGATTTCATCAAAAATAGATTTTCAGCCTTTGCTCTTCAGAGCAGGTGCCTGTAATTAGATCAGGCCCTCATACCTGATTCATTTCCTGAGCCAGAGGGCTCTTGTTTGAAAGCACTAACTTGCTGTGCTTGCATAAGGAAAATATTACTGCCAACTTTCCTAAAGCCTGAGAAATCCATCAGTGCTACAAACTACTGACCTTACCCTAAACCCATCTGCCTGCAGGCCAGCTGACTGAACGTCTCCTGCCAGCCATCCGCACACACGCGGTATTCTGCCGCAGATCTGTGAACAGTCAGGAATGAAGAGGAGTTCACATTTTTAGAGAGGCTCACTGAGGAAATAAAATGGGAGAAACCAAAATTAGAAACATTTCTTCTTATAAGACCCAAGGACAACTTCATATAGGTTTGCTCCAACAGCATATCTTTATTCTTTATTTTAGATAAGAATCATTTGGTGAGATCCCACGGGATGCGAATCATCACTGTTCTTGTGATAGACAACTGAGAAAAAAATTCTGTCCTCACAGAACTGTAGACTTGTATGACAGAGACAAGCAGTTCTTGGCTTTTCTTTATGAGTTAGGAGATGGCCCAGCGGCAGAGCCCGTTACCTTGAGCTTACTGAGGGGTTTGCATAATTCATTACAAAGAGCCACTTGTAACTCCATTCACTTCCTTTGGAGAAAGCATAGGGGAATGCAAGTGTGTGAAAGCAGCCATTGATTTAGAATTAATATGGAACATGTTCTGCTTTCTGTTTTATACATGAAAAACCTCTGTACTTACACAGACATGGACAACCTGTGAAACACTAGGTAACTACAACTCACAGGAGAATCATGATTTGGACGGATGATGCCAAACATAAAGTGAGAGGACTGCTGGATGAAATGATCAGGTAACTCAAGATGATCAGGGGACACACTGGCAGTACTGGTAGGAGATGCCTCAGGGCCTGACCATGAAACCACCGGGGCAGGGAGAAGTCCTGTGTGGACATGACACAATAGCACAAACCATAATATCCTAGTCCAGGAAATACAAATGACCTAAGAGGATCAGACTATAGATCTCTATTAAAGCTACGTGATAATAATGAGTTTTAAAATCTATTCTAGTGATGAGAATCCCAAATTTTAGATGTATAATACAGACGTTTCAGACAGAAAGGGAGTATGGGGAAAATTTCCTATGACTTGGAAATAGCACCCATGAATCATCATTGTTAGGTTTTTATAACCATTAAGCAAACTAGATGAACTTGGTTAGAGAAATCCATGGAGTTCAGATCATTTAGCTTCAGTGGCTGACAGGCACACCAGTGTTCCACAGATGGCAGAACGCAGGCAGCTTACCACAGTCCCACTCATCTGAACTGTCTGAGCAGTCTGCTTCTCCGTCACACCACAGGTCATGTGACAAGCACTCGTGGTTGGCACATTCCAGTTCATCTTCTTGGCAAAATGCTGGCCATGGGGGCAAGAATAGACAAGAGTGAAACATTTCGGAAATATTGTGACGGTCACTAACACATATTCTCCTTTGCCAGCAGAAGTGTGACAAGAAAAGTATAATATGGTCATATGGCCAATAAACAAAGACTAAGAGAACAGAACCTGTGAAAATCCATGTAATAAACAAATTCAGCCAAATAGGATTAGACTGTCTAAAACTGCCCAGTTCTCTAGTTCTAACAATCAGATTGGTGGAAAAGATGGTACTCATTGCAAAAGAAATGTCAATGGCCAGAGAATGAGGTTAAAATCTGCATGGCCATAGAAAAAGGACTTAGGAAATCAAAGCCACTATCGGAATAAAACAAGTTCTATTCATATAAGTGAGTATACCTAAAAAAAACTCTCCTACTAAGTTATTCTCTTAGTCATATACATAAATATATACAATTTTCTTCTGAGTTAAAAATTATTATAAACTTCCTTGATTGCCTATTTAGCATTCATTTCCTTTCTTCCTTTTTTTTGTAAGGAAATCTGATTTTGGTCAGTCCCCAGCTCTAGGGGAAAATCCTGATTAGTTTTAAGTTTGTCATGGCATTGCTGTGATCATATTATTCTTTCCTGAGAATAATTATTAGTCTGGGACTAAATGTGATCCAACAGGAGGGACTTTGGTGAATGGCTCTGTGGATGGCGTTCTGCAGGACAGTTTCCACCCAAACTCTTCTGACCAGGCCCAGTACTCTCGCCTGAGGCCAGAGAGAAGACAGGAGAAAAGAACTTCTTCTAATTAGTTCTCCCTGCATGGTACTGCTTTCTTGGAATTCAGCTGTGTGTAGGGGATGCCTTTTATAATCTACACAAAGGCTTCCGGCTGTTCCTCACTGCTATGAGTCTTCCCAAATTTCTTTAGTAATGTTCCAGAGATAGGAGCAAAATTCTCTGCCCATCCTACAGTCTGAGACCAAGGAAACATGGTAGCAGATGCTCTTGGCTTTACAGCCTGGGGTCAAGCTAAACAAAAAAGTCATGAAGTGTAAATTCCCAGATAAAGCCTCAAGAATTCACTGTATGTTTACTTTTCTAGGGACCACATAAGACATATGTGATTACACATGAAAGTACAGTAATAAGTACCTTCAGGAATAGTTGGAGTTGGGCTTTCTGTTAGTGGGAAGTAAACTATCTTGAGAAACATCATTTTTTTTTCTGGTCCTAAAGATAATGGCTACTCAATTAGACATTTAAAAAAGATTAAATGTATAAAAATAGCATAATCCCACCACCCAGGGATTTTAATTGTAAACTCTTCATGATTTTTTAAAATAGTTTCCTATGAGTATGTGTGAATGTACTTTTGAAAGTAGGGCCAACTGTGCATGTAACTCTGTGTACATACATACATACATACACAGGGTTTAGATCCAGGATCTTGCACTTCTGGGTACTCTATTGCTGAAGCCATGACCCCCAACTCTTTTTCCTCTGGTTATTTTTTAAAGAGAGGAACGCATTATCTATGCTTGAGCCAGCCTGGACTGTGATCTTCCTATTTCTGCTTCCTTGCATTACTTGTGATGATAGGTGCAGACCACTGAACTTAACCACTGGTCAAAATGGAGTCTTGCAAATATGTTTTTGTTTTTTTTTTTTGTTGTTGTTGTTGTTGTTGTTTTTTGCAGTGTGGAGGAATCTGAACTAGCATTGTACCATAATCCTACTATCTCTGTCAGTGAAGTAGTAGAATTACAGCTTGAGCCAACACTCTTAGCTATCAAACTGTATGTTTTGTTATATGCAATGCTCTAGATAGGGTTAGTTGTCTCCAAAACTCATTGGTTAAGGTTTGGTTTCCAGTCTGTTGGAACGTGTTGAAACCACATACAGGTAGGCTGGTGGGAAATCTTCACACCTTCTAGGAGACACTGGGCGTCCAGCCTCTTCCTCCTTCTCTTTGCACCTATGATATAAATGGGCCTTTTCTGCTATAGGTTTCCTGCCATGGTGTGCTGCCTCACCACAGGCCCACTCAATCCTGGACTGAAACCTATGAAACTGTGAAACAAAGGTTTCCTCTTTATAAGATGTATTTTCTTATAGTAATAAATAGCTGATTAGCATATTCAAAAAAGGTCTCTAACAAAATCCAGCAGGAATTGGATTATGTTATATTCCATTCATCTTATAAAGAATATTAGAATAATGTTATGTGCATATATTTTAGGTGCTTTTGATATTTTCTGGGTGTATATTCACAGGAAGGGGTTTGCTAAAGGTCTGAACAAGCTAAAAGGGTTCGATCCATATTGTAACATTTCTAACTTGCATCCAAAGTCAGGTGGTGGTGTCTAAAACAAAAACGCTGTGTTGAAAACATTCACAGAAGCACTTACAGCAGTTTTTCTCATCCATGTTGTCAGGACAGTCTGGGAACCCGTCACAAATCATTGTGCGCTTCACGCATTGCTTGCTGATTGGACATTCCCAGAGGTCCCTTTCCTTACAGCCTGTGGACAAAGAAAATGGTTCTTTGCAATAGATGCACAGATTATGATGCCGATGAAATTTCAGAAAACATTACAACATCAAGGTGTGATTTCCTTTGCCTTAAAAGAGTATTGATACCTGTGTGTACCAGGTGAGTGAATCATGTAATTTTGAAAGTAGAAATACCCAATCACCTCCATCCTGCACCATAATGGCATAGTTATTTATTTTAAGATAAATAAACATTTAGGAGATGAGGGGGGGAAATGAAAAGGCAAGTCTAAGTCAACATCTCTAGCTGTTCCTTTTTACTTCTGAGACAATTTGCCAACATGAAAGATCTATCTATGAAACAAGTCATGCCTTGAAGCAAATATGCCAAAACCTAGCAATCTAAGGCATAGCATCTCAAATTTAATTTCAGTCTACTAAGAGACCATCTGCATGTCTTGCAAAAGAGGCTTCTTCTCTGGTGAAAATTTATGCAACTAATTTAAGATCAGTAGCCACTGGCTTTATGGTGGTTAGAGATCTAAGGCTGAAAATGTTCTCAATTAGAATGAGGAATAACATAATTTTGGAATCTAAGTCCCTAACTGAAACTAATTTGAAGGCACTTTAGGAGGACTTTTAAAGAATTCTAACAAAATGCCATTTGATGTAAATATGCTACATTTTGTACATCAAGAGTCTAATGTACTCTAGTCATTCTAGTCAGGTTCACAGCCTGGCAAGGCTGTGAAGGTTGTAAAGTATTAACCACATTGCACTGAACTTTAAGCATCCTTCACTTTCCTGCCCAGAGTAGTGTCTAGCAGGCAATAGGACCTTAACCTATGGGTATTTCAAATAGAATGTCATGTAAGGAACAAAAATATCTCTGATTCCCAGGAGAAGATAATTTATTTGCAGCTACATGAGATGTAAAGCAGTAATCAAGTGGGGGCTCAGTTAAAAATGTTATTTCTCATCTGACATAGAAATAATTAAAAGAATTTTTGTAGCTAGATGACTCAGATTTCTGAGAATTAATTATGAAGGAGAAAAAATTCATTTTTAAAGTATCTCTAGGATATGGAAACAAGAGGTTGATCTTGTGTGATTGCTATTCTTAATGAACTATGTTATTTCTCTTTTTTTGCCCTATGGTTAATATCATATGTTACTGTATCTGAATTTGTTACCTGGTATATTGTATATACATTTATTTGTTTATTTGAAACAGGAAGGGAAGGGGGAAAAACAAGATGACTGGGGGGTGGAGGGAGGGAAACAGGGACAAAAACATGAGAAGGGGTATCAATGTTTGAGAAGTAATGCACCTACTACCTGATGAATGTAACTGTTAACCTCCATACATTATTCTGAACTGTTAACCTCTATACATTATTCTGAAAAATACAAAACTCATTTTTGAAACTTGTATTCAGATTCAAGCAGAACTAAGGAAATGGAAAAACCTCCCTGCTTCTGGATTGGGAGGATTCACACTGTGAAAATGGCAATCTTTCCAAGAGCTATCTCCAAGTTCACTGCAATACCCATCAATATTCCAATGTCATTCTTTAATGAGATAGAGGAAGCAATCAAAAATTCATATGGAATAACAAAAGACCCCATATAGCAAAAACAATTCTTAGCAGAAAGAACAGCGCTGGAGGAATATCAATATCTATTACAGAGATATAGTAACCAAAACAACTTGGTTCTGACACAAAAATAGGGCTGAAGACCAGTGGAATAGAAGTGAAGACCCAGAAATGAACCTATAGACCTATGGCCTCCTAATCTTCAATAAGAGAGAGAGAGCCAAAAAAATAGGATGGAAGAAAGACAGCCTCTTCAACAAATGGTGCTGGCAGAATTGGTTAAGCAGCTGTAAAAAACTAAAGTTGGATCCTTCTATGTCACCCTGCACCCAAGTTAATTCCAAATGGGTCAAAGATCTTGAGGTAAAAGCAGATACCCTGAAAACTTTACAGGAAGGAATAGGAGATACACTAGGTCTCCTTGGCACAGGTCGAAACTTTCTTAATAAAGACCCAGAAACACAACAAATTAAAGGAAGTTTGGACAAATAGGGCTGCATTAAACTGCAGAGCTCCTGTATGGCAAAGGACATAGCTAACAAGTTAAACACAAAGAAGTCCACAGAGTGAGAGAAGATCTTCACTAACCATACAACAAACAAGAGCCTCATTATCTACAATACACTGACAACTCAAAAAAGTAAATCTCTCCAAAACAAATCCTCAAAGAGACAACCATCCCATTAAAAGGTGGGCTAAATACTTAAAGAGAGACTTCTCTGAAGAGAAAATAAGAATGGTCAATAAACACATGAAGAAATGCTCAACATCTCTGGCCATAAAAGAAATGCAAATGAAAACAACTCTGAGATTCTACCTCACTCCAGTTAGAATAGCCATGATCAAGAAATCCAGTAACAGCAGTTACTCAAGGGGTTGTGGCCAGAAGGGAAAGCTACTGCTCCACTGGTGGGAGTATAAACTTGTTCAAACACTCTGGAACGGCCATTCTTCAAACGACTAACTATATGACCCAGCAATCTCACTCCTGGGAAGTTAACCAAATGTTCGTAAACAAGGACATACTAGAGCTTCTAACACAATCATGTTTATTGCATCATTATTTACCAGAGTTAAGATATGGAACCAAAGTAAGCCAGGCCCAAAGAAACATAGGCTTCATGATTTCCCTCATCTGTAATAATTATTATGTATCTAGGATTCTCCAAGCAAAGGATCACAATAGCTCAAAAGCTATGTACAGATGGCCATATAGGATGAGGCTAAGCAAAATGAACTCTATAATATGGAAACAAGAGTTTTATCTTTGTGATTATTGTTCTATGTGAATAACTAAGTGAAGTTATCTCTTTTCTCTTTTCCCCCCGATGGTTTATCTCATGTTATTGTATCATTATTGTTACTATAACTGTGGCACCTGGTATATTGTATATACATTTATTTGTTTATTTGAAATAGAGAAGGGAAGGGGAAAAACAAGATGATTGGGAGCTGATGGGGGGAGGGGAAGTGGGAGAGAAACATGTGAAGAGGTATCAGTCTTCAAGAAGTAATGTACCCACTACCTGACGAAGATAACTGTAACCCCTCTACATCCCCCAACAATAAAATACAATACAAAAAAGAAAATCCTTATTCGGGACCATTATTGAAGTAAGTCTCCAGAAGAGAATTTTTCACTAAGCTAAAATGAAGTTTATAATGTTTTGCCGATCAAAGACACAAGAAATCAATACTGAGATTCTTTCTCTTGAATGACTTTGGGCCTAGAGACATGGATGGCAAGAACTCATGGATGTATTACTTGAGTTTTCAGCTGGCAGAGGCTAACAGATGTCATTTGCAATGTTCTGAGAATAATGTTCTTTAGAGATGTGAGAAGGATCTGCAATCTCCTGTGTCACAGCTCCAGCCAATTTGTCTGCCGATCATACCCAGAGTGCAAGGCAAATTGAAAAAGATCTCCAATATCACACAGTGCCACCCAGCTCCAGGGCTTCTCACCTGCAAACACAGAAATGCTAGTGGGAGTGGTGAGGCTCAGAAGGAGGAGAGTGTGTACATTTGGAAAGAAGAGCTGTGGAGATCACAGACATAAATCACCTGAAACAAAATCCCTTCTAAACAGAAGCTTCACAAATAAAAACAAGGACAGTAATAACTCTTCTATTAATTACAATAATAAATATATAAAAAAAACAAGGACAGTAAAAGATTAACATTTCTTTTACTCTATATCCATATTGTATTCATTTTAATGCTTATAGTAGGTAATACTATAACATTAGTGTAGTGATTATTTGAAATAAAATACAGAGGCGGGGTGTGGGGGCTCATGTCTGTAATCCCAGCTACTCAGGAGGCTGAGATCTGAGAATCGCGGTTCAAATCATCCCTGGCACTAAAGAACATGAGACTCATCTCCAATTAACCTCTAGAAAATGGGAAGTGGTGATGTGGCTCAAGGGGTAGGGCGGTAGCCTTGAGCTGAAGAGCTCAGGGGCAGCGCCCAGGCCCAGAGTTCAAGCCCCATAATAGAAAAAGAAAGAAAGAAAGAAAGAAAGAAAGAAAGAAAGAAAGAAAGAAAGAAAGAAAGAAAGAAAGAAAGAAAGAAAGAAAGAAAGAACAAACAAACAAAAGAAATGAAATACATTTCTATAAGGATCCCCATGGAAGAAAGTCCAGATGGGATCCAGGTACTAGCTTTTAGTTGAAGTGCTTTCTACTATGAGAACATGCAGTGGGCTTTGGTGGGAAAAATAAAGTTCTAGCGCCACTTCTGGATTCAAGTCTACTTTTCCTTTCTTTGTGTGAAAGCTTTGGGCTCATTTCTCAAGTTCTCTGCACCCCACTTCTGATATTTCTAACAGTAACAATAATGCCTGCTACAAAGGATGTGTGTATTCTACTCACATTCATTTGCTATCTGTGTTCTCTTCGTCCCATAATCAAGTTATAAAGTCCACAGGTATCATAGAGTTTTGAATACATGTTACAAGGAATTTGACTATCAGAAATGGTTCAGGTTATATTTTAAATTTCTATTTTAATTTTTTGAGGTTAAAAGAGATCAAAGGTAGTTGTCAAAAGCAGCTTATAATTGGAAGATAAATAGAAAGATACTGAGCTATTTATGACTGTCTTTGTCCACCATTTTATTTAGAATAAGAATCAATGAGTATCTATGAAGTTGTATTCAAGTAATGAAAGACTTATTTTGCCAGGTGCCAGTAACCTGTAACCCTAGCTAATCAGGAGGCTGAGATAGGAAGATTATAGTCCAAAGCCAGTCTAGGTAGAAATACGTTTAATGAAAGACAAGCCTCTCCAAGACAAAGAAGTGATTCCATCCTGACATAGTGTTGGCTTTGTGGATCCTTGTCCTGTCTTTAAGGCCGTTCTTCTGTAAACCAATACTATGGTGAGGGCTTCAGGCTGGCAAAATTCTTCATTTGTTAAAAATATTCTTGCTACTGGCAACCTTTTCTACTCTTATTTATATGAGCCATTATACAATGAGAGCACTGAACCTTTACCATGAAAGAAGACATTTAAGAACAATGTTGTTTATTGCTAAATGGTTCTGAATATTTTATAAATTGTTTGGCAACCGTGTCTTCCAGCTCTACAATGTTAAAAAAAATACAAAGCAAAATAAGCAGGGTTTTTTTTTGTCAGTCCTGAGTCTTGAACTCAGGGCCTGGGCACTGTCCTTGGGCTTTCTCAAGGCTAGCCCTCTACCACTTGACCCACAGCACCACTTCTGGCTTTTACTGTGTATGTGGTACCAAGGAATCGAACTCAGGGCTTCATCCAGGCTAGGCGAGCAGTCTACCACTAGGCTACACTCTTGGTCCCATTTTTATTTGTTTTTACAAAAAATAAAACAGAATGTTAACTAACATATAATTACTTGGACATGATCAAATGTAAGCAGTTTTCAAAGGTTAAAATCTCAATAACACTGTTAAAAGTTCTGAGAGTTCCAGTTCATGACTGAATAGTTAACTATCACATTATCTGGTAAAGTCCAAACAGTCAAGAGTCTTCAATGCACAAAGGAAAGAAAAATGAATGTAATCCAGCTTTGCTGGAGCTGGTATTTCCATTAGCAAATGATATGCCTATGAAAACAAACAGCAAAGCAGGAAGTGGATGACCCACTGCTTCTGAGGGGCCTGTGTCAACCTGACTTCTTTACTTGTTTGTAGGTGGTGTGGTCAAGCCCCTTCAAGTGTACATATGTTTCCATTAGGGAAATCAGTTTGAAATTTAGATCATAAATTGCTTTGGAAAATTTAATGAGAAATTTATCACATATTACTACTGTTCAAGGGATTCATTTAACTCAACCTGTACTGATTTCTCATTCATTGTCCCTAGAGCACTATTGGTCCCGCCAGTAGTGGTGCCAATCTTTCGAACGTTAGAGATTAGGTAATTTAACTTATCATTTTGATATACTCTGTGTGACTTAAAGTATCAAAGAAAATTCATAGGGGCCTAGTGGTAGAGTGCTCACCTAGCATGCACAAAGCCTTGGGTTCAATTCCTCCATACCACATACACAGAAAAAGCCAGAAGTGGTGCTGTAGCTCTAGTGGCAGAGTACTAGCTTTGAGAAAGCTGAAGGAGAGTGCCCAGGCCCTGAGTTCAAGCCCCAGGACTAGCAAAAAAGAAAAAGAAAAAAAGAAAATTCAATAACCAGAAAGTTGGCATTTGAGAATAATCGAGTCCTTTACTATGTTATAGTCCTTTGAACTTCTTTTGTTTATATATATAAAATATTTTAGGATACAGAATGGCTAGTCTTGGCAAGGCTGAGTATTGCATTTCTCAAATATTTATTCCTCTACAGCAAATTGAAGCCCACCTACACCATAGAGAATCATGTCACCTCTTTAAATCATCTCACATAATCCATTTTAAATTACATCAGAGAACACATACGTATCAAAGTTGTTAAGTGACCAAATACAACACATTCTCAAAAACCCATTCATATAAGTGAGAGTAATTGAATTTTGATTTAATTTTGATAGAAAGATTACAAAGAAGTGAACAACTGTAAGTCCTCAAAATACTATCTGTTTTTCCATAGAGAAATTACTCCTAGCTGTTATACCATCATTCTGACATCTACAATTTTCCAAAAGATGCCTTTGTCCATATTTATAGTAGTTGATAGGATTTTAGTTGATTGTGTATGACATTTTGTGTAGACCAGGGCAATGTCTGCTATAGAAATTTCATTTGGGGGAGTAAGGCAATATTTTATACCTCAAAGGCCAAAAGAACTCAAAAGATGTACTGCCTTATATATGTCTAATGAATAAAATGTCAATTTTATTTTGGTGCATGACAATCTAAATAATCAGAGCTGGGCTAGGATTTTGGAAATCCCTTCAATCATATTGTTTACTCCATTAATTCTGTTTATTAAAAAACATTTCCCTCTTGTCGATTTCCTGATACATTTTGAGCTTACAAGGCAAAGAACCAAGGTTTAAAAGAGAATATAATGAGATTTAAATCCATTTACATAACCATTGGCCTTCATAGCTTTGCCAATAGTGATTTTCCAGCTTAGCAGCAAGCATCAAGAAGGGTGCTCTGCTCAGGGACAGGGCCCAGGCCCAGAGTTCAAGCCCCACAACTGAGGAAAAAAAATAGTGGGAGAAGGGTGTTATCATTTTTGATGAGAGAGTATGAAAATAAATTCCAATTAAATTTGAATGCTGTTGTCTGCACTCTGTGTTAGTATATCTAGATGTCTGTTTAACATTACAGACTGACATACAAACACACTATTATTTTGACTATAAGCCAGGTAACGAATTTATACTTTAATAATAAAGACGATTTTGGGTGGGGGAGGGAAATGGAAAGAAAAACATGAGAAGGGGTAGCAATGATTGTTAAGAAATGTACCTTCTATCTGGTGAATCTAATGTAACCATTCTATTAATTATAATAAAAAATAAATAAATAAAAAAGAAAATACGGGAGAAAAGATATTTTACATGTATGAACTGTTTAGCCTTCTACTATCTGAACATATATCATTAAGATTATAAACAGAAGCATCATTATGACATTCTCCTCTCTGACTTAAAATATTGGTGAAAATTTATTAAAGAACAACTTGGTATTTTAAACACAATTAGATCCCTAATCCCTATACTATGTTGCAGCCCTTTCACTAAGGTCACAAAGAATGGTGTCAACTAATCGTAAAAACTAAGGTTTTACATTTTCAGTCCTCTTGCTGCAAATTGAGGTACACGACAGAGAATCATGCAATCTCTTGAAGTTATCTAAAGTAATCCATTTTAAATTACATCTCAAAACACAACTCATCAAAGTTGTTCAGTGAACCAATATAATACATTCTCAAAAACCCATTTATGTTAGTGACAATAAATGAATTGTGATTTATGTTGGGTAGAAAGATCACAGAGAAGGGAATAGCCATAAATTGTGTTGGGAAAAGTGTTAATAAAGGAAACATCAACCTATTTACTATTTACTATTTCTATCCCAGTTACTATTTACTATTTACTGTCATTATTTCATGTGTGTGGACAGTTTAGATGTTTAACACAGTCCCTTATTTCCAGCCTTCACTACTTTGCAAGCAAGAAAGCTCCCTGGGACACACATACCACAGTTCTCTTCATCACTGTCGTCATCACAGTCAGCCTGGCCATCGCATCTTCTTGAAGCCAAAATGCATCGTCCTGAATGGCACTTGAAGTGACTAGGTGAACATTCTGTTCAAAACAACATAACACTCAATGGACAGAAACCCCCTGAGCCTTCACCAAACGAATCGGCTTCTGTGTGGGCTGTGGTGGGGCTGCTAATACTGCAGGTATTTCGCTTGGCGGAGGTAGGCTAAAACAGCTCAGTTTACTTGGCTTTCATCTGTGTGTTGAATAGCATTTTTTTCTCCTTCACCCCTGGCATCGTCCTTCCAGATCAACACTTTGTACTTTCTGGGTAACCTTCTTAATGGCCCACTTCACAGCTGACAGCGCCTGAAATATTGTGGAGCCCAGCATCCTAACCACCCCGCTGCTTTCAGTGTGCCCACAACATTTGCACATGCCATGATGAGTGATGGGCCCCAATTCTATCACGACACTTCATACGCCTATATTTCCAAGACCTCAGAATACTTTGCACTTGGCAGGACCCAGGCAGCATTCCCTTCAGGACCTTCGACATACACGTTACCTCCCCCAACCATCATCCCCTTTGTAAGCAAGATGCTTAAAATGGTGAACAGATCGAATGCCAAGCTCACGGGTAACTCATATTTAGCTCATATCATTTTTATCACTTAAAATTATTTATTTAAGAAATAACTGTGTAACAGAAGGACACCAGATGCCTTCAGTGTAATCCAAACCGAGATTCACTCACCTACACAGCCTGGTTGGCTCCTAAATAGAAAAAAAAAAAAAAAAAAAAATATATATATATATATATATATATATATATATAGAGAGAGAGAGAGAGAGAGAGAGAGAGAGAGAGAGAGGGAGAGAGGTGCTGTGTTTACCTACTGCAATGAAACTGAAAACTAACCTTCCACATCGGCATCAGGCATTAGGCAAGTTTGATTGTCTGAATTTTCCTCTGGAAATTGATTGCAATCTGTGTCTTCAGGCCATTGTAAGCCCACAATCCCAAGAACAGACTCACAGCGCTCTTTAGAGTGCTCGCACAGTGTTCTAAAAGGGCAAGAAAAACACAATGAGAGGGGCAGAAAGAGTTCCATTAGAGACATACATTAGGATAAGATATCAGTGATACAAATATGAATAAATGCATTGCTGTTATTTTAAATTGACTATTGATTGTTTATATTGGACAATACACTGGGATTCTCTTATTTCCCTCTTTTATTGTAAAATGGAAATAACAATATGGAACATGCTTACTCTAAGAACATGCTGTTCTTGTGAATATCTGTTTGGTGTTTGTCCACAAGCACCAACCCTAATGCTGTGTATCTCAATCCAACAGGAGACAGCATAAAAATCATAAGAATACACAAGTAGTTAGTAAATTGTAAGGGCTCAATAATGTTACTCTTTTTCATGTTAAGTGAAGTAAAACCAGACCCAAAGAAACATAGACTCCATGGTTATATCTTTAATATAACATATATCTTCAAATTTCATGTTAAGATGTGACAAAATAACTTTATATTGCTTCAGGAACTCATAAGCATATTTTTGTCATCATTTAACTTTTTAATAAGTAATAAAATTCATATTGATACTCACCGAAGATGAAAGGTTTATAAATCAAACTCAACCCAAAATTAAAGTTTCCCCCCAAAAGTTCACCAAAATGATGATGGAATAAACATCTCACAAGCAATCTTATCTTAATCATTTTAATGTGAAACTCACATCCTGAAATTATAAGTAATATCTGAATGTTAATTTATATTTACAGCAAGGAATGGTGCATTGGGAAAATTTTATGTGCATGTGAAAATAAAATCAAACACAAGATTCTGGCAGTACTATTAAAAGTAATCATTCACGATCACCACTAATCTTATTTAGCAAAATTAGACCGAGATTTACAAATAACTTTTCAGCACAACATAAATAGATCTTTTGCAGTAGCTTAAAAGGAATTCACAGAAACTTCCAGCATAAATTTTGTTCAAGTCAGTATCAAATGTTACTGTCTCCTTTTTCACATTTTTCCAGTTGTCTAGAATTTCATTGTTTCCGGTCCTGACTCTGTAGATGCCTCTACTTTGCTCTTCATTTGATAGTCGGCATTTCATTTATTATGCCTCTAGCTGTCCACTGCTTTCACTTAAAGCTATTTAAGTGACTTCTGATCCCAACATATGGTTTCTCTAGTCGCTACACATGTGAAGGCAAGCACAGCCACTCAGCACCTCTGATGGGAAAGATGGAAGACAACTTTGATCGGAGTAGCAACCACTTTTGGATGGCCACACTGAACAATCTCTGTCCATATCCTCTAGCATATGATGCAGAAGAGGGGGAAAAATATCACCCCTAAGCATCTGTGCTTTGTGCTATCCTCCTGGCTCTATGAGGCATCAAAGATCTTCCAACCCATTTCAAACACTATATTTATGAACATTTATTTCACTTACTCCTCCTAAAAATCCAACAACTGTTTGAATACTTACATCATCAGGTGAAGGAACAGAGGCTGAGAAAGACTAAGGAATTTGTCCTAATGTTACTAAAGCAGCCAGAGAAGATCTGGGGCTGGCAATTAGACAGTGAGGGTCACAGAATGGATGACCCCTAGGATCCACTTGTCATGCTCACCCTTACTTAGTTCATTCAGGCAGACAGAAAGACGTCAGTGATGTCTATCTCTGTCCATCCTGTGAGGCTGGCATGGAGGACTCCTGTCTCCGTGCAAAATATGCTCGAACTTTTAACTGCTACCAGAACACAGCACTTGGGATAATAGGAATGTTACCCAAGATAAAAGTTATTTGAAAACAATATGAGGGGTGGGGTGGGAGGGAAATGGAGACCAAAACATGAAAAAGGGTATCAATGTATGTGAAATAATGCGCCTTCTATCTGGTGAATATAATGTAACCCTTCTATTTATTACAGTAAAAATATATGAAAAATATATGCCTTCCTTCACTCACTTACATGTTGTTTTGTTTTGTTCTTGGTACTGAGCCAGGGCCTTACTTGAACATGCTAAATAGAAACGCTACCACTAAGCCATATCCCCTGCAACGTGTGTGTGTGTGTGTGTGTGTGTGTGTGTGTGTGTGTGTGTGTGTGTGATGAGGCTTGAACTCTGGGCCTGGGTGCTGTCCTTGAGCTCTTTTGCTCAAGGCTAGTGCTCTACCACTTTTAGCCACAGAGCCACTTCCCATTTTTAAGTGGTTAATTGAAGATAAGAGTCTCACAGGGACTTTTCTGTCCAGGGTGGCTTTGAACTATGATCCTCAGATCTCAATCTCCTGAATAACTAGGATTACAGGCATGAGCCACCAGTGCCCAACTAACTTAAAACACACACACACACACACACACACACACACACACACATGCACACTTCTTGATCCACCAAAATTCAACACATATGATTTTATTTGATCAAAACATGTGACCTGTCATCCATCAACGTAAGCGCACACCTTCCCTGTTTGGCATTCATTCAGGTATAAACACTTAGTCAAGTATTTGGCTTGTAACTCCAACTTCTTTTCCATTTACATATATTATTTGTTGTTTTATTTATTATTTTTTTCACACTCAAGTAACTCTTTGTTCCTTTGGTTGTCCATGAGATTGATTACAAATGCTTGTGAGAGACCCACCGTATTACCTGCAAGGGGGAATGCGTTGGCCTGTGTTCACATCACACTTTGGAACCAAAATGGTGCAAGCAAAAAACATGAGGTATTTGTAACAGTTGGTCTGAACAAGTGCAGGGAAGAGAGAAGATTCCCAGCTGATGGAAGTTTCCCTTTGAGTCTGGTGGCCAAGATAATTTGGGTAGCTCGTGTGGTTGTAGGGCAGATTCATGCAGAGTTCCAGGGTGATTGGTTCACATTGACCTGACAATAAAAAAAATAGAGATATAAATTGTCTTTTCCCTCCAATTGCCTAGAAAAAATAAACAACATCATACAAATTTAAAGTTTGTTTTACTCTTTGTCTTTAGCCACGACTAAAATGCAAGTGCTATATATCACTGTTTTGGGATTAACAAAAACGTGAGAAAGTTGACTAGTGAAGGACCTGGTGAGCTAAGACTCATTTCTGACACCATTTTTTCTCATTGGTTTCTTTGATTGAACTTATCTCAAAATGACTCTCTTCCATCACTCCTTTTATTCACTTCCAGTTGCCTACTTCTGATTAATTCCTCACTCCTAACACAGAATAGATCCTGTTATTTCACCATCATAAAAAAAAGCCAATGAATTTAATTAAATACTCACTTAGACAACTCCTGCCCATATACCTTGTTGCTGCTCGATAGATTGAAATTGAAGGCTACAGCTTTTTCAGGGCAAGAGGAGGCTGACATCTGTTGGAGACTTCTTGTTGATGTTTCACTTAGAAACCAGAGCTTCTCCTTCAATCACAGCCCAACTTCCCGCCTGTGGCCTTGCTATCAGTAAATCTTGGCTGAGTATAAATTCTGAGTAGCATCTTCCTATCTCAGCCTGCCGAGCAGCTAGGATTATAAGCGTGAGTCACAAGTGCCCAGAAATTTTCAAGGTTTTGAAAAATGAGACTTTTTCTTGATCTTAGAATCTGTATACCCAACAGAGTGCCAGACGGAAGGAAAGGAAAGAGGAGACGAATGATCCTAGACAATGAAAATGTAAAAGTGATGAAAAGGATCACCCTGACATTAAAAAGGTCTACAGTCTTGGCAGTGTGTGTGTGGGGGGGGGGGCAATGGCTGTGGGAAAGTGTGAACTGGCTAGGATAATGTGCATCGTGGTTTCAATTCTGTGACTCCCTTGTCCCCAATGTCACTTGTGGAAATTCTAATCTCTACCAGGGTCACTTGCATACAGGGAGGGGCTTCTGGGAATAAATAAGATTTCAGTGAAGTCTAGATTTAGATGAAGGAGTAATATCCTAACACAAAGAGATGAGACTAGACCCTCTGCACTGACTACTATGTGAAAATATGGCAAGAAGGCATTTGTCTACAAACAAGGAGCTAAGTCTTCACCCAGGAATTTGAATCTTAGACCACAGCCTCTCAAAACTAAGAAACACAAATGTTTGCTGTTTAAGGCACTTAGCTTATGGTAGTGTGGGCATGCGTGCATGCGTGTGTGTGTGTGTGTGTGTGTGTGTGTGTGTGTGCTGACATTGGGGCTTGAACTTGGCTTGAGCATTATGCCTCAGCATTTCACACCTGCATGGCTGCTGCTCTACCATTTGAGTCACAGCTCCACTTCCGTCCCTTTGGTGATGAATTGAAGATAAGAGTCTCACAGACTTTCCTGCCCAGGCTGGCATCAGATTGTTACCCTTAGCTCTCAGTCTCTTCAGTATCTAGAATTACAAGTGTGAGCCACTGGCACTTGGCAACGCTAAGGTATTTTTGTGATGGCACCCTGAACTTACTAAGACAATGGTATTGAGCAAAATGCTAGAAACACAAAGAATCAAGACGGAGCAGGGGTGCCTCAAGGACCCACTGAGAGTAGGGGAACCCCTTGAAGAGTAGAAAGCTTAGAGTAGGTTTGGTGAAGTGCAGTAGAGACTGCCTGTTTCCTGGGTGTTCGTAGTGCTAGTACCACATTCCAAGAGGTGAGACAGGTAATCAGAGAAGTGTCTTGGCAAAATTAGCCTAGGCAGACTGAAGATTCCATGCTTTATTAAGAGTGATGATTCTAATTAAATTTACTTGATAGAAAAGTGGTATGCATGCAAATAGATCATCAGTAAGGACTAGGGAATATTAAAATACCCTGCGACTATTTATCCACTGAAAGAAACCAAGGACTTCACAGAGACTATGTTCATAAGGAATATGACACTGGCCAGATGACAAACTTTACTGAAAAAGTGTAATTGTGCAACTGGACTCTCAACTTCCTAGGGAAGTGCTGAGAATTGGGCATAATCTCAAGAAGGAATGCATGGGCATATATGTATATCTGTGTGTAGACAGATATACATATATACATATATATATATGTATACACACATATAGATGGATAAAAGAGGAGCCAGAGAAGGATGGGGCTGGTTCAGTTTACTCTTGGATTTGCAAACGAGTCTTGAAGGCTGCATATTTGTGCCCTCGTATCCCGAGTTCATTTATAAATCCCAGCGCTCAGTGAGATACCATTTGAGATCCTGAGAGTAGAGCCTTCTTAAGTAGAGTTGACGACCTTGCAAATGGGAGCCCCAGGAACTCTCTCGCCCTCTTTCCATTGTGTGAAGACACAATGGGAAGTCAATTCCCTCTACCCCACTGGACAGTCCACATCAGAGTGTATGGGCCTCCTGATCTCATGTTGCCAGCCTCGAGAACTGTGAAAATCTGTGGCTGACAAAGGGAGACCTTCAGATGGTAAAAAAAAATTGTATCTTGGAAAAGATGAAAATAATATTAAACAAAAGAAGCAGTGCATAAGAAACAGAAATATAAATAGTACCTCACCTCCTTCATTCCTTTCACACCTCCCAGAGCTGATGGGAAGGCTTGGGGCTTCCTGAGTTTTTTCATTTCCCTGCCTACATGATACACACAGGCCTCTCCAGACTTAAACAGGGGTTTCTAGTTGCTTCTACCAAAGAATAATCAAACTATTATTATTCTTCAACTTGCTTTAGTTGCTTCGTTATTTATTCCTGACCATAAATCAGCAATGCATGTCTCCCTAGTATTTTAATATACTTATAATTTTTACAAAATTGGATCATTCACACGAAGTTTTTTCGTCTGTCATGGGACTTGAACTTTGGGCCTGGGTTCTATCCCTGAGCGCTACTGCTGAAGGCTAGCACTCTACCACTTGAGCCAAAGCACCACTTCCAGTTTTCTGGTGGTTAATTGGAGATAAGAGTCTCACGGACTTCCTGCCTGGACTGGCTGTGAACTGTCATCTTCAGATCTCAGACTCCTGAGTAGCTAGGATTTACAGGCGTGAGCCCACTGGTGCCTTGCTCACACTAATTTTTGATGCAGTCTTTTGTCCCCTTCCTTTTACTTCCTACCACCCCATCAGTGTTTAACTTGCTATTAGTATATTTCCTTTTGGCAAATAGGACATGCACAACTCTTCCATCTTTTGACATATGGAGAATGCATCACTTTTGACTTGTGATAAAATTTGAACTTCAATGAGTTTCAGAGCCAAGGGAGATCCAAAGCATTAAGTCATGCTCATACATTATTTTGCAGATGGTCATTGAGTATGGTAAGGCTGATTGGATTTTATGTTTTATTCCTTTATAATACATTCCTCAGAGTTTGCTGAACAAGTTAAGCTCTCAAGATACCTAAATCTGTGATATATGACAGCAGTAAATTTTGATGTGTTCTGCATGAGACGCACTCACGAGCCCGGCTTGCAATCGCCACTAGATGGCGCTGGCGTCACAAATGGGAGTATGCTCATAGAACAGCTTTCTGTACAAATTTCTGCAGTGACCACTACAGCGTCCTCAGTGCAGAGGAGGTTTAATAAACATCGATTCTAAAAAGAACTGATGAAGTATAAATAATATCTCACTTTTTAGTTTCTGAATTGGGAGTACAAACTCAAAGATGTTCATCCCTGTCATGAAGCAATATTCAAGATTGAATATTCACATATATTCAGTCATGGCCATTTTCATGCCAAGAGGTCACTTTCAGCACGCAGTTCCATCTAAAATATTCAAAGGTGTTTCTACGCCTCAGACACTAACTCCCATTTTATTATTATGTACAATTATCTAGTGAAGTATACCATGTGAACACCTTCATAACTTTATGATTATAATCAATACCTGTGACAACACTGAAATTAGACAGAGACCCAGAAACTTCTCCATGTACTTCTACCTCAATCTTCTCCTTGCTAACTAATACACTTAACTTTCTTGCTGTCACTTTCTTGCTTTTCTTTAATGTCCTATGACAAAAGTAGGAACTACCACCTAACTCTTATAGTTCAGGTTTACCTATTTTTTTTTAAAAAAAAGCAACTTGTTTTAATTTTTAAGTCTTAAAAATCTCTATATTGCTCTCTCAACCTTATTATTTTTCTTTATGATTTCACTAGCAAAAAACTCAAGGACCCGACCTCTAGAGGGTAGCAGAGTTTGGATTTTGCTGGGTGTACACCCTGGATAGTTTAACATGCCCTCATATACTCTATTTCCAGAATTGGGAGGACTGACAAGGCTTTATGCCTTCGGCAGGATGATAGACCACTCTCATTTTTGTTTGCTTTATTAAAAGCAACATTGTGTCTAATTTATTTCTTTTTCTGATGTCAGTAGCTGCAGACCCTTCATCCTTAGGCCCATTGATTTATTGTGTCACTCATTAATAATATTCAAATTAAAGACAGTCGTTTTCTTTTCACTTACTCATTGAGCATGCTTTCATAGAGGTATTTCCTCTCATCTATTATAGTCTGTCCTCCCAAAGACTGAAGGTTTTCATCTTAGATTCAACCAAGGTTAAACCTTAGCCTGTTTTGTTTTTTTTTTTTTTTTTTGCCACATCCTCTGTACATTTTGTTCCCTCCAACTGGAGCTTTCAAAAAGGGAGACCAGGAAGCTATAGATCTGTTGAAAGTTATTCTGAGCAAAAACAGTCATTTGTGTCTCTGATTGGCTGTTGAATAAGAGCCTTGGAGTGTGGAGCAAACACAATGTGTGAGTAGACACAAAGAAACAAGGACGGATAGAACACTGTGGTCAACATCACTGTGGTTGACATGTCCTAGGGGCCTGACATCCACCCCATGACTCACACAGCCATGAAAAGCAGGGAGACAGAGGTAGAGAGAGTTTTGACCCAGAATGGCTTTTTCTGCTGGATTTCCCAGATGCCTGGACTACACACTAAGGGAGCGTTATAGACTAGTTCCTCTCTACCAGAGAGAGACAAATAGCACCCTTGCTCCTAATGTAAAGATATGTCTGCATATTACTTTCCCATAGGTCACAGAGGTGTCTATGACGCTGAGCTAAAATGGGGCTGAAAGCTGTTCCATGCAAGGATTCTGATCCTTCAAAGCCTACAGGTACATTGTCTCATCAAATATGTGATCTCTGGGTTTTTGTTTGCTTTTCATTGTAAGCAATTCTGATCATCTAAAGTAAGCCACAGACCCTGGAAAATGTACACAGGAACATAAAACTTCTGTCACATCCATTTTCAGAGGAATCACCTATTCCTGTAGCCTAGTGAGAAATCGGCCACTAGAGCAGTCTTAGTAAACATTTTACTACACCTTGGTAGCACTACACCTGGATCCCACCCACTGTATATTTGGGGATCCCTGAAAAGTTGTGTGGTCTTTCATGCGATCATGGGAACCAGCTTCTATCTCTCTGTATGTGATGTTCTTGTGTTACTATATTACTCTGCCAGTAAGAAGACATGGCCCCAGATAAGGCCCCTCAAACTTGGACCAGAACCATGAGCAAATATAAAGTTCTTACCTTACCTATGGTTATGTACAGCTAGCCTCAGAGAACTGGACTGATATGTAGAGGAGCTGTCCCAAATACGAGAACTACAGGAGGTCCAATATTGCACTGGCAGCCAAACAGTTCATTAGTGGCCATGCTAAGCAAACTCCTGTCACTTGGAGACTGAAATGGCTGTTTCCCTCCAACTCCTTCTCAACTCACTTTTTATGTTAAACTCAGCCAAGGCTCCCTAGTGGTAACAGGGCCAATGAAAACTGCAGCAAAAAGCCAAAGCCTTGAGTCCTTCGCCCTATCAGCCTTGTGGCTTTCAATGACGGGCCTTGGCTGAGAGAGTGTCTGGGAAGACATAATTTCCTCTTGCCAAATGAGACCTGACCAGCCAACTTCTGGCCTTCTAGCCCCGAGCTTACGATGAGGCAAAAGATTAATAACCCAAAGTGGAAGAAGTAAGGAAAACATGAGCCTGGGTGTAAGGTATTGTTTCTGGACATCCGCCTTTGGGGACTTTCTGATTCATGGTAAACTTCCCATGAGTCTGTTCGGTATTCTTTCCTTCTGCCCAGTCTATCTCCCCCCAAATTATCCCTTCGAAAAATTTAGAGAGAGCCACCTGCTCCTACCATTTGGAGCCATTACACTGTCACCTAAACAAATGAACACAGTGGTTCCAAAACCATTTGAGGCCACCAAAGTTTGGGAAAGGTGAAAATAAATCCATTCAAAGAACAGCCTGCCAACATTTTCTGTAGCTAACTCCTACTAACTTCTTGGATAAACTTTCCATTTTTGGAAGCTGTGCTTGAAAAGGGAAGAAAGATAACATCTGCCTGGGGATGGAGCCAAAAAGATAATCTATGGGAGCTGCTGTGGATTTGAAAGTGCTGGTAATGACATGAGCATGTGGATTTATGGCCCATTCCCTATGACACATTTGTTTTTGATAGAAGCTAATTAAGACCATTTTGCTTCTCTTCTGCTACCACATGCAACCTTTCAGAATGAAGAAAGCAAATAGATGTACTTTTTTTGGAAGGCATGCCAGACTTCAGAGGTTCAATGTTCCTGTGGAGGGAAAGAGGGAAAGGACTGAATGTCCTTGTGTCACAGGGTCTCATTTGCCAGCTGTTGTACTTACTACAGTTGCTCAGAATGTTGTCCGGGTCACACAGGGAGCTGCCACCACAGGAATCCAGGCACGAACCATCCAGGCATCTTTGGTCTCCTTCTTGGCATGGAGGTGGACCTATGGAGGGGAAAGGCACCGTGGCTTTCATCACTCATAAATTTCTCAGCCATGATTTGAAGGATTGAGAATGTCTAGGGGAACTGAGGAATGATATAACTTTTATTTCCTTCCAACTTTTCCAAAACTCCTGAACCCATGTGGAATAGGTGCTTTCTGGATTCATTTTCCTGGCAACTAAATTCAGTCCAACTACTCGAAAAAGCACTCAGGAGGAATGAAAGAAGTGAACAAACAACACACACACACACACACACACACACACACAACAGGTGGATGTTTCTTTGAGTGTGGAAAATAATACTCTCATTTTCCTTTGGTACCTACACTTATCACAAAATATAAAACACATGCCATTTGAAGGACAGAGTATAATACAAATAGATTGACATTTTGGATGCCAAAATGATATGTTTGAAAGCCTCCTTCAGTGTCAATTCTCCCCGCTGAGGAAGGAAATACACTTCTCTATAATGAAGAGTACGTCAACACTGGCACAAGACTGATATTCTACCAAAGTGGGCATGTTTTGCAGCTGTTGTCCATATTTTTAGTCTGTTCTTGTAAAGTGTCATCAGGATGGTTGTGATGACCTGAGAACAGGTCTCTCCCTTCCAAGTAAGTGCCAGCAATCGTTGCCCTAATGGTCTTTCCTTAGGGATGTGGAGAAGGAATCTCACACAGCACCTTTCAGTATAAATAGAGGTGTGGGTTTATCTGCAACCCCCTTATCTAGAACTCTAGGATACTGCTTGTTATCCTGTGATCCTTTTCAGTTCCAATCCGCCAGTGTGAATGTTGTGTACTGTATTTCACCTCGAAGAAAAGAAATGTCACTATTTTTGTTTCAAATCGGGAGGATCCATGAACTCTTTTCTCAAGGTGACCCCGAATTATTTTCATAAATGTAAGCTCTCTCATAACTTTTATAAGGTGTCATACATTCATGAATTATAATCAGTTATAATCAATTCAAATTAATACAGTGCCTGCTATGTGTAAGTCTATGTGGAAGCAAAAAGGGCCTGACATCCTCTAGGCAGTAGCTCCTATTTTGAACAAAACCCAACAATGAACTATAATTATGACTTTCTTCAACAGTAGAAAGGGAGAAACTTCACAAAGTTCTAGACTGATGGGAAACACTGTAATAAGAAGGAAAGAAGATAGTAGAAAAATCACACACACACACACACACACACACACACACACACACTCACACACACAGAGGCCAGGATCAGCTAGATATCAGTGGCTATGCCTATAATCCCAGTTATTTCAAAGGCTGAGATCAAGTGGATAGCGGTTTGATGTAGCCTCAGGAAAAGTTCACTATACTCCTTATCAACAGGAAAAATGTTTAAAAAGCTTGGCACAGTAATGTGCTCCTGTGGAAACATAAATAGGAGGATCGTGGTCCAGACTAGCCTGAGAATAAAGCAAGATTCTATTTTTAAAACAGCCAGAGTGAAAAAAGTATGGGCAGGGGGCTAGAAGAGTGGCTCAAGGGATTGAACACCTATCTAGTAAATATGGAACTCGAACTCCAGTTCATTCAAAAGAAAAAGAAAAAAATAAGCCTAAAGTGCAGTTACTGGAAGATCTATCAATCAATCAATCACAGAGAAGGGTGAAGAAGATGAGATAGGTAAACAGAGGCAGAGCCTAAAAGGTTTTAGAAGCCTAAGCCTTCATGGGGTCCAACCCTGGTCACAGAGGCCTTCCTCAGCTTGCTTAAAATGCCTTGTTTCTGCCTCCCTCAAAACGTTTAGCCAAGCAGTACTTATAGACCTGATACACATTTTTTTAAAGCCCTCTTCCTCTTTGTTAACTTATTCTTTGTGCCCGGGTTCCATTACCTCTCCCTCAAAAGCTTGGTCTGACTTCCTTTGCTGAGACATGCGAAGCTTCTATAATGTCCAAAATTCCCTTTTGTAATCTATGTCACTCCCCAGTTAGATACTGACTTGCCTTATCTCACAAATCTTCATCCCTGCCAGGCCTAGCTCCCAGAGATGTGCCATTTCCATCTGTTTTGTTTTCATTAAATTCCCAATAAATAACTCCATATTGAGCACTATAGTCCATCTCTTAAGTTGAAGTCATAAGAATAAAGTTACTCCTTTTTCACTTCTCCACATTTTCAATGACTTCTGTTACATTTCATACATATCAGAAAATGATCTAGACAGCCTCCTGTTTCATGGGAAGGATTCCACAGTTACTTGGAGTTTGTAGAGAATTACACGGAAAGTAGAATTTGATCTAAAGGGAATTTCTTGGTTGACATGCTCTCAAATACTCAAACCTAGCAAAGGATTTCCTTTTGAATTTCAGAAGTGATAAAAAAAAAAGAAGAAAGCTCTCCTTACATGTTATTTCCTGATATTAAATAAATAGTCTGTGATTTATTGCGAATTTATGTCTTGGAGGCTGAAAGTCTTGGATGCTTTTTTTGAGTCTTGGATGCTATCTTAATAATCAATATTGTATATGAGAAAATATTTATCTACAGGTGACTAGTCTCATTGGCTTATTCTATAACCCAATGAATACTTGAACATCACCTCCTATATAATAGTGGATGACATTTAATGACATTCTAACTAGGTGTTATGCCTGGAGTCGTGCTTAGCAACACTGAAACTAGGAGGAAGAAGGCTGAAGTGTCTTGTTTAAAATCTTCCAGATGGTAAGCAGTAAAGTCAGAGCATGAAGCTAGGCACTGGGCTTCATACCTATATTCTTTTTTTTTTTTGCCAATCTTGGTACTTGAACTCAGGGCCTGAGCACTGTCCTTGGGCTTTCTCAAGGCTAGAGGTCTACCACTTGAGCCACAACACAACTTCTGCCTTTTTGTATGTATGTAATACCTAGGAATTGAACCCGCGTCTTCATGCATGCTAGGCAACCACTCTACCACTAGGCCAAACTTCTGGCCCACACCTATATTCTTAACCATGAGACTATGCTGAGAAGGGGTACACCGAGGCAGTGATGTTTGAATTTGGAGTTATTCCTGCCAGGCTCAAACCAAGTGGTTTCCACATATACTAAAGATTAAAGCAATGAGTGTGGAACCTTCTCCAATATCTATCAACACATTCAAACACCAACTTAGTTGATTTACTTCTGCTTTTTAGGGTTAATACATGGCTATCACACTTCTTATAATGCATATTTAAGCTTATTGCCTGGTAATGTGAGGCATTAAACCATCTCTCTGAATGTAGTTATTTTAAGAAGCCATTACATTCAATTTCAGAAGCCAATTTCCTCTAATTGGAATTGAATCTCATTTAATTGGGAACTATGCGCTAAACTTTTTCTTGGTCATGACTTTCCCCATCAACCAGTTCACTGAATTCGTCCATGTTGCTTCACTTCCACTTGCAAGATAGGAATGCTTTTTTGTTGTTGCTGTTGTTGTTTTTGCCAGTCCTGGGCTTGAGCTCAGGGCCTGAGCACTGTCCTTGGACTTTCTCAAGGCTAGAGCTCTACCACTTGAGCCTCAGCACCACTTCCGGCTTTTTTCTATGTATGTGGTACCAAGGAATCGAACCCGGGTCTTCGTGCATGCTAGGCAAGCACTTTAACCACTAGGCCAAACTCCTGGCCCAGGAATGCTTTTTTTTAAATCTGAATAAGTCTTTCTACAGAATTATGCAAATTGGGCTTTCCATAGAGTTGATTATACTTCAATTATGTCATTTGTAACTACTTACATACAACAACATGGGTACTTGCAAGGAATGTGGACGGGAGAGGGGGTAGATGAATGAAGCAGGGAGGAGGGGAGAATGAAATCAAGAATGCGTTCATGGGCTGGGAGTTTGGCCTAGTGGTATAGTGCTTGCCTAGCATGCATGAAGTCCTGAGTTCGATTCCTGGGTATCACATACATAGAAAAAAGCCAGAAGTGGTGCTGTGGCTCAAGTGGTAGAGCTCTACCCTTGAGAAAACCCAAGGACAGTGCTCAGGCCCTGAGCTGAAGCTCAGGACTGGCAAAAAAAAAAAGAAAAAGAAAAAGAAAAGAATGCATCCTACCAAGACATGTGAAAGGGTATCAATATATATGAATGAATGCACCTTCTATCTGGAAAATATCATGTAACCCTTTATTAATTACAATAAAAAATATTTAAAAAAAAGAATGCATCCTGTAAACCACAGAACTTAGGAAATAAGGGAAGGGGGTAAAGGGGAATGAAATGTTGAAAGGAAGACATACATAGATCAAGATGTACTGTGTATATAATCTGCTTTGTAAAATGACTTTAAAAAGCCCCAACCCTCAATACTTATGCTAAGAAGAGTGTGGGAAGGGGTGGCTTGGAGAGGTGATGTTGATCAAGACGCATGTATTCAGAAACTACTTCCTTGAATGGCAATTCCTTTGTACAATTCTTAAATGTCATAAAAATATCCAAAAAGAACAAAAGACAGAAAATGTTTCTGGGCTAAGTGGCCACTGTAGTAGGAAATCTGGAATCATTTCCATGGAACGGGTCCTTCACTTCAGCCCTGCTGACTTCTGGGTGTTGGCTTCACTGGGAAGGCCGGGCAGGAAGGAAATGGGCAGGGTCTGGGGACACACTCACTGGTGCTGCAGCCCTCCTCGTCGCTCCCATCTTTGCAGTCTTCATCCCCATCACACTGGAAGGAGCTGGGGATACACTGTCCATTTCTGCATTCCACCAGGCCCTGACTGTGACAGGCTAGGAAAAGCCAGAACAATATTTACCTTAGTTATTTATCCTTCTTCCAATCAGGCATGAAGTGACCTGCGTACATGAATGCTTGTATCATTGCTTTCTTTTGTTTTTGTAATTCCGCAAGGGCTTGAACAGAGCATTTTCTTCTAGAACTTTCCCTTCTTTCCAAGACGACTTACTAAAATTAAGATTATCTTAACAACAAGGTGACTGTGGTGATAGGAATGACATGACTGGTAATTCAAACTATAATTCATGTAGGGTTTATTATATGGAAAAGGTACATTGTGTGTATGATCTGAAATCCTCCTACAACTCTGTTAAATAGATAATACAATCCTTGTCCTAAAGATGAGGAAACTGGGGTAGGGCCAGGATATGAAGGCTAGTTTGTCCAAGCTGAAATAGTTCTATATTATTTGAGCCAATATCTAATCTCATCTCATCTAATCAGCAATGAAATTCATGTATCAAAGAACTCACGGAGTGACTAACACACAGTAAGCACTTTCCTTCAAGCTCACTGTGACATAGATATTTGAAGGAGATAGTCTGGCAGCCACTAACTCTCTGATTTATGAAATTGTTTAAAATTTCTCTCTGCCTGCCTTCTTTTTATGCATCAGAAACCCATGTCCCTCAGGGTTCCCAGTGGCTCATGCCTGAAATCTTAACTACTCAGAAGGCTGAGGTCTGAGGATGAAGGTTCAAATAAAAGTGGAGACATGGGAAAGACAGATACTGTGTTTGTGAAACTTTCCATATAACGTTTCTATTGGGAAAACCTTAACTGATAGCCACATTTTAAATTTTGCCTCAAATGATAAGCCCACTTAGTTGGCCAAGTTAGTTGGCTGATAATTTACAGCTGTGGGTTCTACAACCACAGATTCAACCAAGCACAGACCAAAAAATATTCAAGGAGGCTGGGAGTGTGACTTAGTGGTAGAGTGCTTGTCTAATAGGCAGGAAGCCCTGGGTTCTATTCCTCTGTACAACATAAACAGAAAAACCAAGAAGTGGTGCTGTGGCTCAAGTGGTAGAGCACTAGCCTTGAGAAAGCCCAAGGACAATGCCCAGGCCTGAGTTCAAGGCCCAGGACTGGCATCAAAAAAAAAAAAAAAAAAAAGAAGGAAAAAGATGTTCAGAGTACATAAAGTGAGAAGGGTAAACAAATGCAGTCATTATGTTCACGGTAGGTTATGTAAAATTTGAATCACATAACTTGAGGGTAGAAATGGGAGGAGGAAGGAGAAAGGTGGGGGAGAACAATGGAAGGGGTGTCACAACTCCAGATGCCTTGTATTCATAACCTGACATATAGAATTGTAATTTCTTTGTATAATCACTTAATACTTTAAAAATGTTCAGAGAAAATAATGTTTTAACTAAATAGCTATTCTTTTAAATTATCCCCTACTTAAAGTAGGGAACCTTTTTAGCCTAAGGGCCAATAAGAGATTTATAGCATCCATTTGTGCCATAAAATTATTGATACTGGTAGACAGGTCACAGGAAGCTGACTTCATGTGTCAGAAACTTCATGTGTCTGTTCCAGCAGGCAATATGTGATATAGTAGGCTTTACCACATCAGATGTTCGCACCCACCAATTCTCTATAACAATTATTTTCAATACTGTTTGGCATCATAAGTAACCTAGAGATTATTTTAAATATGTGGAAGGATATTATATGTACATCTGTTATATGAAAAATGTACATATGCTATATGCAAATACATTATATATTATATGCAAATGAACTTGTCATTTATATATAAACATAGGCATATTCATATATGCATATATATAAACCTCAAGCATCCTCTCACTTAGGTACCCACCCAGGATCTTAGAATGCCCAGCAGATTTCAGAGAAATGTTTCTACTTTTACTAAATTTAAAAAAATGTTTAACTTAAACATTTTAAATGAAAAAATGTTTAATTTAAATATGCATGAAATATATCAAAGTACTTCGAATCAATCATACTCACTTGAATAGTTAACTGGCACTATTTAATAATTCTTACTCTTTCTTATTAAGTATAATATATTCCCTAGGAGGTAAAAGCAGAAGTGGTTCATGGTCGTTCACACTTGCTTCTGGTTTGGTATCATATAAGCAGCAACAAAATTTCCACTCACTCAGAAACACAATAAGCTGAACAGTAATAAATATCACATACTTTCAGTATAGTAAGAACATTACAGACTCTCTTCTCCCTGGAAATTCTCCCCATAGTCTCCCACCAATGTCTCTTAAGGAGGAGTTTAGCTGTTCATACATAGTCTGCAAGAAAAATAAATAAAAGAAAAGATACCCTGGTCTCTGGGAAGATCATTACTTTTGACAAAGTCACAGACATAAAAAGATATGAATGGTGAGTGTAAAAGCAGACACACCCTCCGCCAGACCAGTCAAATTAAGCTTGGAGTTCGGGGAAAAGACAAGTGTCATGGACACTGCATGCTGACTTGTCCCACCGCTGGATCACGGGTGATCACCTTCCTGTTTGCTGGCTGTTTAGATAATGAACGGTTCGTTGAGCATAGTTCTCAAACTCGAGTCCAGTCTAGACCAAAAAACAAAACAAAATGAAGAACGAAAATTGCAAACTGAGAACCCTCAGGACACTCACAGCAATTGACCTCATCAGACTTGTCCACACAGTCGTGGTCACCGTCGCACACCCAGTCAACCGTGATGCAGCGTCCGTCCCCACAGCGGTGTTCGTTCGTGGGATGACAGTCTGGAGAAAAGGGGAAAATGATTATGATGGTGATGATGATGAGATGAAATGGCCCCCTAAACAGAACTGTCATGCTTCCAGTTCTAGAGGAAAAGATCAACACCCATCGTCCCAGTACTGTAATATCATTTCTGTGATGTAACATGCCACTTATCAACAAGCACGAGCCCACTGCCTGCACCATCATGGGAAACTTTCACTCAGGGACTAACTATTCTGTGTCTCTCTCCTAGGGCCTCAACTTGGCTCTCATTAGGCTGCCTTGCTTTTTCTCAGGGGGTGGAGAGGGGAGTGTCATTTTCTGCACTGATTCAAATAAGTAGGACAGTGGTTTTGCATTTCACCATGAAGATAGTTGACAATGGATTTGTGTTACGTTGTGTTTCTGAGAATTGTGACTTAGTTGTGCGGGAGATAGGAAAAGGTAGCACCTCCTATCCTCTACCTTGATGCCAAGTCTAGGTTTTCAGTAGGATTATGCCAACATATAACTGATATTTAAAATCAAGAATGGATAAGCAATACAAAGTATCATCCATTTCTTGATTCTTTCTGTCCTGGCTTTCAGCTCTGTCCCAGTCACTATATTCCTGCAGGGAAAGAAGAAAGGAAAAATGAAGTGTTAAAGTTTCCTCATACAAAAAGGCAGATCCATAGGCTGCCTTGATAGAGAAATGCAAAAAGCCCTTTAAAAGATGTAAATGGATTCACAAATAGCAGATTCAATCAAGAACCATGACTCTTTATGAGCAGAGCTGCTGTCATCGACTGCAAACAGACCACGGAGCTTAGAGGGCATTTTTGGAGCAATAATGATATCCCCAGCCATCTTGAGAACACAGATTTGTTTGCCCTCTCAGAGTCCTGACACTGAGTGACAATAAGATTCCTTTTCACACATTGACTGTACCTTGGTTTCTTTTCACTAACCTATGAAGCTACAAAGCTAACCTCAGGACTGGATGTTTCTGCATTTCCTCAGTTATCTCACTGCAAAAAAGGAGGACATGTGTGCTGGGTGAGCTCAAAAACCTCTTGAAATGATAGAGTCAATGATTTATTGAATTTTACAATTCTCTTATCTCTTGTTCAAGCTTAATCCCAGAAGAGAATTCAGGTCCATCTATAGTCTTTCACAGGATGCTTTGCACATCCTCATACTGTTCCATATTTCTGAAATATTGAAACTACCAGATATCTCAGGATGAAGCTATTTCTGACCCTCACCACTTCAAGACTTCCCTTGGACCATACTTTCAAGCTCTAGCAACATCTCTTTTCATAGTCTCTAGTGCTAGGCTCAAACTAACACCCTTTTCCCAGTGTCCATCCTCATCCCGATTTATCTTTTTGTTTCTGTGGCAACATTTCTATGGTCAGTCAATAATATAGCTCCAAATATTACTAAACTAGGTTATCAACCGAAAAGATTAGTAGGTAAGGGTAATTCTTTGCTAGTTCATGAGATGGTATTGGCAGTTGAACATGATTCTTTAAGAGACAGGCTCATCCTTTTGAATATAAGAGGTCAGCATTTATTTGTTTATAAAAGTTCATCTTCCTGACCCTAGGCTTAGCTCGTGTGCAAGGAGTCCCTGTAGTGTTTGAGAATCAAATTCAGGAGGGATGTTTGGTTTATAACACTTTGCAACGTATCTATTGGCAAAGTGTTGCTTAAGGCTTCAGAATCTCACAATCCGCTGGCTCCAGAGAGAGGGGGAAACAGAACACAGAACCAGAGAAAGAAAACTCAGCACAAGTTTTACTCCTCTTTCCACTCCTCTGCTAATGTGACTCTTCATGTAAGTTGCGCATTGAAGCAGTACCTCAGCAAACTTCTTCCTTCTGAAGAATAAGAGACCCTTACCTTCTGAACGTTTACCTGCTAATCATATTCACCAAGAGGGAGCTACAAGATCTTGGTTCTGAATTCCTTTGTTGGTTAACAAGTATCTCCCTTGGAACAATGCTGCTACTACTCACCACAGTTCTCCTCGTCGCTCAAGTCTCCACAGTCATCATATCCATCACACACAAGGCTGGCGTTGAGGCACTTGCCCGTGTGGCAGTGGAACTTGTCTTCGCTGCAGTCTGCAAGGAGGAGAAGCTTCTGGTGAATCACCAGAGCAGTGCTGCAGTTACTGTGGGGTCTTATTTCACAAAAATCTGTGATGGTAACCAAGTCCGTACCTATTGTTTTATAGGAAAGGTGACCCTGTCACCAAAACATCCAATGACTTGTTCAAGGTCACTAAACAGGTCACTGCAGAACAGAAGGTAGGATACCCTGCTCCCAAGCCTCACACTTTGATGGCTTTTCTGGAAGTTCTTATTTGCCTTTTGCTTTAGGTTATCTGAAAGCTTCAGGATAGTCAAAGATGAGAAGAGACATTCTTGGTGCACTACAGCCCCTAGTGAAGTTCATGTGTGCACGGAGCAACAACTTTAATGGAAAGTAATTCTTACCTAGAAGTCTATGTTAGTGCCATGATAAGCATGAAGATAATGGAGAAATAAGCCATCTGGATTGTAAAGTTACCATTCTCTTTTTTCACTACTTAAGATACTTGAGTGTTTCAAATAATAGTATTCAAACAAACAAATACTATCCTAAGGTTCTGGTGTCAAGAATCAATGCTACAGATACCGAGAAGTGAGTTATATGGTAGAAATGGTTTCTAGATTTAAGGAGAACATAAAGTTTTGTTCTCACATAGCCTGGAACCCCTGTCCTGATTCTGACATCTTCTAGCTATGGGACTTCTAATGTATTGATTCAACTCTAAGAGTTTCTGAGCTGACTTATGAAATTGGGATAAATCATCCATCACTAGGGTTTGAAATAATAACATACGTGTGAGATTCCAAGGCAATCCAATGAATAGAATATTTTTCTATCGACCTATGGTGTTGAGACGATTTGACAGCAAGTGAGAAAAATGAATTCAGTTATTCACTTCAAATGAAGCTAAAAAGTTAACTCAACCTACATAATTAAATTAAATGTAGACATGCAAAACACAAAGCTTCTAGAAGAAAATGGAGGGTAAAAGTTTTTGCAACTTTGGGTTAGGCAAAGAATTCTTAGATAGGATTCCTAAAGTACAAGCAATTCAAAATATATCATTAAGAAAATGAAAAAGCAAGCCCTGTAGTACAAAAATAGCTATAAATTATATATTGAAGAATATATATATATATATCAAGGGTGTATATAGAGCTATAACTATCCTAAGATGATATCCCAATTACTAGTGGGCAAAAGAACTGATAGAAAGTCTATGTACTCTAGTGTTGAGCTAAAGAGCTCAAGGGATAGTGAACCAGGCCCTGAGTTCAAGCCCCATGATTAACTAAAAAAAAAGGCCATTAAAGAAAGCCTATGTCAAAGACACACAAATGGCTAATAAACAGATGAAAACATACTCCACATCATTAGGCATTTAACAAAGGCAAAATTCAACCATTATTGAACACTATCATACATACTATAAATGGTTATAATTTCTTTTCCAATCCTGGGGCTTGAACTCAGGGCCTGAGCACTGCCCTTGGGCTTTCTCAAAGCTAGCACTCTGCCATTTGAGCCACAGTACCACTTCCAGCCTTTTCTATATTTGTGGTAGCAAGGCATCAAACCCCAGTCTTTGTGCATGCTGGGCAAGCACTCTACCACTAGGCCAAACTCCCAGCCCCAGTGGCTATAATTTTTTAAAAAGACAATAAAGGCGGTAGCAAGGACTATGAGAAACTGAAACTCATATTTATGCCTAATAGGAGAATAGTTTCATGGTGCCACTGTGGAAGACAGCTTGCCAACTTCTTAGAGTGGCATTTATAGTCTCATGTAGAAGTAACTCATGAATTCTGCTCTTGAGAGCCCGTTTAAGTGGAATGAAGTATATAACGTCACAAAGACCTGTTTCTGAATGCTCATAGCAACATCACTCATAATCATCCAAAACTGGAAGAAATCCAAATGCCCACAAAATGATGAATGGACAGCCAAGTTAATATACTCATACAATGGAGCACTGTCTAGCAATTACAAAAACTAAATTACTGATGTATAAGAGGATATTACTGAATCTCCAAAAATATTAGTTGAAGTGAAGGATTATAGACTTTCTATTATATGAAGTGAAAGACTCATGCCACATGAAACATGACATGCTATAGGATTCATTTATAAAATTCTTGGGCAAAGAAGTACATTTATAGAGACAGAGTACAGAAGAGTACTGATGGAATCTGCAGGGGTGAAGAGTAAAAACTGACAGAATGGGTGGGAGGGAAATTTGGAAGGAGATAAACATGTTTTATCACTGGATTGATACACTTTTTATGCAACTTTATAGTTTTTTTTTTCAAAAGGTCATTAAGCTGATGGTTATCTTTACTGTATTTAAATAAAGTATCAAAATAGTTGGGTAAACTCTCTCCACTCCACTTTAATATAGTATTAGGATTTCCAGCCAGAGCAATAAGGCAAGAAGCAAGCATAAAAGGGATCCAAATAGGGAAAGAGGAAGTGAAACTCTACCTCTTTGCAGATGACATGATTCTGAATTTAAAGATATAGATTCCATGGGGCTGGGAGTTCGGCCTAGTGGTAGAGTGCTTGCCTAGCATGCACAAAGACCCAGGTTCGATTCCTCGGTACCACAATACATAGAAAAAGCTGGAAGTGGTGCTGAGGCTCAAGTGGTAGATTTCTAGCCTTGAGAAAGTCCAAGAACAATGCTCAGGCCCTGAATTCAAGCCCAGGATAGGCAAAAAAAAAAAATATATATATATAGACTCCACTCCCAAGTTGCTTGAGCTGATTCAAAACTTTGGCAACATAGCAGGGTATAAAATTAACCCTCAAAAAGCAACTGCTTTCCTGTATGCCAACAACAAGAGGATGGAGGCAGAAATCAGGAAATCAACTCCTTTTGCAATAGCCTCAAAGAAAATAAAGTACCTAGGAATTAACTTAAGAATGTAAAGGACCTTTATGATGAAAACTTTAAAAACCTGAAAAAGGAAATAAAAGCAGAACTGAGGAAGTGGAAAAACCTCCTATGCTCCTGGATTGGAAGAATTAATATTGAGAAAATGGCAATCCTGCCAAGAGCTATCTACAAATTCAATGCAATACCCATCAATATCACAATGTCATTCTTTAATGAAATAGAGGAAGCAATCAAAAAATCATATGGAATAATAAAAGACCTCGTATAGCATAAACAATCCTTAGCAGAAAGAACAGTGCTGGAGGAATATTAATACCAAACTTCAGACTCTATTACAGAGTTATAGTAACCAAAACAACTTGATACTGGCACAAGAACAGACCCAAAAGACCAATGAAATAGAAATGAAGACCCAGAAATCAACTCACAGACCTATGGCCACCTAATCTTTTGATAAGGGAGCCAAAAAATAGGATGTAAGAAAGACAGCCTCTTCAACAAATGGTGCTCACAGAATTGGTTAAGCACCTACAGAAAACTAAAGTTGGATCCTTCCATGTCACCCTGAACCAGAAATCATTCCAAATGGATCAAAGACCTTAAGGTAAAAGCAGATACCCTGAAAATTTTACAAGAAGGAATAGGAGATATGCTAGGTCTCCTTGGCACAGGTCAAAACTTTCTTAATAAAGACCCAGAAACACAACAAATTAAACAAAGTTTGGACAAATGGGACTGCATTAAACTGAAGAGCTTCTGTATGGCAAAGGACATAGCTAGCAAGTTAAACAGAAAGCCCACAGAGTGGAAGAAGATCTTCACTAGTCATATAACAGACAAAGGCCTCATATCTAAAATATATCTACAGCTAAAAAAAACTGAATCCCTCCAAAACAAATCTTCAAAGAAACAACCATCCCATTAAAAGATGGGTTAAAGGCTTAAAAGAGATTTCTTTGAAGAGGAAATAAGAATGGCCTATAAACACATGAAGAAATGCTCAACATCTCTGGCCATAAAAGAAATGCAACTCAAAATAACTTTGATTTCCACCTCACTCCAGTTAGAAAGGCCATGATCGAGAAATCTAATAACAACAGATGTTGGCAGGAAATATCACTACTACACTGTAGGTGGGAGTGTAAACTCATTTAACCACTATGGAAAGCAGTATGGCAGTTCCTCTGAAGACTAAACATACAGCTCCCCTATGACCCAGCATTTCCACTACTTGGCATTTACCCAAATATCCAGAAACAAGGACATACTAAAGCTAATGGCACAACCATGTTCATTGCATCATTATTTACCATAGCTAAGATATGGAACCAACCCAGATTAATGGATCCAGAAGATGTGGTACTTACACACAATGGAATTCTATGCTGTCATCAGAAAGAATAACATTGCCCCATTTATAAGGAAATGGAAAGACTTGGGGGAAAAATCATCTTAAGTGAAGTAAGCCAGACCCAAAGAAGCATAGGCTCAATGGTTTCTCTCATTTATGATAATTAGTAAACATGTAGGAATTTCCTAGCAGAGCATTACAATAACTCAAAACCTATGTACCTAAGACTAAATTAAACGAACTCTAGCATATGGAAACAAGAGCTTTATCTTGTGTGATTTGTGTTCTTAATGGACTGTTATTTCTCTTCTCTTTTCTTGCCCTTTGGTTAATCTCATCTTGTTACTGTGTCTGACTGGTGTCTTACCTGGTATATTGCATATACATTTATCTGTTTATTTGAAATAGGAAAGGGAAGAGAGGAAAACAAGATGATTGGGAGGATGTAGGGGAAGAGAAATGGGGACAAAAACATGAGAAGGGGTATCAATGTGTGAGAAGTAATGTACCTACTACCTGATGAATGTAACTGTAACCTCTCTATACATTAGCCCAACACTAAAATTAAAAAAAAATAGTTGTGTAAGACTGGAGAGGGACCATAGAGATGGGCAGAATTTCAGTGCAGTGGGTATCATGAAATGTTTAATGCATGGGAACATGGCTTAAAAGAAGGTCCAGGAGTTTGGCCTAGTGGTAGAGTGCTTGCCTAGCATGCACGAAGACTCGGGTTTGATTTCTCAGTACCACATACACAGAAAAAAGCCAGAAGAGGTGCTGAGGCTCAAGTGGTAGAACTCTAGCCTGAGAAAGTCTAAGTACAGTGCTCAGGCCCTGAGCTCAATCCCAGGAGTGACAACAAAAAAGCAGCAGCAGAGGAGGAGGAGGAGGAGGAGGAGGAGGAGGAGGAGGAGGAGGAGGAGGAGGAGGAGGAGGAGGAGGAGGAGGAGGAGGAGGAGGAGAAGCATAGCAAGAACTAAGGCAATAGCAAGTTAAGAAATGCAGGCACCTTGATCAATCAGCTAAGTTGGCTGATGAGAATTAGGAGTTATCAATACTCCAGTCTCCTGAGTTCTAGCTGATTGTTTATTGTCCTATGTCTCATACAACTGGCACCTTACGACCACAAACATCCCAAACGGAATGACAAGTCACACCAAATCTGTCCCACCTATTACCCAACCTCTTTTAAGCTCTATAGACCAGGACAGGAGGGTGACTCTAGCTACAGCAACCTCTTACGTGTTTTATGAAGAACTTAGAGAGCTCCAAGCACTAAGAAATTAATAATTATTTAATAGAATTAATAATTATTCTGACTTGATCATTATACACTGTATATTCATATTGAATTACCACACTATATTTTATGAATTCACACAAGTAGGTCAATTTTTAAATCTCATCTAATTAGTGTCCATTTCCAAAAAGAATTCTTTTTTAAAGCATTATTAACATAAATTTTTACATCATATTTCAAATGACGTATTTAACAAACAAGTATTCAAGAAGGGAATCTCTATATACAATCACTGGCACTTAGATTTTAGAACATAATCAAAATTAGGCTGAGGGTTTGTATATCATAGATACATATTAATCCATGTAACAAAACATTATGTCTAGGGGCCGGGAGTTTGGCCTAATGGTAGAGTGCTTGCCTAGCATGCACAAAGATCCGGGTTCGATTCCTCGGTACCACATACATAGCAAAAAGCTGGAAGTGGTGCTGAGGCTCAAGTGGTAGAGCTTTAGCCTTGAGAAAGTCCAAGGACAGTGCTCAGGCCCTGATCCCAAGCCCAGGACTGGCAGAAAAGAAAAAAAATAAAATAAAATAAAACATTATGTGTATAGAGTCATAGGTTTTTATGTCTATGTAGTTGTGTTTATATTTCCAGTACCATGCCCATAGCATTGGGTAGGCAAATATTGAGTCCTTGCTCTTGTACTGTTTGGATCTAATAGCCACATATTAAGGATACCGTGCGCCTTTTGTTCCTTTAGTCTTGACTTGCCTCACTCTACATGATTCACTCTAGATTCATCCACTTCCCTTCAAATGCCATTATTTTATCTTGTCTGTTGGCTATGTACAATTACATTGTGTGTGTGTGTGTATATATATATACACATATATATATATCACCTTTTCTGTATCCATTCATCTGCAGAATTCTTCTAATATATCCACTACCTGATGAAGATAGCTGTAACTCCTCAATGAAATATGCCCCGACAATAAAATACAATAAAAAATACTCATCTTTAAAATTTTTAGAGTCTCATCATTTTAGAAAATGATGTGCCTTAGAGGTCAAAGTGCAAAAATCATGTATGTGCACTCTTATATATGTTCACTCCTATATAGAACTTGATAAGTACTTTTTTTCTCACTATTCACAGTTGTAGAAATTTTCCAATGAGGATGGGTGTCAGAAGGAAAATCAAGAACTAAGAAAAGGGCTTAAGCCATTCCTTTGTTAAATCCAATTTCCTTCTCATCAGCAGAGGGCGCTCTCTCCCCACCCTGCACCCTATTTAGAATGGCATGCATGATCACTGGGTTCAGAAAGGTTAAATACTAATTTTCATTTCCACTGGACAGATTTAAAGAATGTGTACATTGAGGAATATACATTTCCTTGCAAATGTTTTAAGAAGCTTTTTTTTTTTAAAAAAAGTGTGTCTTATTTTCATCTAAATTACACCGTGGGAAGTTTGAATCCAGATAGTATAATCAGAAATAGCCAGAGACATAAGGTTTTTCAATCTGACCATCAATGCAAAAGTACATTTCCCAAGAAGGCAGAGAAATGCAAAAGTTTGGAACAATGAGTTAATTTCTTTTTAAACAGAGAAGTTTCCCTTTTTTCTTTCTTTCTTTCTTTCTTTCTTTCTTTCTTTCTTTCTTTCCTCTCTCTCTTTCTCTCTCTCTTTCTATTATGGAATCAAACATTCCTTTCAGAATCTGATTAACCTGAGAATACACCAAAATTTTCCCAAAGTTTCTGGGACTTTTGTGAGGTCCATTGTGGACTGGTGGTAATTCATATTAGAACACCTCATTGAAAATATTTTTAAGATGAATACCACCACTTATTAGCTCCAGATGACTTCACGGTTTTTTTTCAAAAGTTCTTACTGTTCACACAGGTATAGATTTAATTTTCCACTGTTAGGACTTCCTTGGTTAGAGGACACTTTCATAAGTTTGATAGAAAATTAGCTGTATTTGGCCAACAACTTGTTACTTCCCTGAAATCGGCATGACTAGTAAATACTCAACACTCTAACCAACATTACTACACAACCAGAAAGAAATACATGGCGAATAGCAAAGATCACACTGCCTCTTTTTATTGGAACGGATGTTTATTTGAACTAAAAGGAGATGTGGTCAACACAATTTGGAGCCAACAAATCAGACTTTTCAAAAGGTGGCCTGCTTGTGATTCTCTTGCTCCAAACAAGCATAACTTTTCATGACCTAAGATAGATGTTTTTCTACCTACGGTCCTTTTTTTTTCCTTAAGGAGAGCTTAACACAAATCATTTCTTCTGAAGTTCTTCCAAATTAGTATTTAGTTCAGTTTGGCCTCTCCTAGACGAGACTATTAACTTCAATTAAAGTGGAAACCTAAGATACAAAAAAGCTTTTTCATCAAGGACTTCATTCAATTTTCTCAGTTTCTATGATTCCATACACAGAAGTGGGCTGCTTAAACTCAAGAGCTGAGGAGGGCAGCTCAATTCCCATCCACAGAATGTCAAGGACAGAACCAAAGCTCATCTCATCTAACCTTCTGGCTGTAAAACAACCACAGGCTGAAAGATTTGTCCATTACCATAGCAGCAGGAGAGGCCAGGTTCCCTGACTCCCTGGTTCTTTCTGCCATTGGCTCTAATGCTAGAGAAGAATCTCTCAACCACCATATCACTGACAATTTAAACGAGTAATTCTTCATTGGGTGAGGATGGTGGACCTACGCACTGAGGGGTTGAGCAGCATCCTGGGATTCCAAGTACTGGACCTTCAAAGCATCTTCCCCCTCTAGTGCAGCATTCAAACCCAGAGATGTCCCCCTTCTCTTTTCCTCCTCCTCCTCCTCCTCCTCCTCCTCCTCCTCCTCCTCCTCCTCCTCCTCCTCCTCCACCTCCTTCTCCTCTTTTTCCTCCTTTTTCTTCTTCCTCTTCCACCTCCCTGTCTCTATTACTCTGTTCTTATCCCTCCCTTTATCTCTCTTTGTTTCTGCCTCTCTGTGTGAGTCTCTGTTTCTGTATCTCGGTCTCTCTCTGCATCTGTCTCTATCTCTCTCCTGGCCTCCATGAGACAAAACTTCCCTCAGCACTATCAGGAAGTTCATCTCACCACAGATCTGGAAACAATAGAGCAAGCTGACTGCTCACTATTATCTCTGAGAACAATCCCAAACAAATCCTTCTCCTTCTAAAGTACTTCTCTCAGAGCTTTCCCTCAACCATGAAAAACTAACATTGTGGAGGTGGCAAAGGGCATAACACAATAGCAGTGATAATAACAAGTACAACTTAATGCTCTTTTGACTGTTATTCTAGGCCACACAGGGCTCTACCTCCTTTTTTTGTTCTTTTGTCAGTCCTGGGGACTAAACTCAGGGCCTGAACACTGTCCTTGGGCTTTTTCAAGGCTAGAGCTCTACCACTTGAGCTACAGCACCAGTTCTGGCTTGTCTATGTATGTGGTACCGAGGAATCGAACCTGGGTCTTTGTGCATGCTAGGCAAGCACGCTACCATGAGGCCAAACTCCCAGCCCCTGCTCGACCTTCTTTGTATCCAATGATTCAGCTCTAGAGATAAAGCTTCCTTCATTTTTGTTACTGAAGAATTGGAAGCACAACGTGATTATCTTGCCCAGGATCTCAGAGACAGTTAATGGTAAAGATAGAACTGTAGACAGCTGGACTCAAGAACACATAGTATTAGTCGCCAGCGGGGAGTGCACTTACTATAATTCAGTAACTGCCATCCTCAAAAACAAGTCCGCTGACCTTCCCCCAAATCCAAGCACATGATTTCCAGAAGCATTCAAGGAGGTGGTTCTAGAATCGAGATGGCATCAGCCACAGAAATCATGCCAGAGACCTTCTAGTGCAATGCCTTCGAATGGGGCTGCATGTTGCAATGCCCTGGGCAGACTTACCGGGACACTGCCACCCAGGGTCCCCTCCAGACTATGTGAGTCAGAATCCATGCGTGCAAAGTGTCCTGGAGTGCTAAAATGTACTTGCTCTCCCTACTAAAGAATGCCTGCCCCAGGCTGCATTGCTAGACATTTTCAAATTAACCCCTAACTTTCACGACGATGTCTACTTTACCACTAAAATTGCCTCCGGTGGCTGGATGTTTGTTCATTCCATAAATAACTTCAGAATAGACTCACAGAAGGCACAATTATTTAGCAAGAAAGACAGCAAATAGTTACCAATACAAACAAGTGGAGTCAATTACATCCCAAATCAGAGTGGAGAATTGACAAGAGTCCGCCATTTTCCTGTATGTGGATAGAGAGGACATACTGTTTGCCACACTGGAATTTTTGCAGACATGAGCAGGTCAAAGGCAGCACAATTGAGAAGAGGCAGCATTGGCACTGGATTCAAGACGGGGTTCAAAGTCAGTGCTTTGACTAAGGAGCAGACTTCTTCATATGCCTAAACTCTAGGTCTGCATCTGTACCCAAAGGGGAAGGAGAGGCATCCTTCCTTCCGAGCTGACAGTGAAGCCAGATGAAGGAGGGGATTGCCTTGAGCGTAGTTGATGAGTGCTTCCACACACAACAAATCGCTTCCCTTCCTTCCTTTGAAAAGACATTAATAAACTACATAAGCTACTTAAGTTGACCAATGTTTTATTTTTTTTAAATACAAGTGTTTAGCCAGAGGCCTTTTGTACATCTCCTCTAGCAATCTTCCTCCTGTCGTCCGCACTGAATTTCAGAAAGGAACTGAGTTTTGTCTTTTGCTTCTCACTAAGAATATTTGGCAAAACTTCCTCTATCTTGAGGGGGAGGAGAGGACACGGCTGTGTTTACACTCTTTGCAGGCAAACCCTATTCCACACACACTATTCCTTCAAGGCAGGTGTGACAGCAGGAGTGTGGGACCATCCACAGACACACTGGAATCACTGAAATGTCAACTACATGGACACCTGCTCCAACTCAGAGTCCTTGTCACTCACAAGGCTTTTCTATTCCACCAACCAAGATATTCCATCAAGATGGCTTCTGAAGGGTTCTTATTGCCTCTGTGACCCAACCCAGACAAGGCTTGAGATACATTCCCAAGAAAAGCCCATCTCCCTCTTCTTCAACATGCTTTCTCAACCACTCAGACACTGCTAAGAATCTTCCTGAATGGCAATATCTTCTTGTTTATTTGGTGTCTAGGAAAACTTGACTGCTTCAAATTTGACGTTAACAAATATTACACAAAAAAACCATTCTGTGTTCAAAGTCCAATACTCAGTACCACAGAAACAAAATGAAATGATAAGTGCAGTGCTGACCCACTGCTGGGGATACAGACACAGGCAGAATTAAAATATTTCTACAACAGGAGCCACAGTGGGAAATGAATAAGAGATTCTACTATAAATTGAATAGAATTCAATGGAGAATTCTCTACTGGGGCTGGTTTACACAGTATTTTTCTGCAAAGTTTAAAGCAATATTCCCCAATGTAAATAAGAGGAAAATTGTGAAAAAAAAGTCTTGCTGGAAACATTTCCTAAAATATGTGTGGAATAACACACATATAGTAGCATAGGATGCTAGGTTCTATACCAAATAAAAGTGACAGCACCTCCCCCACCCCCACCCCCACCCCCATCAAGGACCTAGAAAAATTGGGTACAAGTAGTGTCTTTTTTTGGTCAATTGAAAGGCTTGAACTCAGGGCCTGTGTTCTATCATTTTGAGCCACAGTTCCACTACCAGTTTTCTGATGGTTAATTGGAAATAAGAGTCTCATGGCCTTTCCTGCCTATGCTGGCTTTCCACCACAGTCCTCAGAGCTCAGCCTCCCGAGTTGCTTGGTGTGAGCCACCAGCACCTGGCTTGTCTTTCTTCTTTCTTTTTCTTTTTTGTAATTGCAAGATATGGACATGTATTGTAAACACACTAAGAAGTACAACTGACAGCAGTTCCCAAATCTTTTTTGCAAGCATTTTTCAAGACCTTGGGTACTGTAGGACCACATTTTGGAAACTACAAACCTGAAAGGTTACCAAAATATACTGTGTGCTCAAAATTCTGACAATTGGGCCTTTTGAATAGAAAAAAGAGTTGGTTGCATGGTGATCAGAGCAGAGGACTTTCTCAAAGGAGTTCAGCAATTTCCAGCTCTTACAAAGTCGTGGTTATTCTGTATGAAGTAAAATATAACTCTTCTTCTATTAAGTATGGCCAGCTGTATGTCCACTCAAAACCAGTTATAAAATGATGGCATTTAATTCTATTTTCAAGACAGATCATGAACGATATCAATAGTTCTCAAGGTTAGTTTTTCCCTCCTGTGGTACATTTCTACAAAACAACTGGAAATCAGAATCTTTGGCTTTAAAACAGACTCATTGGCATCCACCCCTTAGAGAAAACATAAGCAAGCAAGAAACTTCGAATCTGTTGTGTCATGAATGTTAAGAATCATTAGTATGAATTTTTTCCTATGAAAATATCCTTTTAGAAAAAAAAAAACGTGGCCAATATGCTCATCAAGATTTAAAAACAAAAACAAAATTTTTCACTCAACCAAAATAAGCCAAAAGCCTACACCCAATTTTAGAAGACATTATGCAAAAATGCTTCAATTCCTGATCTTTTTCAGTCAGTACCTAGCTATTGAGCTCCTTATAATAAAACTGTATGTGTGTGTATGTGAGCCTGTCCAGGAGTTTGAACTCAGGGCCTGGGCACAGTTCCTGAGCTTCTTTTGCTCAAGGCTAGCACTTTACCACTGGAACTACAGCTCCACTTCTGGCCTTTTGGTGGTTAATTGGAGATACTAGTCTCAAGGACCTCCCTGCCAGAGCTGGCTTTGAACCACGATCGTCAAATCTCAGCCTCCTGAGTAGCTAGGATTATAGGCATGAGCCACCAGTGCCAGGTTGAAAATCGTACTTTTGAAAGGTGCACAAACTCCTGGGACTCTGGAGGAAGAGGAACCCAGTGGCTCATTGTAGAAAAGCAACATCACAAGCAGGCCTCTGCTGTCAGGTCTTTTTTCAGGATCTGACAAGGGAATGGTTTAGTGTTCCAGGGTCTACATTGAACCCCATCCGACCCGACAAACCCTTGCAGCCACGCACTGCAGTGAGCCTCGTCGCTCCAGTCATCACAGTCGTTATAGCCATTGCACTGCAGTTTCCTGGGGACACAGATGCCACTGGCACACAGGAAGTTCTCGCCCCCTCCACAGAGCACTGAGGAGAAAGAAAAGAGGTGGGGAGTCAAGACATGTGTCAACACAAGGTAGACGCCTTGCTTTGCTTTTAGAATTGGAAAAACCACATCGGAATACTGGGAAGCCTTCCTTTGCTCCTTCACAGGATTTCTTCCTCAATTTCTGCTATTTGTCACTACTTTTTTCCTCTGGGGTTTGCAATCGCTAACTGTGGAATTACCTGAGAGTAATAAATGCCTGCCTGAGAAAGGCAGGAGGAAATTGCTCAGCCAGCTCACACAGCAAGGCAGACATGTTCAGAGCACAATTATACAATCTATGGGGGGAGGGTTTAGGATATAATAATGGGCCTATTTTTCTTACCACTTGAAAAGCATGTTAAAATGGTTAATTGGATAATCCTAAAAAATGACTATAAATTGAATAAATAAACATTAAGAAAATCTCCTAAAATATTACTTTACATGGCAAAGAGAAAGTTGCAGTAAAAATAAAGTCAGTCAATTGACAGATGTTAGAACAAAAACAGAGAGACCTTGCGGCCTATAGCTGAAATAAAATTACTTCCCTTAATAAAAAATGCCAGTTAAAATGTCAGAGTCTGTTTGGGCATAAGGAATGTAAAATGACATTAACTAATAATATTTTCATTCTCCGTCTCTCTATCTCTCTGGATCTCTCTCTCTGTCTCTGTCTCTCTCTCTTTCTCTCTCTCACACACACACACACACACACACACACACACACACAAATACACATACACACATTCACACACACACACAGAAAGTCACATTTTGGTGATATTATTACTTTTAGTATTGTGTAATCTTTTTGTCCATGCTTCTCCCCATAGCTCAACATATATAAAACTGATTTAAAATTGCAGTAGCTGATAAATTTAGGATAAAAAGCTAGAAACATTTTTAAGCAAGACCATTAATAAATCACCTCAGCAAAGCACGTATGAAAAATAGACACAAATAGGCTTTTGATCATGTGCATCAAAAGCCATTTTTCAAACCTTTTATGTCTAAGAGTGGGTCTTAATGTGTACCTCAAGCTGGTCTAAAATTTGCGATTCTTCTGTCTCAGCCTCCTGGAAAATGCTTTTGAAATGTAGAGTGTTTGACTCTGAATTTTTATTTCTTGGACTTGACACAAAGGAAATCTTTATTAATACAAGGAAGTTTTATTCTTAAGGATATTCATACCATGATTGTTTATAATGAGGAAACTGAAGTCACACTTGTGCAAGAGTAGGGGACTGGTTATATAAATTTAGTACCTCTATAATAAAGACTATTGTCATAGTCACTAAATAAGCATATTGTAGAAAATACTCAATGTCCTGGGACAATGTTCAGGATAATTAAAGTGGAAAAGCACTAATTGGTTCTAAAGAATGTAACACAATTAGTCATGGGAAGAAGTACACCAAAGCCTACTGTAATTATTCCTGGTAATAAGATTAAAAGCAGTGTTTATTTTCTTGACCTTATTTAACTTGGTATTTAACAAATATTCTTCTAATGATTATGCATTACAGTTTTAGTCAGAAGAAAAACCTTAACACTTTTTCATGAGCTCCACTTTCAGAATAACCATAGATAAATAGAACCTCCCCAAACCTCTCTCTACCTCCTCCGTCCCCTTCCACTTCTTCCCTTCCTCCTTTCCTCCCTCTGACAAAACTATGTCTTGGTCAGCTGTGTGGTCCATTGTCAGGTCAAAGCCACCATGCCCTGCATGGTGTAATCCTTGCTCAGATCAACTCTGTGTACTAAATATTGGGAACCCAGGAAGGATGGAACATTTTAGCTCATTGTAGAAATACAGAAAAATGCACACTAGAAGCTGTAGCTGGTGAGGCCTGGGGCTCTCCAATTCCCCCCCCCCCCCGGCAGGTTTCTAGAACTTAGTATAATTGCTGGAACTCGATTATAAATTAATATTTGACAAGAAAAACTACCTAAATGTTCAACAGAGTAATAAATTTTTACAAAGCATATGTGTGTGAGAGAGAGATAGAGAGACAGATAGAGAGACAGAGAGAGAGATAGAGAGAGACACTGAGGGGGGAAGAAGGGAAAGGAACAAAAAGAACAAAGGGAAAAGGGAGGAGTGGGAGGGGAGGGAAAGGAAGAGGGAGGGAGGAGTTAGATGGGGAACTGGGAGAAGGGAGGGAAAGATGAGGGATAAGGGGAGGGAAGGAAGAGAAGGCATGAAAAATTATCAAAGTTATCAAGGAGATGAGTATTACCAGTTGCTGAATGATAGGGCTTGCTTGATTTGGTGACTTCAGAGTATCACAAGAAAATGTTATTTTATATAAAAATAAAATGTTTATATAAAAGTTATATTTATATCTCATGACTTCAGAATCAATGTAAGTTAGACTAATGGATTTCAACCACCAAAATATTCAACATATTTAATGTATACTGTTTTAGGGATTCAGCACCAAGATTGTATTCTGTGGATACAAATATAGATTGCTAAAAGCTATAAGGAAAACAAATACAAATAAAAAGCCAAATCACAAAGATTTTTCCCAGCCAACCCACACACTATCCCCTGTTGAGTATATTTTATATATTTATTCTATGGCAATATTATTTCTATATCATACTGGAGAATGCAAAAATCCATATGTCTATTTCAACAGCTGTTGTGGCTCAAGAATTATTGCATTCTTCACCTGGGGCTCCGTCAGGAAGTGGAGCTAAAAGTTCAACATCTAGATGCATATTTAAGATCATATATGTCTAGGTATACATATATGTATATCATATACGTATAGATATACATATATGTGTACTATATATGACTTTAATAAGACTTTCTTTTTTTTTTTTTTTGCCAGTCCTGGGCTTGAGCTCAGGGCCTGAGCACTGTCCTTGGATTTTCTCAAGGCTAGAGCTCTACCACTTGAGCCTCAGCACCACTTCCAGCTTTTTTCTATATATGTGGTACCAAGGAATCAAACCTGGGTCCTCGTGCATGCTAGACAAGCACTTTAACCACTAGGCCAAACTCCCGGCCCCTTTAGTAAGACTTTCTTTATACGATCTTTGTAAAATCTTCATCAAAGTTAGAACATAGAATTGCTTGTTCTGTCATGATTGTTGACATTTCCTATCTTGTCTGATTTAGAGAAAGTGCCTGCTTTTGTGAGGCTCTGTATTAGTAGGCAGGGCTATCCTTGGATTAGAAAGCCAATTGAAAATTGCTTTTCTATTTGTATTCTGTCTTTGAAACCTTTTGAATTTATTAACTGACATTACTTTTTAAAATAGAATAGTCATACATACTTTTGGTTTCCTCAATTCTTAACTTGTATCCAGAATTTCCCATTTATTTGCATAAAATGTTTCAATTAATCAAGCACTACCAACATCGTGGTTGTGATTTATAAAAGCCTCATACAATAAATGGGCAGATATTTGTGTCCTAACATCCTTGGGGAAAAATGTCCTCTGTGCACAGAGGGTTTGAGGCATTCTCAGTTTATGACAGGTATGGCCAAAAGCCACATAGCAAGGGGTCTCAGCTTCATCCTAACCCTTCACAGCACACCCACTCCCCTAGTTCTGGTACAGGAGCAATGGTGAGGTCAGCTCATATGAATCCAGTTCAAGGACACCAGCTTTGAGTAAGAATTCAAATTTGCCTTCAGTTTTCTCTATGTAAAAAGCTTATGATTGTCCCGCAGGTGAATTGGATCCAGATGAGGAGACATTCCTTTTCAGCTGTAGGTCCAGGGAAACACACTCACCCTAAGAGTGCACCTAGCAAATTGCTTCAGAGATTTTGTTTTTGAGCACAGGTTTCATTGTCTTCTGGCACAGTAAATGAGTCCTTTGATGAGAAATTGGAGGTAGGGGAGTCCTCTGGGAAGAAGTTGACCAAGACATGTGAAAGAGTATCAATGTATGTGAATTAATGCACCTTCTATCTGGCAAATATCATGTAACCCTTTTATTAATTACAATAAAAAATATTAAAAATAAAACAAAGTTGTGCTTCACAATACCGATGTCATTTCCAATGCCCTCGATCATTCTAAGAAGAATCTGTTGAATTTTCAGTCAATGGCAGAGTGATCCATGGAAGAGTCATTTCTTAAACATACTTACTGTCTACTACTATGTGATAAGTACTATCCTAATCCCTGCATAGGCAGGGTACAGGACACAGAAGGAAAAAACATAAAGTCATCTAATGAAGATTTTTTTTTACCAAGTGAAGATGCTTTACTACCAAAGTTGACTTCAACTTACACATGGGACAACTAATTAATATTATTGCAAAAACAGTCATATTCAGATGTTCTATGACACTGGGTCACATGACCAGATGATGAGGATAATTACAAACCACCTGGCCTTCAGACTGTCATGGATTCCTGTGAGCACACGTACCCAGTATCTCTCAGTATATCTGTCTCTAATTGTAAGGCATAGCTAGCAATTAATTCCTTTGAGATTTACAGCATTTGTTTCCACCTTGACCCTTGATTCTTCCTGTGTGTATGGAGGCATTTATATTGGCAAATGCACACATCACCCTGGATATAAACATGTGGAGTCTTTTCTCAGATTCCCACCAACCACTGACTATATGGTATCCTCATTTGCCCTGTCTTTCTTTGAGCCTTGTTCAGAGCCTCAAGCTAAGCACCATTTTCATTCTGAATAGCAAATTGACCCGACAAAGTACACCTCCAGTTGGGCCTGTATTAAGAAAGAGCTTGCCAATGTTTTTGGCCCCCTTACCAAATATTAGGTCTATGGGTTAATTTGTGAGTCTTCTATTCTAGTGGTCCCCAGGCCTAGTCTTGTGCCTGTAGCAAGCTCTTCTTATTACTACCGCTTTGTAATAGAGTTTGACGTTTGGTACTGATATTCCTTCAGCACTGTTCTTCCTGCTAAGGATTGTTTTTTGCTATTAAGGGACTTCTATTATTCTATATGAATTTTAGGACTGCTTCCTCTGTATCATCAAAGAATGTTGTTGGGATTTTGATGGGTATTGCACTGAATTTGCAGATAACTTTGGAGAGTACTGCCATTTTGCAATGTTAATCATTCCATGGAAGGTTTTTCCATTTTCTTAAATCTGCTTTAATTTACTTTTTTGGGTTTTTAAAGTTTTCATCATAGAGGTCCTTCACATCTTTGGTTGTTAATTACTAGATATTTTTGAGGCTATTACACATGGGATTGCTTTTCCAAAAATATAGGATGGAAGAAAGACAGACGCTTCAACAAATGGTGCCAGCAGACTTGGCTATACATGTGAAGAAAACTGTATAGCAGTTTGCACTCCCACCAACAGTGTAGTAGTGATCCCTCCTGGCCACATCCCCTCCAGCATCTGTTATTATACGTTTTCCTGATCCTGGCTGTTCTAATTGGAGTGAGGTGGGATCTTAGAGTTGTTTTGATTTGCATTTCTTTTATGACCAGAGATGTTGAGCATTTCTTCATGTGTCTATAGGCCATTTTTGTTTCTTCTTCAGAGAAGACTCTCTTTAAGTCTTTGGCCCATTTTTTAATAGGATGGTTGTTACTTTTAGTTTTGGAGTGATTCAATTTTTTGAGTTGTTGATATATTTTAGATATGAGGCCTTTGTCCGTTGTTTGGTTGGTGAAGATCTTCTCCCACTCTGTAGGCTTCCTATTTAATTTACTAGCTATGTCCTTTGCCATACAAAAGCTCTTTAAACTTTAAAACCCTAAAAAAGGAAATTAAAGCAGAACTAAGGAAATGGAAAAACCTCCCATGCTCCTGGATTGGAAGAATCAACATTGTGAAAATGACAATCTTACCAAGGGCTTTCTACAAATTCAACGCAATACCCATCAATATCCCAATGGCATTCTTTAAAGAAATAGAAGAGGCAATTCAAAATTTCATATGGAATAATAAAAGACCCCGTATAGCAAAAATACTTCTTAGCAGAAAGAACAGCACAGGAGGAATTTCAGTACCAAACTTTAGACTCTATTACGGAGCTATAATTATCAAAACAGCTTGGTACTGGCACAAGAACAGGCCTGAAGACCAATGGAATAGAACTGAGGACCCAGATATTAAACCACAGACCTATGGCCACCTAATCTTTGACAAAGGAGCCAAAAAAATAGAATGGAAGAAAGATAGCCTCTTCAACAAGTTGTGCTGGCAGAACTGGTTAAGCACCTGCAGAAAACTAAAGTTGGATCCTTCTTTGTCACCCTGCACTAGAATTAACTCCAAATGGATCAAAGACCTGGAGGTAAAAGCTGACACACTGAAAACTTTACAAGAAGGAATAGGAGATACACTAGGCCTCCTTGGCACAGGTAGAAATTTTCTTAATAAGGACCAAGAATCACAACAAATCAGAGAAAGGCTGGATAAGTGGGACTGCATTAAACTGCAGAGCTTTCGTATGGCAAAGGACATTGCTAGTAAATTAAATAGGTGTTTTTTTTTAAAAAAAAAACAAAACCAAACATTTGTAATGCCTTTGTGTGAGAATCAGAAGTGAAGTCGACCTATCTTCCAATGCCATCACTATCATGTGGTTTCTCCAGACATAACTAGCTTCCAAGCTGGGAAATCCTTCTCATTCTCAGACTTTTGTTTTGCTGAGACAAAGTCTCATTCCAGGCTGGCCTCAGACTGGCCTCAAATTTGTAATCTTCTTTCCATAGCCTTCCACATGTTGGGGTGACAGGCTTATACCATTATACCCCAATAAGACAGCTACTAAACTTATACCATTGTACTCCAATAAGACACCTACTAAACCTGTACTATTGTGCCCCAATAAGATACCTACTAAACTTTGTGTCTAATTGCCATTGCTTCTAATAATGCTGATGTTCAAGGCATTCAAACCAATTTGCTCAAAACCAAACCCAACCAAAATAAACACAGCAAATCCTACTTCCTTATATCTCACATCATTTATTTTAGAAGATATTTTCTTGTTTGCTTGTTGTCTTTCCTTCCCTTCTAGAACATAACCTCAAGGGAAGTCACTCTATCACTCTTTCTAACTGCTGTGTCCTGAATCTAGAAGAAAATGAATAAATCACTGAAACAAATGGAGAATTAGTGAAGTTGGAGAACATGAGGCAGCTAAAGTGCAGAGTGAAATGGCAATAGCTGTTATCTGGCCTTCCACATTTGAGGACAATGACTATCTTACAATAGTGTTCTTTCTCATTGTTAGGGGAATAAATAGCACATAAAATCCCGCTGCATGATAGTTGAACCCTGACTCAGAGCTGCCAAGTCTGGCTTCTGAACAGCCCTTGCTCTCCCAGGACAATGAGATCGGGAGGTCTCTTCTCACAGACTGTGCGCATGTGTCTGATATCCTCTCCACCACTCCTTCCTTTGTATGAGCCATTCTTTAAGCTTGAGGGTTAGACTTCGGAAGAACTCAGACTCTGAAGGATCTTCAGAAGATCTAGGATATTAACAAGAGCCACTTTGCAGCCACATCATGAAATAAAGAGTCTGCTTAGTCCCCTTCTTTCTCCATTGCAGCCAGAAAGTCCTTACAGCTTGCTGTCTGTTTTAATCACATGAAGCCAAACGTCCTTTGAGAAGGATTTCTGCTGCCAAAATGTATTTGAAAAACTCTGCACCCTTCATATTGTAAAAGTCCAGTCAAAATCTTAGACAGCTTGCATTGTAATGCTTTGGGGCAATGGGGCTGTGCATATTTGAGTTACAGATTTAATTATAAACCTTTAAACGTCATTGTCTTTACCTTTCAGTGCACTTGGACTTGAAAGAATAGAATATAAAATGAGTAACTTCTGAAGTGAAAAGATAGTAGAAAAGTATAGAAAATTCTTTCTTGCCTTCCTCCCCCACCACTCTCAAGATGTCAGAAGACTAAGAAGTGAACTAAAACCACAGATGAGCTTGAAGTGGCCTTGCTTGAAGGTATTTTTTCTTTTTTTTTTGCCAGTCCCGGGGGTTTGTACTCAGGGTCAGGGCACTGTCCTTGGGCTTTCTCAAGGTTAGTGCTCTACCACTTGAGCCACAGCAACACTTTCGGCTTTTTCTATGTATGTGGTACTGAGGAATCAAACCCGGGTCTTCGTGCATGTTAGGCAAGCACCCTATCACTAGGCCAAACTCCTGGTCCCTTGCTTGAAGATATTGTCAGCACAAATTTAACTCTGTCACTAGAGGGTTCTAGAACTGTGGTATTACCTTATCCTTCATGACTTTAAACCAGTCCCTTAACATCCCTTGGTGCCTAAAGTCTTGTCAAACAAATGTCCAGAAAAAAAAGTTCAAAACAATTCCCCAAATTAAACATCTTCATGCCCAGGGGATTTTGACTCAGTTATTTGTCTTTTTTAAATAAAGCCATGATTTGATTCAACAAAAACTTACCATCTTGCCTTCATTGTTAATTTCTAACTTTTTGCCAGTCTGACAGCACAATGGAAGACTACTCATTAGTCACTGAAAAATTAATCACTGAAAAGTTATCTAAAAGGTATTATCAGGACATAAAAATCTGTGGAACTGTAATAGGAATGAGAAATTAAATAGAATTTACAAGGCAGTTCCATGTTCTCATTCAACATTTCAAGTAAAATCGTAGTATAAAATAGAGTTAGACAAAAGCTTAGTCTAATAGATTTCACATCTAATTAGACAGAGTAGGAAGAAAAGAAAAAGCAAAGTAAAAAGCTGAAAGCCAAGCCCCCAAAAATATTTTCAAAGAGAAGTCTTTCCTCAATTTGACATTGAAAGGAAGAGACAGGAAGGGAAGAGAAGAGAGAGAGAGAGAGAGAGAGAAGGAGGAGAAAGAAGAGGAGGAGGAGGAGGAAGATAATGAGGAAGAAGAGCAAAGGTGAGAGAGAAAAGAAAAAGAATGGAGAGATTATCTATTGAAATGATACAGTATATTCCATGAAGATATTTTCTTTAAATAGTACTCTAAAGAAAGGATGCTAATGGCTCATACCTATAATCCTAGCTACCCAGGAGACTGAGATCTGAGGATCATGGGTCAAAGCCAGCCTGGGCATGAAAATCAAGAGACTCTTATCTCCAATTAGCCACTAGAAAACAGGAAGTGGCACTTTGGCTCAAGGGGTAGGGAGCTAGCATAAAACTGAAGAGCTCAGGGACAACACCCAGGCCCAGAGTTCAAGCCCTATGACCAACCAAAAAAAGAAAGTCTTGGAGCCAGGTGTATGGAGAGGCTCACTCCTGCAATCCTAGCTACTCTGGAGGCTGGGATCTGAAGATCACAGTTGAAAGCCAGCCTGGGCACTAAAGTCCAATTAACCTCTAAAAAACTGGAAGTGGTGCGGTGGCTCAAGGGGCAGGGTGGTAGCCTTGAGCTGAAGAGCTCAGGGACAGCACCCAGACCCAGAGTTCAAGCCCCAAGACTGACAAAAAAAAATTCTTGGAAATAAGATGTGCCCATTTACTTCTGCAAAGAAGCACAATATCTTAAAAGTTTAAAGAGCATAATTCAAAGCCTGTGAATGATAGTCTATCCTTTTGAGGATCAAGGTTCAAAGCCAGCCGGAGCACAAAAGGACCTGAGACTCTTATCTCCAATTAACCTCTAGAAAATGGGAAGTGGAGCTTGGCTTAAGGGTAGGGTGGTAGCTTTAAGCTGAAGAGCTCAGGGACAGGGCCCTGGCCAAGTTCAAGCCACATGACCCACCAAAAAAAGGAATAATATGCAAATGACTTTTGACGTTTTAAACAATGTGAGATAGTTTTAGAAAATACTATTTAAACTTAAACATGTATTTGAATAAATAGAAATTTGAGGGAACAAAGAATGCACGTATATAGATATACATATGTACATACATATCTGTAAATGTGATTCAGAAAATAATAGACTCTTGCATGTATATTGTAGTATCTTAAAAAGTTATAACTACTTTTTAGTCCTTTATGGAAAGTGTAGCTCTTTCACTAAATCTCTTGAAAGATTTGGGAGAAATATAAATAAATATGGTCAATGCTATGGTTTGTTCACTCCTAAATCATGTTGAAATATGGTTGCGAGTGTAGCGCTGTTTCAAGAGGAGCCTTAAAGAGGTCATTAGGTCATTATTAGCAGAACTTGTAGGACCAGAGTAATGCAGGGGTCCCATTTTTCTAAAGCAAGGCTAGTTTTTCTCCTTCCTCACACTCCTCCTGGCCCTCCCCTTTTCTGCCAAGTTGAAATAGCATGAAGCCCTTGCCAATGCTTCAGAATTGTAAGCAAACAAATGTGTTTCTGTATATGTCTTGGGTATTTTGCTACAGTAACAGAAAGTGGACTAAGAATGAAGAGGTTATCATGACATTATTATATTATTATTATACATGATATTATTCTTACAGAAATGGAATGGACTTCATTTTACAAATAGTTTGTGGGTTTTATTTCTCATTTTATTTCTTTTTCCCAGTTTCTTTTATTTTAACCATTTATGTATTGATCACCTAAAAAAAACTGCCTATGGCATTGCAATATTATACACCTCAAAAAAACCAGATTTACAATAAACATATATACTCTTTTTTATGCCAGTCCTGGGCTTTGAAAATCAGGGTCTGAGCACTATCCTTGGGCTTTCTCAAGGCTAGAGCTCTACCACTTGAGCCACAGCACCATTTCTAGCTTTTTTCTAGATATGTGGTACCGAGGAATTGAACCCTGGTCTTTGTGCATGTTAAGCAAGCACTCTTACCACTAGGCCAAACTCCAGGCCCTGTAGTCTTTTTTTGAACAGAACTTTGAAAAGTAATTTTCAAAAATGGGTTACATTTTTTTATCCCAATCCATGAAGACCCTATTCTATCACCTTTGACTTACTTTATTGTTGCTATTCTTTGACCTTTTCAGAGCACTGTGATTCTTGAAAGAGGATTTTTGTGGTGCTGGTACCATCAGATCTCACTTATCTTCCAGAGGGGATAGTCAGTCATTGGAGGCTAAGATTCTGAAACCCTAGGTCAGGGTTCTGCCCAGGCTTTGCTGGACTGTCCACCCTCTTCACGGGCCACATGGCTCACTCCCTGGTTTTCCTACAGCAGCTCACAGATGCAGCCCACATTTGCTCAATGACAGCAGAACAAAAGCCTGACACCTCTAGAAACTCACCTTCCCTGTTTATCTTCCCCCCAATAATCAGGTAACTTCAATTCTAAATACTCTCATAATTACAAGGGAAAAGTTAATGGGGCAAAGCACTAGTGAGTGGCTCATGCCTATAATCTTAGCTGCTCAGGAGGCAGAGGTCTAAGGATTAGAGGCTCAAAGCCAGCCCAGGCAGGAAAATCCAGAAGACCCTTATCTTCAATTAACCAGCAAAAGACTGACAGTAGAGCTGTGACTCAGGAGGTAGAGCACTAACCTTGAGCAAAAACACACAGGGATAGCACCTAGGTCCTAAGTTCAAGTCCTAGGACCAACACAAACACACACACACACACACACACACACACACACGTTAACAGGGAGCAAATGACCCATCAATACTGACCCTATGATCCATCCAGATCCTCACTGTACCTACAGATCATCAATCATTCACAGTAATGATCCTAAGGTATCACAGCCAAAAGGTTCCTTGTAGAAAAAGGACACTTAGATTTGAACAAAACTATCTTTCATTTGCAAAATCATTTGACCATTCCGTACTTGCATTTTCTTATCTGAATCCCACCTAATTTGAGATTATCTTTTGAGCATTTTAATCGTAGTTGTAAAAACAGCATCTAGCAACCTAATGGATAAGATGAGGAAGTATAAGATTCGCTTTTCAAAGATTATCATCTCAAGAGTGTCAGAAACACCTTACACTTAAAGGGTAACAGGCATGTAACCAGAAGATCCAGCTCCTAACCTGTAAATGCAACTCTGCCTACCTGGGAAAAGTGGGAACCACTGAATTCCTTGAAACAGCCAAGGTAGAATAACTGGTAAAAGTATCATTCTGAAAAGATCCACCCACACAGGAACCAATAAAACATCTAAGAATAGGTATCTTAACTTTTTTTTTTTCTGGCTCATAGCAAAGGAAGTCAATTACTCCGGGAAAGCTGACTTTCACTGTTAAATCATTTGTGTCCTGTTAAATGATTTACACAATGGTAGAATGCAGAAGTCCCTGGATTCTTTCTCCCATGTTTCCTCAACTGTTTCACAATGGCTTGCCCTTTACAGCTATACAAAATCTGTTCTGGTATCCCTAGTTACCAGAATTGTGTATAACAAAGCCACACAGACTAAACCCAACAAAGGAAAAAATATCCAACTTCCCTAAAAGGAAATACAAGCACAATTTAATTAACTTGCATTCCACAGTCATAGCTGCCAATTTGCACAGTCTACAAGATTGTATATTCAGCACCTAAGGGTTCAGAGGAAGGAAGGGGAGAAATTATGAATTTTTTTCCAGAATCTTCATGAAATCCACATATTCTTTTGCACTGGTAAACAAGAATGATGTACAGTCCCTTGTGAACAATAGAGCGCAATCTAATCAGAGAAGCAGAATGAGCCAAGACAACAAGAGGTTAAAGGTTAAGAGAGACAGAAGTTTCAGGGAAAGTCATTTGAGACTCACAATGCATGGTGTCAACTGCCACTGACATTGCTTTACTCAAGAGGAGAATGGTTTACTTTGTTAATGAAAGGAGAATAGACATGGAACAGACAATAGCAAGTCAAAATCTTTGCTGCTGTCCCCAGGAACTCTTGCTGGTACAGTTTTATAAGCACTCCTCTGGAAATATTCCTCTGATCTACTGAATTAACTTCATCCTAAAATTATCCTATGAGATTCAGCAAATGGTGGAAGGACTGGAGGGAATAAAATCAATAATGGTTGTTCTATTGTTATGACCATTTGCCAAAAGGTAAGACATGAGTGGCTTACAAACAATATCACAAAATGAAGCTAGTTTGGCACATAGTCCCAAGAAGGGTACAGGAAAGATCTGAAGCACTTGAGACTCACTAGGAAAGAGGTTTTGGAGACTTATAATAAAACCCAGTGGGGTAACAGTTGTCTATGATTAAATCTGAGCCCATGCAGTCCTCCTTACATCAATTATGACTTTTGAGAGCTATCCTTCACAACTGATACTTATCTTATATGTATCATAAGATACACATTTATTTCCCCTGTGGGTATTTTTCCTTATTGACTTTTTTTTTGCCAGTCCTGGGGCTTGACTCAAGGCCTGGGCACTGTCCTTTGACACTGTTTGCTCAAGGCTAGTGCTCAGCTGCTTGAGCCTCAATGCCACTTCTGGCTTTTTCTTTATATGTGGTATCTAGGAATGGAACCCGGGGCAAGCACTCTACCACTAGGCTACGCTCCTGGCCTCCTTATTGATTTATGAGCACTGCTTTCGTTGCAATTCTTTTCTCTTAGTCAATCATTTTACATTTATAGTCCCCTTAGCTACAAAAAGCTTTACAGACATGGGAAGTCAAATATGGAAGTCCTGATGGGTTACGTCTTTGCAAACATACCTCTGTCACTGAACAGACGCTGAGGGTGAGGGATTTTGTCTGTTTTGATTCCTGCCAGAGTTATAAAGACCTCAAAGAGGATCCTTATAGAGCATAAATAATTTAAAACAACTCAGAGGCCCCCCCCTTTTTTTGCCAGTCCTTGACCGCAGGGCCTGGGCACCATCCTTGGTCTTTATCAAGGCTAGAGCTCTACCACTTGAGCTATAGCACCATTTCTGGCTTTTTTCTATGTATGTGGTACCGAGGAATCAAACCCCGGTCTTCATGCATGCTAGGCAAGCACTCTACCACTACGTTAAACTCCAGGACCACCCAGAGCCCTTTTAAAGCAAATACAAAAGAAGGTGGTCAAGATTAAGAAATGCACTCTGGCCAAAATACATCAAAAGATAATTCACTGTGATAAGAACTAAGGTCAGATTTCTTGACAGTTAAAACTGATTTGACATGGCCTCGAGTTAGCAGACCAACGGATTTCTGTTAAAATAACTAGGCTTCCCATATTTTATATGTGGCTAAAGTATAAAACATGTAAACTGATTTGGATTCCACGGAATCAAATAAAAGATCTCTTAGTGAATTGTCAAAGGAACTTTGGGTGACTTTGAAGTGAACAGTTTTCTTAACACAAGCCACCAGAGGGAGACCACATCATACTTGAAGCTTGTTGCCCACGAAGGACATTTTAAAGTATCCTAGGGTGTAAAAGGATTAAAAGGATTAAAAAATGATCATACAGGGGTTTTTTTTTCAATGTTTGCTTTAAAATAAAATCACATTTTTTTTTTGCCAGTTGTAGGGCTTGAACTCAGGGCCTGAGCACTGTCCTTGGACTTTTCTCAAGGCTAGAGCTTTACCCTTGAGCCACAGCCCTTCCAGCTTTTTTTCTATGTATGTGGTGCTGAGGAGTTGGACCCGGGTCTTCATGCATGCCAGGCAAGCACCCTACCACTAGGCCAAACTGCCGGCCCCAAAATCACATTTCTTTAGAAAACCATTCTGCATTTTATATACCACCACAAAAGATGAATCCACTAATGATGGAATGCAATACATTCTTAGTGCATTTACTTCCGAGTTGAGTTTTTACATTCTCACAATAACCAATAACCTCAGAAATCAAGGGTGTTTTTCAGTCAATTTTGTTTTGAGTGTCTTTTTAAGTACTTTTTACCATTGGAACTTGCACATAATGTGATTTTATGAACTCTAAATGGATATTTTTCAGCAGGAGATCTCATTAGAAGATAATCTCATTACAAATCCCTGTTAGAATTTCCCACCATGGCACCCAGATTGAAAAGAAACTCTGTGGAGGGAAAGAAAAGTTCTTCTGAAATGGTTGGTATCATTAGTTCCAAACTGCTGTAAGAACTTTGAAGGAAACTATCAATTTTACTAAGCAACTATCCCCTTCCCCAAGCAAATTTTGTGGCAGTCATTCCAAAGCAGTTTTTTAGCTGACAGAAAAGAAGGCCACACACTTTATAAAACTTGGCTTGATTCAGAAAACTTCTGGGAGGTCTCGCTGCCTAAAATTTCCCAGTCGAAATTCCTCAGTTTAGATTTTACACATTTAAAAGAAGTCAAAGGTCCCCAATTAAAAGACAATTCCTCAGTATTTCTCTTAGCCCTGGCTTCCAGAGGATCTGAAGAGCAATGAGTCCTAGACATGGCAAAGACCAAAAAAGGTTGCAGAAAACATATGAACAAAAATAAATTTTGGGTAATTAACGCCTTGGGAGATACTAGTTCAGAGAAGGAGACCTGGGTGTCTAGTATCTCGGTTCTATAGTCTTGGGTTCCACATCTGTTGATCCAACCAGCTGCTAATCAAAACTGTAGGTAGGGCCAGATGGTTTCATTTGAATTAAAGATATCAGTAGTTAGTCTCTAAATAATACATTAGAATGAATGTGTTGGTAACATTTATACCTTTTGGTATTATAAGTAAGCTAAAGACAATTTAAAGCATATCAGAAAAAGTGCTTAGGTTATATGCAAATATTTCACTAATTTATATAAGAAATAGTAATCTTGGATTTTGATATCTGAGGGAGGCCGTAGAATCAACTCCCCATAGACACTGAGAGCCCCTTTTTTATTTGTTTACCCCTTTTTTATTTGTTTTATCCGAAGGACATTAGAAAATTAGTATGAGGAAACAGGAAATGGTAGCATTTAAGAATGGGAACACGGAAAGAACATACTTGAGCAGAAACCATAGAGATCTAAAGATCGATATGGAGTCAACAGAGCTTCAGAGTCAGGGGAAAAATAGGGGGAAAAAAACTACAGTAAAGTAAGAGGGGAGGGAAATGCTTTGCCATACTGAGGATTCCATTCAGCTTGGACTTCCATATTTTTAAGGCGAATACTTAAGTGTTTTCTATTTACAGTATATGCCTTAAAATCTTTATCTGCATTTTGATTTAATGTGTGGACAACTACAAGGTGATTATCTCATTCATCAAAGGAGAACATCTGGGCTCTGAAAAGTTACTCACTTTCCCTATAAAATAGCTGATAGGCTGCTAAGCAATTGGACTTCCAACCCTTGCTACCAACTCTCAAAAGGAGGCTGTGGTGATTTTCTCTTTCTGCTATAAGAATATATTACAAACTTGGTGGCTTAAAATAATAATAATAATAATATAAAAAATAGCCCCATGGTTTCAGAGGGAAGAAATCCAACCTGAGTCCCTCTGGGCTACAATCAAGATGTGCTAGCAAGGTAGTTTCCTTTCTCCCTCATACCTCACTGTCCCCTTATTCATTGTTAATGCCAGGGACATAGTAAATCTCTGATCTCGGTTAGTCCCCAAATCTGTCTCTGACTGTGCTCCTGCCTCCATCTAGGCCCTTAAAGACCCTTGTCATTGTACTGGTCCACCTAGAGAGTCCAAGAGAATTCCCTTACTGTGAGGCCAGAAAGTAGTAACTTTATTTGCATCCTCTGTCTACATAGCCTAATAGATTCAGAATTAGAACATGAACATTTGGGGGGACCATCATTCTGCCTACCACAGAGATCTCACTATCTTACTCATTCCATACAAACATCTGCCTGTGAATGGCTGATTCAGACAATTGTGCCCAATCTGCAGGAAAGGATGCAGCCCAGAAGCTTTCTTTCTCTGGTACAATTCTCCAATCTTTTTGTTACATTTACTTTTGGCTTTCTCCATAAACTAGAGCTGAATAGAGCAACAGTGAAGATAGAAGCCTGAGGAAGAGCATAGCTTTGCCTCCCTTCTTGTACTCTGTTGTTACAGACACCCAACCCTCAAAACATAAGAGATTTACAGAAGAAGACACAAGATCTCAGGCTGCTCTGCAGCAAGCACAGAAAAGGCAGAAAAGAAAGAAGCAGGAAGCCAGGCAGAGAGGGGGGCTGAAGGCACTTGAGCAGTACAATGTTTATCTACTAGACTTGAGTCTCTTGGGTTCAATCCTAAGCTCTGAAAATAATAATAAATTTAAAAAGTATATTGAATACATAGCCTTCCATGTAGACTAGCAGTGGAATGAGACAGCTGGTGGAAATGGAAAAGGACCCTGGCTAGGGAATAAAAAGTGTTCTGAAGACATCAAAATATAAAGTTTTTTTTAATTTAGATTATTTTGCTAATTTATAAAATATAATTGTCATTATAGTGCTAAGTGTAGAACATCAGCTTACAAGATGCTTGATATTTTGTGTTATAATTTGATAATTTGTGTTATAATACTAGTTTTGATTACTTGATTGTTCAGGACTACTTCTGGCTCCCTTTTCTGCGAATCCTTGTATTAAACCATCACAACGTGTTCTATCAGCAAAGTAGTTTTCAATCTACATGAAAAGTGACATTTGTAACCCTACATAGATGCAGGACTATGACTAATGGCTGTTCATTTTTTATTTTGACAAGGCTCTTTCTTTTTTTGTCTTTTGTTTTTTGGGTTTTGGGTTTTGGGTTTTGGATTTTGTGGGGGTTTTTGTTTTTGTTTTGTTTTTTTTTTTGGTTGGTCATGGGGCTTGAACTCTGGGCCTGGGCGCTGTCCCTGAGCAATTCATCTCAAGGCTACTGCCCTATCCCTTGACCCACAGCCCCACTTCCAGTTTTCTAGTGGTTAATTGGAGATAAGAATCTCATGGGCTTTAGTGCCCAGGCTGGATTTGAACCATGATCCTTAGATCTCAGCTAGAATTACTGGTGTGAGCCACTGCTCCTGGCTAAGGCTCTTTCTTCTGATGCAATTTCTACTGGGTCTGTTAAGAATATTTTGAGGCTGGGGGCAATCTTGAACTAAATTTCTGATCATTTGTTTCAGTATTATCTAGAGCTGGTTATTTTCATGAAAACTATCTTCATAAAAAGTTTTATCTCTGCATAAGTGCATGTAAATCCAAATCTAATTTAAATGTAAATTTATTTAATAATATCTTTGCATTTCTTCTGACATTTTCTGTAATGTGTCAAAGGCATTGAAAGGAGCTTCATGACTTCTATATGGTTTTAAATGTCCAATTACATATTCTACAGTTACATTACTAAGTGTAAAAAAGCTTTTATTTGACATTATCATTTCTGTTCATTGGTCCATCTGAATTTCATATGAAAAAAGAGGTTGCTTCTTTTTCCCCCATGGAGGAAGCTAAGTGCAATTTCAATTTCTAAGACTGTGGATAGTCTCTCCACCATGTTTCAGCCTGTGAAATCAGTTTTACAACTCTATAACAGCTCCTTGATCCATACTTTATTGTGATCTATACTTTTATTTTGTAATCATGCACTAATGGCCTCTTCCCATGTGCCAGCAGTTTCTGTCGGTCCAAGAGAGAGAGCTAATATTTGTACAGATGCTTCAGGGACAGATTCCAGAAATAAATGACCTGGCTGGCCTCTGCAGGGTCCTAGTGTTTCCCCTCTCTTCCCCTCATCCATCCATGGTCACCACTGTTGTCCCTGCTCTTTCTGCTTCTGCTAGTCTGGACCCAGGTTCCAGCCTAGCCATTGGGATATTCTGTGAGGCTCCACACAGTCCTGAACTGTCTGCTGTTTTGAGAAGCCAGACCAATCACTCAACTCACGCTGCCAACTGTGCCAGCTCTAAAACTGACAGAGCAGCTCCCAGGCATGTCCTAGGAGCCCATCAAGCTTCACTTTGCAAGCACAAGCGCAAAGGTGAAGTTGGGAAGAATTTCAGAACAACAGAGTAGAACTTTTATTTACTTCTTTATCTCTAGCGCACGTAAGAAAGTTGATGGTTGGTAAAACAATAACAAAGTAAAAGTTTGAGGAAAAATTTGGAACCCATCTAGTCCTGCCTTCCTGTCTTACAGATAGAAACCAAAGCCAGAGAGTCAACAGGATTTGGCCAAACTAAGTTCTCCAAATGCCCAGTCTTGTGTTCTTAAACAATATGAATTATTCTAGAATAGAAGCTGATAAACTTTTGCAGAAAGGACTAAATCTAGAAGTTTTAGTTTAGGTGATATACTACTGTTCGTTATAATGATTTAATTCTACCATCACAGTGTAAGAGCATCTGCAGACAAATATTCAGTGAATAATGGAGCTGTCAGTAAAATTGTATTGACTAAGGCAACTTTCAGCTGTGTCTGCCTCACAGGTTGCAGTTTGCTAACCTATGATTTAGGACAAATTTCCTTCAGTTTTCAAATAATGCAAACAAAGTGGATATTATGGTAGTTTGACCAGGTGAAGTAAAAGCAGGGAGATTACTAAAGCACAGATCTAGGTACATCTATCATTTCAAAAGAGGACTAGGTGATGAAGGCTCTTACCAAAAGAATGGATTCATTTCTTAGCAGATTCAATGTATAATGGGACTGTTGGTAAGATGTAGGAGATGGGACCTAGTTAGAAGAAGTAAGTCATTGGGGCATGGTATCTTGCCCTCGCTCTTTCCTGGTAATCGCTTTTTCTGTTATTCCTTTGCTTTTCTTGCCATGGGAAATCCACGAGGGACTGACAGCTCTGAAACCCTGAGTCCAAATACATAACTCCTCTTGTTGTTTCTGTCAGACATTTTGGTCACCACAATACCAAAATAACTAATGTGAGTATCCTTTCAAATCTTTTCATTTTCTACTGCCAATACACTGGAAAACCAGGATGGTAACAAGAGGACTCAGAAGGTCAAGGGTTCCATGTTGTTATTGTGACTAATATTTTAAATTAGAGATACGTTGCTTGCAATGAGATCAATGTAGGAAAGACACTGTAAGGAAGCAGGAAGATTATGGAATACTAGAATTCAGAATTGTTATGGCTACATAATGACACCCAAGAGAACTGAAAGCATAAGGTGGTATGGACACTTTACTAGAATAACAAAAGCCCACACCATGAAGGGAAAAACAAAGAAGCATTCTAACCTAAAGAAATCAGTCAATGTTGCCTCTTAGATCTAGTGAACACAACACACTGAAAACATATCTGACCTATCATAGTTGTATTTTTACATTAGCAGTCACCTCCTTGAGGGAATATCCTTAACATCAGAGGGAGAAAGCATCATGTCGCCAGACATCATCTACCAAGCGGATCTGGCTTATATCAGTACTGCCTCAGAATTCTGGTTCCACAATCATAAGCACCATAATTTTCTTCAGACAGAGAGGGGTGCATGGAAGAAGGTGCCTGAATGCCTTTCCCTTCAAGAACAAATGTGAAAAAATGCTTTTCTTCAATATGGAGCAGAAATGGGTTTCTTCTTTCTGTGATGACAGATTGGGACAGGTTTGCCAAGGAACATTGTTCCTTTGGGGAGTCTTTGAGAGAACACTGAACTTTGCATCTGTTTGGCATGTAGTATCCTCCCTGATGAGAAAGAGAAGACTTCTCAATCCCCTGAATGTTAAGGAAGCTATTCAAATTGTCATTTGACATACTCAATTGAACTGGATGTAGCACTCTGTTTTCCCTAATGTGTATGTGGCTCCCTAGCAGTAAATTGGTCATTAAAAAGGCACATCTACCCGCCGAGGCATTAGTGAGTAACAGGATGATGTACAGTGAGAATTCATTTCATGGTACCAACTCACTCCAACATCTGCTTGGTTTACGTGATGACTCTATCAAAAGTCAGTGCTCCATGAGCACAGCTAAGATCCTGCAGTGTCTGATTTCTCTTTGGGATACCATATGCCTAAACTTTGGTTTTCTTGTATGATTGGGGAGGACGAAGGAATATACAATAAGATACCATTATACCAGCAAATGAGAATAACAGTTTTATGTTTGCAACTTCTATTCAAAGGGCTCTGAGTCATCTTGATAGTGTTTAAAGTTTTAAATTATCTTGGCCTTGGTCAGAAGCACAATTTCTTTATCAAGTATTGTGTTATCATTGTCATTGCTTAAAAACTTCCTTGGCATACTAAGAACAACTTAAATTATTATTTAAAGATCATAATTCAATATAATGCCAAAACAGTAACATTACAATATGACTATAAATTCAATTAGGGAACATACTGTAATAGATAACAGCTGTGACATATATCTGTATTTATGTGTCATGCTGTTTTGCTTTTCATATACATTCTCTTGCAGTGCTATTACAACGTATAGCTAAAAATAGTTGTGAGAAGACCTTGATTATTCTCTATTATCAGTAACAGGCATTTTAAATAGGGACAGCCTGACTCTTTGCATGCTTGATTGCCAGATTTGGGGCTCGTGGTACACCCTTCTACTGAAGTAAATGTTTGCTTCACTGAGACAAAATATAACAATAATAATAATAATAATAATAATAATAAATAGTGATAGTAGTAGAAACAATTACCAAGCAACCATCTTGATGCTCTATAAGATGTTAAAAAGTCAATGAAAATGAAGCTACCTTTTTGTTGTACAATGAAATGTCAATTTTAAATAGTAAAGGGATAGTATATTAGTGCAATTATATATTCATTTATTATAATAGGAACTGGAGAAACACTTGCTAGTTGTAGTTGATGTTGAAAGAAAATTCCTATAGAGTATTATGAAAATCAGAATAGAAACATCTTTCAAAATTAATCCAGCCAAATAAAAAAGATGCCCAGCTTTTGAACAAGAGAAACTGCCATTCATAATCTAACTACAGATTTTCCTCATTTATTTTCCATGCAATATCTTTCAGGACTCTTTAGGTCAACAACAACAGATCTCGTAGAGGGCCAGTACATATTCAGGTTTACCAATGGGTAAAAAATGTTTTCTCTGACTCTGAGTTTTGACTGGGCCCACCCTTCCCTGCCATGCTTTCTACTCTTCCCCTTATCAACAGCAGATTTCTGGGTCTCAGCTTCAAAGGCCTCCTCTAGTTTTCCCAGCTTTCACTTCCTCTCTAGCCAGTTTGTACTTCCAGCCAAGAGGTCTTTCATTCAGTCCTTTGATTCAGTGCCCCCAATCCTTCATCCATCTTATTTTTGAAACTCCAATGTTAGTTCAGTGTCCTTGGCCACAGCCCACTCCTCTAAACTGCAACTCAAGATGAACTTGTTAGATTCCCTGTCCATTCACTTTTGTTTATTCATTTTCATTTTTGAATCTAGTGATATGTGCCTTAGACAGTAGAGATTATAAGATGGGAACAAGATCTGTGAAACAAATGCCATGGGTATTTAGCCTTTCATGTTTTATCTGTTAGAGTCAAACAGGCATAGCACAGGATAAAAAAAAATATCTGCCTCACATTTGAAGCTAATACAAAGAAACAGTGTATTATAGTGTATGATTTTGGACTGCAGGAATGTTATTTGTTATCACTTCAGAGACCATGCCAGCCCTGGAAGAAATCAGAAGAGCTAAGCATGAAATGAGCAAAGACAAAAAGAGCCCCCATTGAAGCACTAAGTGATAAATTCCAACAAGAGCTGAGAGGCAGGAGAAGACTGGCTGTGGGAAGGGAAACTAGGCAGCAAATGAGCAGGGTATCCCAAGTTAGAATAATAGTCAACCAGCACTTCGCCTGCCAGGCAGGCCACAGAGCATCTGACTAGGTCAACCACCAAAACGGACACATACACCAGTTTTTAGTTTCTGAAATCTTCTCAATTTTAGTTTCTGAAATCCCATTCTCCTTTCTGCAACAAACAATCACTATTGCTTATTTTGTTGCTCTTAATCTTAATCCTAACGAGGTTCACAGGTAATATGCAAAAAACTGAACTGATTTAGTGCTTCTATTTTCCAAAAGCATCATTATTCACTTATGTTCAAAGATATATTGAGAATCAAGGTGGTTTGGATCAGGAAGTACTGCCCTGAAATGATGTAAAAGAAGGATAATAGGCCATACCTAAGGGGTCATGTCAAAAGTAAACCTTGGAAGTGGCTCTGTGGCTCCAGGGGTATGGCTGTAGCCTTGAGCTGAAGAGCTCAGGGACAATACCCAGGCTCAGAGTTCAAGTCCCACGACCGGAAAAAAAAAGTAAACCTTTGGTATAAATAATGGACTAATAAGTTGAATTTGGTTGTCTCACTTAAAATGAAAAATTTTAAAAGTATTTGTCTGAGAATGTGAAGCATTTTTACTTCTGAACAATTGACAGAAGAAGAAAATATTTTGAGCTTTATGAAGGTAATTTGTTGTGATTCGTCTTGTTTTATTGCATGCCTTTGATTAAACAAGATTGCATTTAGTCAAATATTTTACATATTTTGACAAACATCTCAAAAATGAAATTTAAATGAACTCCTGTGTGTGTGTGTGTGTGTGTGTGTGTGTGTGTGTGTGTGTGTGTGTGTGTGTGTTGGCCCTGGGGCTTGAACTTGGGGGCCTGGGCACTGTCCCTGAGCTTTATTGTTCAACACTAGCTCTCTACCACTTAAGCTACAGCTCCTCTTCTGATTTTTTGAAATTAATTAAAGCTGAATCTCATGGGCTTTTATTGTCTGAGTAGGCTATGAACTGTGATCCTCAGAAATCAACCTCCTGATTGCAGGCATGAGCCACTAGCACCTGGCAAAGTCTTTTGTGTGTGTGTGTGTGTGTGTGTGTGTGTGTGTGTGTGTGTGTCAGGGGGCTTGAACTCTACCTAGGTACTGTCCCTGAGCTCTTCAGCTCAAGGCAACTGTCCTACCCTAGAGCCAAGCCCCACTTCCCATTTTCTAGAGGTTAATTGGAGATAAGAATCTCAGGTCCTTTTGTGCCTGGGCTGGCTTTGAACCTTGATCCTTAGATCTCAGCCTCCTGAGTAGCTAGGATTACAGGTGTGAGCCACCTCGCCAGTTTCTTTCTTTCTTTTTTTTTTCTTAGACCTTAAATTGACTTTTTAATTTTCCAGCTGAGAGCGTGGCCTAGTGGTAGAGTGCTTACCTAGCAGCCATGAAGCCCCTGGGTTTGATTCCTTGGTACTACATACACATGCACAAAACGAGCTGGAAGTGGTGCTGTGGCTCAAGTGGTAGAGTGCTAGCTTTGAGAAAACTCAAACAGTGCCCAGGAGCTGGGTCCAAGCTTCAGGTATGACAATAATAATGATAAATAATAATAATAATAATAATAATAATAATTAATTGGACTAGGATCTAGAGCCATAGTTCAATGACTGAGTGTGCGCCAAATGGGTATTAGTCCCTGTGTTCAATCCTCAGCACCTCCCACCCCCTAGAAAAGAAAAGAAAGAGTCTTAATCAGACTTATGTGATATGTTAAATTACATGGGAAATATTTTTCAAATTCTAAGTGATGTTCAAAATGTGGGCATGCTATTGCTATAATTATTCTGATAATTTATGCAATTCCCAGAAATGTGTTCTCCATCATAATTCTTTCAATTATATTAAAATATAATGTCATAAAATAATAGAAATAAAGCAATTCTGTCAGATGCATCATTATCATAATGAATTCATATCAGACCATTAACCATGACTAATTTAAATGTTGCTACCCATAACCAATTATTTTATTTAGATGGTATTCTGAAGCTGTTTTTAATTTTCTTTGCAAACAATTATAACCCTAACGTGTGTGCCTTCAAGATCCAACAAAGGACTCTAACAAAAGTTGTTTATAATACTATTACACTAATACAATAATACTGTTGGTCTTGGTACAGAAGTCTAGTGAAGAAATTGATGGATCTGTAAAACAGTTAACCAAGAATAAAAACTCACTACATAAAACGGAAGGAATAAATGAAGAAGAATTATGTGGTTTTATGGTGTGTTTTCCTTTGAAAATACTGCTAGAACTTCAATGTTTTGTTTTCCAGAGTTAAGAAAAAATTTTTTTATCTTTTAAACTATTGCTAATAACATTTTGTTGTTGTTGCTGGCCCTGGCGCTGTCTCTGAGCTCTTCAACTCAAGGCTAGCATTCTACCACTTAAGCACTGCGCCACTGCTGGTTTTCTGGTGGTTATTTGGAGATAATTTCACAGACTTTTATCTGACTTGTTAACTGTATATTGTACATACGTTTATTTGTTTAGTTGAAATTGGAAAGGGAGGGGAGACAACGAGATGATTGGGAGGAAGTGGGGGGAAAGAAATAGGGACAAAAACATGAGAAGGGGTATCAATATGTGAGAAGTAATGCATCTACTCTCTGGTGAATGTAACTGTAACCCCTCTATACATTACCCAACAAAAAATAAAGTAAAAAAGAATTTCACAGTCTTTTGTGCCCAGGCTGGCTTTGAACTATAATCCTCAGATCTCAGCCTCCTGAGTAGCTAGGATTACATGCATAAGCCACCAGCACCCAGTTGGTAATAATAATTTTTATAAAGCATACTTTTGTTAAGAAAAGTTGAAACATTTGCTTTCTTTTTTCTCTGCCTGCTCCCTCCAAACACTATGCGTGAATACTCTTATTTTTATGCATTTAATGCTTTTCCCTATATTCAGTAACAGTATTCCTTACTTGTAGCAGGATATAACTGGAAATATTGGTTGTATTACTAAGGCTTTGATTGGTACATCATCATTAAAAATAAATGCAAAATAGGTGTCCAGGTACTATAAGTAAAGTCTGAGCTCTGCCTTGTTCTGTTTCCTAGCCACAAGAGGCTTTCCAAATCTTAGATATTCTTGGACTGAATGTGTAGTTCAAGTGATAAGGCCCTGGTCTGACATGTTCAAGGTACTGAGTTCAAATCTTAGTACCACCAAAGCGCAGGGGGTAGGGGAAGACCATTTCCTCATACCTATAATCCTAGTTACTCAGGAGGTTCAGATCAGGGGATCACTGTTCAAAGCCAGCTTGGGCAGGAAAGGCCATGAGACTCTTATCTTCAGTAAACTTCTCAGAAAAAGATGGAAGTGGTGCTGTGGCTCAAGTGGTAGAGTGCTAGCCTTGAGCTAAAGAATCTCAGGGACAGTACCAAGGCCCCAAAACTGGCAAAACAAACAAATAAGCAAGCAAATATCTTAGATAGTCCTAATCAAAAGTTAGATCAAAGCAAACCTTCAACTAGCTTGTTTAATTAATCACTTTTTTCACTATATATATATACATATATATATAATTAGGCTAAGTAATGAAAGTCATTTACTTTCAACCCAATTAGTCTTGCCCTAATTATATTTTGATAGCAATGAGATGATCATAGAGAAAAATATTATTTAGAAGAAAAACTATAACACAGCTATTATTAGGTTGTAACTATTTAAGCATTTGTGAGTTTTAATTATCTAGATCTAAACTGGACTGGATTATGAATTTTTCTAAGTTCTGCCAGTCCAGTTTTATTTGATGACATCACTAAAAATAACTGTAGTTTTGATTCCCTTAGCTGAGGCTAGACAATCTTCCTGATATACAGACAGACAGAGAAATTCACCAAAATTCTCAGGGTCATTAAAGCAGGGACATTCAAACTACCAAGCAGGATGAGAAATTTATGACTCCATTCCTAGTATAGGAAAATAAGAAGCCATTCCATACTAAGACTCTTACCCCTCTTAATATTTCCTTGTTTATGTTTACCTGTTTTACTTGGCAGAATCAAGCCTCACTCACTCCTGATCTCTACCTTCTGAGAAGCCTATGGTTCTGTATATGAGCTACCATGCCTAGAAAATTCAAACTTTCAAATAGCTAGATTTCAAAACAGACTGCATTTTCCCCCTAAAAAACAGGACTTTCTAGACTACCAAGTCAACATACTTAGAAAGTTCCTTGTGCTTTTATTCTTACAAGAAAGTAGCCTGGTATTAAGTAATCAGTTTTTCCTCGTTATGTTTCCTTCTTCCTACCTTTTTTCCCAAACCATTGTCCTGCTACTATCCAGCAAGAGCTTATTCTATCTTTTAGAATAGAAGGCCATTCCAACTCAAGAATCACAAATAAAAGCTATCCAGACTTATAACTAAATTTGTTGCCCAAATGCATTTAAGGATATTATAAAAAAAACAATGTAAATAAAATAATTCCCCACTTAGATCTGTCTCCTACTATAATTTGTTTACATGAACAAGGCTATTACATTATATGAAATGTTTTGTTTTCCTTCTGAATAGCAATACATTACTTGTTTTATTATAATGTTCAAATTTTAATCTACTGAGTTTTATGATCAAACAAGACATTTCCTAGTCTTTAGACTTCATTCTTGTTTTTCTTTTTTTATTAAAGAATTTATTAACATTGATTTTTACATCATATTTCAAGTGACGTATTTAACAAACAAGTATTCGAGAAGGGGATCTCTATATACAAGAGACTTCATTCTTTAAAAAAATCAGTAAAAAGTCATAATTCAAAAGTTAAACTTTGTAGGGAATCTTCTGAGATGTCAAATTGAAAAAAAATGGAAACAGTTCATCAATCCCCAAAGAATACTATTTTATAATATTCTATGGAGTAAAACATCAGATCTGATGGGGCCATTCGCTGAGCTACTTTGCTAATTTCAGAAAGCATCATTAATTCTTTCAGGCTCTCTACACTGTTTTTTGGCACAAGTGACTTGCTAAATGTTCTCCAAGGCTCTCCAATGATCAGCTGTTTATCTAAAACCATCTGTGATTTTCCTTTGAATTGAGTGTGGTAGACTGGGAGTGCAAGAAAGAAGTGTGCATTTCTGTTAGGAATTATGTGGCTTTTCTTGGTATCAAGCAAATTAACTAGAAATTATGTGGCTTTTCTTGGTATCATTGCTCTATTTCACAAAAATAGAAAAAAAATGTGTTGGGAGTAACAGAAATAAAAATTCACTACACTCCTGTCTGCATCTCTATTTGTCTTCTGAAATAAAAGATTCCACAAAACAAAAATATTTTGAAGGCTCTTTAATTTTTATCCCAGGAAGATTTGAATATAATATGTTTTCTTTGATTAGAAAGCTGCTACCAGAAAGATTTACTTTCAGAGTCTAAATGAAGCCACATGTTTCTGACATCTTGTTCAAGATGACGGAGGGCAAACTTAAAAATGTCTCCTTACCAGATACAGATCAACAATTGTAAACCAAATAACCTTTTTATTTGTGTCCTGAGTTGAGATAGGCTGAAACTGGCAATCATTAAAAGTCAGAAATAGAAAAGAGAGAAAAGGTGATGTTGGCATATACAGTCAATGTTTGTTTAATCTCAAATTATAAGGTCAATAAATTGCATTTGCTTTACATGGACACACACACACACACACACACAATCATGTACAATATATATTATACATTGAATTGTCCCTATACAATCTCTACTTTTGTTCTGAAATAAAACTTTCATTTATGATCTATAGGTCTAACTTTTAATCTATGCTTGTTCAATGGAATGATTCTTCAACAGCTATCCATTGTACAAAATGCTACCACATTGTACTAAATGTTGATGGTTATTAAATTAAATGTACACAGAAATGTTCTTTTTTTCTTTTAAAACATGTGCTTTATATTTGACAGCAGTGATGTCCTAAGTATGAACTCACACAAGCCCAAATCAGAAATCAGAAATCCAGTTACCTTCACAAGGCTTTAGGGTGTGTGTGTGTGTGTGTGTGTGTGTGTGTGTGTGTGTGTGTGTGTGTGTGTGTGTGTGTGTCAGAGACAGGGAGAGAGAACCTTTTTTTTCTTTGTTTTCATGGGACTTGAACTCTGGGCTTGGACACTACCCCTGGGCTCTTTTGCTCAAGACTAGTGCTCTACTACTTTGAGTTACAACACCACTTCTGGGTTTCTAGATCAAATGACCATAAGAATCTCACAGACTTTCTTGCCCTGGCTGGCTTTGAACTGTGACTCTCAGATCTCAGCTTTCCTGAGAGCTATGTTTAAAGGCATTAGCCTCTAGCACCTAGCTTTTTTTCTTCTTTTTCTTCTTATAAAGACACCTTACAATGGGATTCATTGAGAGTTCTACTCATGGTCTCATCTTTATCTTCTTTTATTATACCAGAGGGTTAGGGTTTGAACATGTGCCTTTGGGGAAGCACAAGTCTATACCCTAAAATACCCAGAATAATCCTAATCCTCAGAATGTTGCTATGGGGAGGAAGATAACATACTCAAAGTGCTTATCACAGTGCTGAGTGTATAATAAATGTTCAGTAAGGTATTCTTAATGACACTAGGAGTGTTATACACTTACTGAAATAATATTACATAGAACAGAGCTTCTGGCCATCAATCTTCTGGGGGGGGTTGTGGTGGTGGTTGTTTTTAATGCTGGAATTATCTTAAACGTAATCACAAAAGCTAGGCTTAAAATTAAATTGCTTTTGTACCTTTTCTAAATCTCACATCAAAATTTCATTTGTATTGTCCTCTGCCTTTGTTTTCCTCATGTTCAAAATTACTCGATACTTTTCTGTTCTTGGTATTTATTGCGTGTGTTAATAGCAATTTGTGCGTATTCACTATACATGCCTGTCTTCACATACAGATTATCGTTAAAGGATGAGCCAGGATAATATCCAGGTCTTTTGAGTCCTGCAGTATCCCATTGCTTAGGAATGTTCCCATTAAACAAAGCCTTTTGGAGGGTATTGCAAACAGTGATCATTTTTAGGAAATCAATTTCACATTGTAAAATTCCTTCTTTTCTATAAGTACTTAGTTGATCTCATAGGCAGGGTAAAGTCTTCAAGTGTCTTTTTTTTTTCTTTCCCATCTTCCCTTTCACATGCTTCTGTTTTCAATTGACAAAAGAAAGGCACGCTTCTTATTCACTTTTGACCTTCCACTGCATATAACCCTGGGTAATAAAACATCTGGACTTCCAAACATACACAATTCAAACTAGCTTCTATTTAGCTAGCAGTCTCTTCATCCCCCAGTGCTGTCAGGGAAAATATTGCTCCTAGGGGAAGCTCTGAACAGCAGTGAGCTCAGATAAACTTGCAAAGCAGAAGATGCTCATTCATTTCAGCCACTAAACTCAGCTCAAGGCGTTACGTTTGGTCCTGCTATCTGTCACTCTATCTGCTGTCTGCCTTCCTAAGTATGAACTTAAAAGTAGAAGCCTAGGGCCTGAGTTCAAGCTCTAGGATTGTTTTTAAAAAAAAAAAATACTAGAAAGGTGGTGATCCCTAAAGCAATTTTCTGCTCTGTCCCTCCTTGGATAGGGAGTCCTAGCTGTGATAGTGCAGCCAAAGCCGGCTGCCAAGTTTTCTCATTCACCCTGAAGGTGGATATAACATTGCAAAGAGCTGAAACAACAGCTCTTTGGACCAAGAAACAGATGCAAGGGTACCCTAGGGCCAGCATTTCAGCCAAGTCAAAGACGGGGGTGGGGGGGAAGAACTTAAGAACAAGATTTCCTGAAGTCATGGTTTGTGCCCTAGGTATGCATGCATAAATCTGATTGAAGTAGAATAGCAAAGAGAATAAACGACAAGGAATCTGTAGCCTAGGTGTCCTCTGGTCCCCCGTGAGATTCTCATTCTGACACGGAACCAGAGGGTCTAACGGGACATGAATCTTAACCAAACTGATGATGAACAAACAAAAAGAGAACATGCAGACAAAAAATATTATTGTATACACAATCTTAAATGGATCCAGAATCTCTTTTTGTTTTTGGATTTGAGGGTGTGTGTGTGTGTGTGTGTGTGTGTGTGTGTGTGACTTTTTGTGCCTGAGTTGACTCCAAACCATGATACTCAGATCTCAGCTTCATCAGTAGCTGGGATTATAAGCACCTGGAACAATGTCAGCTTTATAGAATCAGATCATTCTTAACCAAAAGGTGAAATAACAATCAATAGACACCACCTCCAAAGTAATCGATATGTTGAAATTAAGTACTAAAAACATTAAAGTAGCTATTGCATCTATACTCCATCAAGCAAGGGTCAAGAAATTTGAAGTGAATGGAAAAATGGAAATTCACAGTAAAGAAATAGCATCTGCTGTGGCTCATGGCTGTAATCCTAGCTACTCAGGAGGCTGAGATCTGAGGATCACGGTTCAAAGCCAGCCTGAGCACAAAAGGACCTGAGACTCTTATCTCCAGTTAACCTCTAGAAAATGGGAAGTGGGGCTTGGCTCAAGGGTAGGGCAGTAGCCTTGAGCTAAAGAGCTCAGGGACAGCGCCCAGGCCAAGTTCTAGCCCCATGATTACTGCCCCCCCCCCCAATAAAAAGAAATAGCATCTAAAAAAAAAGAACTAGTATCTACAACAAAGAATCAAACAGAAGTTTTAAAACTAAATATATAAGTAAAATGAGTATAAGAAGTAAAAAAGCCACCATATGCAGAATTAAGATGATAAGACCGAGTTGGTGAATTTATAAGATAGGAGAAATAATCCAGCCTAAATAAGAAAGAAACCAAGATTGAAAAAAAATGAATCTAATTTCACAGAATCTGTTTTATACTACGAAAGGCCTAAGACTGATATCATTACACTCCAAGAAGGCAATGAGAATGAGATTCATATAAAAATGTTTTGAAACATTAATAGTCAAAATTCCCTAAATCTGATTAAATATATAAATTCAGAGTCAAGATTATCATCAAAACTCAAATAGGATAAACTCAGAATCATACTTAAACACAAACAAATAAATTTAGATATGAAATACAAGACTAATTCTACCACAAAAATACATGTCATTATTATCTTAATAAACCCCAAAGCCCTACATAATCATGCCAGCTGATGCAGGAAAGCATTTCATAAAATTTAACATATTTATGAATAAAAACTTTAAGAAAAACAGGAAGAGATGCTGAACTTAAATGCTCACTTCAACACTATTAAAAATAAGGTCAACTATGACATATAATATAGCTTCATTTCAGAAGTAACTCTCCCATATTCAAAAGAGGGGACTAAGACAGGATAAACACACCAGTGAACTGGAACATTGGGGATCATCATAGAACTGTTTATCTTAACAAGCAATGAGCAACAGAAAATGAATGTTTTAACCTTCTCCAATGGGTCTTAAAGTAGCAATATATATATATGATGTATGTAGCAAAAATTATAAAAACTACTGGTAAGAGAATCAAAGAAGACCCAAATAAATAAAAATTGAATTTATTAATTTATTGAAGATAGGCTAAAAAATAGTTATGGCTTGAAATTTCAGTATTGTTAAGATGACTGCTAAATTGATCTATAGCTTAAATACAATTGCAATAAAGATTTCCATAGATTTTTTTATAGTCTTAGAAATATTTATTCTAAGCAGGATGCCGCTGGCTCGCACCTGTAATCATAGCTACTCAGGAGGCTCATATCTCAGGATCACACTTCAAAGCCAGCCAGGTCAGGAAAGTCTGTGAGAGTCTTACCGCTAATTAACCAGCAGAAAACGCAAAGTAGTGCTATGGCTCAGTAATAGAATGCTAGCCTTGATATGAAGAGCTCAATGACAACACCCAGGCCTAGAATTTAAGCCCCATAACCAAAAAAAATAAATAAAAAGAACTTTTTATTCTAAAATTTAAATTTAAAGACAGATAACTAGTATTGATATGTAAACCAAGAGAAAGAACAGGCAAAAATTATACACTATTGGATGGAAAATGATGTAAAAGTAGAATAATTAAAGCAAGATGATTTCAGTTAATGGATAGGTCAATGAAACAGAATAAATACTCCAAAAATAGACTCAAAAGAACAGTTAAAATTTTTTGCCAGTCCTGGGCTTGGGCCCAGGGCCTGAGCACTGTCCTTGGGTTTACTCAAAACTAGAGCTCTACCACTTGATCCACAGCACCACTTCTTGCTTTTTTCCATGTATGTGGTATTGACGAATTAAAACCAGGTCTTCATGCAAGCTAGGCAAGCACTCTACCAAATTTCCAGCCACAAATAGTAAATTGTTAACAAAATACAAAAAGAAATTAATAAACAAAGATAGTCTTTCATATCCATATACCTAAAGGAAAAACCAATTTGACCTATATCTCATACCTTATATAAAAATTAATTCATATGGGAAAAAATCTAAAGAAGACTTGGGGAAAATTACCGTAGGCACTCATTCTTTGCAGATTTATTACATGCATTATTGACTAACTGTAATCAAAAATAGAAATTAGCTGGGTACCTGTAATCTTAGCAATCTTAGGCTGAGATCTGAGGATCATAGTTCAAGGCCAAGCAGGACAGGAACATCCGTGAGACTCATATCTCCAATTTAGTAGCAAAAAGCCCAAAGGAGAGCTGCGACTAAAGTGGTGCAGTGCTAGTCTTGAGCAAAAAAATTCCTTGGGTATAGCACCTCGGTCCTAAGTTCAAGCTCCAGGACCATAATCAAAAAAAAAAGGAAGAAAGCAAAAAAAAGGAAAGAATTTTTAAAAGTAAAAATTTAAATTCTCAGACAAAAATGATACTAACGTGTCAACACTATTCAACTCAAATAAAGCAGAGAGTGTTTTAGTTGGTCGTGTGTTATTTTCGATTGTGTTTAAATCATTTTATGACCTACAAAGTGTTTACCTGCCTTAACTTCCTGAAAATATGCCTCTCAAAAAATAAACAGTGCCCAGCCTATAATAGTGCTCAAGCCTATAATCCTAGCATGTCAGGAGGCTGAGATCTGAGAATGGAGGTTCAAATCCAGTGCAGGCACAAAAGGACCTAAGATTCTTATCTCCAATTAACCTCTAGAAAATGGAAAGTGGGACTTGCCTCAAAGAGGTAGGGGCTGTAGCCTTGAGCTGAAGAGCTCAAGAACAGCACCCAGTCCGAGTTCAAGCCCCATGATCCACAATAAATAAATAAATAAATCCCCAAAGCAAGGACAAAGTTAATGTGTTTCAGTGATAAAGTAAAAAATTCTAGATTTGTTGAAAGGGCATTATGGGAAAAAATACTGGCATGAGCCAGAGGTTTCCAACCATTGTTTGAATGTTCATTACCAGTAATTAGATAAATTAATATTAAAAACATATTGAGATATCTTGGTATTACTATTAGAATAATTGTCCCAGGAATCTCTTGAAAACGAACCTGACAGTATTGCTGAAGTTGTGTCACATCTAAAACACTCCAGGAAATAATTTGGAAGTTTCCTACAAAGTTAAGCAGATACTTGCCAACTTAGAGAAATTTGCTTATAAACAATGTGTGTTAATATTTACAGCAATAATTTTTGTATCTGTCCCAAACTGAAAAAATTATTCTTCAACAACTTGAATGTCTAAACAAATCGAAATGTATTGATACAACACACAGCAAACTTCCGATGCATGTAGTAATAGCATTGAGGAATTCTAATGAAAGAAGCTATTGTCAAAGTCATCATGCACTCTATCTATATATCATTCTGGGAAAAGGGGCATTCAGAGATGGAAAGCAGATCACTGATTTCCCAGGGCTCTGGATGGGAGTGTGGGTTTAACTACAAAGGACAATACAGCATGTGTCAGGAGATAGAAGTCTTCTAACACTACTTGATTTTGTTGGTGGTTGTACAAATCAACTCACTTGTTAAAACTTATAGAAATAAGTATAGGAAAACATGAATTCATTGTATAAACATTTTAAAAATTTAGCAAATAGAGTTAGAACGTGATTGTCAATAAATAACAATGTTTGTTAGTGAAGACTATGCACCAATTTGGTAAATTGCATATAAATTGAATTAGAAGAATTGACGACTTCAAAATTCTGGTAAGGATTCAAAACACATGACAGAAAAGGAAAAATGTCTTGTCAAAAATATTGGATTAGGGGCCGGGAGTTTGGCCTAGTGGTAGAGTGCTTGCCTAGCATGCACGAAGACCGGGGTTCAATTCCTCGGTACCACATACATAGAAAAAAGCCAGAAGTGGTGCTGAGGCTCAAAGTGGTAGAGCTCTAGCCTTGAGGAAGTCCAAGGACAGGGTTCATGCCCTGAGCTCAAGCCCAGGACTGGCAAAAAAAAAAAATATTGGATTAGTAAGAGCCATTGAAATTGACAATATTTTGGTTTCCTCAATTCTTTGTGACTATACAGGGTTTGATGAAGTACCTCCGAGTGAAAGAACAATAAATAAACATTTCAACCCTGTAAAGTTCCCAGAAATGGTGAACATGCATGCCCCAATTACTGTAGTAAAATTATTCACAAATTTTCTGCATTTCAGTGGCCAATTATTACTGAGATTTTTTATTTTAAACTGAGCAATCATTCAAAACTTGAATGTCATTATAACACTACAACTATTATTACATTTTCAATTACATAGGTAAGTTTTTGAAGCACTACTTTCTAGAAGAAAAAATAGGAATAGTATCAACACATTGTCCATAGATTATATATCAAGATATGACTTTCCATATATAGATACCAAACTTAAACCAACTAATTACTTAAAAGTTTCTAATCAATTTAGAACATAGTCATGATAAAGTAACCAAAATATAAATTATTCCTACTTAAGTATTATGACCAAGGGAAATCATTTTAAAGCAATAATTCCCACTTATATTTTTAAATATATCTGATATGGCAATAAAAATTATTAAGTATTAAAAAGACAAGCCAGGATGAACTTCTATGAAAGAAGGAAACAGAAATAAAAAATTCCTGGAGAAAAAGAAGCATTGTAAAATTTTGGTGATTCCTACAACGATTCATAATTTTTGAATGATTGATGAGCTCTAAGTCCTTATGAGATTTAAATTCCAAAACTCCCTTTAAAAGACAAGTATAATCATTTCACTTTTAAATGCCAATTATTTTAATACCTCTTAAATTGCATTTTCAACCTCTATTGACATTTATGATTAAAAGCTTTAAATATTAATTTGAAAGTATACAAAGAATGTATCATTTTTCAATAAATTGTTTTAGGAATACACAAGCAAAACTGTTCAGCAGACCACATCTCTAAAATACAGCTACACTGCTTCCTCAAGCAGAACTTTGTTCACTTTGTTTAAATGTGTCCAGACACAAAATAAACATATGGATCATGCACATGAAAATGGAAATTTCAAACTACTTTCCAATTGCTGAGCTCATTGAAGTTGCAGTTAGAAAGATTGCAATGCAATTTGGCACAATGAAGTCTCAATTTCAGAAGAGATTCATATATTTTGATGTGATGATTTTGAATCATACATCAATTCCAATGGCAGAACTAGGCTTAGAGTTCAAACTCTATAATGTCAGAATTACTAGGCAACCACATCATAGCAGCTCAATTTCAGGAACTGCTTCAGCTTAATGAATTGTGTCTATCAAAAACACAGAGTCATTTATCCTTCTATGTAACAGGAAAAAATAATGAAGGGTAACTTTTCCCATCAACTTCTATATAGATTCATATGGCAGGATCAAAGGACCACCTTTGAAGGTGTAAAACTGGATTTAGAATTAAAATAGATTTTACAAGATTGTAAATTGATTGTATACTCACGATTTTATATCCTTAAAAGCAGTCAGACTTTTGTTTCTAAAGCTTCCTATATTTTACTATATTAAGTAAGTCCACAACTCTGGGTTTCTGATTGTGAGGAATAATAGTGAACAAAGACCTGAATGCTCTTAGTTTCCAGTCATTGAACAAAATAATTATCTGCAAGAAATACAAGGATCAACCTAAAGTCTTAAATTTCTGATCTCAACTTCTAACTAAGATAAGCAGCTAACTTGTGCAGAGAGTAAGGATAAGGAATGCAGGTGAGGAAAGGAACGTTCCAGACTTCTGTTGCAGGAGCCACTTTAAGCAAAGCAATTTTTGGTAAAAAGTAAAAATTAATCTGAAATGATTTATAAATAAGAATTATTGATCCTACAGAAAACAGGTAATATTTAGGCTCAATCAGAAATCACTTTTAATGGACATTGCTTCTTTCTGCCATGTACTTCAACAACAAAGGCAAGATAGTGCTTGTGGCTCACAAAGCAGAAGATGTTTAGGAACTTTTTTTTTTTTTTTTGCCAGTCCTGGGCTTGAGCTCAGGGCTTGAGCACTGTTCTTGGACTTTCTCAAGGCTAGCACTCTACCACTTGAGCCTCAGCACCACTTCCGGCTTTTTGCTATGTATGTGGGGAACCAAGGAATTGAACCCGGGTCTTTGTGCATGCTAGGCAAGCACTCTACCACTAGGCCAAACTCCTGGCTCCAATGTTTAGGAACTTCAAATCATTTTCAGACCCCAAGTTTCAATTCATAGCAAAATTAAATTCAAATCTCAGAAACACTGACCTTGAAGTTTATTCATAAAAACTATCTAATGTTCTTAGCTTTATCATAACTCTGTTATTTATTTAGCTTCTCTTCCACATGTCTGTGTGTGTGTGTGTGTGTGTGTGTGTGTGTGTGTGTGTGTGTGTGTGTGGTCTGTATAGTATGGTATAGTGTGGTATGGTGTGTATGTGTTCAAAGTATCTATATGCATGCAGTGATAGAGTTGAGAAGAGAGATGCAGACTGCAGACCTACTTTTGTGCTTGTTTAAGGAATAAAGGCTATTTAAAGCCATGTACCTAGATTAAATCATCAGAAGCAAAAATCCATAAGGACTCAGCCTTGAGGCACACCAATGCTGAGAAGTGAGAAATTAGAAGAAAGTATCAAAGGAGGCTGAAAATGACTGGTCAGAAAAGGAAAATCTCCCTGGAATCAAGCAAAGAGCTGTCCAAAAAAAAAAAAAAGTGCTGTCCTGAAGTGGAAGTTCTGGAAGTTAGCAAATACAGGGAAGATCACAGAAGAGAACCAAGAACCACTGTAGGATATGGTTAACATGGACAAAGGGCTTAGAGACAGGAGGAATAGCTTTCTTGAGAGGTGGAAGCAAAGACACATAATATGGGTCTAAAACGTAGGAAACTGGGATAAAATCTTTGATAAAATATAGATGTTAGTCATGCATGCATGCTATGTGGCCTTAAGCGAGTCTGAGATTTCCAAGAGAAAAAAAATAAAGTTGAGAAAACAAGATTGAAAATGGAATCTTGTGGGATACCAACAATTAAAAAAATCCATGAAAGGGGGAAAAAAGAAAGTAGTATATAGCTAGAATGATAGGAAGCAAATCAAAACAGAACAATGTATAGAATTCAAAGGCAGAGTGCTATAGGTGATGGGGAAACAAAAGCTTTCCACTACAAGATATTTTCTACTTCCTCCTTCTGGATCCCACACCTTTCTCTTCTAAGACGTGCTTATGGGTTGCCCCAAACCAATCTCAACATTCATAAACTCCTTTAATCATAAGCCATGTGTTATGTAGCATTTCCCAGATCTTTCCCATGACATAAAGTATAGTTGTCCAATGTGGTAGCTGGTTTAATAATTTACTCTTTTCTTTTTTTTAATAATGTTTTTATTGTGATTAATAGAATGGTTGCAGTATATTGACCAGATAGAAAGTGCATTACTTCACAAACATTGATACCCTTTCTCATGACATGGTCCCCATTTCCCTCCACCCTCCCCCTGCTTAACTTGATTTCCCCCCTTCCCCATCCAATTTCAAATAACCAATTAAGCACATATAAAATATATCAGATAACAAGGTGAAATATTGTAACAATATTGTAACCAAGGGATGGCAAAAGATATGAGAGATAACATAGTACATTAAGGAAAACAGTCACTCATTATATGGCTTTTGTTTCCTTATCCTGGAGGTCCTTACATTTAGTGTCATACTAATTGGCCTAGTGTCTCTAAATAAAGTACCTAGGAATTATCTTAACCAAGAATGTAAAGGACCTTTTTGATGAAAACTTTAAAACCCTGAAAAAGGAAATTAAAGCAGAACTGAGGAAATGGAAAAAACCTCCCATGCTCCTGGATTGGAAGAATCAACATCGTGAAAATGACAGTCTTGCCAAGGGCTATCTACAAATTCAACCCAATACCCATCAATATCCCAATGTCATTCTTTAAAGAAATAGAAGAGGCAATCCAAAATTTCATATGGAATAATAAAAGACCCCGGATAGCAAAAACACTTCTTAGCAGAAAGAACAGCACAGGAGGAATTTCAATACCAAACTTGAGACTCTATTACAGAGCTATAATAATCAAAACATCTTGGTACTGGCACAAGAACAGCCTGTAGACCAATGGAATAGAACTGAGGACACAGACCTATGGCCACCTTTGATAAGGGAGCCAAAAAAAATGGAATGGAAGAAAGACAGCTTCTTCAGCAAGTGGTGCCGGCAGAACTGGTTAAGCACCTGCAGAAAACTAAAGTTGGATCCTTCTTTGTCACCCTGCACTAGAATTAACTCCAAATGGATCAAAGACCTCGAGGAAAAGCCGACACACTGAAAACTTTACAAGAAGGAATAGGAGATACACTAGGCCTCCTTGGCACAGGTCGAAACTTCTCAATAAGGACCAAGAAATACAACAAATCAGAGATTGGCTGGATAAGTGGGACTGCATTAAACTGCAGAGCTTCTGTATGGCAAAGGCCATAGCTAGTAAACTAATTAAGAAGCCTACAGAATGGGAGATCTTCACTAACCATACAACGGACAAAGGCCTCATATCTAAATTATATCAACAGCTCAAAAAAATTGAATCACTCCAAAACTAATCTCCAAAGAAACAACCATCCCATTAAAAGATGGGCCAAAGACTTAAAGAGAGTCTTCTCTGAAGAAGAAATAAAACTGGCCTGTAGACACATGAAGAAATGCTCGACATCTCTGGTCATAAAAGAAATGCAAATCAAAACAACTCTAAGATTCCACCTCACTCCAGTTAGAATGGCCAGGATCAAGAATCTAATAACAACAGATACTAGAGGGGATGTGGCCAGGAGGGATCACTACTACACTGCTGGTGGGAGTGCAACCTGGTTTAACCACTATGGAAAGCAGTATGGCAGTTCCTCAAAAGACTAAACATAGAGCTCCCCTATGACCCAGCAATTCCACTACTTGGCATTTACCCAACCAGTAACAGGACATACTAAATCCACTAGCACAACGATGTTCATTGCAGCACTATTTACCATAGCAAAGATGTGGAACCAACCCAGATGTCCCTCAGTTGATGAGTAGATCAACAAGATGTGGTATTTATACACAATGGAATTCTATGCTGCTGTCAGAAAGAAGGACATCACCCCATTTGTAAGGAAATGGAAAGACTTAGAAAAAATCATATTAAGTGAAGTAAGCCAGACTCAGAGGAACATAGGCCCAATAGTCTCTCTCATTTGTCATAATCAGTAGAAACCTTGGACTCTTCTAGCAGAGATTTATAATAATTTACTCTTTTCTTACTTTCTATTGGCAGTTCTGGGGATCAGACTTGGGGCCTTCTGCATGCTAGGAAGATGTTCTACTACTGAGTCATACCCTCTGCTTCCTAATTTACTCTTCATTGGCCCTGTTCTCTTCCCTGAATGACCTATGAACTACCCCCCCCCACACACACACACTGAGATTCTACCACTGGCCAAGTTTCTGCCCAAATTTGCCATTTGAACTCAGCTCTTTGTCTCAAGGTCTCTTCACCAGCCAATGAAGTTTTCTGAAATATCTACGCTAGTATTCTTTTTCCACTTCTTGAGAAACTACCTGGTATCCAGAAAACAGTAAATGTCTGCTGAAGCACTTACAGTAGCATAGTGTATTGTGGTTTCCAGAATTCTTTCAAATATTTTGTCACAGCCAATAAAACAGCTCCACTACTTAAGGATTGTTATTCTTGTTGTAAAGCAGAAGAAATAGAGGCTTACGGGGCTTAAGAACCTTTCTCATTCCCACAATTATTAATTTAAACCATGAAGGCTTCAATATAACTGATCCTTACAGGTAGCAAAGATATTTGGAGGGCAAAAGTATTCTCTTAAAATCACAAATCATTTGAAATCGTAAATGGAGGAAAACTTGAGACCTGAAGAAAACTTTGTTTTATTTAAGGCTAGTCATTGTAATGAAAAGTGCATAGCTGGTTTTATTGCTTTCATGGTACTATCTATTACTGCTGGCAAAATATTGATTCTAAGTACCTGAAAGACATAGCATTCCATTCTCCCTCACAAATGAACCTGCAATTCAATAGGAGCCATTCAGAGCATGTGTTTTACCAAGATCCTGAAGCTACAATTTCGTGGGTAATCCACTACAATGGTTGCTATCAGCAACAAGAGTTAGACTAAGCAAATAAGATATAAGGAAAATGAAAAACTAAATGACTGAAGGTCTTTCCTGCCAGAAAGATCTCTTTAGACTCCAAAATACAATTTAAAAATGGCTTTCCATATATGATTACAGCCAAGGTAAAGTAAAGGATTAGTCAGAAAGCTCAGAATGATTGATGGGCCTTGACCTTTAGCCCCCTGAGTTCTCACAACTCAACTATGGAAACACTCACAAATGTTTATTTTTAAACCTCTGAAGAACAGTTCCCACAGTATTATCACTTTAGTATTTTATTTACTTTACAGGACCTAGCGGCCACATACAATAAAAAGGAAAAGACTATGTGTATCCTTCTATATGAGGACAAACTATCTTAGGAATTAGGACTGATTCAAAAGGCAGCTAAGAGAAGATGGATTGAATTCACAGAGCTAGGGGTTGGAAAAGCAGCTGTTACAAGTTGTGGGTTTTGGCTCTATTCAGTCTGGAAAGATATTTGAGAGCTCTTGTGAGAAAGGGATCTGCAACAGAGGGTAGCGGTCAAGGATTAATAGTTGAATCTCGAGATGGTAGACTGTTTGGTGGAGGAGAGAGCCTGGGGAAGCGGGATTTAAAATAACCTTGGCTTGACCTCCCCAAACCTCAATTTTCTAATTTATAAAATGAAGATGATAATACCACAGAGAGTTAATCTGGAAGCAAAAAGGAGCTAACAGCTGTGAAAGCACTTTGGAAAGGCAAATGGGGTACACAATAGAAGTGGGGATTACTATTTTCTTGGGGCAAATTATGTCACCAGAGGGGAGGAGGCAAGTTTTAAAGTCACCATTTATTTCTCACGCTAACTAGGAATGAATGCCAGCACAACTTCACAGGGCCTGTTGCCTGCACAAGATTACCTGCTATCTTCCTCTTTGCCAAGAGAGACGCTTCCCCTGATAAAATATTCATCATCACTCTATGTCATTGGCTACACTCTACTCTAGGGACACTGAACGTCTGTCTTTGTCATTTCTGTCTAGCAATATAGTTACATGAAGTCATTTCCCATCCTCTCCTCTTCTTACCTATGTTTGTCACACACACTAGGTTTGGCACTCCTTCAAGGGGGCAGACTCTAATGGTGATCACTATGATGGTGATGATGACAAGGACAATAACAGCGACATGGGGAAATAACTTTATAAAACATTAAAGTCTAGGTCAGGGTTTCTTAAAAGCAGCAAATTTAACTGTTGAGCATTGAGGATGTTTAACAGTATCCCTGACATGTTAGTACAATAACTCTTGCCTGCCTAGTTACCAAAAAAAAAATATCTACAGATATTGTCATTTGTTCCTGGAGAAAAGAGAGGTTATTGCAAAAGCACTCCTGCTTCTGATCACCACTGTATATGATGGATAAAAATTAATATTATAATCACCAAAGGTAGGTACAGCATATGAATTTGTCCAGTTTCCCTCTCCTTTTGTCAGCTTTTTCTCCAAGGTGCTTAAAAAATAGTGAGAACATTTACAACTGTTAGAGATAGGGATACCATTTGGGATCAAATAACACTAAAGAAAATATAGAAAAGAAAATGAAATATCTAAAAGGAGAATTTGAGTTTTAAAAAAATCTCCACTGTATTTTTAGGAATGCAGAAGTCTACATGAATGGGCAGAACTCTGAATATAACCAAGAAAGACTTGTGAAGGCCATGATGTCTTTTCTTTGGCGAGGCCCTGACATGCAGAAACTAAGGATAACAGAGAAGAGTAAAGTGCTTGCTGTTCTGTTGACAATGTGTCCCAGTATCATCAAGAATCATCGCTTGGCAAAGGCTAGGCCATATAGTGGTTCAAAGCATTTAAAGGAATTAGCTGTGCAATCACTAGCTGACTGGGTAAAAACTTCATTCGTCTAGCACGATAAAGTACATGCAACAAAATTAGTTTAGAAATTCACTGGTTACAATGACAAATCACAGAAAGGGGAGAATCTGGTTACCAGATTTGTATATTACATTATTTATATAGCTAACTTTTAACAATAACAAAATAGAATCTACAAAGAGCCTTCATTGATGAATGAAAGTCAGGAGAAACTGTCTCTGAAGAAACACAGATTATGGATCCAGTAGATTTTAACTCAGTTATTTTAAACACACTCAGGGAACTAAACAAACCCATTTTGAATGCACTCAAAGGAAATACAAGAATAATAGTTCAACAAATAACATAAACAGGTATAGATTTAAGGAAAAGAAAGAAGCTATTGAGGTAAAAATGCAATAGCTAAGATGGAAAAAAGCTAGAAAGGTTCATGGCAGATGTGAGTAAGTAAGAGAATCAAAGAAGTGCAAGAAACTAAGTAAATTTAGATGAACTAGTTTACAGAATAAGAGGAAAAAAGAATGAGAAAAAAAATCCTTAAAAGATGTACTAACATTTGTATAAGGGGAATTCCAGAAACAAGTAAAAGAAGGAACTGGTCAGTATTTGGTCGGGGGAACGGCCCCTCTCCCGCTTCTCTTCACCTGCTTGATAGCAGTAATCACCCCACCACCAGTCAGGGAGGGATCTCAGGCTCTGAGGTCACTTCCCCATTCACTGGGCTCCACTTCCTGCCTTTCCCAATATAATCCACTCAACACACGCCCTCCCTCCTTTTTTCTTCTCTCTCTCTGCACTCCTCCATCTCCTGTGGCCAGCACTTAGCTCTCCCCCACATGAAACTCTTCTGTCTGAACCATGTGGCTGCTTCCCATTGGCAAGCTTTACAGTCAGAAAGTATATTAGAAGACATAATAGGCAAAACTTTCTTGAACTTAGTGAAAACCATTCATATGCACATTGAATTAGAACCAAAAAAATCAACATAGCAAATTAAAAGGGTCTTTACTTACATACACTAAAATCATACTATCCATCAGCCAAAGCAAGAGCCATGTCTGATGGCAAATGTATAGAATCCACTTGAGAAGCTGAGACCCAAGGATTGTAACCCAAGCTATATAGTAAGATTCTTTTTCTACATCTCTTGATTGCTTTCACTTTCTTTCTCTCTGTCTCTAACACACACAATCAAAAGAGAAAGAACGTGGAAAACACCAGGAGATAAGCAACTCATAGAGCAAATTCCAAGCCTTAATATAATTAGCAGCTGACTTCTTACCAGAATTCATGAGCTTCCAAAAGATGGGATGAACATATTCAAAGTGACGAGAATATACCTGACAATTCCCAAGGCTGTCCTTTCAAAACTGAAGGATAAATTAAGATACCACTGGACAATTTCTCACTAGCAGAATTGTCTGATGCTTTAAAAAAAATCTGGAATAATGAAAAAGTCTTGTATTAAATAAAAGGACAGTAAACAAGTATATGAAACCATGTGGAAAAAATAAAAACTACCAAAAGAAGTCATAACTATTAAATAATGTAATGAAAAAATGATATGTATCTAATTTTTCCTGTATATACTTCGTTATATTACTCGATTTAAAAGACAATTACAAAATCAATGTAAACAAGGTTTAGACAGTGTTATCTATAGATGGGTGTTCATCTGCATTAGATCATTATAATTTAAGACATTAGTTGCAAATCCCAGGGAAACCAATAAGAATGACTCAAATAAATGAAATAAGAAATTGAAATGGTTAACTAGAATCTATGTAACACAAAAGAAGATAATAATAGGGGACAAAGAAAATTTTCTTAAACATATTTTAAAAAGTAGCAAAATGGCACATGCAAATTCTTACAAAATATAAGTGAATTAAAATGTTACAATCATCTTTGCCAAATTATATATAAAAACATATAATTGAACTAGGTACAATCTACAGAAGACATTCTCTATATTCAGAGACTAGACAGGTGGAATATTTGAAATAGAAAATTGTTACGTGTGTGCATGTTTACATAGATTCTGTCATTGTTGAGTGAAGTATTCTACCAATATCTATTAGGAAAAATCTACTTAACAGTGTTTATAAGTCCCCTATCTAGCTAGTTGTCCTATCCATTATTGAACATGAAGTACTGGCTTTTCTATTTTTCATTTTACATTTTTTTCAATTTCATGTTTATAGGATCTGCTGTTTAAAAAAATACATTTTTTTCCAGTCTTGGGCCTTGAACTCAGGGCCTGGGCACTGTCCTTGAGCTTTCTCAAGAACTCTACCACTTGAACCACAGCACCATTTCTGGCTTTTTTCTATGTATGTGGTACCAAGGAAGTGAACCCAGGTCTTCCTGCATGCTAGGCAAGCACTCTACCACTGGGCTAAACTCCTGGCCCTTAAAAAAATACATTTTCTTTATGAATTGACTCTAATTTTACTGCTAAGGATTGAACCCAGGGACTGCTCTACCCCTGAGCTAATTCCCAACACCATGAATTGATGCTTCACTATTAAGAACATGTTTCTTGGGCAGGGAGTGTGGCCTAGTGGTAGAGTACTTGCCTAGCATGCACAAAGTCCTGATGCCCTAGGTTCAATTCCTTGGTATCACATACATAGAAAAAGCTGGAAGTGGTGCTGTGGCTCAAGTGATAGAGTGTTCACCTTGGGAAAGCCCAAGGACAGTGCCCAGGCCCTGAGTTCAAGCCCCAGGACTGGCAAAAAAAATTTTTTTAAGAATATGTTTATTCTCTAACTATAGTTCTTTATTTAAAATCTACTGGACCTTATGTAACCATTCCAGGTGTTTGGGTTATTATTTATATTGTATTGCCACAGATTGAATTTTTATCAAAATCACAAATGTGGCTTGAACTTAGGGCCTGGCAACTTTCTCCTAGCTTTTTCAATCATGGTTGGTACTCTACAACTTGAGCCATACCTCACTATCAACAGCAGACAAGATATAAATATGAAATAATCAAATATTTGAATACTAAATAACAAGGAAAATGAATGAACCACAAAGCAGAAACAGAATGGATTTCTCAAATGTGATGCTACAAAAATGAACCCAGATATAAAATGGTCATATAATATATGATTCCATTTGTATGAAGTTCAGAAATGGGCAAAACTACTTAATGGGTTAAAAAAAAAAACAGGACAGAGATTTCTTTAGTGGAGGAGATCGATAGATATAATTAGGAGGCTTGAAGACATTTCTTGGCTTGTGTTAATACCCTGTCTCTTCATTTGTGCTTCTGTACTTTGTTAAAGGTGAACTGTATGTTGCTGTTTGTATGCAAATATGTTTGTGTATATGAATGCTATATTCCAGTAAAAACTTCAAAATGAGGTAAAACACAGACACCTACTTTGCTTCCCATTGTCCTGCTCTGGAGAGAAGCAAACCCGGCTGTCATTGCTGCTTTCTGTTCGGTTTCTGAACTGGGAACATTTAAGCAAACTGGGCCAAGAGGAGTTCACCATCTCAAGCACAGATTCACAGCCTTCTTTAGCGGCCTCGCAGAAAGAACGACAGGGCAGGTGCGCATGCCTAGAAGAAAAGGAAAGGTAAACATTAGGTTTTTCTAATAATAACTTCTCAAATGATCATGATCCTAAAGCTAACCTCCAGCACTATAGTCTTGTCTCATCTTGTATTTCCCATAGACTTCTTTCAGAAATTCAAAATATCTCTGGTAAGTAGATAGATTGCTGTTCCTTCCTTCCCTGGAAAAGAAGTATTGTATAGACAACTAACCATTTAAAAGACCTTGTACGGTTACTTATCTTTTCAGATTTCTATTTTGTCCTCTGCAAAGTAGAAGAAATCAAACAATGTGCGTTAATGTTAAGATTGGTGATGACTCTGGAGCTTGCCTTTATGCACCCAGCATGCAGGCACATGGCTTTGTGGATAGAAATTTGGATGCCAACAAGGTCAAGGCCATCGAATTGTTTCCTGTCAGATCCAGGTGGCTTTTTCTACCTCATAGATAAGCTTGCACCTTTTGTCCTTGATGCTTATCTACCAAAAGGCATTTAGGTTGATTTTGAGGAAACTGGGGGGAAAAAATCATACATATCAGTCCAAGGATACACTTTCCAAATGTAAGCTGGGTAAGATGTCACAAAAGCATACAATAGTAGATCTATAAGAAATCTTAAATAATACCTGTTAAAATCCCTCATTTGCAACCATAAGCCCAGAGTGACTCTGGCCTGGACTCAAAGTCAAAAAGACACTAGGACAGGCTCAAGGTCACACGGTTCCTCTTTTACCTTCCTAATGACAGACATGGGCATCCATGCCATGCGTCTGTCTGCTCTCTCACATAGCCTGTTCTCACATGAGGCTCTAGCAAGTGGGCTTTATGAACTCCTTGATCAAACAAGAGCATACATCATAGAGATTACAAAAAACACTATTCTGCAGAACATAGAAATATAATGAGATATACTAGCCAGAGAAATAAAACAGAACTGACTAGTTCTGCAAACGGGTCCTAAGAAGGGCCAGGAGTATGGCCTAGTGTTAGAGTGCTTGCCTACCATGCACAAAACCCTGGATTCGATTCCTCAGTAGCACATACACAGAAAAAACTGGAGTTCAAAGCCAGCTTGGACACCAAAGACCATGAGACTCTTATCTACAATTAACTAGGAAACAGAAGTGGTGCTGTAGCCCAAGGGGTAGGGCTGTAGCCTTGAGCTGAAGAGCTCAAGGACAGTACCCAGGCCCAGAGTTCAAACCCCATGACTGACAAAAAAAGTTGGAAGTAGTGCTGTGGCTCAAGTTGTAGAGCACTAGCCTTGAGAAAGCTCAAGGACAGTGCCCAGGCTTTGAGTTCAAGCCCCAGGATTAGCAAAAAAAAAAAAAAGTACTAAGAAAATCTTTATGTGTGTGTGTGTGTGCGCGCACGTGCACACACACACACACACACACACACACACATGATGTGCATGGAAAAGGGATACTGAACAATTACATTCTGATGACAATTACATTCTGAATTTAACTTTCAGAAAGTCACATTAAAATGGACTAACTTTCAGAATCCTATAGTCATATAATTATCTGCATAAATTAATGTGTAGCCAAACTTGATAGTGAATGTGTGCCATAGAATTTTGCATTTGAAAGAATTACCTTTATAACATAAAACATGAGTTGACTCAGGTAGGTGTCTTGGTATGAAATGATATCTGATTGCCACTTAAAAATATATTAGATATACATAGAGATATCATTTAAATAGCGTTGTTGTTTTAAAATATTTCCTTTTCTAAATCTTATTCCACAGAAGTTAGACTATATCAAACAAAGTAATGGTACAAAAATACAAATTACTAAGGCAATTTCTTGTTCTTTGATAGGCACTTGTGTTAGAGCCCTATGTGATTGGGGTTATCTTGTGTGTCATTATTATTCTTAACCTACAAGAAGAAATGGAAGTGTGGTAAAAAAAAAAATAAGTCTCATTACTGCTCACTGCAGTAATGAGTAGTGGACTCAACATCAGAATTCATGCAGACTTACCAAAGAACCTATTCAATTCCCTACTATATTACAGTTAAGTTCTTACTTCATGAATAGAAGTACCACTAAGATTAGTTTTAAACTAATCTTGATATACACTTCCCTGTTTTTCAACCATCCCAGGTGATTTGAATTGCCTTTCATTCTATAGAATCCTGGCAATTAACCTATAATTTACATAGTATTCATCAAAGAGGCTAAGTAAGCGGCACAAAAAAATATGAGTAAAGGAAGTTCTACTCTCTTACCTTTTACTCTCTTATCTTCTACATGTGAGAACTATAAGAGAGCCCACAGTAAAGGCATAAAATAAGTCAGGCTTGTCTTTGGTATATCTCTGCCCTAGCCTTAACACTAGGTCTCAATGTCTGGATATTATTCTGCCCTCCCCAATCCCATCACTCCATCCAAAAAAACAACTCCATCAATGTATGCACAACACATTCTTCCATTCCTACAATCAAAACTGTGCTCTCAATTTTAGTCTCTATTGGGCCTTCAGTTTCTTTTAAAAAAGAGAGAGAACCTATGACTCTATGACATAATGTTTTATTACATAAATTAATATGTATCTATGATATACAAACCCTTAGCCTAACTTTGATTATGTTCTAAAGACTAAGTGCCAGTGATTGTATATAGAGATTCTTGAACACTCGTTTGTTAAACATGTCATTTGAAATATGATGTAAAAACCAATGTTAATAAAGTCTTTAATAAAAAAAATTAGAGAAGAAAAAAAGAGAGAGAAGAGAGACAAAATAGAAAAGAATAATCATAGATGGACACTAAAACCTTTAGGAGATTTTTTTGTTTCATTAAAAGCAGTCTGCTTCCTGGGCCAAAGGAATTGGTAAAATATTGGGTACCACTTCATCTATTGTTTTGTTTTGGGTTTGTTTTTGTTTTTTTTTTGCCAGGTCTGGGCCTTGAACTCAGGGCCTAAGCACTGTCCTTCTGTCCTTGGGCTTTCTCAATGGTAGAGCTCTACCACTTGAGCCACAGCACCACTTCCGACTTTTTTCTATACATATATGGTACCGAGGAATCGAACCCTGTTCTTCATGCATGCTAGGCAAGCACTCAACCACTAGGCCAAAATCCTGCCCTGCCCCCCTTTTTAAGGAATGTTACCTACAATGCTGCCTTGACTACTCCAAAGTGATTCCTGGGCCTGTCCTCACTTCTGAGACTCTATTTTCTGATTCTTCTACATTTTTTTGTACAGAATCTCTCATGACAATAAGTTTTATTCAGATTCCCAGCAGACTTTTTGCCTTCTGAAGTGTTTACTTATTACCTCTAGTTATACAAAGAGAATTCAATTCGACATGTCTGTTTGTAAATAGACATGAGTTAAAGTTAAGTCTTTAACTCAGAAACTGACTCATCATCCTTGTGATGGTCACTTTTCTTTTTTTTTTTTTTTTTTGCCAGTCCTGGGCTTGAGCTCAGGGCCTGAGCACTGTCCTTGGACTTTCTCAAGGCTAGAGCTCTACCACTTGAGCCTCAGCACCACTTCCAGCTTTTTTCTATGTATGTGGTACCGAGGAATCGAACCCGGGTCTTCATGCATGCTAGGCAAGCACTTTAACCGCTAGGCCAAACTCCCGGCCCCGGTGATGGTCACTTTTCTAAGTCAATCACCCAACAGCTTTCACATGATTACTCCTCGACTGTCTGATTCTGGGATAACAGTTGACCTATGACAAGACTCAGTTTTCTCATTTGAAAAGTGAGGAGCTAAGAAGAGCTAGAGTTTGAACCATTTGTCATGATCCTTTGCTGTGACTAGTTTGTAAATCAATGTTCTTTCCTTAGTGTGGTATTTCTCAGAAAAATACTCATAATCCTACCAGCTTTGATAGATTTCAAAAGGGAACAGATATTTTTCTCAAGCCTTGTCCTGGGAACACATAGAGACATTAAAATACCATCAAGGCCCTATATTATAAAAAAATAGAGTCTAAGGAAAATATCTAGTGTTTCCAAATAGCTCTCTTAAGAGATGTAGCCAACCACAACCCATAATTTGATAGATATGTAAAATAATGATAAACCATTAATAACCAGCAGCCCTTTCAAATAGCAAGCAAAATAAGAAGCTATTTGTTCTTACTTCATGTGAAATTCAAGTGCCTGTCAAAGGATGAAATATTCTGCTTCTCATCACAAGAAGCAGTGTGGTGAGACAGGCCACACTATTTTGGAATATAAGCATCTATATCCAAGCAACAAGTACACTGACAACTGAAAAATAGAACTTGGCACAGGGGAGGATCCACTTTGGCTATCAGAATTACTATTTTAGAAATGATGATTCTTTTTTTTTTTTTTTTTTTTGCCAGTCCTGGGCTTGAGCTCAGGGCCTGAGCACTGTCCTTGGACTTTCTCAAGGCTAGAGCTCTACCACTTGAGCCTCAGCACCACTTCCGGCTTTTTTCTATGTATGTGGTACCAAGGAATCGAACCCGGGTCTTCGTGCATGTTAGGCAAGCACTTTAACCACTAGGCCAAATTCCCGGCCCCATGATGATTCTTTTAAATTAATGTGTGAAGGATACTGGTGTAGTGAAGAAAAAAAAATCCCTGGCACATTTCAACTATAGTTGAAGCAGAAAGCTCTTCTATTACCTTTACATCATTTGTGGAAATATTGCACATATTCAAATATTGCTACTATACAATGATAGTAAGGGTCTAAAGATGTTTTTACTAGGGAAGATATACTAACATAATTACAACAAATTATATTGCATTTTCCCTAAACTTGTTAGAGAATTTTTCTCCAAAAATTGTTATATAATCCAGTTCTAATAAAGACATAACAATTTTTTGAATAATCTACTTTCACAAAGTAAATGTATGCAGCCAAGAGATTTTTTATGATTTAAGAATCACATTTTTCTATTACACTACTTTCATATTTACCAAGAAATTATGGCAATAACACAAAATAATTTCCATATATCTTTCATAGGCTCTCCTGAAGTAATTACCATGAAATTAACATTAGTATAATACATTTAACTAAACTAAGGTCAAGATTCAAGTTTTGCAAGCATCCTGGCTTGCATTCAGTTTTCAACTTTTACTTTCAATACACTAACTTTTAACTATGTTAGGATAGCTTGGAGTTTAAAACTCTTTCTCTGAAAATTAAAAAGAGGAGATTTTGTGGTAAGGATTTTCTTAAGATATTAGCCATATGTATCTTCCCCCCAGCATCCTTGAACTGGATAATCCTTCCTCATGAACATGAGTAAGATTAGTGGCCTGTTTCCAGCAATAGGAGGCAAGGAGTTTGACATCTATCTGGCTTTGATTAAGTGAGTGGCACTACCAGTAAAGCCTATGACTTGAGAATGGCCCTCAGTCCAACAGTCCTTGAGAAATGGAAAAGCTTTCAACAATCCATGAAGCTAAACATGAATATTTTCACCATCTAGTTTACATTAGGCCTCAGCCCCTACCAACACCTTAACTACACCTTCAGATCGACTCTGAAGCAGAGGAGACAGCTAAGCAATTCCCAGACTGCTCACTCACAGAAACTATGACACACAGGATGTGTGCTGTTTATGCAATGGGGAGTAGGGTAACCAATAACAGGTAACTAATATACTTTTTCTTTACTATGACTTTCTTTGTCAAAGGCATGTGAATGAGTTAGATGTAGCTTGATGTTCATGGATGAGACTTACATAGTTATTGTGTCTTTTAAAAAATATTCCTAAATTTATCTTTTTTAGGTTGCATTGTTTAGTAACAAGCCCACAGAGTCAGTTTGGCAACTCCCACATCTGTGGCCCTCTCTTGGCCATAAAGAGAATATTAATGGTGGCAGGCTACTCATCTACACTTCTTTCATTGTTTTCTGTTACAAGGAAACTTGAAATCTAAAAAGATCTCAGAACCAAACACTTGTTCCAAAATGTCTCATCTAGATGGCTCCTTTTCACATATAACACAAAAGTGTGAACCCACATGTGACGCAGAAGTGTCAATTCATCACCGCTGCTGGAAGAGGGGGAAAAAAGATGGTTTGTTCTCTCTGTAATGATGTCAGCTTTCTGTGTCAGTATGTTCTGGGGATTGAAAGAGATCTTGTAAAAGTGTAGGCTTAAGTAGGGGTATGAGAAAGACAGGGGCAACGCTTCCTTGTTCTCCATTTCCATTGAACACAGAACCAGAAAATTGTTCAAGATCATGCTTCCATTTGCCATTATCTCACAATAAAGGGAAAATAATGTAAGAGGGAGGGAATTTCTGGATTATATTTGCCTGGAACACTAACAAACAGAACTGTAGCTATGCTTCTTTTTTTTCCCAAATCTTTGGTAGCATAGCTCTAGCATAGAAGAGCTGACTCAGTGAAGGTAGACCATGACAGAGATAAATGAAAAAGTCACTTATGAAGGTATGGCTTCATCAGATCAATACCAAGGACAACAAGAAGCAAAGGCATGAAGCTGTTAGCCTCCTATGTTTAAGAGAAAGGTTCTGGACCCGTTTCTGAAACTCAGAGACAGTCATTCAGGGAAGGCTGTCTGACAAGAGCTATGGTCCCTCATAGTGGGGTCCAGCCAAGCTATGTAACTTGCCAAAGAAGATTCCCCATGGAATCTTTAGCCAACCTGTCTGTCCCTCTTCACTCTGGTCTCTGTTCATGCTCATGTCTTCCATCAGCTGAGACATATCAAACTGGAAAAAAAAATAACCTTATTGAAACTAACATCCAGGAGAGATGTAGGACAGAGGAGGATTGAAAGTAGATGTGGAAAAGAAAACAAGAACTTGCCAGTTCACAACTGCATACCTCACACCCAAAGAGGACTCAACAAATACTTGGTGAGGGATGAAATGCAGTGGTGTGTGAGTAGATAGCCCAACTATTATTAGCTAGAAATCTGGTAGGAGTGTTTACAGCCCCGAAGTCAGCAGATGCTACGAATGAAAGCTCCTGTTGTTTATTCTTTGGGTTGAACTCATGGAGTCAATTTAGAAGAACATATAAATCATGTCATCTCCTATAGAAAGAAAGCTGGATTTAATTTCCATTCAGAGGAAAATTACTGCACAGATTTCTTGAACTGCAGTAAGACATTATATTAAGCCAACCATCACTCTTCCTTTGATATACATAACTTTCTTCATAGTAGTTTCAAGTCCAAAATCCTTTTCCTCACCCTCAACCTCTCTACTCATTAATCATTAAGTGCCTCCAACCTTACTTTCTGAAAATGTTTTAAATCCATTTGTTCCTCCCTCCCACCCCATTTAAGGTTCTAATACACTAAACGAGCTATAGTTCCTCTAATGTATCCTTATGGCAGATGTTTTTCATCCTCCAAAATTCCTTTTCACCTGTTATCTCCTTGCTAGTAGTCTTCCAGAACTATACCAGGAAGATGGTGTCTTTCTCTGTTAGTTCCACATTGTGCAAACTGATCGGATTGTAAAACCACTGAATTATTTTCCTACTTGGTCCCTTACCACACTCAGAAACTTGAAAGTAGTACCATGTTTTATTCATTTCCATATTCCTAGCTTCAAAGGAGATGAAAGTGGGTATTGTTGATACTATAACACAGTCATTCTGCAAGATCTTTGCCAAAGAAATGGATGGCAGGAGCTGAGAGGGGGACCCCACGCCCGACACGTTCCTGGTAATCCTTCCTCAGTTCTCCATCGTGCCCTCCCCCACACCTTCCCCTCCTTGGAAACAACGTCTGCCTGCAGGTGCATATTGAACTCTTGTCTAGTTTACTCAGTTACCACAGAACACATATCCTCAGGACTCCCATATCCTCAGGAATCAAATGGAACACTCCCTGTGCAGTTTCCCCAAATGACACCACTCAAAATTACACCTCTCGCCTCTATCTCCTATCCTTCCAGAGCTCTCCACTCTCTGCTTTGTTTGCTCCAATGCAGCTATGGCTGTATGATATCATTTATTTTTATCTAGGGAATGTCTCCTTCTTGGTTGTTGCTTATCCTTTACCATTGTAATGCTATGTCCCCAGAGGCAAGCATTCTGTATATTTTTTTTCCTGCAACTGAATCTTTAGTCTGCATAATCTGCCCTTCAAAGACATCTCTTCAACAAGCTAAACCATGAACAGAGGAGGTCCAGAGCCATCTTGGATGAAATGCTGTCAGTTACAAAGTTGGAAGAAGAATCATCACCAGTGAGACCACAAGAGAACTCTTAGGAGAGGAAGAGGAAAGTGCAAGCCCCTGTGCATCTGATCAGAGGAAACAGTATATTTATCAAAATGAACACCGAAAATCCAAACAAGAGGATTTTGACATTTTTGTGAAATGGAAGGTAAAAGGGTAAACAAATGGGTAGTGGTACTCACTTGACACTTGGTTGAAAAAAAGTGAACTATACAACTTATGGGTGAGGGACGAGATGGAAAATCTGGGAGAAAATGAGGGAAGGGGTGACACTGACCAAAAAGAAATGTACTCTTTACCTCACTTATATAACTACAACTCTCTGTACATCACCTTTATAATAACAATTACAATTTTTATGAAAAATAAAAAAGAGGGGGGAAAGCACGGCAGAAGGTGCCGGGCCAGGCAGCCCTGACTGCCGCAGCAGCCAGCAGCAGAAGCCAGACGCAGGAAACAGCGCAGACCAAAACAGCAAACAGCAAGCAGCGGAACCCAGATGTGGACCACAGGCGGCGGTGGAGATCCGAGGGGAGTGAACGATTCTCCCACACCGGAGAACAGCCCACAGCCAAACGCAGAGGAGTGAGTAGCCCAGTGGGTAGTCAGTGTCCCCAAACCCATCAGGAAAGCAGAGCTGGTCGCGAGCTATAGAACTTAACTCAACTTAACCCCGCCTGAGAAAGACTGGCAAGGGCAGGGGGGCAAGGAATTTAGAATCCTGTCCCTTCCCCCAACAGCCCCTCCCCCAGCCCATTGACTGGAGACTGACAGGCGGGCAGACGCTAAGACCCAGCACCCCACCAAGGGACATGGAGGTGTCCCAGCCCCCACCCGCCCAACAGGCTCCTCTTCAGGCCTCGGACTGGAGGACTGGAGACTGACAGGCAGGCAAGCTCTAAAACCCAGCACCCCACCAGGGGAGGCGGAGGTGTCCCAGCTCCCACCCACCCAACAGGTTCCTCTCCCAGGCCTTTGACCGGACACTGACAGGCAGGCGGGCGCTAAGACAGCACCCTACCAAAGGGGGCGGAGGTGTCCCAGCTCACCCGCCCAACAAGTTCCTCTCCCAGGCCACTGGGTCTGGAGAGTGGGGGGCGCTGAGACCCTGTCGTCCAACAGCTGGTGGGGTGCGCGGGAGTCTGGGAACCAGCATCTGTCGCCCTCAAATCTTGAGCCGGGCATCCTTCAGCTGGGAATCCTGAGCAAGACAGCACCGAGGGGCCCCCGCACAGTCCCAGACTCTTGGCCAAAGCAGCGGAAACACAACAGGGAACTGAAGGGCCAACCAGCAGCCAAGCTCGCCTTCTGAGAACCAGAAAGGCACAGCTCTACCTTTGGAGCCCACATCATCGGCTGGGCCCCGCCCCTGGGAACAGAGAAGACACCACCTGGCCTACCTGAGAGTCCCTGGAAACTCCCAAACTCCAGACCCTTGGCCAGGGACCGCCCCTGGAAGCAGCACAGGAAAACCAACCATCTGCCCAGCGTACTGAGACTGAAGAGCACAGACCCATCCCACAGCCCACTGTGAGACCACTGGTTGGGCTGAGAGCTAGTCGTGCAGGAGCACACAGCCTCTGGGAACAGGCCCAACACCTGCAAAAACTGCAAACTGACCTAGTCAGCAGCAGAATCAATTTGGCTGAGAACCACCTCTCCCAATCCAAGTAAAGACCGCCACCTACCGACCACAGAGCGAACTACAACAACAGTTCTCGATGCCTAGAAGAGCACAAAGACGAATTATGACATACATAAATAATCAAAGTCCCACACAAAGCCCAAAGGGAAACAAGAGCGAAGGGACGAGAGAGACGTCACCATCCCAAGAAATGACACCTGAGGAGACACGAAATATGACGCAAATCAAGGAGGTGATTTTGGAAATGAAGGCTGAATTCCAAAACAAAAGCAAGAAATTTCCAAGGAACTCTTCAAATTCAAAAAGAAGTGGAAGAAAAGTTCAATACCCTCTCAGCAGACATGATCAGCTCAGTGTCCACACTTCAAGCAAAAATGGAGGCATTAAGCAGCAGATTGACTGAGATGGAGAATAGAACATCAGGAATGGAAGATAAAACACAAGAGCTGGAACAGAGAATTGCGACCTTGGAAAAATCAGTCAGAATCCACCAGAGAGAGCTCAAGAAACTGGCAGATGCAGCAAAGAAGTCTAATCTTCATATAATCGGGATTGAGGAGGGCGCAGAATTTCAGGACAAAGGAATGCAACCCTTATTCACCAAAATCATAGCAGAGAACTTCCCCAACCTCAAAAGGGAAAATACTCACATTATTAAAGGTTTCAGGACTCCAAACAGGCAAGATCCTAGAAGGAACTCATTTAGGCATATCATAGTAAAGACATTAGACCCGAATACCAAGGAATTGATCTTAAATGCTGCAAAAACAAAGAAAGAGCTATACTACAATGGGAAAAAATTTTGAATCACAGCAGATCTTTCCATGCAAACTCTAAATGCAAGAAAAGCTTGGAAAAACATCATTGATGTCCTGAAGACCAACAACTGCCAAGCCACACTGATATATCCAGCAAAACTAGCATTTACATTTGAGGGAGAAACAAGAATATTTCACTCCAAAGAGAAGCTTTATAAATACGTGCACACTAAACCAGCATTACAAAAAATATTAATTAATTGAGAACAAATTGTAGAACATCAAGAACCCCCATCAAGAAGCGAAGATCTATAATTCACTAAACATAAAAGGGGGGAAAAAGAGAAAGAAACTTAGAAGTGAAAATAAATAATGACAATGGACACTGACCACTTCTCTATAATTTCCCTAAATGTGAATGGGCTGAACAATCCAATCAAAAGACACAGAGCAGCAGATTGGATTAAGAAACACTACCCATCCATATGTTGCCTCCAAGAGACCCACCTCATGGCCAAAGACAGAAACAAGTTCCAAGTGAAAGGATGGAAACGATTTTTCCACTCCAATGAACCAAGCAAAAAAGCAGGAGTAGCAATCTTAATCTCCGACAAAATTAACTTCTCAGTAAAATCAGTACATAAAGATAGAGATGGCCATTACATATTAGTAAAGGGTACAATCCACGCCCATAATATTACAGTTATAAACATCTACTCCCCCAACACGGGAGCACCCAAATTCATCAAACAAACTCTCTTAGAATTACAGAACAAGATAGACACAAACACAATCATAGTGGGAGACCTCAATACACCACTCTCAACAAATGACAGGTCAACTCAACAAAAGTTAAGCAAAGATACCATCAACTTAAACGACACCATAGCCCACTGGGCTTAACAGATATACACAGAGTCTTCCAACCAATGGCAAAACTTTTTACATTTTTCTCAGCAGCACATGGAGCACACTCCAAAATAGATCATATAATTGTTCATACAGAAAACTTAAGCAGATACAAGAGGACTGATATAATCCCATGCATTCTATCAGACCACAGGGGAGTCAGACTAATTCTAAACAATGCAGTCAAAGTCAAAAAATATTCAATCACATGGAAACTGAACAACACACTTCTGAATAACTCCTGGGTAACAGATCAGATCAGAAATGAAATTAAAAACTTCCTTGAATGTAATGACAATCAAGAAACATCACAAAGGAACTTATGGGACTCAGCAAAGGCAGTTCTAAGAGGCAAATTTATCACACCAGGAGCGCATATTAAAAAGACAGAAGAAGAGCATGTAAATAACCTAAAAAAACTGAAACACCTAGAGGAGCAAGAAAAAGTTAAATATAAAACAACTAGAAGGACAGAAATAACAAAAATAAAATCAGAAATATTAGAGATTGAAATAAGATCTACTATACAAAAAATTGATAAATCAAAAAGTTGGTTCTTTGAAAGAGTCAACAAAATAGACAGACCCTTGGCAAGATTAATCAAAAAAAGGAAAGTGGAGACTCAAATAAACAAGATTAGAGACCCCACAGGAACAATCACAACTGATTCCCAAGAAATTCAGTCAATAATGAATAGGGACTACCAGGACCTATATTCAAAGAAACAAGAAAATCTAGTAGAAATGGATGATTTCTTAAATAAATATAGGCTACCCACACTGAACAACGATGAGGTAAACAAATTGAACAAACCGATCTCTTACAACGAAATTGTGGAAGCAATCAGGGAAATGCCAACCAAAAAGAGCCCAGGTCCAGATGATTTCACTGCAGAATTCTACAAGACATTAAAGATGAAATAACACCTATACACTTGAAACTCTTCCGAGAAATAGAAACAGAAGGAGCAATACCAAACTCGTTTTATGAAGCTAATATTACTCTCATCCCCAAACCAGGGAAAGATCCAACAAAAAAAGAAAACTACAGACCTATCTCTCTAATGAACACAGACGCAAAACTCCTCAATAAAATATTGGCCAACAGAATCCAGAAACAAATTTAAAAAAATTATACACTATGATCAAGTGGGCTTCATCCCACAGGTGCAAGGCTGGTTTAACATTCGCAAATCAATCAATGTAATCCATCACATCAATAGAGCTAAGGATAAGAATCATATGATAATTTCTCTGGACGTGGAGAAGGCATTTGACAAAATACAACATCCATTCATGTTGAAAGCACTAGAAAAAATAGGAATAAGAGGTACATTCCTCAAAACAGTGAAAGCCATTTATGAAAAACCTACAGCCAGTATTATACTAAATGGTGAAAGACTGGAACCATTCGCCTTAAAATCAGGAACTAGACAGGGATGCCCACCCTCTCCACTTCTCTTCAATATAGTGCTGGAACCCTTAGCCAGAGCAATAAGGCAAGAAGGACATCAAAGGGATCCACATAGGGAAAGAAGAAATTAAACTATCCCTATTCGCAGATGACATGATCCTCTACTTGAGTGACCCAACAAACTCTACTCCCAAACTTCTAAAATTAATCAACTACTTTAGCAAAGTGGCAGGATACAAAATTAACCTTCAGAAGTCAGTAGCCTTCTTGTACAAGAATATACAAACAGAAGGCCAAATCAAGAAAATGATCCCTTTCCCAATAGCCCCCAAGAGAATAAAATACTTAGGAATATACTTAACCAAAGATGTAAAGGAATTATTCAATGAAAACTATAAAAGTCTAATGAAAGAAATTAAAGAGGACACTAGGAAATGGAAAGACATCCCATGCTCATGGCTAGGGAGAACCAACATAGTGAAAATGGCTATACTGCCAAAATTGATATACAAATTCAATGAAATCTCCATCAAAATCCCAAAGACATTCTTTATGGAAATAGAAGATATAATCCAAAGATTCATATGGAACAAGGAAAGACCTAGAATAGCCAAAACAATTCTAGGCAAAAAGAGCAAGGCTGGTGGTATTACAATACCAGACTTCAAACTCTACTATAGAGCCATAATAACAAAAACTGCTTTGTATTGGCACAAAAACAGACCAGAAGATCAGTGGAACAGAATAGAAGACCCAGAAATAGAACCACATACCTATAGGTAACTTGTATTTGACAAAGGAGCCAAAGATATACAGTGGAACAAACACAGCCTATTCAATTATTGGTGCTGGCAAAACTGGGCAGCCACATGCAGAAAACTAAAAATTGACCCTAGCCTTTCGCCATGCACAAGCATTAACTCAAAGTGGATCAAAGACCTCAACGTCAGACCAGAAACCGTGAAACTGCTACATGATAAAGTAGGAGAGACACTGGAACTCATACGCATAGGCAAAAGATTCCTGAACAAAATCCCAGGGTCACAACAGATTGGAGAGAGACTCGATAAATGGGACTACCTAAAAAGAAAAAGTTTCTGTACAGATAAAAATATAGTCCCCAAAGTAGAGAGACAGCCAAACAACTGGGAAAAACATATTCACCAACAATACATCTGACAAATGCTTAATATCCAGTATCTACAGGGAACTCAAGAAACTAATCCCCCACAAACCCAATAAACCATTCACTAAATGGGCAAGGGAACTAAAGAGAGACCTATCAGAAGAAGAGATTAAAATGGCAGAAAACATATGAGAAAATGTTCATCATTTATGGTCATAAAGGAAATGCAAATAAAAACAACCCTAAGATACCACCTTACCCCAAAAAGAATAGCCAAGATTTTGAACTCAGACAACGACAGTTGCTGGCGGGGTTGTGGAGAAAAAGGAACCCTACTACACTGCTGGTGGGATTGTAAACTAGTTCAGCCACTCTGGAAAGCAGTGTGGAGGTTCCTTAAAGAACTGAAAATAAAAAAATAAAAATAAATTTAAAAAAAGAACTGAAAATAGACCTTCCCTATGATCCCACCATACCACTTCTAGGCATCTATCCTGAACAGCATGACCCAGGATATTATAAAGACACCTGCTCAGCTATGTTCATCTCTGCGCTATTCACAATAGCCAAGCGATGGAAACAATCCAGATGCCCTACTGCAGATGAATGGATACAGAAAATGTGGTATATTTACACAATGGAATTCTACACAGCCAACAGACAAGATAAAATAATGGCATTCACAGGGAAGTGGATGAATCTAGAGCGAATCATGTTGAGTGAGACCAGTCAAGACCTAAGGAACAAAAGGCGCATGGTATCCTTAATATGTGGCTATTAAATCCAAAGAGTACAAGAGCGAGGACTCAATAACTGCATACCCAAAGCTATGGACATGGTAATGGCAATATAAACATAACTATATAGACATAAAAACCTATGACTCTACAGACATAATGTTTTATTTCTTAAATTAATATGTTTCTATGACATACAAACCCTTAGCCTAATTTTGATTAAATTCTAAATACTAAGTCCCAGTGATTGTAAATGGAGATTCCCTCCTTGAACACTTGTTTGTTAAACTTGTCACTTAAAATATGATGTAAAAATCAACATTAATAAATTCTTTTTAAAAAAAAGGCCAAATAGTATGACACTAAATGAAATGATCTCTAGGATATAGAAACATAAGCCATATGATGAATGATTGTTGTTCTTAAGGTACTATGTTATCTCTCATCTCTTTTGCTGTCCCTTGGTTATCTCATATTGTTACAGTATCTCACTTTGTTACCGGATATATCGGATATATTTGTGTTTGGTTATTTGAAATTGGATAGGGAAGGGGGAAACAAGATGAGGGGTGGGGGTTGGGGGAGGGAAATGGGGACCAAGACATGTGAAAGGGTATCAGTGTATGGGAATTAATGCACCATCTATCTGGCAAATATCATGTAACCCTTCTATTAATTACAATAATAAATATATGAAAATAAATAAATAAAAAAGAACCATCACCACTTGCCTTCTAATTTTATGTATTGTAAAAGAGTTCTCACTGACCTTGCCCTTGAAATCCTCTCCCCATCAGGTCAGAAAATTCTGCATACCATTCATTTTTAAAATTTATTCCCATGTAAAAGGAAAGGGTCAATAAAATTGCTCATGGACTAAAAAAATCCCTAATAGATGAACCATCATATATGCTAAGTGTAGGGTGTCATTCTTAAAACAGAGAAACAAAAGGAAATTACCAACAGATAAATACAGATTGAACTAAGATGGGCATAAGTAATAAGAAAACCACACTACAATTCCTAAAAGAGAGCACAAAATCCCACACCCTTCTAACCAACACAATACTGATTCTCATTAGGATTTGGCACACTTAATCAGAACCCATGGGATGGGGATTAACAAATCACAAAAGAAGCTTGCAATTGTTACATTACTTTAGCAGCTGTTTTGATTTTTGCAGAGCGTGAAATGTTGCAATGAGTAAAGATCTTCAAATGAATCGAATCAAATACTATTTCTAAATTCTAGTCACATCCACATAATACCATGAATTATTGGAGAGAAAAGTAAACAAATGACCCCACTGCACTTGGTGAGGTAACATGTGCTCTCGGTTGTCTGTAACATGAAAAAACTTTTGCAGAAAGAATTGATTATCCAGTTTTATATCTTTGAATAATGAAAGCAATCTGACTTAGCTGATTGTGCATTACGTACACTTTCAGTCACTTTGGCGCATATCTTGTAACTTCATATATCGTTTTATATTTTAGGTTTCATGCTAAAAGGCAGACCCTTCCCTCCCCAGCATTGGCCACTGTTGAAAACAGAACTGTGATATGACTGGATAGCCAAGTGGCTAAACTAGAAGGCTACTGCTTCCAGGTTAGCGGGTACACTTGAGAAGTAACTAGCACACAACTTTCAGCATAATTAAGTTGAGCAACAAAGCTCATTTATTTCCCCTGAGTACTGGCCTCTAAATGTTTGAAAATGTAAATTAGGAAAAAATTTCTATTCTAATATTTTCATATTACTAATGACCTAATAAGGTTTGGAAAACATAGTTAAAATCCTTCATAACTTATATAAGCATAAGTTTCTTTTTAAAATGGCATAAAATAAGCTTGTACTGATTTTGTATAATTAATACATTTTCCATGTGTCGTTTCTGGATACAATCCATCATATGTCAACATGACCCCTCACAAAACTTCTGAGTACATTCTCTGCCTCCAGCTCTCAAAATAAACACAGCAGTGACCCTGGAAAAGAATATGATACCCTTAATTTTATTTACCTTGCTTCATGGAGTTCAGGTCTTCTCATTCTTCAGTAGCAACAACCATTGTGTGTGGATCTGCCATGGTCCATGCAAAGGAAAACCAACCCTGCACCACAAAGATGCAAGATTCCTGACTCAACATCTCCAGTAAATTCTCACCAGCCAGGCTAAATACCTCCAGTGATAGCTCACGAACACCGTGTCTGTCAATGCTTTTCAATGAGCAATTCTGCTTTGCCCATGGTAGAAGACAGAGAAGCAGTATGGGTCCTCTTCCACAGCAAGGCTCAAAACCTCTGCGAATGGACATGATGTGCCGTCAGAACTGCACATCTCACTTTCCTTGAGTAGTCCTCACATGAACAAACTTTCTCAGCTACCACCCTGCTCAATGTCCCCTAGACAGTTTATTAAATTTTGGTTTTGCTCTTTATATAAACCTTTAGTCTAAGATTTTCAAGCTGAATTGACACAATATTTTTAAACTAAGCACAAGTGAGTTAATACCCAAATAAAAGCATAAAGCTATCAAGCTAATACTCAGACATAACTTCCTGTTCCTTCAACTAACAGAGATAGAGGCATGCAAGTTAATTTTAGGTGGTTATTCTGTCAACTAAAGTTTATTCCAAAGAATGCTAAATCATCTCTGAAAATATTATTCAAGTCACTTTACAACTTCAGTTCTTTTAATGATACATATAAAGCTCACTTCATGCATAGATTTTCAGAAACATAAGGCTGGGAGTTTGGCCTAGTGGTAGAGTGCTTGCCTAGCATGCACAAAGGCCTGGTTCTGATTCCTCATTACCACAGACACAGAAAAAAGCAGAAGTAATGCTGTAGCTCAAGTAGTAGAGCTTTTAGCCTTGAGAAAGCCCAAGGGCAGTGCTCAGGTCCTGAGTTCAAGCGCCAGGACTGGCAAAAAAAATACTATGAATAAAAGTGTACTACAACTGTAGCATATTTTTAAACTCTAATTGAGCTAGACTTTATAAGGGCACTCTCATTAAAGAGGTTATTTACTTATTCTTTCATTTCAATAAACACCTATTGGGCACCTACTATGTGTGTTCCGACTACTGAGAACATAAGGATGTACAGAGGCACCAAGTTCTCTGCGAGTGTGGAATTTTAAAGTAAGACATACAACACAGAGAAAGCATAAGAGACATCATGCTGCAGAGAAAACAGAAAATGTACTAAAGAGGATTAGAAAGAAATGTAAGGTAAGGGGTAATCCAAAAGGGGTAGGTGAGGATGTTGAAAGGGATGACAACGATAAACATGTATTCATAAACTACTTAAAGACAATCTAAAAGAAAGAAAGAAAATATTTCTGTGCTGAGAGGACTTTGAGACAGAGGGCAACTGTGAGGAGTAAGATTTTTCCAGGAAAAAAAGAAAGGAAAAGATTTACAGCATTTCTGAAAATAGGAAAAATAGTTTTCATGGTCAGACTAGGTTGGTGACAGAAGATATGCATGAAGTAATTCAATAATGATACTCATTTGACATTATGTCAAAAAATAACTATTCAACTTGAGGGGCTAGGGAAGTAGGAAGAGGTAAGTGGGAGACAATGAGGGAGGAGATAAAAGGGTTTAAAAAGAAATGTACTAGCCAAGCCTGTGGCTCAAGCCTGTAATCCTATCTACTCAGGAGGCTGAGATCTGAGAATCAAGGTTCAAATTACATGAGATGCTTATCTTCGATTAACCTCTAGAAAATGAGAAGTAGGGCTTGGCTTAAGGGTAGGGTGGTAGCCTTGAGCTGAAGAGCTCAGGGACAACACCCAGGCCAAGTTCAAGTCCCGTGACCCCCACACACACACACACACACACAAAAGCCTTTGGGCCAGGAGTGTGGACTAGTGGTAGAGAGCTTGTCTTTGCCTAGCATTCACAAAGACCAGAGTTCAATTCCTTGGAACCACATACATAGAAAAAGCTCAAAATGCTGCTGTGGCTCAAGTGGTAGAGCGCTAGCCTTGAGAAAGCCCAAGGACAGTGCTCAGGCCCTGAGTTTGAGCCCCTGGACTGGTAAAAAAAAAAATTAAAAAATAAAAAAATGTACTCACTACCTTACCTATGTAACTCAGTACCTACTTACCCTGCTCACCATTACAATAAAATATATATTTTTTAATCCATGGTTTTTAGCTTGTATTCTTAGTCTGGCTCCTAGCTTAAACTCATTAATGTCATATATATATATATATATATATATATATATACATATATCATATGATTATGACCAAAACATCATGCTTTTAAGGACACTTATTTGAGGAAACTCTTTGATCTTAAAAATCTATTAGAGGTGTTGAGTAAATGGTGGAAAATAGTCCTACAGTTTCTAGGTTGGAGGCAAGATGCTTAATCTCTAGTCATCTGGCTAGATAAAGTCTTTTTATTTCATTGACCCAGATATTAAAGATCTCAGCTAAGGACCTGATAGCAAACCAATACTCCTGTGGTCAGCGGGTTGGGGGTGAGCAATAACAAACATGACAAATTCCTAACATTAAGCCATCTCTGCAAAATATGAAAAGTTGACTGGGGTGACGAAAACTCAAAAAGACCTCCCGAGATTCTACAAACCAAGCCAAAATAAATTTCTCTCAGCTCTAGTTTAAATTTCAGGGTCATTTAGTTAAACAAAGTGAGTAAAGGTAGCGGTTCACGTCAAACATGTGTGACTGCAATATACATGCCTTCTTTCAAACATAGATGCTGCACTTGTACTTTGTATACAAAGACTCACTTATACATGTCTGTTATGCTTTTGGCTTAGTGCCAATTTTTTGCTACTATCTGATCTTTTTACACTGTCAAATCTTTTTATGGCTAAATGTAAAGTTTCCCTCATTGGCTCATTCGGTTTATGTCCCTCTCCACTTCCTGTCCACCATGAGGTGAAGAATCTCCTGTATCTTACTCTCTCTGTGATGTTCTGCCAAGCACATAATGCCAAGAAACCATGCACTAAACCCTCTGTCATAACAAGGAGAAAAACAATTCATATACTATCCCTTCTTAGTTACATATGTTTTTGAGCCATCCAAATATTTAAATCTTCATATTTTAGGATACATTCCATGTATTCCATTCCATTTCAACTAGCCTATATTACAGTATATGATAGACACAAATATTAAAAGCAACCACAATGTAAATTGTTCAAATCTATTGTTAAAACACATGATATGTCTAAGAATATCTGAGGTCTCAAAGGAACCAGGTTAAAAACTACAATCCATTATAACATTGTTTAATTTCATTGTTTAAGTTATTAAATGGCTATTTTCTCTGAGGCAGACTGTAAAATATAAAAACATGTTTGACCTTATATTTATTTCTCACAACATATTTATTCTCTTGAATCTATTTTCCTTATTAAATTAGGCTGCAGATCCCATGCATGCACCAAACAATACTGCTGGTCTGAAAGTACAATTATAAAACTAAAAATAATAATAAATATAATAATAAAATTAGAGCATGCTCCCAACAGACACTTGAAAACTGATAAGTTATTATTTATTTTAACAGAAAATGGAAAATAGTTTTCATATTAGCACATTTATCAAGGGATGAATCAGATTTTTTTAAGCAAATGTTCCTAAAACTTCTCTGAAAATTAAGAACTTTACCAAAACTTCCTAACCAATAATTCAAGTAGAGATTAAATTCTAATTCAAGAGTTTGATCAAAGTGAACTTGGAGACTCCTGGAAGCTGAATAAATTCCCTTTTATCATCTTTTCATGAGTACCGGAAACCCATAGAGAAATTAAAGCAAAAAGATAAAAGGGAAATTCTTCTAAACCAAGCAGAAATAGAACTGGAGTCCAACTCCAGAAGCCTTTTTGTAGCCTCTCTAATTTTCTTTTGGTCATTTAGTAGTCTACATTTTTGGCACTTCGACACTGAGCAAATGCTAGCAACCTATCTTTGTACTCCTCAGTTCACGACTAACATTTGTTCTTCTCAATTCAATTTTATAATAATTGCTGACATTCATTGAGCTCTGTAAGAGCTAGGCACCACTCCAAGGCCTCTATACTATTAAATCCTCACATTAGCTCTGTAAAATATAATTGCTTTGTAGAGGAGAATGTGACACATGGTTCCCTTGTCTGCTTTATCAGCCACTGGCGTGTTTACATATGGCCCTAGAAAAATGATGCATCCATATGGAACCTCTGGATCCTGTGAATGGGCTCATTTGGAAAAAGGGTCTTTGTAGATATACTTTAAGACCGTGACATTAAAAAATAGGATCCTGGAGTGTGCAGATGGACCCCAAATCTAATGCCAATGGTCCTTAGGTGGGGAAGAAGAGGAGGAGAGATAGATACAGAGAAGGCCCAGTGAAGACAGAGGCAGAGCTTGAAGTAATGTGACCAGAAATCATAGAAATGAAACCACTGGAAATTGTCAAGTATAAAAGAAATTTTCTCTTAGACCCCAGCAGATAGCATAGCCCTACAATTCGCTGGACTTCCAGTCTCCAGAACTGTGAGATAATACACGTCTGTTTTGCAAACAGCTCAGCTTTCAGCAATTTGCTACAACCACCATAGAAAACTGCTGTAACCATCATATCATATTCCTAGTGTCTAGAAACATAAAGAAACTTGTTTCAAATCATCACATTTTTTAACTTATTTTTTGTGTTTTTTTGTATCCAACTCAGGGCTTCACATATGGTAAGCGAGTTCTATACAGCTCAGACATCTTCCTAGCCCTACTATCCTACATTTCCATTTTGGAGAAGGACCAAACCAGCCTCTCTCTGTGTGCACAGGAGAGAACTCCCTCCAATTGGTTCCTTACTGTGTATGACAGAATTCCCTGAATGCGGTATTTGCTTGATAGTTCTTTTCTTACTTCTGCAGTAAGGAAGTACAATGAGAGAATGAGTTCAGTCTATTTGTTTCTTCTCTCCTTCGGGCCTAAAGGGCAGCCAAGGCTGTGGTCCTTGGAGGTTCCTTATCCATAATACCTCCTGGTACTTTTGACTCCTTTGCCCTTCAAGCTGTAGGTAGTCAAACTGCATCTGGAACCCCTGAGGCCCACCACCACTTATGTCTTATTTTTACCCTGTCCCAAACTCCAAAAATAGTCTCTCCAGTAAACACTTCCAGCTACCCCCTACTGTACTCTCTGCCTTCTGCCAGACACTCAGTGGCACAGTAACTGAGTCGCCATCTGATAGCATCCATCTAACACACTGGATAATTACCCCCATAAAATTATGCTGTTTTCCAAACGCTGCAGTTTCAATAGATTGTGATAGACATGAGTAGTGTTTTTCTCTCCTAGCAACAAACATAAAAGCTAGGACCTCCTGATGATTTTGCTCCTCTTGGATATTGTCCCTAGAATCTAGTGAGGCTCTATTTACAGGATGAATTACCTGTGGTCACCATCAATGATGCATTCAGGAAAGGCGAGGCTACAACCAAACAGCATGATGTGCTTATAGCAACTGAGGCGATGGAGGTTGGTGAAGAACTTGAGGAACTTCTCCATGTCCGTGTTTGTGACAAGTGAGAAGAGAGGGGTTACAGTGGTTTGGTAGGGTAGCATCTGACACTGGCTGTGAGTGATGTTCATGCAGGCACCTGAAAAGCGAAGACAATTTCATTTATATGGGGACTGTCAGAAATACATGCTGACCAAATCATTTGATAAGAGGGTATCACGCGTTCACAAGATAAAGCAGATTCTACCTTGCAGTAGGTAAGAACTACCACTGATATAGCCAATCCTATGTACGCATACACATAAATACGTGGATGTGATGATAAAAGCAACCTACTTATATTTACAGAAGAAGAAGAACAATTTTGTTGCCCAGAGGAAATGGATGGAAAAGTACACACTCTCACACAGATCAGTACATTACAGTGGGGAGGGACCATATGGATCAAGTAAAAGGGTGTGGGTGTGTGAGTGTATGTGTTGGTATTGTTGTAAGTGCCAGTACTAGGGCTTGAACTCAGAGTCAGAATGCTCTCCTTGAGTCCTTGAGCTTTTTTGACAAAGGATGGTGCCCTACCACTTTAGCCATACTTCTACTTCTGGCTTTTTGCTTGCTAAATAAAGGTAAAAGTCTCACAGACTTTTCTGTCTGAGCAAGTTTCAAATTTCAATTCTCAGACCACAGTCTTCTAGTATTGTAGATCTGAGCCACTGGCACCCAGTTCTCAAGCAAAAGTTTTACAGCACGAATATCCTTTGATATTCTGATACCATTTCTAGAAATATATCCTTAAGAAAAATAAATATGATTGTGAACATAGATAGATCACCAAGGATTTATTTCTGTATAGTGTAATACTTTTTAAAGATAGGTATCTATCTGAGCATGCAACAAAGGTTTGAAACATTATGGAACAAACAATAAAATTCTTAGCCCTGGTATATTTTCACAGAAAGACTAAATTAAAATATATTGTTTTGTAAATGCATACACCTATGCAAGCATTTGCAGTGTTGCCTATATTACTGCTCAGGATTAGCTCAGAACTTCCAACTTCACATTTCTTTAGTCAGCTTTCCCAGTCATCATCACATGCACAGCAACTAATTCTTTCATTCCAGAAACTTGCCTTGTTAGCTCCAATATAACCTGAAATGTTAACATGATCTTGCTTACCACCCCATAGGATTTAAGGGCAGTGTTCTATTTTCTTTTTGCCTATTTGTTTTTAGTACTAAGACCTGAACTCAGGGCTGCAAGTTGGCTAGACTTGTGCAAGATCACTAAGCCATGCTTATAGCCCTGCTGGGTTATTTTTGGGGTGGGAGAGGTGTGAGCCTGAACCTCAGTCTATTTTAGGTTTTCCATTGTCATTGGGATCACAGCATCAACACACCCAGCTGTACAGAACTATATCCCTCTATAGAGAGAGCATCTCTGAGTCTTTTTTGCCCTAGCTGGCCTGGAACCACAATCCTCTCAATCTCAGCACCCCGTGTACCTAGGCTTGCAGGCATGAGCCAGTGGCACCCAGCTAATTTTTTTCCACATTTTCTTATTGGTTCATATAAAGACTTGTTTCTAATTTCATTAAAGGTGTGTTGTTATTTAAACAAGATACTATTTTAAAACAAAATATTACAGCTTTAGAATTGAAACAATTCAATTTTTAAAAGAGGACGTTCAATAACTATGAAAACCTCTCTTCCAAGTGCTATATAATTTCCAGAGAAATGGTGGGAATAGCTTCTCTAACTCTAAGGCTAATTCTATTTCAACAAACACATGCTAGCAGATAAGCCATCATCTTTGACAGCATGTCTAAACTAACTTATTTATAATACAGAATAAATGCACCCCTAGCAGCGGGATTCACAACCTTTTGTCTTTATTGGATCAGATGACTAGAGTCCCTTTCTGATCTTTCCTCTCTTTTCTAGGCCTCCTTCTAAGTACATTTCCTATCTCATTTTTTCTTCCAAACTTCTCTGAAAAGTCTTCCCCAAATGGCCAGAGTGTTGCTATCAGATCAAAGAGCCTTGTGCTTCCTTAAAAGATATAATTCCCCATTGTTAGACAACATTCATCCATCACCCAAATGTGCTGAGATCACTGGGGGGAAGATCAAAACAGGATTTCCACTTTCAAAGCCAACCAACACTAGATCTTACAATAGATGGACACAGAATTTAAAAGTACACCTCCTGTTAGTGCACAAAATTCAGAACACGACATAGATATATGAATTCATTTCTCCTTCAATGCTGAGGTAGAACATTCTGGACAAGCTTCATGAAGATGTCACTCATGTTACTTAGCAACAGAAGTTATAACACATTTCACCATGAAAAGGTGTTATAAGCAAGGAGAACATATAGACAACAGACTTGAAGAATGACAGCCATCATGAGAACTGGTACAGAAATTTCCTTATAAAAAGCTGAGGATAGGGTCAGGAGTTTGGCCTAGTGGTAGAGTATTTGCCTAGCATACACGAAAACCCGGGTTCAATTCCTCGGTACCACATATATAGAACAAAACTGGAAGTGGTGCTGTAGCTCAAGTGGTAGAGCTCTAGCCTTGCGAAAAATCCAAGAACAGTGCTCAGGCCCTGAGTTCAAGCCCCACGACTAGCAAAAAAAAAAAAAAAAAAGCTGAGGCTAGCCAGACGCAGTGGCTCATGCCTGTAATCCTAGCTACTCTGGAGGCTGAGATCTGAGGATCAAGGTTCCAAGCCAGCCCAAGCACAAAAGTACCTGAGACTCTTATGTCCAATTAACCTCTAGAAAACAGGAAGTGGGGCTTGGCTCAAGAGTAGGTCAGTAGCCTTGAGCTGAAGAGCACAGGGACAGCACCCATGACCCACACAAAAATAAGTAAATAAATATCTGAGGATAAATTTTTCTCTATTAAAAAAATGTAAAAGAATTTACAGAAAATTCATATTTGAGGAGCTATTTACTGACAGCCAACTTTGTGCTAGATAACAAAACAGACACGGATTCTCTAGGGCACATTTACCCCATTTTCACAACCCAATGAAGTGATTTCATACAACTATTTTATCCAAGGAAACTCTATTTCAAAAGGCTAAGAAAAATGCCTAGGGATACAGAGCTATTAAGAACAAATTCCCAATTTGAAATCTGTCTCCTATATAACTTTTTTTTCCTAGAGGCAACTTAGGGTTATTATGTTAAAAATTAATTCTTAGGGAAGATAATTCCTAATGTACCATAGAAAGAAAAGGCTAACATATAATATCACAAGGCCGTGTACTAGTCCATTTTCTGTTGCACATAACACAAAGCCAAAGTTATTAAAAAGGTAGTTACCAGATACTGATGTCTGCAGTCCTAGCTACCCAGGATACTGATATCTGAAGACTCATGGCTCTAGGACAGTCTAGAAAGAACAGTTTACTAAACTCTATCTCCAAATTAACTAGCAAAAAGTAAACTAGAGATGTAGTTCAGCGACTGATAGAGCATAAACAGTCTAACAAGCACAAGACCCTAAATTCATGGTCCTGTACCATCAAAGAGAGAGGGGTTAGGAAGGAAGGGAGGGAGGGAGGGAGGGAAGGAGGGAGGGAGGAGAAGGAGAGGGATGGGGAGAGAAGGGAAAGATTTATTTGGGTTTATAGTCTTACTAATCCAAGGCTGAGTTGTCATATCTGGTTAAGACTTTTGTGCTGGTGGGGTTTTGTACTGAATCATCAGGTACTATGGCTCATTATGGGGCAAAACAGCAATCTTGCTAAGTCTCATCTCTCCAACCCTTCTCTTTTTTTGTCAGTCATGGGGCTTGAACTCTGGGCTGGATGCTGTCCCTGAGCTCTTCAGCTCAAGACCAGTGCTCTACCACCCTGAGCCACCGTGCCACCTCCCCCAACTCTTCTTATGAACTCTTCTAATTGCATCATGGATCCTCAACTTCTGTAATTAATCTACTCCATATTTCAACACAAAGCCTGCCAATCCCATGTACCATCAACATAGGATTTTTTTTTTTTTTGAGAAGGGCTGGAGTGTCTCACGGTGAAGCCAAAGCTGACTTCAATCCTATGATTCTCTTGCTTCAACATCCTGACTGCTAAGATGGCAGGCACGTCCAACCATCCCTGCCTAAAACTGAGTTTCCAATTCATAAAATTCTGAAACATATTCCAATGCTCTTACTAAGGATCTGTATTAGTGAACAGTATTCCCATACTTAAATATTACATTTTGTAATATTTACTTTATTTTGCCAGTCCTGGGGCATGAACTCAGGGCCTGAGTGCTGTCCTTGGGCTTTCTCAAGGCTAGAGCTCTACCACTTGAGTCACAACCCCATTTCCAGCGTTTCCTGTTTGTGATACCAAGGAATCGAACCCGGGTCTTCGTGCATGCCAGGCAAGCACTCTACCACTAGGCCAAACTCTCGGCCCAACTATTACATTTTATAATTATGCCATATTCTTTAAGAATTGTCAGCCTTTAAATCCATGCTTTTGATGGTAGAATGTATTTGAAGCAATTAGATGACCAAGAGACTCCCTTCATAACCTAGCCAAAGAATATATTGAATATTGAAAGATCATTTGAAAAAAATTTGATAGAAGAATCATTTTGGGTTTGATATACTACATCCATACATTTACAAGTCACACAAACATGTACTATATATGTCTCTCTCTATATATGTCTATCCATGTATATGTCTAAACATATATATGACTGTACATAACATGTTATATATGTCTATAAAGTACATGTTTATGTGACTTGTATATCAAAAACCAAAAACTAAAATATGATTCTTCTATCTGGAATTTTTATATGTAGACATATATAACATATATGTCTATACATATATATGTCTGTCTGTACATATGTATAGACATATATATGTATATATACATACAAACATATATATATTAGTCTTCACTTGGAGAGAACCTATACTCAGGAAGTGATGAAATAACAGATCTTTAAAGTCTCAAAATAACTGGTATAACCCAAATAAAAACAGTTCGGGGGTCCATGAGTTTGGCCTAGTGGCAGAGTACTTGTGTAGCATGCACCAAGACCCGGGTTCAATTCCTCGGTACCACATACATAGAAAAGGCTGGAAGCAGTGCTGTGCAGCTCAAGTGGCAGAGTGCTAGCCTTGAGAAAAGCCCAAGGACGGTGCTGAGGCCCTGAGTTCGAGCCCCACGACTAGCAAAAAAAAATTCATATTTCCATAAACATTTTTCAAAACAGAGTCAAATTATAAAATTTGATCCTATTAATACAGCAGATTTTCTCATGATAAATGAAGAAACTAGGGCTTCTACAGTCATGTTGCTTGGCAGAAAGGTGATAAGTGGATAGACTTATGAAACAGACAGGCAGAAACAAGTAGGTAAATGAATAAAATGTGATCTACAGAAAAACACAAGATCAGTAACAAAACAGACTGATACTCAGACATTCTACCTTTGATGCAACCTTGTTTTCCCTATGCCTAGTTGTTATTAGCACTGCCAACATCGAAGAAACCCCAAAGAGCAAGAATTTGAGGTAAGGGAAGGAAAAGAAGACTTAATGAAAGGGAAAATTATTTTGATGACTGAAAGATATAAAATGAGATATATATGGATTGGCAGAAAGTATGTCACTGGGTAAGAGTAGAAAAAACTTAACTACAAATACAGTGACACATAAAGGTCCTAAAGCTTCAGTCTGGTCAGAATCACGCAAGTGTAGGGAAGGATCTGCTTATTCATGAGAAAGAATGATATCGTACTGTTTGCAAAGAATTAGTGGGACCTGAAAAAAATTATGTTAAATGAAGTAAGTTGGGTTCATAGGGATAAAGGTTGTACATTTTCCCTAATATGTGGAAGCTAGAATTTGTTAATAAACATATAAGTAAATGCATGGGTGGTACATAAATGTATACAAATCTATTAACTGAAATACGGTAGATTCAAGGGAGATCTCTATTAATGTAACTCCTTCAAAACAAACACTAGGAAACAGGTACTTAAAAGGGGCATGAGAGGGGACACAAATGAAGAGGAGAAGGTAGGGAGAAGGGAGCCAAGAATTCAACATGTATTCTATAAAATTAAGAAAAGTGAGCGAAGAGATGGGTTAGGAAGGATGGGTGAGAATGTTGAAAGGCATGACATGGATTAAGATGTATTATACTCATAAAGTACTTTGTTAAATGGCAACACCTTTGTACAACTACTTTAATCATCATCATCATCATCTGTTCATTTGGGAACAAATATGAAAAGGGAATTACTTTTATAGGCTTTAGCCCCTTTATACTCAGACAATTGTGTCAATTCCCTATTTCCCCTCTGACTTAACACCTAGGTCAAGTCTTATTTTTTCCTAGAATGCCTCATTGTCTGGAGGATAATTCTGTATTGTACGTGGATGCATTCTCACCAGGAGAAATGAGTTTCCTAAGCCAGCTGCCTGCTGTGTGACTTGAAAGCCCCTTCTCTGCGGGGAAGGGAAGGGCACTGTTGAAACTCCCAGTAGCTTCTCCTCCATCAAACTCGGTTTTCCTATGGGGTAGGAAAGCAGCAGGGTGGTTTTTTTCCTTCCCTGAGAGTAAACTACCACATCCTAAAAAATTTAAAGGTCTAGGTTGAAATGTAAAATCACATATAAAATACAGGGGGACGGAAGTAACCATAATGTTGATACAGGCATCATTATGCATTATCTTAAATAAGTTGACGTCTAGGATGAAACTGGGGAGGACAATATAAAAAGAGGGAAAAAAAGTCAAAGAACAAAGTTCCTGATGCTACTGATGAAACAGAAATACGTACTCTTATCATCTCAATTCTTAATCACCATCGGTGGAAAGCTGTGACCTAATAGGTTTTTCAGAGCATATCTTAATGTTAAGTCACAGTAAATTGGAGAAAAAAGATCAAAGACAAAAAGAAAGTGCTTCTCAGGATTGTTTCAGTGATTTATTTTGTTTTTATCACCTGACTCTGGTTTTCTGGAGCAGATTAGGGCTTTTTCCACTGATATCTCAATGATCTTAGATATTAAAATTTCTAGAATTAGAAAAGATGAGTCTTTGTAGGATCCCCCCACAATGTCCACATGCAAAGCATGATGAAGTCTGTTGTGTCTATTTTTGGAATTAGTCAAAATTTTTACTGATGTGATTAGGTTGTATTTTGTTTTTGTTTTTGTTTTTGTTTTTAGGTGTGAAACAGTGACTTGAAATTGACATCTGAGCTTTGGCTCATTGGCTAGCACTCTACCAATCAAGCCACATCTCCAAACTCTCATGTGGTTAGTTTTCAAATGCAATGTTAAAAATAAATGGAAGAGAAACTAAAGTATATTATGTGTATATAAGGAACTATCACCATGAAAATCTATGTACAATTAGTTTGTGCCAAATTTAAATAAAGAATAACTGGTTAGCATTCTTAAACAGAGACTCGATCTAAGATCCTGAGTAAGTAAAATTAAAGTGATCATACCCACAATCTATCTACTTCTGTTAAGGAAGGAAAAAAAAAAAAGATTAACTTACCAGATACTTTTCTACTCTTTTTTTTTTTTTTTTTTTTTTGCCAGTCCTAGCCCTTGAGCTCAGGCCATGAGCACTGTCCTTGGGCTTTCTCAAGGCTAGAACTCTACCACTTGAGCCACAGCACCACTTCTGGCTTTTTTTCTATGTATGTGGTACCAAGGAATCGAACCCCGGTCTTCATGCATGCTAGGCAAACACTCAAACTCCCAGCCCTCTCTTCTACTTTTATAGTACTGATTTTTATAGCTCACATTCTCTACTGTCCTTAATTTCAAATGATTTTCTTTCTAATCATTGCAATATCATAAATGCTTGTTTTTTATTATTTAGCTTACATGGCATTCCTTTAAACAATGGGCTCTTAAATTTTTCTGAAAATAAGCTAGAGAGTCACTTTTAAAATAAAAGCAAAATGGCACTTAAAACATTGGTTAGAATGCAAAATATGACATTAATAGGGAAGAACTCTAATGTAAAGTGAAAAGTTAACTTTCTAAATCATTTGTTCCTTTTTTGCCTAATACCCTAATCTCAGGGGAAAAAAATACCCCCAGTAACTTTTCATGTACACAATTGTACACTTAACAGATCACTGGTATGGAAGCATTATACCAGGAAGTAATATTTTATCAGAGTAGAATTAATTCACCCTAATTTATTTATATTGTTTTATTTTTGTCTCATAGATTTGCTTCACAGGACTCCCGTGAGGATGTTTTTACATTTGCTTGTCCCACTCAGAGATTACACATTGCCCTTTTCAGTAGTTTGCAAAGAAAGCCATAGCAGAGTTGGCCTTCTCAAATTTTCTCTTTTTGAAAGATTTCATTCAGTCAGTTATTACATGTTTGGCAGCTTGCTGGTTGGTAGCTTTCATGACCACCTCCTTTGGGAAAACCCTTTTGTGGCTCTCCCCTTTTGACTCCACACTTGCACTTCTGCCTTCCATGTTTGCAGAAGCACTACAACACAACACTCCTGGCATTGTGCTCTGCCCTTCCCATACATTTACTCATTTGCCCCCTCCAAGTTATTCACTGGCTTCACAGCTGAGGAAACAAGGTTAAGTGTGTCTTCAAGACTCCCACAGCTGGTAAATGACAAGGCTGGAATTTAACTCAAGTCATTCAACCCCACGTCCAGGTCCCTTTATATCAACAGCTGTCTGTCTGAGCCAACACTGTTTAGTGACATCCTGCCATTAAGGTATCCGCTGCCCTGAGTTCCACAGAGGCAAGGAGCATCCGTTCATTCAAAAAAAAAAAAAATTCTAGGGCAGGGAGTTTGGCCTAATGGTAAAGTGCTTGCCTAGCATGCACAAAGAGCCTGGTTCTATTCCTCGGTAACACGTATAGAGAAAAGCTGGAAATGGTACTGTGGCTCAAGTGGTAGAGCTCTAGCCTTGAGAAAGCCCAAGGAGGAGTCCAAGTGTTCAGGCCCTGAGTTTAAGCTCCGGGACTAGCAAAACAATAATTCTATTTCAATTGATTCTTACTATGTGCCAGGCACTACTCTAACAACAAAGAAAAGAATACTAAACCGCAATGTCCCTGCCTTCAAATAACTTGTGGTCAAATGTGTGTGGAAGGGGGTGGGAAGGGAGATAAATGCTGAAACATGAATAAATACATCTATGAGATAACTAGATTTAATCCTAGAATTTGGAAAGAACCAAAGAAGCAGATGTGCTTCCCTAAAGTAGATGTGTATCACAATAAGCTTGTTCTCATTAGGACCTGACTAAGAACTACTAGTTTTATAAAGCCTGCCAGAAAGAAAATGGATTTTGTGCCAACTCTCACAGTCAATCAATCAATCCAGTCATGAAGGAAGAATTATCATGTGTGATTGTGTCACAAGAGCAACTATCACAAAAGCCTGAAAACCATATACTACGTACAAGGACCAATACAAGTTTATATTATGACACTGGTAGGAGGATCTCTGTTCAACTGTTTCTTTCATATTGTCATGATACAACCATTAATACAGATCTTTGTAACTCAGGGTTGTTATTTGCAAAATGGCTAGTATAATCTTCATTTCCACCTCAAAAGCTTCCCATGGCCCAGCTTCTTTGAACACACTCATGGCTAGAATCATTGCAGCACAGTGCTCTGCCAGTCACAAATAAACCTAAGTCATCTTTTGGAGTATTTCTGATTGATGTGTAAGTTGACTGTATTAGAAGTAAATTCTTCTTTCAACAACTATACCAGAACTAAATACTCAAACAGCAGCAATATTATAAAATTAATAAGTCAAGAGACAAGTTGACCCTATCTTTTGATTTTTTAAGTCATATTTACACTCAGCTAGTTTGTTGGATACATTTCATCTTCATAGTTCCTGTCATTCCCTCCCCCCCCCCCCAGTCTTGGGTCTTGAATTTAGTGCCTGGGCACTTCCCTGAGCTTCTTTTGCTCAAGGCTAGCACTCTACCAGTTAAGCCACAGTGCCACTTCTGGCTTTTTCTGTTTATGTGGTACTGACGAATCGAACCCAGGGCCTCATGCATGCAAGGCAAGAACTCTACCACTAAGCCACATTCCCAGCCCATCTAGGGCCTCTTATAATACTTCAGTTGTCCTCATTTCATGTTTACTGAAGATGCAAAGTCACCCAATAAGAACATCAAAAGGAAGCAACTCCCTCCTTGTCACTAGATTAACAATAGGAGTTAAATGACTCCAGGGTATCAAGCCACCATAGAGGCCTGACTAAGAACTAGTCTTTTCAGAGGACAGTCATTGTACTGTGGCATCTCATGTAAGCTGTTTCTTCATCTTTTCATCTAATCCTTGTGTTTTATTCTCATTACAGAATCAGCACTAATTAATACAGCTATACTTTAACTGGAGTTCTATCAATTACTAGAATCCAAAGGGATTCGCTAAAATATTTTATAATGAATGAAGTAAGTTTCCAGGACTTAAATGAGATAGACTTTTTGGCAGAATGGCATGTAAAAAGAGTGTTCTATGTAATCTCAAATATTCAGACAGAAGGAAGATGCTCAAAAGATCTATCATACAACATAGTAGCCACAGTTAATAACAATAGATTATATATCTTGAAATTCGTTAGACCTTTCCCACAAATAAATGTTCAAGATTAAAAGAAAAAGAAAACAAATCTAAGTAATATTTTTCCTCTCATATCTCATATAAAGAAAGCCAGTACCTTGCACTGGATGGGTAAATGGGTCACCAAGGGACCAGTTAGTTAGGCAATGCTTGTATCTGCTATTCCTGGCTATATTATAAAGTCAACCTTCATCACAAGTTTATCAGCCAAGTAGAATAGTAAAGGTCATTCTCTGTAACTCATATAAAATGAAATAGTCCACCAAAAGGATTTGATAAGATATTATGTCCTTGGAACACCAGAGTAACAAGATTCTAGATTCTTACCCAATTGTAACAATTTTATTTCTCAAAAGAGAAAATCAAGGAACAAAAGAAAGACAAGGCCGGGCACAGTGGCTTATGCCTGTAATCCTAGCTACTGAGGAGGCTGAGATCTGAGGATCGTGGTTCAAAGCCAGCCAGGGCACTAAAAATCTGTGAGACATTCATCTCCAATTAACCACCAGAAAACTGGAAGTAACACTGTGGCTGAAAAGGAGGACGGGTTAGCCTTGAGATGAAGAGCTCAGGGACAACACCCAAGCCTAGAGTTCAATCCCACAACAGAAAAAAAAAAAAGTAAGACAAGTTTTCTTTATAATAGTTATATTTCTAAAACACTTTACCAATTAGTGAAGGCATAATTAAGCCAACATCTTGCTAATTTATGCAAAAAATGTAAGTACCTTTGTGAAATTATAAGGTTTTTCAACTAGCTAGCTCCTGTTGCCAGGAGAAGCATTTTCTACATAATTACCTACATTCTAGACTTAGTCGGGTTTGGGATTTTGCATTATTGTTTATTTATTTGTCAGTCATGGGCTTGAATTCAGGGCACCTTGGTTCTATTACCTGAGCTTTTTCACTCAAGGCTAGCCTTCTATCACTTTGAGCCACAGCACCACTTCCAGTTTTGTGGTGGTTAATTACAGATAAGAGTCTACAGACTTTCCTGCCCATGCTGGCTTTGAATGCTCAGCCTCAGCCTCTTGAGGACGTAGGATTACAGGCTCGTTCCTTAATGCAGCTCCAGTCTTGAGAAATTCTCTTGCCAAGCTTCAAGCTTTTGCAGCATATGTATAAATATGTATCTGTCTGTACAAGCAGATTCACATTCAGTTCAATCATTTCATTTGATCTATCTATCTATCTATCTATCTATCTATCTATCTATATGAATATGTATGATTTTATAAACATATACATGTTTACATATACGTGCATATACATGTGTGTACATATACACACAGACTACTTACATGAATATATATGCATATTTTACTTTTTTCTAAGATGTTTAGGAACATATTCATTCATTCAACAAACACTAAAACAGTCCTCTAACAAGTCAATATTTTATTATAGACCAACTACTTATATTCCATCACAACTAGGAAAATATTTCACTTTTTAGTAATTTTAAGATAATTACATTGTGACCCTATTTAATCACACGATTTTGAATTATGCAGAACTGACTAATAATAGCAGTTCAAAGTTATATAGAGCTTTCAAACACCTCAGAGTGTGATAGCTCCACAATCTTGATTCAAATTCTGGCTTTACTAATCTGTATTTCTGTGACCTCTAGTAAGTTATTAAATTTCTCTCTGTTTATTAGGTTCCTAGTCTATAAAACAGTATAATATATAATTATGGAAATCAGTGTGAAAAGTCAATAATATTTTCATAATGCCTAAGTGATAGCATGAAGCATAGAAATTATTGTGGCCAGCAAGAGCTCTTTGTGAGAGCTCTGAGGGGCTGAGAGTGTAGTTTACTGGGAGATTGTATGGTTAGGGTGAAGTCCTCAGTAAAAACCTAAAACTAGACCATGTTTTTGTTTAGCCAAAATTTACTTCAATACCCATGAAAACGTTTTTTTTCATGCCAACAACTGTTTAAAAACATCAATTATATAATGATTAGAATATATGAAATGACTTACTAGGACAATGCATTCTCTGGATATGGAATAAATAATAATGAACTCTCAGCTTGTGTGGATTTGCTATAAAAATATGTTATGCTTGAATATAATAGCAAATACAACAGGACAGACTCAAATACTCTCAAGGTAGACTAATATAGTAAGATCTATAATACCATTTAGACACTTATCCAAATATATTCATAAAATATTCACTCACCCTTTTCAACTTAGAATTCTCTAAACTTAAAATCTGTAATCATTCAGACTAAAACAGATTTGGTATTTAGACTTTACTCTGAATCTACAAATAAAGATTTCCAGGGAACAAGACTGTAAGTAAAGACATATTGTTAAAACTCAATAAGAAATATTTGCAATGAAATTCTAGTAGTATTTTTGAAATGCACATGACATACTATTGCTTTCTTATACATAAATACAGCTCTTGTCCCTATTACAAGATAGTGTAATATTACAGAATAAAAATAATAAAACTGTGAGGAATCACTGGACAAAAAGAAGTAGGACAACGCTTACCAGTTGTAAGCATCTCCTCTCTTCCCTACCTCATCCTTAACTGAATAGTTGCCCTGATGTTTAGAAAGACATTACCCTATCCACAGCTCTATGTAGACCCTACCTAGCCAATAATGATCAGCTCAGGGCATTGCTCAGGCAGTGGAATTAGCTCAGTGGTAAATAAGATCAAAGTTGGTCCAATCCAGGAATAAAACAGTCTATATCATTTGGTGGACCCAATGTAAAATAGATGAACATCTGTGGTCCTTTGTTCAAAGGTTTTACATTACTTGTAATATTTATTATGAATAACTTCTTGGATTTTCAAGAAGGCAGCAGAAGAGCATTATACTAGGTGCAGGATACTTCTGCTTGTGAGATTTTGCGCACTATATATAGGCTTACCTGCATATGAAGCTGGAAGGAAAGGAGATCGCTCTGTAAAGAACTTTCATAACTCTCAGGATAATTATAAACCAAGTCATAACGTAAACAGGAAAACAATCCACCAAAGGTTAGAATAATGTCATCTTATTAATGGATAAAGTTGGAAGACAGAGAAATAGATTAATATAATTGACTGATGAAAAGACTAATATAAGACTAATATGGCATGAGTTATCAAAAATAGACCCAGAGAGGCTAAAAGTAGAACCATGGCTGCCAGAAGCACGACAGAGGTAAGGTAGAGGGGAGTCACTGATAGTCACGTAAAATGGAAGAGTTCTAGAGACCTTCTAGAAAGCACTGCGATAGCAATAATGCATTACACTTCATATTTCAGTTGCAATGAACATTTCATGATATGTTTTTTGCCACAGTAAAAAAGAGAACACACAGCTTTGGTTAATCTCATGTTGTTACTGTATCTGACTTTGTTACCTGGTATACTTTATAGACATTTATTTGTTTAATTTGAAATAGGAAAGGGAAGAGGGGAAAACAAGATGATTGGGAGGGGGTGGGAGGAGGGAAATGAGGACAAAAACATGAGAAGGGGTATCAATGTGTGAGAAGTAATGCAGCTACTATCTGGCAGATGTAACTGTAACCCCTCTATACATTACCTCGACAATAAAAAATTAAATTAAAAATTAAAAAAGAGGGCACAGAATGACTAATTTTCTATTGTTCTCAGATGAACCCATTGATGTTTTCCATAATGGTCTGACACATACCATTCCTATAATATAAAGATTATTTTGAGGAAGAAAGTATAGTATCTCTACATGGCCAACTTCTTGAAATGACTGAATTTGCATTGATTCCTAGAATATCAAGGTCAGCCTTTCATAGGCTGTGGATAAAACTGAAAAGTAAAGGCTCTGTTTAGTTATTCAAGGACAGTTTTAAATTTGCTCTAAAATTTAAGAATGTAGCAGTATCACTAAAAATGGAAACTCACTAACCGGTCTTTGTACTTACAATCCATTTTTTAATTGTAAATACAACTTGATGATTTCTAGAGGAATGATCTATCTATTATAGCATGAAAACTCTGAATTATAGAAATAAAATGTATCTTTGTGATTATTCTTAGTGTGTACCTGGTATGTTGTATATACGTTAATTTGTTTATTTGAAATAGGGAAGGGAAGGGGAAAAACAAGATAATTAGGAGAGGGAGATGGGAGGGAAAGTGGGAGAAAAACATGGAAAGAAGTATCAATGTTCAAGAAGTAATGTACCCATAACCTGACAAGTGTAACTGAACCACTCTATATAGCATCCCAACAATTAAATACAACTTAAAAAGGAAAGAACTTGTTCAGGAAAAGTTTTCATTAAAAAACACTGAATTAATAAAACATGTTTTACAAATAAAGGAATGAGCTGGGTGTTGGTGGCTCATTCCTATGCTCCTAGCTACACTGGGGGCTGAGATCTGAGAATCAAAGTCCAAAGCCAGCCCAGGCAGGATAATAACTGAGACTCTTACCTCCAATTAATTACCAGAAAGCCAGAAGTGGCTCTGTGGCTCAATGTGGTAGAGTGCTAGCTAGCCTTGAGTAAAACATGCTGAGGAGCCAGGCATTGGTGGCTCATGTCTGTTATCTTAGCTCCTCAGGAGGGTGCGATCTGAGGACCACAGTTTGAAGCCAGCCCCAGTAGAAAAGTCCCTGAGATACTCTTATCTCTAATTTTCCAATTAACCACTTAAAACAAGAAGTGAAGCTGTGGTTCAATGTGGTAGAGTGTAGCTTTGAGCAAAAATTGCTCAGGAACAGTGCCTAAGCCCCTGAGTTCAAGTTCTACAGCCAAAAAAAAAAAAAAAAAAGGAACAAAAAACAAAAACAAAAGCCTCAGGAACAGGGCCCAGGCCCCAAGTTCAAGCCCCATTATGGACAAAAAAAAATCAAAAATAAATAAATAAAAAGAATGGAAATGGGTCATGAATTTTTCCTTCCTGTGAGTCTCTCATAGAACTTTTCATTTTATTTCTTCAAGTATAAATTACGGGATCATATCTCAAGATGATTCTAGACAACTGATTGCCTAGTTAGGACTTCTACATATTTCATCTTTTTTCATATATTTTTATTGTAATTAATAGAAGGGTTACATTATATTCGCCAGATAGAAGGTGCATTAATTCACATACATTGTTACCCTTTCTCATGTCTTGGTCCCCATTTCCCTCCTCCCCACCCCCATCCCTCATCTTGTTTTCCCCCCTTCCCTATCCAATTTCAAATAACCAAATACAAATATATCCAATATATCAGTACATATCTCATCTTTATGGTCCATATATCCAACTTCAAATCTTGATACCCAACAAACAACTGCTGATAACTGAATGCTCCACAGAACATTAACCTGAACTCCCTAAAGTTCAAATATCTCATAAAACTTGAAAGAGTATATAGCATCAGGATGGGTTTCCCAGCTTAACCTAATTACAAGCAAGCACAGTCTAATAATCTAGACACCATTTGCAAATATTAGTTTAATGAGGCAGAGCCGCAAAATAGAACAGTAAAATATGGTAACAATAAACACAAGGAATGGTTTGCATCAAATGTGAACAGATGTAAAGCTTTGGGTTGGAAAATTCATTATCATACTCATTCCAGCTCCAAGTCAATGAAAAAGCATATTCTCCAAAGACCAAAGTAACAGCAAACAGATTCCCACTGATGTGTTGGAGTTGTGAGGAATTTTGTTTTGTTTTTGTTTTTGCTCTCAACACAAAATTATACAAAGACCCAAAACCTGAGAAAGTCTGTAAATTCAATAACTCAGGCAAATGACTACATAAAGTGCCAATTTTCTTTCTGAACCAGAGAATAAAGTAAATCGTGTAGTTCATTTTTAGCTTCAGCTGAGCCTTTGGCTGTTTAAAAAAATCTTCTTTGTACTTGAGGTTGGCCAGGATTGTTTTTGCACTGCTGTTATCAATGTGCTACTGTTTTTCTTCCCCCCTGTGTCGACCCAGGGCATAAGGCTGTTCTTCCTGAAGAGGAAACTGTGACAGTGAATCTGGAGAGGGCAATTCTGAGCTACAAGCCTTCTTGATGTGAGTGTTTAACTCTGGCTCAGGCTTGCTGTATTAATCTGCTACAGAAACATTACCTTTGGGGAATATATGTCACCCAGAAGAGACTGCAGAAGAGAAGAAGGTAAGGAAGACAAGCCTAAAGTACCTCAGAAAGGACAAAGACTGTAGCCAAAAAAAAAAAAAAGAAAAGAAAAAGAAAGAAAAGAAAAAGTTTAACAGGCCCTGTTCCACTGTCTCAGTTAAATTCCAAGCTCTGCCAAATGATTGAGATTGTTCTGTTTGAGATGCAAAACAAGGAAAGGAGAGCAGGGGGAAAAAAAGGGCAATCTACTTTTTTGCCAGTCCTACGCTTGAACTCAGGATCTGTAGCTGTTCTGAGGTCTTTTGCTCAAGGCTAGGACTCTACCACCTGAACCACAGTACCACTTCTGGCCTTTTCTGTGTATGTGGTACTGAGGATAAAACCCAGAGCTTCATGCATGCTAGGCAGGCATTCTACTACTAGGCCATGTTCCTGGCCTCTCCACTTTTTTAAAACAATTTTTGGTGATACTCGGGTTTGAACTCAAGACCTCATGATAGCTAGTTATGCACTTGCATTTGAACCTTATCTCCAGTCCATTTTACTTTCATTGTTTTTCCAAATAGGATCTTAGTATGTTTTACCTAGGCCAGCCATAGCCATAATCCTCCTATTTATGTTTCCCACATAGCTGAGATAACACATATATTACCACTTTTTTATTGGTTGAGAAGGGAAGGGGGAGGACTCTCATAAACTTTTGTCTAGGCTGACTTTGAACCAAGATCTTCCTAATCTCAGCTTCTCAAAATAGCAGGATTAGAGGTATGAATTTTTTTCTCTGGAGACACTGGGCTACTGGAGTTTGGTGGTACTAGACTCAGTCTTGGACTTACCAAGAAAGTTTTATGACTTCAACCATACCCCAGACATGGTACTAGGGTCCAAACTCAGGACCATACAGCTTTTCTAGGCTGACAGTTTACCACTTGAATCACAGTCCTCAGCCCTTTTTTTTAAAAAGCAAACTTTAACAGGTTTATTGTTATAAAATATACATATAAAGTATTTCCATCACATTCAACCCCTTTAGCACTCTCCCTTTCTCCCTGCCCTCTCTCACTGGTTGTAATATGCTTTGTAAGTCCAGATTCTACATATGAGAAAGAGCATGCCATATTTGTCAAGACCAATCTGACATTACTGAAGAAGAAATTAACTCTGATATAATACTTGGAGTCCTTAATACCCAGTTTCCACAACAGAAGAATACTAAAATAATAAACTCCACAATTCCACTTTCTTAGATATAGTTTTCTTAGATACAGAGAACTAGAAGCTTATATCCACATAAAAACTTAGTCATAATCAGCCACAATGTTATTGTTCACAACACCTAAAAAGGAAAGGAGAAGACAACTCTGTCAATGAAACAGTTAAAAAATAAACAGAGGCTAGAGGCATGGTTCAACTGGTAGACTATCAACTATGCAATCACAGGTTCCTGAGTTCAAACCTCAGTACTGACAAAAAAGAGAAGAGTACTCATCAATGGGTAAGTCAATTACTAAAATATTGTATTTCAATATAATATAATAATTATATAATATAAAATATTATATTGTATATTTTGAAATATTATTCAACAGTAAGCAGGATGGAGCCTTTAAAAATGCTAGATCATGAATGTACTCTCCAAACATTACATTGCAGATACAAAGGACCATATGTTGTATGATGGCCCCTTACCTAAATGATTCATAGAAATAGAAAATTAACCTATTTTCTATTTAGGCCAAGAGCTAAATACAATCAAAAGTCCCGAATTGTTCATACCAAAAGCATTTATTTTATAGTTTGTGGCTTGGTATGTGAATTGCATCTCTAAAAAAAAGCAAGCAGAATGTTTTAATTTTTTTAAGTGGGTAAATTAGAGGGATGATGGTCTTTCATCTGAAATAAAAGATTTGAGGGCTGGTTATAAAAGAAGTGATAACAAGAACACTTCGAGCTTTCAACACATCAATCCACTCTGCTGTCAGTCTAACACTTGGTCAGATATGCAGGCTATTTCAATGTAAGCCATTTTCTCTGTAATCCAGAATCTCCTGATTGGTCAGAAATGGTCCCCTTTCATAAATGTTCACCAGTACTTAAATATTTCTGAATATATAAGGAAAATGAGGAAAGTTAAAAGCCAGGCACAAAATGCATCCTAGAAAAAGACCCTTGCTAAAACACAGCAGTAAAGTTTACTGAGGGCCCTCTCTCCTTTCCCACATTGCACTTAAGATTTCAAATCACCACCAGTGAAACTCTAGAAGTAGCAGATGTCACATAAAACCTGTTTTATATTCAGAAAGCTCAAATGTACCATACAGTATAATAAGGCTTCATGGTGCATTCCAGATAAAACTTTATAAACTGTAAACTCTGCTTTAGTATGATATTAAGGATACAAGAAGGAAATAGCATAAAGGAAGACCATTTCCTGCTAACTTCGGCCAGGAGTTCAATCCTTGCACTCAATTCAAGAAATCTAGGTAGTATAAAATGCCTAGCCATTGTATTTTGGACCTGTATTTAACTATCTTTTATTTTACATATGCTAGGAACTTAACGTATCAATTGGAGAATACCAATAAAAGGTATAGTAATTAGAAAAAAGATTCCCTGTTATGTGTTAATTTAAAAACAAGATATTAAAGGACACTTGGAGGTCAGTTATGTAAAAAGCAAGTGAAACAAGGTGCCAGTGGCTCACACCTGAAATCCTAGCTACCCAGGAGGCTGAGATCTGAGGATCACTATTCAAAGCCAGCCTGGGAAGAAAAGTCTGTGAGACTCTTATCTCCAATAAACTACTCAGAAAAGCTAGAAGTAAGTGGTCTATGGCTCAAGTGGTAGAGAGCTAGCCTGAGCACAAAGAGGCTCAGGGACAGCACCTAGGCTCTGAGCTCAAGTCCCAGGACTGGCAAAAAAAAGGGGGAGGGAAGCAATTGATAAAAACATGATCAGCACTAACAAAATTGATAAATTATTCATTAAACTTTTTTAAAGGCCAGGTACCTATGATTCACCTTTGTAATCCTAGCTACTCAGGAGGTTGAGATCTAAGGATCTCAGTTTGAAGCCAGCCATAGTAGACAAATACAAAAAAAAAATCTTCTCTCATTAACCAACAAGAAGCCAGAAAAAGAAGAGTGGCTCAAATGTTAAAGCACCAGTCTTGAGCAAAACAGATAAATGAGAACACAGGCCCTGAAGTCAAGTCCTAGAAGTGGCACACACACACATATTTTTAGCAACTGTATTTTACTCATTTGTTCACTCAAATAATTTTTATTGAAATACTGACTAGTTATTTTTTTTAAAATAAAACACTTTCTGTTCTCTAAGGACTTAAAGTTTGAAAAAAATAGAACTCAAAGTTTGCTTAGAATTGCTCTGAGTATTTTGAATACATCAATAAAGTTGAATAAGGCAAGTTGAAGTACTTGAAAAATACATTGCCCAGCTGGGTACAGGTGGCTCACACCTGTAATCCTAGATACTCAAGAGACTGAGATCTGAATATCACAGTTCAAACCCAGTCCAGGTAGGAAAGTCCATGAGATTCTCAACCCCAGTTAACCAGCAAAAAACAGAAGCAGAACTGTAATTCAAATGGTAGAATGCCAGCCTTGAGCAGAAAAGCTCAGGAACTACATCCAAGTCCTGAATTCAATCCCAGGACTAGCACAAAAAAAAGTTTTTAAAAAGTAAGTAAATAAATAATAAAGCACTGTTCTAAAATCTGTCCTGAGACCCAATGTCATGTCTACCGATGAGTAAGCCAACAATATTGGATATGCCGACTCAATATTATAGCTAAAAGAATAATGTACTACTCTTGCCTATGAATTTCATCAGTTGAAAGATTATAAAGAAAATATTCGCACATGCTACCAAAAGCTCTATGATCATAGGCTTGCTCCGTCACTAAGATGTATGATGTTGTTGACAGGAATCTGTCTGGGAATCTATGTAGGCAGACTGTAAAGCTTTTGCTATCAAGAACATTAACAGAGTAGAATGGCACGCATTCAAAGGTTTCGGCCTTCCTCCATTCCATCATTTAATTTCACCTGGATTTCCTCTACATGTCACATTATGCTCAGATTCTCAAGCAATGTTCCAGTCACAGGAAAAGAAAATGAGTCAGACTTTTATCGAACTTCCTAATGGGGCGACAGCTACCATATGTTTCTTTACTTCAAGGCATGTGTCTGTCAACCTCATTTGAACCTTAGCAGTTGAGGAGATTTTCAAACTACAGGTAAATGCAGTAAGAGAAAACAACAGTTGCTATAATTGCAGCAATGTTAACTGGGCTGTTTTTATTGCAATTACTTCTACAGTTCTGATGGTTCAACACTGTCCTTAAGAATAATGAAGTGCTTAAGTCGTGACCAAAATACACAACCTCAAAATTAAACTCATGAGAACAATAAATTTTACCTTGGCTTGTCTTCAATTTTACTCTCAGGTAATGAACATGTGAATCACCAGTGAGCATAAGAAGCAATTAGAACACATAGATGTAGGCAGAATCTAGACAGTCTGCCTTTCCGTGCTAAGACAAAATGAGCAAGAACACAAACAATGACAAAAACAAACACAGAATAATCCTGCTTTCTTCAAATACTGGCAGGCACATACCAAGATCGCTAAAAATCAGCTTCATCTTTCCCTTCCTGGCTCAGAATAAAAATAATACACTGTTCCAAAAGTAAGATATACTACCTCTTTGCGGGATTTTGTGAATGAGAAAGGAAGTATTCAATGGGTAGGTTTTGTCACAATTCCAATCAGCTTTAATTGAACCCCAGCTGAGGTTTCTTGGCATTTTTCACCCAAATCCACACCCTCAAAGTGCTCTGGAAACTGAGTGACTTTAACTAAAGCTCTCAGGACTGTCTAGAATGGCCACATTCCAGAATGTGACTCCTGCCACCAAGGCACTGGCACTGTGTCCACACTCTCTGGCCTTCCTTCAGTCTTCTAGCTTTTTCTTCAATGACTAATAAACCCTGCTCCAGTCTTTATGCAGAAGACTCCTGCACGTGCCATTTTCTCAAGGAATGATTACTTGTTAGCAAAATAAATTTATACATAATAAAGAAGGATAACCTGAAATGCAGCACAGGGAAACCTCAGAAACAAAGTGAAGGCTGGCGCCCATTAATCACTGTTTTGAAAACTATCAAAAGTTCAAACTACATGCTGGTGGCTTGTTCTTGCAATCCTAGCTATCCAGGAGGCTGACATTTGAGGATTCCAGTTCAAAGCCAACCCAGGCAGACAAGTCTATCTCCAATGAACAGCCAAAATACTGGAAATAGAGCTGTGGATCAAGAGGTAGAGCAGTGAAAAAGCTAAAGGACAGTTCCCTGGCCCTGAGTTCAAGCCTTAGAAACAACACACAGTGAAAGAAAAAAAATTAAAAAAGGAGGGAGGGAAGGAGGGAGGGAGGAAGGAAAGGAAGGAAGGAAGGAAGGAAGGAAGGAAGGAAGGAAGGAAGGAAGGAAGGAAGGAAGGATCTACAGGATAGTACGTGTGTGTGTGTGTGTGTGTGTGTGTGTGTGTGTGTGTGTGTGTGACAAACTAGTTTAACACAATGAGTATTGGGAAGCTGAAGTATGTTTGGGGTGATAGTGGGAGAGGGACAGATGAATGGAAAAGGGAATGTATGCAATACAGTCATCATACATAATGTATGTATGTGATAATACATCAGGAAGCCTGATGTGACTGGAGAAAAGGGAAGTGAATGACGAAAGGGTCTCTCCAATCTAGATGCACTGGATACAGAAATGGACATGTTTAAATGTAACCCTCTTGTACAATTTAATTTTTTTAATAAATACTTTTTTTTTGCCAGTCCTGGGCTTGAGCTCAGGGCCTGAGCACTGTCCTTGGACTTTCTCAAGGCTAGAGCTCTACCACTTGAGCCTCAACACCACTTCCAGCTTTTTTCTAAGTATGTGGTACCAAGGAATCAAACCCAGGTCTTCATGCATGCTAGGCAAGCACTTTAACCACTAGGCCAAACTCCCGGCCCTAATAAATACTTTTTATTTCAAAAAGCTATATGATCACAGGCTGGCACTGATATTGAACTGTATAAAATGTTATCAAATCCATGGCAAGACATTATTTTCATTAATGTTGAGAATATACTGAGCTTCTAACTGGACAGTAAAAGGCCAACACAAATAAATAACTTACTACTCATTTAATCATCTCCAAATCAGGAACTTCAAAACTGAAGCACCACCTTTCATACTGGAGCTGTCAGCATACATTTTTGTATCTCAGCCATATTGAATAAAATTGGCCTATTTTCATTTCTAACTCTATCTCTTTGGGCAAACTGACATGCCGCCATTTTGTTTGAGGAAAGTCACTGGGCTGTCACAGTGGATGTCTGTGTGTTGCACAGACATTAAATAACACTCATGTTCAGCATCTGCAGACTTACTTATATCCCTGGGTCGCTGGTCCCCAGAGCGAGACAAATCAGTAGAGAAGGCTGGGCTGGGCTGAGTGGGAGATGGAGTAGTTAGGAGACGTCGTGTGCTCTCATTGTACGTTGTATTGACGAGAATGACACCAGGCACTTGTACTTCCCCATCAGTGACCAGAGGTTCACTGGCATTTGGTTTAAAGTAGGCCTTTCTTAATGTTCCTGAAAGCCAAAAAGAAAATATGCTTTTAAATATTACTAGAAGTATTTCTTCTTTAAAAATGTTAATCAAAGGCTAAAGCTCCTTTCCCCTGTGTCATGCTGCACAGGCAAACACAAAGCAAGATGGCAGCTGCCACATCCACCTCCTTCCTAAGGGCAGTTGGTAATTCTCCCACCTACTTTCCCTAGCATCCAAGGAATTTAGGACAATCCTACCTCACCTGGGCTAGTGAGTCTTACAGTACTTCTTTTCCACTTTTCTACTTTCTTTTGTGTGTGTGTTAGTACTGGGGCTTGAACTTAGGACCTTGGTGCTGTCCTTGAAGATTGAGGGGGGTTTTGGTTGTTGTTTCTTTTTACTCAAGACTAGCACTCTACCACTTGAGCCACTCTGCTTTTGGTTTTTTGTTGGTTTATTGGAGATGATTCCCCCAGAACTTTCTTTCTCGGGCTGGCTTTGAATCATGATCTTCAAATCTCAGCCTCCCGAGTAACTAGGATTACAGGCATGAACCAATGACTCCTGGCAGCTTTGTCATTTTCTTAATTCTATTTATCCAGGACACAGACTCAGCATAACTCTCTACTGCACCAGCCACCATCAGACACAGCTGCTTTTGTTTCAGCCCTATTGTTTTCTGATCATTTGTATTGTTTCATATAACCGTATTAACTAATATATAACTGATCATATTCAAACTCAAATATTTACCACAACTTCTGTTATAGAAACTAGAAGATATAAAAACTTAATATAGCACCTAATAAAAGGAGAAAGTAAATTACTTTCATATTATATCAGAAACAGAATTATATGAAGTAAGATTATTGATGTTCTCGAGGCCCCTACATTAATAAAGATCCAAATTCAACATAACCAAGAATCACCTAGCTTTGTCATTATGGAGCAGCTTTTAGAAACACTCAAAAGGATCATGTATTTTTAACTCAGTCAAAATAGACAACAGACCACTTCTAAAATATACCACTATAATTGAGCATGTTGACAAAAATAAATGGATATTATATTGATCCATTCATAGAAGTACCCAAGGGAGAATTTTTTTTCTAAAAACAGTGGTAATGAGTGTTCTGATTAGCTCTTGCTTTTATAAATAGTCTTGTGGACCATTAAAAACAAAAGAAATATAAATAAAATGTTTAATATTGGTCTATGGAAAAAATTTCTCTACATGTGTTTGACACCTGGCAAACGTTAACTCCAAAATAGAAAAGCAGCTGTTTTCTGGCTAAGGTCAACAGTGTATGTCTGTGTGTGTGTGTGTGTGTGTGTGTGTGTGTGTGTGTGTGTGTCTGGGGCTTGAACTCAGGACCTGGGCACTGTCGCTGCTCATTGTTTTCCTTCAAGACTGGCACTCTGCCATGTGGGCCACAGCTCCACTCACTTCTGTTTTGGTTTGAGTTTGGTTTTCTGGATGTTAATTGGAGATGAGTCTCATGGACTTTTCTGCCTGGCTGCTCTTGGATCACTATTCTCAGATCTCAGCCCAGTGGAGAAAAGGTAAGCAGCACCCTAGGGAGACTTTTGGATTCCCACCTTGGTGAAATTAGGTTTGATAAAGAAAAGCTGAAAAAAATAAGTTCAGACCCTACCCTGCCACTTCTTCCATCCAATCCATTCTCTCCACACAACCACCAAACACACTTTCTTTCTTATGGTACAAACTCAGAGCCTCAGGTTTGTGAGGCAAATCCTGTACTCCTTGAGCCTTGCCTTAGCCCTTTTAACTTAATTTTTCAGATAAGGTCAGATAGGTTGGTAGGTAGATGGACAGAAGGCTGGATGGATGCATGGGCAGACAGAGAGACAGAGAGATTGTGACAGAGATAGGGATATACATAGATAGTCTAGGCTAGCCTACACATGGCTACTAACTAAAATATTGTCTTGCTTTTTGCCGGCCTGGCCTATAACCATGATTCTTCTGGTGTTCTCCACTTTCTAAGTAGCTGTGATTGCAAGTATGAGTCACCACACTTGGCTTTATTTGTAAGCCAATCATAAAATTAATGAATTAATTAGTGCCCCAATCAGATTGTGTCTTGTCTTTACTCCAACATGCTATGAATTTTATATTTAAAATTTAACCTTTTAAGAAGCTGTCCTTGCCTTAGACAGAGTCCAGTCACCTGTCATCAGCTCTGTTAGCACTTCATCACTTTCCTTGTGGCACTGTGATCATTTCCTTAAAACCCTTCCCTCTCACTGCAGTGGAGAAACCCTGATGTGAAGTCATTGAATGCTGTGCTCAATGTCAGCAGCCCACATCCTGCAGCACTCAATAATGGTAAAGGAGTGAGCAGCATTGATTCAGAGCTCCAGATCTACTCATTTTAGAGAATTCTCAAATCTTTGCCAGTTATTCAGTGGGCAAAGAGTTCATATCCAGAACACATAACGCTAAGAGGAGCTTAAAAGAACAAATGAGCAATAAATAAGTGGGCAAGTAAAAGCAAATGCTTTACCTTCATAATAAACGTTATAATTAACAAAAAAGATTTTCACAAATAATGTTTCTCCCCTTTCCTTCAAATATCATTTGCCCTCTCACAGAGAAGGGAAAGCATCCTATGGAAAGTGTGTCATGGCCAGGAAATGAAAGATCCAGACCCTCAGCCTGGACCTCCTTCTAGAGCTCAGGCATCCATTCCTCCTCTGTCATCTGTCCACAAGGATGGCTCTATCATCAACAAAGGAATCATAAACCTTCTTACTTTTCATTTCCATTTCAACTTCTTTCAAAACCCAAATCCTTATTTTAGAGTCTATATATTTGAATCCATATGGACAATTCAAGTTTTTGCCAAGTTTAGAATTAGAAAAGTAAACTAAAGCTTTGCTGTACCCATTGAGAGGTTGGGTAAGAAAGCAACCTGCTGTTCAGCTCCTGCTAAGGAAATTATTCAAAGGAGTTCAGTTCCCAGCTGCAGAAATCTTTTTTTATTATGTTAACATCATCTATAACGCAAGCCAAGTGAAATTAGACACACACACACACACACACATACACACACACACACACACACACACACACACACACACACACACACAGCCTCTGTATTTGCGAACAGGTTTTAATTATTTTTTCCTAATCAGTAATCCTCATGTCATTACCTCTTTGCCTTTGAAGCCAGAGCTGCTGCTAGCTATACACAACTGACATCCAAAACTCTCTCTACAGCCCTCACTTACCCAGAAACTGAACAGGTTTCCAGGCAAACAGAATTAAGATTTTGCCAGCAAAGCTACATGGTTGTATTGCTAATTACAATGATAAATATCTCAAGTAGTTGACAGGAAATGTTCATTTGAAGAGATGACTTTAATGTGGCTATACCAAATCATTTGGTGAAGAATTTATAAAGAAGAAGAGGAGGAGGGGGGAGAGGGACGGGAGGAGGAGGAGGAAGAGGAGGAGGAGGAGGAAGAGGAGGAGGAGAAAAATGACTATCCAGAAACAGTGGCTCAAGTCTAGTTATTTGGAAGACTAAGACCTGAGGACTGAAATCCAGACAGGAAAAGCCACTGAAATCCAGACCTCCAATTAACCATCAGAAAACCAGAAGTGGAGCTGCGGCTCAAATGGGTAGAGCATTAGCCTTGAGCACAAAAGAGCTCAGAGTCACAGCCCAGGCCCTGAGTTCAAGCTCCACAAATGACCTACCAAAAACATTTTAAAAATATATAAATTTGGGGCCGGGAGTTTGGCCTAGTGGTTAAAGTGCTTGCTTAGCATGCACGAAGACCCGGGTTCAATTCCTCGGTACCACATACGTAGAAAAAAGCTGGAAGTGGTGCTGAGGCTCAAGTGGTAGAGCTCTAGCCTTGAAAAAGTCCAAGGACAGTGCTCAGGCCCTGAGCTCAAGCCCAGGACTGGCAAAAATAAAAATTAAAAAAATTAAAATAAAATAAAAAAAATAAAAATATATAAATAAATAAGAGTTTTAGGGGTGGTATCAATAAATATACATTGTGTTTATAAACCACTTGGTGAATAGTTACTTCTTTGTACAACTACTTAAGATAATTAAAATACAAAAAAGATAATTTTAAAAAGAGGACTTTTGAAAGTGTCTAGAGAAATGCTGTCAACATGTAGGAGTAATTACAAATTAGGAGTTTCTACAATCCTATACTATAAGTACAAAATTCTGCTCTTACCTTATAAACAAGAGGGAAACAAATGTACTTACAAATCTCATCCATGAATATTTATAGCAAGATAACTCATAATGAATTAACAACAAAAAATAACCCCAGTGTCTATCATCGGGTGAATGGACTCACATGAACCTTAAAAACATGCTAAATAACAGAAGCCAATTACAAATCCACTTATTTCCATCTATGGAAACAGAGAGACAGAAAGAAGATGAGCTACTGCATGGGGCTGGAGTGAGGAGATGGAGAGGGTACCCCAGCCCAAAGGCACAAGGCTTCTTCCTGAAAGTGAGCTAATACCAACTAGGTGACATTTGCCCTCCTGGGTGACCACAGAAGGAATCAAACTGTATACTTTTAAGTAGCAAAATGAGGCAGTACTTAATTATATCTCTGAAAATGATATTTGGTTTAATTTAATAAAAAGTAGTTCACTTAAAACATCAAGTGAGTAGCATCCCTCCTCCATAACCAAGGCCTTTAAAATGAGCTTACCATGAGCGGGAAGCTCGTACTGGAGAGATCTTTCCAAGATACACTAGACAAAGCACAACCTTAGCAGCTACTGAGAGGCACTTGAGAAAGAAGAAAGGCAGGCAAACCTGGAGGAGGGTTGACCCTTGGAAGAAGGGAGTGTCAGAGATGAGGTTCAGAGTTGTTTTTGCCACTGAGTTGAGGGGAAGCCACAGCTGACAACTCAGAGGGAACAATGATTCAGTCTCTACTAGAAACCCCCTTCTTTCATGCTGAGGCCCTTCTGACATCTTAACCGGCCATCCTCCTACATGAAGTGTTTTTCCTTCCTTGGTTTTGTTGTTCGTTTGGGTTTTATTTTCATTTGGTTATATGCTGGTCCTCGTGCTTGAACTCATGGTCTGGATACTGTCAATGAGCTTCCTTTCTCAAGGTTTGCCCTCTACCACTTGAGCCACAATTCCATTTCTGTTTTCTTGGTTTGGGGGTTGGTTTTTGTTTTGTTTTGTTTTTTTTCGGTAGTTTATGGGAGATAACAGTCTCATGGACTTTTCTCCCTGAACCACCATCCTCAAATCTCAGCCTCCAGAATGGCTAGGATTTCCGTGTGTTTTGTTTGTTTGTTTTGTTTTTACTAAATCCAGTGTATTTCCAGAATCCTTTCCTTCTCTGACTCTTCTTCCTATATCTCTCGCTCCTCTCTGCTTTTCCCAGCCCTTCAATACCACCATCTTCCAGAGCTGTGATCTCAGTTTTGAATCAATGTAATTTTCTTTCACAGTTCATTGCCTCAGCCACCAGACCCAGTAGGCCAGGGCTACGCCCATCTTAGCCTCCTTCCTAGATGCCTCCAATATATGATAAATCAAATATTATATGTAGTTCCCAATTTATTTTAAATGCCCGTAGAAAGGCTACATGTTGGAGTGGTGAAATCCCCCTTTTATTTGGGCAAGCTTGCACTATTGCATGTATTCAACATAAATGTACTTGAACTGTAATCGGCCAATCCTGCTCTTCATGACTGTCCTCCAGTATCTCTCTCAGAAACCAAACCTCAAATGTGCCATCCATCTGCGCACAGCCACCTCCTGCACATTAATTTTCCATATTAGCAGATGGTGCCTAAATCAACCTGGAAACCTAAGCAGGAAATGCAGGCATCAGCCTTGATCTGCTCTCCTTCCTCACCTCTAAATCCAATCTGTCCTTGACTTCTGTGGCTTTTAATGTATCCATGTGATATGTCAAACTTCTGTCTCCTTTATTTAGATTCCAGTCAGAACCCCAAATTGGCCCTCCTGTTTTTGTTTCTTTGTTCCTCAAATCTAGTATCTAACTGTGTAATCTTTTGTAAATACAAATATGATCAGATTTTTTTTTGGAAAGATCCTTCAACAATAATTCACCAATGGAGCAGTGACTTTCAAGCACTTTTGTCACCAATAAATACAGTCTTTCCTCCATACCTACTAATTCAACCAACTACAAATGAAAGGCAATTGAGGAAAAAAGAATGAAATTGTATCCATTGAAAATGTACTTCATTTTCTTATGATTAATGCCTTTTTAAAGGCATATGTAAAATTTACATAATGTTAGCATTATTGATAGTCTAGAGAAGACGTGAAGTATAAGAGGATATGCTGGTAATATGTAAATTCTATATGTTCATATAAGTACTTGAATATCTGTGGATTTTGGAGTCAGGGAGAGGCACACTGAAGGACAACTTATTTTTAAACAAATACCACATAAAACCCTATTATATGCAAACAATGAGGACCTTTGTTATTGGAATTAAGTTACTTTATAATTTGAAATGTATAATTTTTATAAACCAATTATTCAGAAAATAATAAATCAGTGTTTTAACTAAAATTCAAAGTCATTAATGATTGAACTATATTATCGTAGTTTTGCTATTTATTTCTTCATTTTATTTGATTGCTCTGATGCTTGGTCTTCATTCTCCAGTTAATTGGCTCAAGAGGCACCTAGGAGATTAGTATAGCACAACTCTAAGTATCTTGGTGAAAGTATGTGGAAAGGGAGAAGAACTCAGCTGGAATGTGGGTAGGAACACCCAACAAGGTAGGGAGTCCATGTGGCATTTTTATAGACGGGTGAAAGAGCTGCTCTGCCTCTTGTACCCTTCTACCCTGACTCGCCAATGTCTCTGGAACCATGAGCCAAAGTAAATCTGTCCTCCCATAAATTGTTTTGCTCAGGTATTTTCACAGTGATGAAAAACTGCCAAATACAATTACATATATTCAAAAAATCCTGAGTCATATTCTTAGCTGCCAAAGGCCAGAGCTTGTCATTTTTTTTTCTCCTTCAGTTCCTTCAAACTCGGTCTGTTAAATATTTAAAGAGAGATAGCAAGATGAAATAAATTAACCTGTCAGCATGCATTACTTGGTTGCTGATCTCTGCTTGGTTACAATTTAAGATGCAACGTTTAAAATGTGTTTAAGATCTACTTTGTAAAATGAAAATCAAAGAAAATATTGGCACAGTGCTTCAGCTTCCTCCTCAGAACTGGAGCTCCTGAAATACATTTTGAAAGCCAGTGAAAGCACTAAGTCCTTACAGGCAAGACTCCTATATCATTTGGATTGCATCAATCTAGCAGCATTTTCCACCATTGCCAAATGAGTACCCAGTTTTCTAAGTCCATCTCCTCCTTTAATGGAGTTTAATGGAGTTACTACACTTTTGTACTTGCTGTTTTCTCTGCTGTATGTTACCACTGCACCACTGCCTTCTAACCTGAATTTCTAGTAGCTCTGCCTCCAAAGCACCTCGTCTATAAATATTTATTTTCTATTTTCACAATGTGTCCTCATACCTGATCATCTTTTCCTTCAAACTTCAAGCGCTGGCCAAGCACGGTGGCTCACGCCTGTAATCTTAGCTACTCAGGAGGCCGAGATCTAAGGATTAAGGTTCAAAGCCAGCTCAGGCACAAAAGGACTTGAGACTCTTATCTCCAATTAACCTCTAGAAAATGGGAAGCTCAAGGGTAGGGAGGTAGCCTTGAGATGAAGAGCTCAGGGTCCGCGCCCAGGCTGAGTTCAAGCTCCATGACCGACAAAAAAAAAAAAAAAAAAAAAAAAACCCACACAACTTTGAGTACTGAATAAAAAAAGAATGTAATTGTCCTTGAGTTTTCCAGGATGTTCAATAGCCATCACTTTTGAAATCACTTTAATTAATCAAACCACGAATAAAGATAACTAGTCAAGTGATTACCATGGCTGGGATTGTAGATTAATTTTTTTATCATCAGACAGTCCACAGATAATCCTCTTATTGCTTTGCCCCTTTGGGTTCACTAAATGCGAAGTTGACATCACCCTTCTAGATCATATCCATTTTAATTTCCACTTGACTGCTCTTGACTTGGGGCCTCACTCACCCACGAAGGACAGCAGAATGACCAGCAGCACAATGAGCGCACAGATGCAGGGGACGAGGACCAGCAACAGGAAGCGGAGAAGATTGGCTGTTGCCAGCTTCTGAGAGCAGCCATCACCCATGTTGCTGTCACCAGCTCCCAAGACCTACCAGCAGAGAGGACGGAGAAGCACGGTGTGAATATTCCAAAGCACTTCAATGCATGGGATCAAATGTTAGCTTACAGATTCTGGGGAGCGGCCTTCTCAGGAGACTACTGTGTGTCATGGAAGGCTGGAAATCAGCTCCTCCAAAAGTCACACAACTGATCACAAACTTGTATAAATAAAAAAAAAATGGTAGTAGATAAATTCAGCAATATTCCAGCATTACCATGGCAAGAGCTCACATGAAAATCCAGAGATATAAGCAAAGACCCGATGGTCTGTGGTGATAAAACACGTATAATTATAGAGCTAGCCTTTGTTATTATTTGTCTCTGTGGTTCCAGTTCAAATCTGGATCAATCTGGAGCAAATGAGTTTTCAGCCATGAGTAATTCAGTAAGGTTACCTACTGTGGACCAGGTATTTAGTAACAAGTTTCACAATGAGAAAGAGAATGTCCTGATTGTCAGTTAAACACTAAGAGATCCTGTTACCACCCAGGCTAACTTCATATCCTACCCACTGGCAAAGGTTAAAGCAACATCACATCATGGTTCAAATAAAGTTCTCTTTTTTTTTAATTATATTTTTATTGTCTTCAAGTAGTTGTACAAAGTTATTGTCATTAAATGATCTTAGTTCAGTGTCTTGCCAGAAATGATGCTTCAGAATTATTCATCAGGCCAGGAGTTTGGCCTAGTGGTAGAGTGCTTGCCTTGCATGCACTAAGACCAGGGTTCGATTCCTCGGTAACCACATACATAGAAAAAAGCTGGAAATAGTGCTGAGGCACAAGTGGTAGAGCTCTAGCCTTAAGAAAGTCCAAGGACAGTGCTCAGGCCCTGAGCTCAAGCCCAGGACTGGAAAAAAAATTATTCATCACAAACGGCTAGCTTACACCAATAACATTTTTGACAGAAGTCTGAGATGATACTAAAAGTGCTTCAATTACAAGTTACTTTGCAGTTCCCCCCCTTAATAAAAGCTCCCAATGACTTTTTATTTGGCTCAGACTCCACATTTTTCTCCTCTGACAGTTTCCTAACCTGAACTGTCGCATCTGCAATCTTGCCTTCTAACCTTTTGAGTCCTGAACATTTTTTAAATTTGCATTCCATGTTTCCAGTAGCTGGTGGTGAGCAATGTCTCATCTCAATCTGTCTGAGGTCAAAATTAATTTCCTGCTCTCTCTCCTGATCTCCAAACTAGTCCTCTCCTGATGTCTGTTTGTGTTCACAGAAACTCCACAGTTTTTCTCACCAACTCATGACACACATTACCAGAGTTCTTTCTCTAGCTTTAAAAAAATGACCTTTCAGACAGAACCTTATTCTAATCTAATAGTGTGGTCCTGTAATATTATTAGAATGGCTTGACTAGTCTGTGATCATTTTCCATGGAAATACAAGTAAAATACAAAGTCAACTTTGATGGTTCCAAGTTTCAAGGCACATAATGATCCTCCATTTCTGTGTTATTCACCCATCAGAACGAATTCTCACTCACTAACACATTCAGTCTTTACTAAATATGATGACCACTTCCATAATTTAAAAAACTACCTATAACTGACATTACTTGAAAGAATTTTTATTGTAATGTATAGAGGGGTTACAGTTATAGTCACCAGATAGAAGGTACATTACTTCTCACACATTGATAACTCTTCTCATGTTTTTGTCCCCATATCCCTCCCCTCACAATCATCTTGTTTCCCCCCCTTCACTTTCCGATTTCAAATAAACATATATACAATATACCAGGTAACAAAGCCAGATACTGTAACAATATGAGATTAACCAAAGGGCAACCAAAGAGAAGAGAAATAACATAGTACATTAAGAACAATCACTCAAGGGACCTGGAGTTTGGCCTAGTGGTTAAAGTGCTTGCCTAGCATGCATGAAGACCCGGGTTCCATTCCTCGGTACCACATACATAGAAAAAAGCCGGAAGTGGTGCTGAGGCTCAAGTGGTAGAGCTCTAGCCTTGAGAAAGTCCAAGGACAGTGCTCAGGCCCTGAGCTCAAGCCCAGGACTGGCAAAAAAAAAAAAAAAAGAACAATCACTCAAGATAAAGCTCTTGTTTCCACATCCTGGAGATTCTTTCATTTAGCCTCATCCTATATGGCCTTTGATATCTAGGTTTTGAGCTACTGTAGTCCTCTGCTGGGAGAGTCCTAGGTTTGTACTAATTATGACAAATGAGGGAAACCATGGAGCCTATGTTCCTTTGGGTCTGGCTTACTTCACTTCATATGATTTTTTCCAAGTCTTTTGAAAGAATTTTTAACTTTTGCTTGAGGACATTGTCTCATAGGTTCATGTCTTTTGAGGGATCAGTTGCTCATTTGTAGTATGGAGGACTGAACTTAGGGCTTCACTCACACCCAGTGAGTGCAAACCAGAGCCATGCCCAGTGCTAAATTCATATCTTTTCTGACCCATTTCTTCTAACCTTGCTTAAACTATCAGCCAATATGATATATTTAGACTTAAATTGTAATTGATTTTTAAGAATATAAATGGCCCTAAAATAATCTAACATTTACTATCTATTTGGTTCTATTCTATAGTTCACTTATAGACACACAGAGGTCAGATAGTTGTATCCAGCTTTTGTTACCTTTTACAGGGTGTGTGAAGGGAAAATGTAGAGGGATGAGGAGGTTTGGGGCATTCACAGGAGCATCAATGAAATAATGGTTCAGAGATCCTACAGCAGATATGCAGGGAAATGAAACAAAAAGAGAGAGTTGAGACATTCAAAGAATATTAGAGGAATCCCTGAACAGCCAGTCTCCAAAGATTCAAAGGATGACTATCATGAAAGCAGTTGAATCAGCAAGTGAGGAGTTAAGCAGTGCTGAATTAAAAACATGGAAGATGGGCCAGGATTTTGCCTAGTGGTAGAGTGCTTGCCTAGTATGCACAAAGACCCAGGTTCGATTCCTCGGTACCACATGCATAGAAAAAGCAGGACGTGGAGCTGTGCTTCATGTGGTAGAGCTCTAGCCTTGAGAAAGCTCAAGGCCTGAGACCCTGAGTTCAAGCCCAGGACTGGCAAAGCAAAAAAGGAAGACAAAGACAAGAAGGCTTGCCACTAGAACATTTGACTTAAGAAAATATCCTAGTTAGAAAGATTGTATCATTACATGTTATAAAAACCAACAAGACAGCATTAAAAATAAGCATAGTTCTTAAGACAGAAGAAGCAAGTTTTCAGCAACAAGATGAACAAAACATAAGAATGACAGACTTTAAGACTTGGGCAAGGCTACTTGGAAGTACAATTCTCTGTGTCCTCCCATGCAGCACTGTCTGGGCTGTGCTCATAGTACCAAGGATGAGATCTTGGAAGCATCTTGAGAGAGCGTTACTAAAAGTCCACTGAAAGAAGGCTTAGGGAACATGCTAGTAGCTTATTTCATCTGGCATTAAAATCTGGGGTGCATTGAGTTCAGAGGAACTCCAGGGGCCTCTGGGATGCAACATGTGCAGCAACAGTCTACACGGCCGTAGCGCAAGCATAGAGTCATACTATTAAGATGAAAATGCTGTGATGTTGAGATTCTTTTTCCTTCTCATCATTAAAAGATAGCCATCAAGGGCTAGGAATGTGGCTTTATGGTAGAGTGCTTGCCTTGCAGGCATGAAGCCCTGAGTTTGATCCCTCAGTACCACATAAATAGAGAAAGCCAGAAGTGGCGCTGTTCTCAAGTGGTAGAGCACTAGCCTTGAGCAAAAGCAGCACAGGGACAGTGCCCAGGCCCTGAGTTCAAGCCCCAATTGCAACACACGCACACACACACACACACACACACACACACACACACACACACACACACACAAATCAATTTTCTAGTCACTGGTAAAAATATTTGGAGCATGATTTGGAGTATGAGTATGATAGTACTTGTTGATAGATTGTTATATGTCACATAACTATATACTATTCTGTGAGCCCTAATATTTCCTCCATTATCTCTTTCTTTATGTATATGGAGAGGTTCTTTGCTGCAGAGTTCTAGAGAGTAAAGAGACATTATGAGTTTGCCATGCAAGATTTCCCCTGTAGTACTCTTGTGATACTTTAAGAAAGAAATTTCTTCTAGCATGTAAGAGTCCAAAGTTCATAATACCATCACTCTTTGAGTAAATTTTTTTCAATTCATTCCCTTTAGTAGACCTTTTCAGGGATACATTTCTCTGAATTTTGGCTGGCTAAGTACTCTTTTCTCTACAGTGTCTTATCTGATCCTCCAGTAATAAATGGTATTCTTATCTTTTGAATGACTATTAGCACTTTGGGACTGGCAGTTATGATATATCAATATGACATGATACCATTGATTTCATTAACTATCAAAATGATTATGTTCTTAAATACAGGTATGGACTATGTTAATACATGACAGTCAACATAGTCTGCAAATTTGGATGTACAATTACTACTAGGCAGAGGTTAGGCCAATTTTTATGTGCATGTGGCAGATTTAGTGAGAATTATTTTTGCTTCAAAGTTTATGACAGCACCAAGCAAAAATATCAAAATGTCTTAAGCCAAATCGAGAGGATGGCATGGCAGGCAAAACAGCAGCAGAAATCAATGATCACTCACCCTCTTCCACGGGACTGAAAACAACTGAAAAGAAAAATCACACCAAGTCAACTGTGGGTAAGAATTTGAGACAAATTTAGCCCATCGGTTCTTTGGGTAAAAAGATAATGAACTACAAACACCTTGTGCTCTGCTATTTCAGCAGAACAAGGAAAAGCCAGCAAGAATAATAGGTCATTCCTATTATTATGGCCTGAGCAGAACACGGAGCATCCTTGAAACTATGGGGAGAACACACTGCCATATTATTTATATATTCAAAGGCATGGGGGACTCAGAAACCAGGGCTCCACTTACTGCTGCTGCATATCAGATTAAAGCATTTTCCTGCACAGCCATCATTCCAAACTATGCCTTGAATTGTCTCGGCAAGAGTGTTTCTCCAACTTAGCTCTGCTCACCAAATACAAACATGGAAACCTTGACCCCTGTACCTAAAACAAAAGCTTGTTTTCCACTTTGCTCTTAATCAACCATGAAAGTGTCCCTTCCATGAACTAAAAGTAGATTTACGGAATTAAGAGATCAATCACGTAGGTACTTCTCCAACCAACCATCTGTCAATTCTCCATAATGTTATGTTCCACTACATCAATAAGCAGAGGGCTCCCCAAATCATCCATCAGTGAATTATGCCAAACACAAATGTCTTTTGTTGTGAAGTTTGTTTCTGAATGTCCTCAGAGGCATAAAGAATAAGCATCTGGTTTTCAGTTAGCCTTTTTCATCCCATTTTTTTTCCTGGTATTAACTGAAATTTGTGAAGTTCACATGCCCTTTCTTGAAATGAAATCAGTTCACATCAGAGTACACGGTTCTCAAAGCCAACCCAATTTTTCTTTCAAAAATTAACACAATAACATTAACCAGATAGTTCTCTCACAAATTTCTTCCTCATACATCCCAGAATGGGTAGTCCACAAAATGTTAGCACTGTGTTTACCCCTGTCAAAGAGACGAGATAATAATTATCAAATACCCATACAGCATGCCATATTCATGTTTCTGTGCTAAGGGTCTCATTGTTCAAGGAAGTCTGAAATCTGAAAGAATACATTTTAATGTTTCAGAGGCAGCTTAGGCAATATTGTCTCCAACCACTAGAAATCCAACCAGCTTTATAAAGTCATCCCCTCCTTCTAACCATATCTGCATGTAAGGGACTAAAGTAATGCATGCCTTGTTCCAACCACAAATATTCCAAAACTAAAATGAAATGTGGGTTTTTTTTTTTTTGCCAGTCCTGGACCTTAAGCTCAGGGCCTGAGCACTCTCCTTGGGCCTTCTCAAGGCAAGAGCTCTACCACTTGAGCCACAGCACCATTTCTGGCTTTTATACTATGTATGTGGTACGGAGGAATCAAACCCGAGTCTTCCTGCTTGCTAGACAAGCACTCTACCACTAGGCTAAACTCCTGGCCTGAAATATGTTTTTTTTTTTTTAAGTGATTTTTTTAAAAAAGTTTCTTACAGGTCAGAATATTCTCAATCTTGATTCCTCTCTTAACACAAGGCCTGGTGTTCATGCCATTCAGTTCCTGGGTGAAAAATAATCTTTATTGAGATGTCATCAGAGACAACAGAGGACTTCTTTCAGCCTCAGACTGAACCCTGCTTTCTTCCAAGCAAGGTGGAAGGGTTGTATTTCTATAATAGTTGCATAAGAAGATCTTGGAAAGAAACAACAGACTCTTTCTTATCTTGACAAGAAAGATAAACAGAATCTTGCCTCCTTTTTAGAATGACTTTGCCCTCAATCTCAATCATGTCAATGTTATCATTTTATGAAAGACTCAAATAATAAAAAAAATTCCCTATCAGACAGATTCAATCTCAGGATTCTTTCTATATTTGTTAGAAACTTCTAAAGGACATTATTCTCAATGTATGTTTTGTAATATATACACTAAAGGCAAAAGGAGAAATAAAAGGAATAAAATTTCCTTACGAAATTTGTTTCAAAAAAATGTTTTAAAAATTTTCACATCCTGATGATGTTGCATTTCTAAGAAAATGAGGACAAAGTTCAAAAGAACCTAATATATTACAAAACAAAGTCAAACCTATTTTTTTTACACAGCCAAAAGCAGGCTGCTAAATTTGTGCAAATCTCAAGAGACCTAGGTGACTCAAGATCCTATAACAAGAGATGTGTTACGACGTTTAAAAATTGAAAGAGATTTGCAAAGTGAGTAGAAATCTAAAATATTGACTTTCTACAGCTGAAAATAATCAAGGGGCGCATACAAGACAAAACAGATTTTATGCTCTACAACAATCCATTTCAGGCCTTGTGATGCAAAGTAAAACATAAACAGATGTTCCAAACAGTGAACCTGCCGATAGGAGTTCTGTCATTCAAAAACCCCACTAAAGGATGTTATGCATTAGATGAAGCAATCATTTCTATCTGAAATACCTAGAGCAGAAGGGTGAATTCCAAACCTCACAACTCATCATATGCTCACAATGTTCCATGACAATTCTAGTTGGGGAACAGAACTTCTGTGTTGAACTTCCCATGACAAAACACAGCTTTACTGCGTGTGAACATCTTACCGGCTTGGGTTCTTCTGAAAATGTTAACTCTGAACCTGTTCTGTGCACAGCTGGACTACCTGGTAGAATGATGAGAAAGATGTGGCCTTTGCCCCTCGGGGAGTTGAGAACCCACCTCCTAGGAGATATACAGCATTACGACACCTGGAATGAGGACAGTGATGCAAACAGTGATGCCAGTCCTTTGGCTTGAACTCAGGTCCTGAGCACTGTCCGTGGGCTCTCTCAAGGCTAGTGCTCTACCACTTGAGTCACAGCACCACTTCCGGCTTTTTCTATATATGTGGTACTGAGGAATCAAACCTGGATCTTTGTGCATGCTAGGGAAGCACTCTACCACTAGGCCAAACTCCTGGCCCCCAAACGGTATTTCTTTGAGCATTCGTCTTATAGCATACATGCATGTGGTGGCTGAAGGAAGGAGTTCAAGGAAGTAATCATATCATTGGTATTTTGATAAGGACAATTTTTCACTGTCAGGATTCTCTTAATGAACATTTAGTATGTCTGACTAACTAGTAATAATAATAAATAATAGCATGGACCCACCTAAACACATACTGCCAACAATATTGACCAACAAACAGGTCCTGTATTACCCTAGTTGTGGCCACCGGGCCACTGGGCCATTGCACATCATTTACTGAGCATCTCTCAGTCATCTCTGCTTTCTGGGTCCAAGACAGGGTCCTAAGCAAGCCAACTTTGCACTTTCTATCGTCTTCAAGTAAGATCAGAGAGCTATCTTTTATCCACAGAGATGGCAGATTTGTTTTTCTTGTTTAAGCATTATCTTTTCATTGTAACCACTATTCCCACCTGCCACATCAAACAACACTGAATTTTAATGTCAACATCAGTTTTTTAAAAAGTGATATATTATTAAGTCCTTCAATACCTGACAACAAGCCAGAAGGTGGCTCATGCCTGTAATCCTAGCTGTTGAGAAGGCTGAGATTTGAGGGTCATGGTTCGAAACCAGCCCAGGTAGGTAAGTCCCTGAAACTCTTATCTGCAGTTAACCACCAAAAAGCCAGAATTGGAGCTATGGCTCAAATGGTAGAGTGCTCTCCTTAAGCATAAAAACTCAGAGACAGTATCCAGGTCCTAAGTTCAAGCCCCAGGACCAGCCCAACACACAGATACATATATAAACAGAGAGTGGGGGGGGAGGCAGGGAAAGAAGGGGAAAGGGAAAGGGAGTGGGAGAAGGAGAGGGAGAGAGATCTAACAATGTCTACATTAACCAGGAATCCTCAGAAATAAAAAATATACATAGAGTAATTATGCTTTGGGAAGATAAAGCATAAGGCTTTGGGCCTTTGTGGACCCATACCAAGCATGGTCCATGCAGAACTGCACACTTCAGACAATACGTTTCCTGAGAATATTGGTTCAGTGTATTAGCTGAGACTGAGTATAAAAACTTCCTCAGGTCCTTGAGATGAGCAGAAAAACGTGTGCTGCCTAGAATCCACAAAGAAGCTGCGATCCTTTGACTCTTAAGGAAACCATATATGAGCTTCTGGCAGTCTCGGGATAGACAAATCTTTGATTTAGTCAGTTCTAACCAATAACTTAAAACCAATAAAATCCAGTCAAATACAGAAACCCTCTATAATCTTACAAGTATTCTAAAACAGTCCCAAAGCAGTGAAGCCAGTAGCTCAGCATTTGGGAACATGTACAAAGTATGAAAGTACAGCTGTAAGCACACAGCTTCTAGCAAGGGTGATTTCCCTCCTGGTGTGTTTGTTCTCTTTTCCAGTGTAACCACTGAGAGATCCTTCAATCACTGCTCATGCAGGTTGACTATAAGAAAGACACAAGAAAGACAGAGAGAGCTCTAGGACCAAAAGAAAGTGAAAGCTAGAGTAGAAATTGGGAAAGTCCATGTTAAAATGGGCCTGGAAATTGGGAGGAAGAGGAAGAGGTTGCCATTGAACAGCAAAAAATAGGACCAATTGGCTTGGGTCCTGGGTAGTGTGACCTGAGAAAAAGCCTTGGTGAAGAACTAGAACTAATAACTTTGAATAAAACTAGAACTTTCAGATTTCTACATTCTCCAAGAAAAAGAGATTCCACTTAATAGCCCAAAGAGTAAGAAAAAAAAAAGTACTCTGGCTCATCCCTGTAATCCTAACAAATAAGAAGGCTGAGAGCACAGGATCAAGATTCAAAGCCCCTGGGCAGAAAAGTCTATGAGACTCTTATCCACATTTAACCAATAAAAAGCTGGGAGTGGACTTGTACAAGTGGTAGAGTGCCAGCCTTAAGCACAAAAGCTCAGGGACAGCACCCAGATCCTGAGTTGAAGCCCCAGGACACCAGCGCGCATGCATGCACACGCGCGCGTGCACACACACACACACACACACACACACACACACTTCAATAAAGCCTACCACCCATGAAAAAATGATCTGTTAAACCATGCTAAGAGGTAGAGAGTAAAATTGACTAAATTTAGTACTAAATGTTAGTACTAAACATACTAAATATTTATGATCAGTGTCTATTTTAGACACTGATCATAAATTCTTAAATTCCTAATACTTTTTAAGAATTATGTAACATTTCTTAAAATTATATGAAGCCAATGATAAAAAGAGGCTTTAAAAGTATAGATTGTAGTGTCAATCATATTTTAAATTCGATTTCAACATTTCTCCATAGTTAGCATGGTAAATAACATACTTTTCAAATACTTCTTGAAAGCCAGGCATTGGTGGATTACTCTTGTAATCTGAGTTATTCAGTAGGCTGAGATCTGGAGATGAAGGTTTGAAGCCAGTCCCAGCAAGGAATTATGGAAGCCTCCTATCTCTAATTAACTACCAAAAAGCCAAAAGTGGAACTGTGGCCCAAATGGTAGCGCTCCAGTATTATGAGGGGGAAAAAAAGGCTAAGGCACAGTTCCTAGGCCCAAGTTCAAGCCCCAGTACACATTAAAAACAACAACAAAAATGCTTTGAAATGGCATTTCACAAAGAATACATAAAACTTGTCAATTGCCTCAAGTTCATTTCCTATGCTGAAGCTGTCTATACTTTGAGACAAAAACAAACATACAGATGATAAATGTTTCAAGTATACTAGATATTATGAATCTAGCCAATTTTCTTATGAAGAAGATCCCAAATTAATTTTTTATTTTAATGTTTAATACTTGCCTAACCTGATACATCAACTTTTAAACTTCCCCCAAGCGATACAATTAAGAGTTTTGACTGTGAATTAACTCACTGTAAATAAGCCTGTTTTCCATTCAAGAAATTAGAAGAAAAGTCTTTTATAAATTAACTGTTGTTCACTTTTAAATTGCTGTCATTGTAAATCAAGTTTGTCTTTGTGAAGCCATATAAGAAAAGAAAAACGTAAATCCCACAAAACTACCAAAATTTTTACGCTTATCCTCCTTTAAAAAAATTTAAACTATTTACATAATTACAGAAACACCAGAAGAATAAGCCAAGGAACTTTCTATCTTGTACCATGTGAACTAACTTGCTAACCAGATGCCCCATTCTTCTGCAATCTATTAGTGAATATTTCTTACAGAGTAGAGTATTTCCCTATATAGCTAAACTATGGCCATCAAAATCAGGAAATTACACAGATACATTACTATACCACCTGATTCTCTGCATTGTGTTTCCAATGTTTTCAATAATGTTCAGCATAACGAAAAGCTCTAATTTAGAATCATGCGTTACACTTAGTTTTCCTGTCTTTTCTTGTCTTTCCTGTCTCCTATGGCTTGAACACTTGGTAGTTTGCTTACTAGTTACTCAATAGAGTATGTCTCAATTGTGGTTTATGGTTACAATCTGGCATTTTAGCAGAAATACCACACAAGTTCAATTAAAAAGTATTTTGTGGCAAGGTGTTTTGAAACTTTAATATTCTTTCACTTCCTATTTTTTCTTTTATTTACTTGAACTACATGGGCTCTTGGCTTTCATTTAATTTCATTGAATGGCTTATATCTGCTAATACCATTATTTATTTCAGTATTGAATTTGCCTTCCATTTGACCAGTAAGAGCCCATTCAAGCTGGCTTGTGTGTGCCTTTGACTTGCCCTCGTCATTCTCTGGACATTTCTTTGCTTTCTGGAATATGTTTGTGACTCATCTTATAATGAGCTATTTCTCCAAGGACCTGGATTCCTTTTATTATAAAAAAAAATAGTATTTAAAAGGCAAGACCTGACTGGACTCGTGTCTGTACTCCTAACTACTCAGAAGCCTGAGATCTGAGGATCTTTGTTCAAAGATAGCCCAAGCAAGCAAGTCTGTAAGATTCTTTTTTTTTTTCTTTTTTTACTAGTCCTGGGTTCAGGGCCTGAACACTGTCCTTGGACTTTCTCAAGGTTAAGCTCTACCACTTGAGCCTCAGCACTACTTCCGGCTATTTTTTTTTTTCTGTTTATGTGGCACTGAGGAATCGAACCTGGATCTTTGTGCATGCTAGGCAAGCACTCTACCACTAGGCCAAACTCTGTGAGATTCTTATCACCAATCAAGCACTAAAAAAGCTGGAAGTATATGTGTACCTCAGGTGGTAGAGTGTCAGCCTTGAGTGAAAAAGCTAAGGGACAGCATTCTGGCCCTCAGTTCAAGACCCAGTATTGACATTAAAAAAAAAAAAATTTGCGTGTGGCACGATCCAGAGCAGAACTGGAATGATAATATAAAATATCCACATCATCATCCTGGGCCTTGGCTCCTAATAAGAGGGCCAAATGGGGCATGGCAAAGCCTGCTGCCTGGCACTGGGCACAGCGAGGAGATAGCTAGGGCCCTGCGATCTCACCCAGTCCCAGAGCCTGCCCTCAGTGAATGCCCTTCCAGACCTGCCTAGCTGATGCTATTCTTTTTCCATTCTTTTTTCTCTCCAAACACACACAGAAGAGCTTTCCCAGCTATTTGAACACAGTGGGTTGATCATGTGTGTTTCAGGCTGTCCACAGCAACAACTGGGGCCATCACAGATACTCTGCTAGTGGAGTTGGTCCTCCACTCAGACACACAAGAAGAGCTCATTGTAGGACATCCCCCCCACACACACACAAAGCATGAAAGCTCTTTTCCTAGCTGTCCTACCATTTCTCCTATAAACACACCATGGATTCCATGTCTTCATCATCTTATCTCGGTACACATTCTGCACTTCAGCTGTCATTTTTGCAGTTACAGTGTGACAGCAAAATCAGCTAGAAAAAATATACAATTCAAATCAAATTACTTCTTTACACACTGTGTGTGTGTGTGTGTGTGTGTGTGTGTGTGTGTGTGTGTGTGTATGTGAGGCAATCACTTACTACTGAGTGACATTCCTCCCCAAACCTTCTGGAATGTTTGTTCTATGCAATATTTCTTGGCCACAGTTGTCCATGGGTAACTGAAACCATGGAAAGTGACATCACGGGTAACATAGGACAATGATCATGGCTATTTCTGGACCTGACTCTGTAGAGAGAGAAAAGACCAATTTGGATAGTTTCTTTTTAATGTTTTTCCACTGAGGTAAAAAGTAACTTGTTGGGAAAGCCTGAGAAACTCTCTCACCAAGACTCTTTACAGTCTATCTTTTCAAACACATTAGGGAGCCCAGCTTCACTGTTCCAACAAAGGCAGGACAAGTCGCTGTCAGGCTGTAGAACATATTCACCAAGTCTAAAGTTTAACCACAAAGGCCACAGAGGGAGAAAACTTGTCTCTTAAGTTTGTCCTAACCCTTCTAGGGAATGAAATGGCACAGCTGAGCACTCCTCTGTCATTTCTGGCTTGTCAAATCCTTCCCCATCTACCCTCCTCCCCTAAACTGGTTACCCAATTGGGCACTGGGTGTGAGAGCTTTGAGGGGCTCCCCGGGGATATTTTTAACTTGGCATTTTCTGCTGACAGACTTTTCTCTCGGGCAAGCCCCAGGTCCTGGGGATTCACTCCAGCTGGGAAACCTGAGAACTCAGTGGGTCTGTGGTAAGGGATGTATTTTTAGCTGAGATTTGGGGAGCTTAGCATTGTCGACTACTTTATAGACCTCAGGGTGGGAAACACAAAACCAATCCAAGACAGAGGAGCAGGAGCCACGTGCTGAAGTTCTACATTACTGAGTGGTATATATTCCACATTTTCTTAATCCATTCCTACTAAGGGGAATCTAGGTTGGTTTCATATCTGGGTTGGCTATGGTAAATAATGCTGCAATGAACATGGTTGTTCTGGTAGCTTTAGTATGGCCTTGTCTGGGCACATTTGGGCAAATGCCTAGAAGTGGGATTGCGGGGTTATAGGAGATCTCTATGTTTAAGAGGGCCAGAGGAAGCCAACCTTCCCCGGCATTTGGGTGGCCCCCATCCCAAACAGGTGAGGCCTTGGGGCTCCTCCTACAGGCCAGGTTTTGGAGGAAAGCCCTATGTCTACATCCAACCTGCATAACCTGCGTCTTTTTCCAAGTATGGATGGAGGGTGGGGACTCCATCCTAGATTACTAGATTAGAAATTCTGACAAGAGGTTCCCAACAATCCTTGAGAGATCAGGTCTCCAGGAAACGCCCACTGGTATAGTCACAGTCACTAACATCTGTAGATCAGAACCTTGTGAAACCCACATAGCGATAATTACTTTTAATCAGTACACCTTTATTTTTTAAAACATTTTTAGATGTACAACCCATTAAAGTAACTTTTCTAAATCATTTTTCTGCTATATTTTGTATCCTAATGGGGAGAAAACAAAAACAAAAACAAAACTCCCTTGTTCATGTTCAACATAGTGATAAGACATCAGTTGGGTTTTTTCTACTAAAGGCTGTAATAAATTAGTCTCAGAAAGAATACATCCATACTAACGAATCCTGATTAGCTGACAATGGATTCCTTAAACCTAGCTGGGATGAAGCAGCTCTGATTGTCTGAAATGATATATTTAGAGGAACACCTTCTCAACATAGTCTGCAAACAACAGTAGGATGCATATATTGGTAATATATTAGCTTCCTATTGCTGTGTTAACAAATTACCACAGACATGACAGGTTCAAACAACAAAGAAGCTAGAAATAAATCTCATTGGGCCATTGTCAAGGTGTCATTGGAGCTGTTGCCATCTGAAGGCTCTGAAAATAGATCTGGTTCCATGATTTTTTTTTCAGCTTGCAGTGGGTACCTAGATTTCTTAGCTGATGATTCTCTTTCAGTATCTTTAAAGCACAACTTTCCAGTTGTATTTCTCTTCTCATCACTGTCTCCTGCAGTTCTGACACTCTGCCTTCTTCAAAGGGCATTGTCAGGCCCTCACCAGTCAGGAAATTTTGGATGACTTTCCATCTCAACCTCCCCGACTTTATCACAGCAGCACAGTTTCTTTTTCCATATAAAGAAACACTCACCAGCCTCAGGGATAAGGACTCGGTTATCTGTGGGAGCTAGCTCTAGTTCAGCTCTAGTTTATCAAGCACAGTACCTACTAGCCACGTGTGACTACTGAGCACTCGAAATGTGCTATAAGCACTAAAACTCAAGAGACCTGCTTGCCATAACTCAGACCACTTCTCCTGCAAGTCACCGTTCTATGGCTACTGCTCAGGGGAGGGTCCTGCCTGCTTCAAACATACCAAATGAACCAATCACCATCTGACAAATTACCAAAAGGGAAGAAAAACAGTCAGAGAGGAGCGAGGCCTGATCAAGTCCTACACAACAATTTTTGGGTTCCATTGCTCACTCTCTGGAGTGGACTTTCCTTTTGCCAAAAGAACACTTTCCAACTGTGAAAAAGAGAATGGTGAAACCTGTTATTTAAAAAGATAAAATATTTAAGTAATGTTGATATTGATTACCCCTTAAAATTATGAAATGCTGGGTATATTGTTATACAAAATGTTTATTAAAGGTGAATTCATCTGTTTCTTTTTGTTTGTTCTAATGTCTCTACTACACAATTTTAAATTACATCCATGGCTATTTTGGTTATATTTCTATTAGATGGGGCTTCTTCCATAGATCATAAAGAAATGTAACTTTAATTGCTTTACTTTTGTCATACTCGTAAAGAGCCTAGACTTTGGAAGCAATGTTTCTTCCTTTTTTTTTTTAATCTTCTCTAGAGAACATTAAAGCCCCCAGAATCCAGGATGCATCTGAAGAGGAATATTCTATTTTTTAAATATTTTTATTGTATTTAATAAAAGGGTTACATTATATTTGCCAGATAGAAGATGCATTAATTCACATACATTGATAACCTTCCACATGTCTTGGAGAAGAGTAATATTCTATTAGGGACGTGCACAACTAAGGACAAGAGTCACAACAATGACAACAACAGCAAACGTTTATCTAGAAACTTGGGTTCTTTAAAGAACTCTCACAAAACTTTCTTTCAGTGAGTGCTCATTACAGTTCCATGAGAGAAGCACTGGTCCCACCTTCCAGGGAAGGAAGCCAAGACTAAAAGGAATGGATTTGCCAGAGAGGCACCGACTCAGCTAGTGATGAGTCTACCTGGGCTTCGTGGGCCTCTGTATCCAGGCTTGTTGAGCCTGACTTCCCTTGGCCCTCTAAGGAATTTTCAGTCCAAGTAAGAAACATATACTCTTCACTAACAAGCACTGCGAAACAGCTTTCCCTCCAGGCCTCGCTCACTGCCCAAGGCCCACTAAACAATTTTCATTTGTCACCACAATGAAACTTACTTCCCATCTAGTCTTCCATGTGATGACCCCAAGGCACAGAAATCATTGATAGTCCAATCTGCATACATACATATCCATAAAACCCTGCCAGCTGTGCAGGCCACGCCTTCTCCATAATAAAGCCTACCTGTCATTGAGATCCCTCTTGACTATGACTCTCATGGCTTGTTCAAGCCTTAGCTTGGTGTGTGTTATTACCTTATCAGACTCTATTTCTTGAGTCGTTTCACTTTCATCTTCCTAAATTTCAGAGGTCCTAGAACTTTAATATCTCTCTGTCTCTGTCTCTGTCTCTCTGTCTCTGTCTCTGTCTCTGTCTCTGTCTCTCTCTGTCTCTCTCTCTCTCTCTCTCTCTGTCTCTCTCTCTCTCTCTCTCTCTCTCTCTCTCTCTCATTCTAGAGTTAGAACTCGGGGCCTTAGACTTGCCAAGTTCGTGTTCTATCATTTGACTATGCCCTCAATTGGCATTTTTCCTTTAACTCCCAAATTTCTATTCCTTTGCTACTCTGAGCACATTTTATATTTCTTTTTTTAAAAAAAAAAAATCTTAGCCCAGTGACTCACACCTGTAATCCTCACTACTCAGATTCAAAGCCAGCCTGGGCACAAAAGGACCTGAGGTGGTAGCCTTGCGCTGAAGAGCTCAGGGACAACACCCAGGCCGAGTTTAAGCCCCATGACCCATCAAAAAAAAATAATAATCTTCATGAAAGTTGGGTAAATGATACAGAACTTGAGGAAGAAAGGGTAGAAAATTACAACAGAACTCACTAGATACTGATGAAAGTGACTCTACAACTCCCGGGGGAGGGAGGGACTAGAGGGAATGAGGGAACAGAAGGCACTGTAAGAGAGATGTCCTCATTACCTAACTCATGTCACTTGTGCAATCACCTCTATGATAACAATAAAACAAATTAAAAAAGACCACGGCTGCACGCAGTCAATCAGGCAAAGCCACTGGGCCACCTTCCAGCAGGTGTGGGGGTCCCTAGCGTGGCCTGAAACTGCTCTCCAACACCCACCTGGGGCTTGTGGGCTTGGGGACCAGTCCCTGCCCAGCTCCTGTGCAGGCCTAGGCCCTAGAGCAGGCCTCACAGCCTTCTGAGCCGAGGCACAGTACTGGAGACTGGAGAATGTGGCCTGGTCCCCGCCTGCCCACCCACACACGCTTCAAAAATAAGTAAGGATCTTATTTCGTTAACTATCTGTGTAAGATAGTTAAAGATAGTTTCTACTTTCTACTGTGTCTAACTCTTCCTCAGTGTCACCCAGGCACCCCTGGCTCCCACTTCGCCCACTTTGGTGGAAGACTAGATTTCAAGGACTGTCCCTCCCCTTCTTACCAACCCCTACCTGCTGCACATGCAGGTGGAATGGTAGATTTTGACCTCCCACTGGAGCAGACACACCCAGAAACCTGGATCTGACCTTTACACAGCACCCCACTTCGCTCTTAATTGCCTTAAGCAATTAATTGCCTTAATTGCCTTATTCGAGTCTCTGCTTCTGTCAGCCCGTGACCTTCTTCCCTGTCTCTCTATGTTCTCTTTTACAGTATGTGGTACCAATGCTTTGTGCATGCTAGCCCAGCACTCTCCTGGCCTTTTTTTCTTCTTCTTTCGGTAGGCCTGGGGTTTGAAGTAAGGGCCTCATTTATGCAAAGCTGGCACTGAACCATGCATAGCAAGCCTCCAAACCATAGATTTTTACATATGACCCAAGGCAGGTGTAGGTAAGGCTTGTGGGATTCCCAAAGTAACAGTAGATCCACTTTTAGCATCTTGCTGTCTCCCTCCAGGGCACTGGTTCAAATTCAGGCAGAGTGACTCATATGTGTTCTTTTCCCTGAGCTCTTGGTGGAAAGTTTATTACTGAGTTACAAACTTAGTTTCCCAGTTGCAGGGATCTTTGTTTTTCTCGCTGATCTCCAACTGCCTAGGAGCCTGCTTCCACACAGGTAAGTATTTTCCTTCTTTTGTCCCAGCAGTGCTGTTAAATGCTGAGGAGCTATGGTTATGGTTCTTTAGATCTAACACCCGGCTTTCATATCTTGGGGGATCAGTGACCTAGAGAGAAAAGTTCACACTCAGTTATTTGTAAGAATAGTTTTCACTACTACAAAGCCCCCAGTTAAGAGTCCCTGGGACCTGGGCTGCTGTGACACTAGAGCAAGATGATATCTCCATGGTTTCATAGGTAAGTGTCAGAGCTACAGAGGGCTTTCCTTAAAGTGCTGGAGGTGGAAGTTTCTCTTCAACCTTGCCATCAGTCTAAAAATCTACATAAGCATTAACAATGTGATACCAAAATGGTCTTTCCAACTGGCACTACATTTTCTGTACTCGTAACCAGTCCCTGGCTCTTCCTTCTCCACCTATATCACCTGCCATCTTTACGAGGTTCCAGCACCAATAATGAATGGCAAGATGGATCACCTGCAGGACTTCCCCAGTCTCCACCCAGCTGAATCAAACACTGATATGTTTGGCACCACCAGTGTTGATGATTTGGACATTGTAAATACTCAAACATCTGCTGAAAGGTGATAGGCAAGCGTCAGCAGGCTGAGAGGAAAAGAGAATTTATAGGCACTGGGCACCTTCAAGCAGAGCCCAGAACTAAGACTGGGCTGCTTTTGAATACTGGGGAATAAAGCAGACAGAGCCCCAGAACATCATCGGTGGCCCCTTCTTAACTCAAGAGAAAAGGTTAGGAGACGGGAGACAGAGCTGGAGGCAGTGACAACTTAGATAAGAACTGCCCATTCAGCAATCCGAAAATAACTCACCCCCAAAGATTCCACACCCAAGTGGAAAGCCCACATTTAGCCAAACATTAATTGTTCAACCTGCACAGGAACTGTCTCTCCGAAGAATATAAAGTACCTACAAAACTGCTGTAAAGCAGATTTAGCAGCACAGAAACAGAATAAACAGTTAGAAGGTGAGAAATGGAGACAAGGGAAGGATGCAATCATACTGGATTAGAGTGAGTCCTAAATGCAGCCGGACTGTGTGTCCTTCCAGTAGGAGAGAACACAGGGAGACAGAGAAGGTCATGGGCCAACAGAGGCAGAGACTCGAATAGGGAAACTAACTTCAAGCCCATGCTCCTTCTACCAGAACACGCCCACCACTCTTTCAATCAAGGCTTCTTCCTTCTTTGGATCCTCTGAGAAGCTGTGCGTGTGTGTGTGTGTGTGGTGTGTGTGTGTGTGTGTGTGTGTGTGTGTGTGTGTGTGTGTGTGTGCACGCGCGCGTGCGCGCTCCTTTCAGAAACAATCAACAGGCTCTCTGAGGGCTCTAGTATTTCCACCTTTGGTGAACCAGCACTGCTTTCCACTAGGTTACACTGAGTAAGAGGAGCAACAAGGACCTGGAGTGTCATGAAGACCTTGTTTAGTAGGTGAGAGATGACAGGTTAAACTCCCTTTGACCCCAGATCCCAGGGACACAGAGATTTCAAATGAAGCTCAGAGAGAGTGACCAACCCTGCCACATTTCTGGAGATTCTGGGCTGCTCAGCTCTCTCCCTTCCCCCACCTACCACAGCCCCACCCCATTCCTAACTGCCCCCCCACTCCAATAATGGAGGAGGCCAGCGGGGGGGCTACTTAGCTGTCTTGGGAGGAAATCTACATGAAGCTATGTAATGAGGACCTACAAGGGTGATTTTTTTTAAATACAAAGGCTTAACTTCACTCTGGCCTGCAGTTACCGAATGGATAACTAGAAAGCATGATAAAAGCTTCCCCCTTCTGGATGGCTTCCTTTGGGTCAGATTCCTCCTCAGCTCTGCACATGAAAATGCTCATCTTTTAAGAAATATCTCTAGAAAGCTCACGGGCTTTTAAGAAATATTTTAAGAAATATCTCTAGAAAGCTCAAGGCTGGCTAGCCTCAATTCCCCTTACCCCACCTGCTTTCAGGCTGAAAGGCCTGAGATACAAGTAATTAAGGTATTTTCAAGTTTTGCAGGAACATCACAAGCCATGGACTGCCGACACCAGTTTTTATAACCCCCATCCCAGATGCCTCCACCTCCCTGGCCCTGGGGAGAAGCTGGAAGTTCCCAGTTGTTGCTCCACCTGCCTGAATCAGAGAGCCTGGCAGGCAGTCTGTGCCTGGAGCAAACGCCCCACGTCAGGAAGCTGGAAGGGAAGCAGCGGAGCACTCAGTGGTGCTGTCCGAGCTCCAGAAAAGGGATGTGGTCTCACGGAGAGCCAGCAAGGACACTGTGCGGATGAAGGATATAAATGTGCCCGGCAGGCTTCAGACTCAATCGCTGCACATTCTAGTTCCTAGAGATATATTTAGAGGCTTAATAAAGCATGCCTTCATTTATCTCTTGAAGCTACTGGAAGGTTAAATTAGACTTTTATGTGGGTATGATGATCCTAATCTGCAAGGAACTTTCTAGAAAAACCGCACAAGAAAGAGGAGGAGGGAGGAGGAGGAGGAAGAAGAGGAGGAAGAAGAAGAGGAGGAGGAGGAGGTGGTGGTGGTGGAAGAGAGAGAGGAAGAAGAGGAAGGAGAAGGAGGAGGAAGGGGAGGAGGAAGAGGAGGAGGAAGAGGAGGAGGAAGAGGAAGAAGAAGAGGAGGGGGGGGAGAGGAAGAACTGCTCAGCCATAGGGAATCTTGAGGCGCTCACCTGAGTAGCTAACACTAGCTCATGTCAGGGAGACTCGTGGTATCCTGGGAAGGAGTCTAAAGCGGAGTAAAGGCTCGGCCGGCCTCTTGGCAGACATCTCACCTTACCAGCCCTGGAAACCTGGTGTGGGGACTGGTTCCTGGCTTCTTCCCATTCTCTTTGGGATATGCCAAAACGAGGGCTTAGAATGCGTCCTCGGCTAAAAATCGCCGGGTGCCCCGTCGCCCCTCTCCCTGTAGGGGCTCGGCGTTGCCTCGCAGCTTCGCTCCCCTCGGTGGAGATGGACGGAGCCCCCGCGCGGGGATCGGTGTGGACGGGAGTCGTCGTCCCCGCAGCCTTTGTTCTGTCGCGGGCGGCGGGGAAATCTCTCCAGGAATTGCGGGACTGGTTGCCCGCGCCGCGCGCCCGAGTCCGGCCGAAAGCGGCCGCACCGCCCAGCCGGGGACGCCCGCCCGGAGCGGGGCGCCGGGACGGTCCCAGCGGGTCCCACGCCGCACCACCGGCCGCCCGCCCCTCTGCCCGCCCGGTGTCCAGGGGCGCTCGCCCGGGACCCCCGCCCGAAGACCCTGGCCCTCGCCAAGGGTGCCGACGCGGATCCGGAGCCTGCAGGTGGCTGCACATCCGACTCGGGCCCCGGAGGCTCGCGGACCGGTGGCCCGCGGCGCCCTTGCCTTCCGCCCCCCTCGGAACCGGGAGGCGGTGCGGAGCGGCGGGGAGCCTCGCGCGCCCCGGCCGCAGACCCTGCGCCCCCCGGCGGGCGCGCGGCACCTACAGAAAGTTTGCTGGCGGGGACCCCGGGAGTCTTCCCCGCCCGTGCTCCGCCGCAGGGACGAGCGCGCGTCCTGGGCGCGGAGGCCGGGGGCGGGGTGGGGGGGGACGCTGCGGAGGGCGCAGGGAGGACGCCGGGCACCCGAGGGGCTGAGGTCCCCTCCGCTTCCCCAGCGCTCAGCCCGCCAGGTGCGTTGCCCGGCGCGGGGCGGCACCGGCTCCGCTGGAAAGGTCGCCGCCGGGCCTCGCCGAGGAGCGCAGCATCTCCGGACTCAACTCGTCCTCCGGTGGCTCTGCCCGCGGCCCCAGGGGACGGGCGCGCGTGGGGACGGGCGCGGGGGGCCACACCGGAGCTCACCGACGACGGGGCGGGGAAAGGTGGCACGCGGGGTCCGGGGTAGTGCTGACCCTGCCTCGCCGGGACGCAGAGGCCGGGGAGGAGCGGGGTGGCTGGCAGAGCTTACCGGCGGCGGCGGGGCCCCGGCGCGGCGGCAGCGCTCCTCCGCAGCCAGGCCGCGGGACGGCTTGGTGAACATGCCTCGCGGTGGTCACTCGGGTCTCTCTCCCGCGGGGCCCCGGGAGCGACACCGCCGTCGCCCTTCTCCGCGCACTTCAAGGGACCGGAGGCCCACATTTTGTCTGCTGGGCAGACCCCACCCGCCGACCACTCCCCTCTCTTCAGTCACGTTTCTGGGTCCTACCCCTCACCCCGGAGACAGGGCCGCCAGAGCCCAGTTCCCACCAGTCACTCCCCTCCACCCAGGCTACCTACACTCCAGGACAGCCGCGGCACAGGGCAGGGCACCCTGGAAGGGACGGCACGGAAACTCCACTCTTTTCCATGTCACACTCGAGACCGGTTCCTTTTAGGCAGAACGTTAGCCATGTTAAAATCAAAATGACTTGCAGACACTGGCAATGAAATACCAAGATACCTTTTTTTTTTAATGAATGTTTTGAAAGCAAATATCATCTGCATTCGCAAATGGAATACTTACCTGGTGTAGGTTTAGTGAAGAGTGTTTGCTTGAGTCTCCCAGGGTGAGGGAGAAGCCCGGGCCTGTATTCACACGTTTTGTTGGGGATTGTCTGCCAAGGGCATTCTCAGGTAGAACTAGGGAGTCCACAAATCTGCCCGGCGGGCACTCAGAAATAAGCTGCTTTTCCTAAAGCACACTTAAGGACTGGTAGGATTTACAATTGCAAAAAAAATTAAATAAAATAAAATTACATTGTCACCTGAGGTCAAAGACAGTTGTTTTCTTTTTTGGGAGGCAGGGGGGAGATTGAGGAGCTCATTTTTCCCCTCCTCAGAAATTGCATTATTGAAACTCAGCTTAGGTTGTAATAGAAACTTCTAAAGTAACCCAAGAAATTATTGGATAGCTAGATCTAAATTCATTATTTAGAAGTCACATATAGTAACAAAATATGTACCTGTCACCCGCCCCTTAAATATCATTCCTTCCACAAAGGTACACATAGGTAAAGTGGAGGGAATGGGCTAGAATTGTTCCTGAAATGAGATGCAGTAGTAGGAAAAGAAAGAAAAGAGAGAGAGAGAGAGAGAGAGAGAGAGAGAGAGAGAGAGAGGAAAAGAAAGAGAAAGAAAGAAAGAAAGAAAGAAAGAAAGAAAGAAAGAAAGAAAGAAAGAAAGAAAGAAGGGAGGGAGGGAGGGAAGGAGGGAGGGAGGAAGGAGCGAGAGAGAGAGAGAGAGAGAGAGAGAGAGAGAGAGAGAGGAAAAGAAAGAAAGAAACAAAGAAAGAAAGAAAGAAAGAAAGAAGGGAGGGAGGGAGGGAGGGAGGGAGGGAGGGAAGGGAGGGAGGGAGGGAGGGAGGAAGGGAGGAAGGAGAGAGAGAGAGAGAGAGAGAGAGAGAGAGAGAGAGAGAGAGAGAGAGAGAGAGAGGAAAAGAAAGAAAGAAAGAAAGAAAGAAAGAAAGAAAGAAAGAAAGAAAGAAAGAAAGAAAGGAGGGAGGGAGGGAAGGAGGGAGGGAGGAAGGAGAGAGAGAGAGAGGAAAAGAAAGAGAAAGAAAGAAAGAAAGAAAGAAAGAAAGAAAGAAAGAAAGAAAGAAGGGAGGGAGGGAGGGAGGGAGGGAGGGAGGGAGGGAAGGGAGGGAGGGAGGGAGGAAAGGGAGGGAAGGAGGGAGGGAGGAAGGAGAGAGAGAGAGAGAGAGAGAGAGAGAGAGAGAGGAAAAGAAAGAGAAAGAAAGAAAGAAAGAAAGAAAGAAAGAAAGAAAGAAAGAAAGAAAGAAAGAAGGGAGGGAGGGAGGGAGGGAGGGAGGGAAGGGAGGGAGGGAGGGAGGGAAGGGAGGGAGGGAGGAAGGGAGGAAGGAGAGAGAGAGAGAGAGAGAGAGAGAGAGAGAGGAAAAGAAAGAAAGAAAGAAAGAAAGAAAGAAAGAAAGAAAGAAAGAAAGAAAGAAAGAAAACCTGCATGTGCATAGTGAGATGGTCAAAGTGGTTCCAGCACTTGAACATCAGGTTTGGAATTCAGTATGTGGGGAAAACAGTGGTATCTCTCAAGCCAAAGTGCACATAGTTCCTAGTATTGAAATCTGCTGTAATTATCTGCTTTTCCACTTGGATTGTAACTATTACATCAGCCCATCATGTTAGGACTATGAATCTTGTGTCAAAAAGTTAACAGAATAAACAAAATAAAGTTACTAGGTGTGCTGTTTGTGATCAGCCAGCCCTATTAGGAAGACAAATCTTTATCAGTAGAGTAGAAAGGAACAAGACCCGCTTTTTAGTGGGAGCTTTCCACTGACCTCATCAACCTACTCCAACTGTATACCAGCAACCCAGCCAGCTGTGATTAAAGAAAAAAAAAAAGCAAACCTTCTAACCTTTGTAATGATTTGAATCTAGGAGTCTAACTCCTTGACAAGGAAGGATAGTTGGGATTGGGATAAAACAAACAAACAAAAAAAAAAAAAAAAACCCTAGCTGATGGGCCAGGAATTTGGCCTAGTGATAAAAGTGCTTGCCCAGCATGCATGAAGACATGGGTTCAATTCTTGGTACCACATACATAGCAAAAAGAAAAAAAAAAAAGCTGGAAGTGGTGCTGTGGCTCAAGTGGTAGAGTTCTAGCCTTAGTCCAAGGACAGTGCTCAGGCCCTGAGTTCTGTCCCCATGACTGGAAAAAAAACAAAAACTAGGAGACTGTCCTGCCTGGTATGCCTGCCTAGCTTTCAGGAGTGTTATGGTATTGCAGCCTTTTGTGCAAAAGTAAACTTCCTGGATGGTATCTCCTATCTCTGCGTGTCTATTCTTTTCTGACACAGGGGGTCATTATGTGTTTCTAACAAGTACCTGACAAATTTATCATAATTCACAAAAATTAAGTTTGGTATGTACCCAGCTGTGTTCTAAGTTTATGCATTTTCTTCTTTCTCCCAAACACTGGGAGATGAGGGACAGACTCAGAGAGCTCACATAGCCAGTGCTCCTGCACTCCCCAGAAGCAGCGTGATTTCAAGATGTGGGAAGGGAGTTTCGGATCCTGCTTTAACTCCACACCTTCCCTACAGGGGCCAAACTGAGCCTCAGGGCTGGAGATTCATCTGCCAGCTCCAGTAAGAGCAAGTCATGCTAGTGTTTCTAGGTGGAAGTTAACTCAGTCTATGAGAAGCATAGATTGGACTTAGTCACCAAGGATGTGTCTATCCCCATTCTGAAGCCAGGGATGAGGTTCAGTTTTATCTCCTTTCTGCCCTCTGGTGGAGGTGCTACAGAAACTGAAATTGAAGTACTACTTCAGGGGATTTCAGATTGCCAGGGTGGACTTGCTTTCCCCTGCTCCGCTATTGCTATCCTCCTCAGAGATCTAAAATGGATTATACTGACTGCTTTCTTTTATCAAGAGAAGCCAACTAAATTCTCAAACTTCTCATATTAAAGTGAGTAGTGGAATGCTTGCTTAACAAATGCAAGGCCATGGGTTTGGTCCCTTGCCCTGGGAGAAAAAAAGTAAGTTGAAGTGCAAATGTAGCAAGTTTTTTACTTTATAGAATAATTCAGAGAGGTCATTAAAGATTACTGTGAGCAGACTGAATATTCAAATTAGTTTGAGCATGTTATAAGACTATTACATTTTAAAAATTTGTTACAAAGAACATGAAAGTTTGTATTGCTCTCAGGCAAAGAATGCCTACCTCAAGTACCTGGTTCTGGTGCTGGAGGTATCTAGAGCTAGTTGTAGAAAATTAACATAGAGCCCTCTAGGCAGGTTGATTTTACAGAGCAAACTCTGACCAGATGATTCTATTATAGACCAAACTAAAAGTCCTTAGTATTACAAAGAAAGAGATTCAAAAAACAAGAAAGAATTCTCAGAGAAGCATTGAACAATATCTCAGGATAATGATAGGCTAAAATGGACAACAGACAGAACTGATCTATATCTGTTCAATTCATTTAGTGTTTGCTGTCAAATGAACAAAATCAGATTGAATTCTCTTGAGAATTTCCCTGCTAGTAGAACAAGTACATTGGATAGGATAGATTTAAAAAAAAAAAAAAAAAAAAGAAACCCAGTGGGAGGAAGTGGTGTTGTGGCTCAAGGGGTAGGGTGGTAGCCTTGAGCTGAAGAGTTTAGGGCCAACGCCCAGGCCTACAGTTCAAGCCCCACGGCTGACAGAAAATAAAAAAGAAGAAGCTATGTGAAAAATACTTGGAAATAATGTGGGGGTGGTTTCAGGAAGTTAGAATGATATAAACATTTGAAAAAGATGAATAGGAACTAGGAAATCTGGGAAATTTCCTATTAAAGAGGAATTTAAGAAAACATGTCCACACTTTCCATAACCTACTCACTCTAGTCTAATGTAGCACCAAAGTATAATAAAAGTTAATTTGCACCTTGCTGTACCTAATACTCTGGCACATGAATCCAGTACTCTTAATAATTATACACCAGAATAGTCATCAGGACAAGGGTAATGAGAACTGGCCCTATGGGAAATTGCAAAGGACTGAACTTTTCGAATCCTCACGCGTAAAGAGCAGCTCAGAGGCTCCCTGCTGCAATGACGGTCTAAATCAGAGGCTCCTGACTGCAGGGTGACTGCCCGGATGCTCCTCCCTTTGGCCACCATACTCCCACAAGCACCTCCAGAATGACAGTGACCACACGGGACCAAAAAGTGATTCTGTTCACAACAGTGTTGTTCTGATCTATGAATCTACTTTTAAAAAGTTATTCATTTGTATTATAGCTAAGACATTTTAAAGCACTAGGGGCCAACTCAGATTTTAATTCTTGAACCAAATCTACTTTCCTCTACCATAAACTGAGATTTAGGAATACCTCATAGGACTGTTATGGTGATTAAGTAAATATGTAGAATTCTTTAAAAGAGCTGCAGACACTTAATAGCTCAAATTTACAAGGCACTAATATTTAATGGTTGCTTCTTTTGCCAACATTTTGCAGAACAGGAAACTGAAGCTGCATTACTGAAGGTAAGTAACTTGGTTAAGAGCTCAAAAGTAAGAAATGGCTGGGCGAGGTGGCTCATGCCTAGCTACTCAAGAGGCTGAGATCTGAGGATCGCAGTTCAAAGCCAGCCCAGGCTCCAAAGTCCATGAGACTCTTATTTCCAATTAATCAGCAGAAAACTGGAAGTGGCACTGTGGCTCAAGGGGTAGGATGGTACCCTTAACCTGAAGAGCTCAGGGACAGCGCCCAGGCCCAGAAGTTCAAGTCCCACAACCCCTCTTCCCTCCCCCCCCCCCCCCCCGCAGAACAAAGAAGTGTTAGACCCACAAATGGCACCTACACAATCTGGGACCACAGACTTGTCTTTGCAAAACCATCAGCAAGTTGACAGACTAGAATATGCTGTCAATGCATTAATTCACTTAAGAAATATTTATTGGACACACAATCAATGTTCAACCTGAATTTCAAAATGCAAACTTGCTGAGAAACAGCATTTGCACAGGTATTCTCATTAAGATGAAATCTTACTGGAATAGGACAAAAATATTGTCCTTCAAATATAGAAAGGTCACATAGATATTGAGTGATGTGAAGATGAAGGCAGAGATTATAGTTGTGCATTGACAAGCAGGAAATGCCAGGCACAAGCCGGGAGGGAAACGTGTTTCTCTTCTTCCTCTAGGCTTTTAGAAGGAAGTAATCCTGTTGACTCTTTTAATTTTGGACTTGTGGTCACTTGCACTTTGGGAGAATAAATTTCTACTACCTTACACAGGGCATGTGTTATGTCATCCTGAGGAAA